>NC_140931.1:123559140-124159140 GCF_014529385.1 Adiantum capillus-veneris | reverse complement strand
ATTCTACAAGAGGCACACATGGGCATAGCTGGTGGTCACTTTTCAGGAAAGTTGACTGCCCGAAAGATCTTACAATCAGGCTATTGGTGGCCCACTCTGTTTAAGGATGCATCACTTTTTGCAAAGGGATGTGATGAATATCAACGCTTCAAGAAGCCACAAAGAAGTGATAGGATGCCTCTACATCCCATCAAGTTAACCCAACCATTTGAAAAGTGGGGCTTAGACTTTGTAGGACAGATTAGTCCGGCTGCACGTAACACGCAATCACGATATATCATTGTGGCTACCGACTATGTAACCAAATGGGCTGAAGCAAAAGCAACACAAAAGGCGGATGCAAAAACAACAGCTAAGTTCCTCTTTGAGAACATTATCACACGTTTTGGATGCCCCTTTGAACTTGTGAGTGACAACGGAACTCATTTTATAAATGAAGTA
Source organism: Adiantum capillus-veneris (assembly GCF_014529385.1). Taxonomy (NCBI): domain Eukaryota; kingdom Viridiplantae; phylum Streptophyta; class Polypodiopsida; order Polypodiales; family Pteridaceae; genus Adiantum; species Adiantum capillus-veneris. The sequence goes on along the minus strand of NC_140931.1, from coordinate 124,158,699 downwards.
ATAAAAGAACTCACATCAAACTTCATGATATCTCACCACAAGTCTACACCCTATTATCCCCAAGCAAATGGCCAAGCTGAGAGTACCACAAAACTCTCATCTCCATTTTGACAAAGACAGTTGAGGCTCATCGCACTGATTGAGACCTAAAGCTTACATCAGCTTTATGGGCTTATCGTACTGAGTATAAAGTTACTATTAATTGCACACCGTTTAAGATGGTGAATGGCCAAGAAGCAGTTATGCCATAGGAGTTTGTCATTCCTAGTCTTCGAGTAGCTTCGTAAGAAGGTTGGGATGGTAACCCCTTAGTTGAGCGATTATATATCCTGGAAAGGCTAGATGAAGAGAGGCAATTAGCTGTGCGAAATGCTCTAGTGGAGAAGGATAGGAGAAAGAAGTGGTTAATAGCCATTTAAAGGATAAAGACATCAAGGTTGGTGATAAAGTTCTTATGTATGGGGTACGTAATGAAAAGAAGAAATTGAAATACGTTGGTAAGGGACCATATCGAGTGTGTGAAATTACCCCGCAAGGTACCATTCGTGTGGAGACTCTAGATGGAGTTGAAACCATTGGATTCCTTAATGGGAGTAAATTCAAAAGATATTATGATCCTCTAAGCCAGGAAGAGTTGCAAGCTATCCATCAAAAGAAAGCTGCCAAGGAACAAGCAGAGCTTAGAAAAATCCAAGCAAGAGTTGAGGCTCGAGAACGACAACAACGTCTTAGATGCCAACGAGAGGCTAATCTGGGAATCACGCAAGCATTTTTTGAGGACACAGATTACGACCCATTAGAATCTGAGCCACCCCTACGATACCCAATTGAGCTAAATAGCCCCTATGGAAGTACTATACAATGCCTTATTAGATACGAGAGCTAAACACAATTTGTTGTCCTATGGAGTTTGGTGTCAATTAGGGAAACCGACCCTATCCCCGAGTACGATGCAAGTCAAGGGCATTAATAAAAAGAAAACTGCTATTCTTGGAGTCCTTCAGACCCCTGTTGTCTATGACAATGGAAGCATAGTGCAGAGGTTTCTAGTCATGCCCGCGGGAGCTATGGAAGGCAACGTAAACCTGGGACGCACGTGGATGTTGGCAACCAAATGCACTATTGATTGGGATACTGGTAGTGTCACAACGCGACCACCGACTCTTACCCCTATCATTCAAGCAAAGTCACCTACGTTGCAAACTCTAGCAAAGTTGAAGGATAGCCAACATTCACAAGCCAAGGTGGTTAACTCGTCTTTGTCGGCTACCCATGAACCTAGCACTTCAACACTTGTAGTTGCAGCAAGCAGTAATATTGCAAGTACTCAACCTGCACGACCTAAGAGTACATATCAATGGGTCCCCAAGGTCTTACTTCCAACTACCTCAACCCTCCCATCCATTCCAAGAAAAAATTTCCCCGGAAAACCAAGAGCGCGCCCTAGGAGAGTCAAGACCAAATCACGATGGATTCCAAAACAACTATTAGAAGCCCAAGGCTACTATGATGGAAATGAGCAAATTTGGGTACCTAAACGTAAAATGTGTCCTTCCCTATCGACAACAAACCCATATGAGTCAAACAGTGTAACGCTAAAGCCAATGGCAAACCGTGAGAAGGGAAAGATCACAGAATGCTACACACCTAGTCCAGAGCTAGTTTGGGCTCCAAGGCAAAACCAATTTATTCCACCTAGCTCAGGAAGGGGGGAGTTCCATGAAGCTTCTAGCTCCTCATGTAATACATCCATAGAGGTAAAAGCTTCTACACAGCCTCCACCTACAATAGTGGACCTCCATGAAGCTACAAAGGAATCCACACCTTCCAGTGTTCAAGAATCACCTGACGAACCACTTCAAGTTTGATCCTGGGAGAGTACCTTACCACCCTTGCAACTCGACGAGGCACCTAAGGTAATAGAAAACTACTTGCAAAAATCTTTACCTATAACAACTTGGAACAACTAGTTTCAAAGGGTGACGACATCATTTCAAACGTATGATCTACCCAAGAAAGGGGGGAGTGTTTGTGGATATCCATTATTCACTTGCTTCCCTCTCAACCTTTCTCCCTGACCTCTTAATCTCCAATCTTCGGGAATGTATATATAAAGCCTTATACTCACAAAAACAAGATAAAAAAGTAAAAGAGCAAGAGCCATAACACAAAATCATAAAAACAAATTATGCACAAGAACACGACCCTTGTAATATTTGCACTCTAACCATCATCTATTTGCGTGTATAGATATGGCTAGTACGCTAGAGTCATTCACTCCTGCCTTGGACGAGAGTTACCTTTGTTACGTTTCACAAATATTTCACATGGTCTTTCCAGTGCTTGCATGTGAATGGGATTTGATAGGTACGCTAGCATGTGAGAGGAATTTTGAGGAGTTAGAATGGCTGATACGTCTCTTGACCACGTCTGATCCATACTTAGTAGAGAGCGTTTCTCCCATTGCACAAGCCTACCCTTTTGACCAAGATGACTATAGGCGTGTAGTGACCTTCTTAGTAAACATGGGCACCTATGATGAAGAAGAAAATTTACAGGACTACACGGATGGCACATATGGTCTCATGGATGATGACTTTGTTTATCTCGACGACGAGGATAGGGGTTTAGCCTTAGGGTTTCCCCCCAACCTCTACAATATCCTATTCCCTTGACTCTCTAGGGGATTGCAAGTAATTAGGTTAGGGTTCCTTATGTTTTTTGTTGTGTTCAATAAGTGTTGGTACCTTTTCCCACTAATGTGCCTCCTGGAGATGTTCCTTTTGTTTCCTAGTGTGTACAGGAGCGTGTTGCTATTGATAGGATTTGGACCTTCATGGAATCTTTATCTCGACTCACTCTTCAAATCAAGCGTGACCATCGACACAAACAGGTGTTTCTTGTCCATTAGCATTGCCCCTTATCTTTTTTGCATCCATGATTGTCTGCTTTAATTGTGATTGGTAGCCTAATATTCACCGCATTTGCTTAGTATCAAACATTTAATTCAATGTAATTTTTTGTCATAATCACTTGTATAGGTTTAAAAATCAAGCAGTCCGACTAAGCTAGTTTGACCAAGTTAGGTGTTAGAGATCTTCTCTTAATACCATGGGGAATGCCTTCCTAATAATCAATGGTTACTTAGGTTCTTAATCCGATTTAGGCAGCATTGTGTGAAATGTACTAGGGCTTTCTAGTGGGCTTGACCCTATTGACCTTTCGCTTAAGTATTATAAAGCGAGTTTACTAGTGTGATGAGCCTGGGGAGGTGTATCAGTGTTATATGACCCCCCAAAGTTACAAAATTAAAATGCTGAAAATGAACAAACAAAAAATCAAAGTGCCACAATGTAAAATCTTAAGCTGGAAGAGAAATCTCAGCTTGATTGGGTACTTCACTCACATGTATCGCCTATGGTACTAGAGCCCTAGAGGTTCCCAGTATGGGCGCTTTTTCTTGAAAAGCAAAAAACCCAAGGCATACAAAATAAGCACACACATCAAAATTGAATCACTGTGAAAAGAATTTGGGGGGTCAAAGAAAAAGTAATCAGTCAGGCGATGATTTCATGAGAAATTCCTTTTATGGTAGCTTAACTACAAGGTCTTCTAGATATAGCCTCTAGTCAGCCCTCGAACATGAATACTTGGCTCTCGCGATTAAACAACTTAATGGACCACAGAAAATTAAGAAGCTTACCCATGGCATTAAGATTCGATCTCTAGTGCCTTTCGATCGTCAAATTAGCGACCCCAGACTTGTTTAATTTTTTACCTTTACATCTGTTTATGCATTTGATTACATTGCAATTTAATGTTCATTGCTGACAAATTATTTGAAATTCTTTTACCAATCAATTTGTCTACCTAAAATTGCATATGCTTTTTAATCGCTTATGAAAATGCAATTACTATGCAATGTTGTTTGATTTTGCAGTGACTAATGAAGGCTAAGGACATTCATCTCAAATGCTCTTCCACCTCGACCAACGAGCTTCAACTCAATAGCTTCCGAGGACGGAATCTACATCAGGAGGGGGGCATGTTAACCCTCACGGCTCACGGACACCCTATCACCTACGAGACGGACGTTGTAACCTACGGTGGACATTGTATTATTTATTTGGTAGAGTCAGGTACCGGGCTTGTCGGTCCAATAGGAAAAGGGTAAGAGTGATCGCCGATGAGAGGCGCACTCTAACTGGGACATTCAAGGGATTAGTTGGCTAAGCATGGGCGCCCAAGTGTGAATGGGGTGAGCTCATATAAAAGCCAACTAAACCTAAAATTCACTTATTCTCTCATTTGTGCAATAGAAGAGTGCTCTTGCTCCATCTCCATCTCCATCTTCTTCTTCTTCACCTCCTTGTGTGTGTGTGTATGTGTGTGTGTGTGTGTGTGTGTGTGTGTGAGAGAGAGAGAGAGAGAGAGAGAGAGAGAGAGAGAGAGAGAGAGAGAGAGATCGAGCATTGCGGCGGCACGATGGCGGTGAAGCGGTTGAGCGCGACGTAGCGGCGTCTCCTTCTTCTTCGCGGCGAGGAATCCTCCACTGCAGGAGCATAGAGCGGTGAGTGACACACCATTGCCCTCTTTTGAGCTTACTAGTTAAGCTAGTTGTGTGCTTGGAGTCGTTTGTGGCTCGCACACAGTGTTAGGCAAGGCCCTTGCTTCGACAGTGCGGCAAGGAGCGCACAACCTGTTTCTTAGAGGATGTGCTCGACCCGTCACAAGATCCACTCGAATGACACAATCTTGGAATGGTAGGTAGACATGGTTCTTAGACCAGTCATGCACCATTTTTGCTTCCCTCATGAAAGGACTCCTAGCCTTCGTAGCTTCTGAGCCTTAGGTGTGGCCTCTGGCTTCAACTCAATTTTGTGTTGAACAACATCTACTCCACGCACATCGGTGTAGTCTTTAGCAAAAAGCCTAGGAAACTTCCTTAGCACACATTTGAACTCCTCTCTTTCATCCTTTGTAAGTGTTGTTGATAGCATACCTTCCAGCATCCCTTCATCTTGATATTCACCTTCGTTCTCTTGAGGACCTACCTCCTCCAAGCCTTGACAAGAGGTCTCTTGGTTGCTTGGCTTAAACCTTACCCCCATGACTTCGATGGAAGACTCCTCTTCAGTAATGCTGCCGCTACTTTCTTCTTCTGAAGTGCTATCGGTCCAACCTTCTTCCGTCTCACTTTGAGATGATTCTTCATGGAGCTCCTCTTGGCGTTGCTCCTTCATGTCAAAGACAACCTTCTTGTGATTGTCATTCCTGCAAATTAGCTTTCCACTCTCCCAATCCTGCAAAGCTCGCATTTTCATTAGCCATGGTCTTCCTAGGATAAATGGGTAACCATTTCCCTTGGTAGACATGACATAGAAATCCACTGCCTTCTTAATGCCAAAGGCCTCCACAAAAACATTTTTACAAATGCCTACGCACCTAGCCTTGCTATTGTTTGCCATCTTGACCCTAATTTCAGGTGTCTCATGGATGTGCATGCCTAGTTTTTGCATGAGTCCCTATGTCATGATGCAAATTTGTGCACCCCCATCCACTAGACCTTTCCTAACCAATCTCCCTTTGATGTAACAGTCTAGCACCGGTGTAATGTCCTCATTCATTTCAGCTTGTGCAATTTTTACAACAGGCACACTCTCTTTTACCTTTCTCCTAGTGCTAACTGCCCTTGTCAAATCCCTCCTAACTTGTGGACATAATGCAAGAAATTGAGGCCATGAAATATCAGGACCCTTACCTCTCATGTCTTCCAACAAGTTGTACGGAGCCATACCATGTCCAAGAGGGAAGTCTTGGAGGTTGATACGACGTCGAGTCCTCTTGGTTTCCTTGGTTTCCTTTGCCTTCTTGCCTTGTCCATGGTCACTCTATGATGTGACTCCTTCTTTCTCTTTACCTTTTCGTCGGCCACGCTTAATGCCATTGGCTTCCATGTCAACCTCATTTGAATTTGTCACCTCTACCACATGCACATTTGGATCTGGCAAAGGTGGAACTCCTTCTACCCCTTGTGGAGGTGGTCTTGGTCCATTTGGCCTTTGCAGAAGCCTTGGTTGTTGACCAGCTCCTTCTCCTGCATTCATCACTGGGTAATTCAAGTTAGGTCTCCCTGGCTCCCCACGGGCCAAGGACAATTATACATCCCATGTCCAGACTCTCCGCAATTCCAACATTGCAAGACTCTCCTAGGTCGTGGGTCTCGCTCTTCAGACTTCTTTGCTTGTTCCTTTGGACCTACGGCTTGTGCAAGGTGAATTGACAGGCTGCTTAAGGATTCATTTAACTTCTCAATCACTTCAACCGTTACCTCAGGAAGCTCCTTAGATGTTGATGCTTGTGACTTACCTTTGGGTCTAAGACCTTCTATTGGAACCTCCCCCCTTAGGCACTTGAGTTTCTTATATTTCTCAGCAGCCCTAGTTTCAGCTGCATCAAAGGTAGCAGGTGCACCCGCCTCAACTTTTACCTTAAGGTCAGGAAAGAGTCCGGCTATGAACCTCTCCTTCTTTAGAAATTCTGCACCATCACCAGGGTTAGCAACATTTCGTATCCATAGAGCCCAAAGACGTAGGAACTCTTGCTTGTACAAGTAGTAGTCATCTAAGTCTTTTTGCTTATGAGAAACAATGTCTTGCCATAGCTTTTGAGTGTTTTGGGGATCAAAGAAGTATCTCTTGAAATGATTGACAACTTCCATGTAATTTTCTTTAACTTCCTCAGGCAAAGAGTCAAACCAAGTGCTAGCATCTTTCCTAAGGACTACCTCAAACATTTCTACACGTTCTTGATCAGTTACTATCCTCTTGATACGACAAGACATCTTGAAATTTGCCAAAAATAATTCTGCATCCTCTCCAGGCTCTCCAAAGAAAAGAGGATATCCAGACATTTGGCGTTGATTCTCCATTGAATTGATTTCAAAGTGACGCGTTTTGTTTTTTCTTTCTTTAAAAGATCTACACAATAATATTCTCTAAATTGCAATCTATTCTACAACAAAATAAAAATATTCACATCAAATGACCTATGATAATCAATGAGAGGTAGGATGACAGGGTTTGGTGACGCGAGAATTTCTCCTACTCTTTGGGCACCAAACATGAACACCATACGTTGTTGAAAATGGATTTTTCTACTAATTGCAATGTTTATTCTAATGTGTGGAGTGAAATGAAAGGGGAAAACCTCTATTCTTGGGCCATTATCCATTGTCTATGCATGACCTTATGCTTAAAACAAAACAAAAATATAGACGTCCAAACTAAGGTCGTACCTAATGAGAGGCAAAAATAAAAGGATTTACTGATGCGTTTATCTCTGCCAACCTAAGAGGACCTAAAATTCTACGAATTACACGTTGAAATTGCAACTTAGTACTAACAATTATGTGTACCTTTTGCCTTGCAATGGGAATGAAGGGATCATACAAATTCTCGTGATTCATGCAAGCTACTTGATTATGCTAAAGGTTGAGCCTACACAAAACATACACAAGCCGTTCCTCCGTGTGGGGGCACCAAAATTGAGGCGGTCCGGGGCGGGCAACAAGAGAGGCGACCTCTAAACACCCCTCAAGGCTCCCGTGCTGCTCAATTGGGCTGGGGAAACTACAAGCACAACAAAACAACAAACCCACAGCCAAACCCAAACAAGATAGGGGCACCACCTAGTTATGGTATGCGAACTAGGACGCGAGAGAGATTTTGGTACAACCAAGAAGATGCACCACACAACACACACAAGCAACCTCACACCAAGACACACACAAAATGGACCAGAGAGAGCTAGAGCAAAGGGAAGAGAGAGAGAAAAGGATCTTGTGTAATACCTTATTTGTGACTTGCAAATGGAGATGGTTTGTTAGGTTGCTATCGTAGAGCTTGTACAAAACTCACTCAAAGCTTAGTGATTGCTAAACATTGCCAAAACACACACACACTGTCTTAGGGTGTGGGAGACCTCTCACCACAATACCCTCTTACAATGGACACAAAATTGGCAATGAAAAACACACTAAAACACTTTCTAAAATCAAGATCAACCGATGGAAACTCAAAATACACAAGTCACCTTGAATTCACCAAACCGTATTGCACAAATGGAAGGACGAAGATTTGAACGTCGAATCACGCCTTTGATGCACCAAACCTCAATTTATTGATGATAAAGGAGCATATACAATAGTGGTTTTGAGATTTGTGAAACTCACGCTCTCTCACTTGCAATGTGTAGCTTGAAGGCTTCTCTCACACCAAGAGTGAAGCTCACAAGTGGTTGCTACACCTAAGTCTCTCCTCACGCATAGAGTGTTGGGGTGCTATGTGAGATATTGGAGGTTGTTTTACAAGAAGGAGAGGGCCTATTTATAGGTTGGAGACCCCATATTAAGATTATTGGAAATCCTAATTTACAAGCTAACAAATCAGGATTATGATTTTTTTTGAATATCAAAACATTGCGGGCCTTCTTTGTCTGCTTGAGTCATGGGTGTGGGCTCAAAAGAGAGCATTATTGATGGTAGATAAGGTGAAAGTAAGTTTTAAGGAAGGGGAGAGAGAGAGAGAGAGAGAGAGAGAGAGAGAGAGAGTTACTATACATGTCTTGAGGTGAGGTGTCTTTTATGGTTAGGTCAATGCTATTTTGTGTTAGTATGTTAGTCGTTAGTAATCACTAGAAAGTTAATGTTACATTTACAATGGGTAGAGTGAGTTGATTTGATGAAGGAAGAGGGGTGAATTAAAAGAGAATCATTGAGATGGTGAAGCTTTGAAGAAGCTTGAACTCACCCTTGTGTAGATTGTGGAAAAAATGACCGCTGGTCTTCTTCTTCTTCTTCGCTTCTTTACGCCGCCGCCACGGTTGACCACCACGATGAAAAGAGGATTTGTTGATGAAAAATCCTCAATTTGCAGAAGTTATCATGGTTAAGATGCTGAATTTTAGATATTTTAGGAGAGGTAAATGAAATTGTAACATAGAAGCAATAGAGAGAGACATGGAGAGGGTGTATGTATGTAGAGGTTCATAAAAGAACTATAGGGATGAGAGAGAAGGGTAATGGTGAAGAGGGTGGGAGAAGCCATGGAAATTGCAGGTTTGAGTGAGGGAAGGAGAGGGAGGGATGTGTAAGAGTGAGTAGGTGTGTGGAAGGGTGAGAGAAGACTAAGGGCTACTTGTGAGAAAAGTGGGCAGACTGGGGTCCACTCAAAAAATCATAGCTCACCGCTGGTAGCTCCAAAATTCATGAAAAAATTTGAGGTGATTATTCAGAGCGTGGGCTACATTTTCTCTTTTGACCACCGCTCCAAATTCGGAGTGGAGATAGGTGCCAAAATTCTCACCAAAAAGCCTGTTTTTTATGCCTGCAAAAGTCTTTTAGTGGCCCCCTCCTTTGTTGAATTTGTACAATGCATCCAAGAGTGAGCCCCTCCTTTGTCATATTATAATACAAAGCATTCAAGTTGCCCTTGACCCATGCATGGAGGAGGATTATTGGTGAAATAAGAAATATATACATGGTGGGACTAGTGTATGGACTATTCATGGACTTTAGCTCAATGAGCACATGGTGTTAGAATAATGAGTAAAAATAATAATAAAAATATGGAGGAGTTATGGATATGGAAAGATATTGGAATCATATGATATGGTCCCTCCTTGAATTATTTTGGGTGAAAGAGGAAAAGGTATGCAAGTAAATAATATAATAAACGTAACTAATGAGTAGAAATCAATTTTTTGTTTTCACGAGGGTGAGGGTGAAAATGTGGGAGTGATTTGTATAAAGGAAAAAAATGAGATTAGAATATGTACATATTGGCAAAAAATATACTTATGGTGTAAGAGGATGAAAGAAGGTGTACATAGGTTTAATAAAACACACACCTAAGTAGAAATATTTAAATAAAATACCAAAATAATTATAAAAAATCCCTATATTTAGGCCATATATACAATGAAATATTTACACACAAAGAGGCCATAATATACTTTTATTTTTTATTTTTTTTTAATGTTTTTTTTGGCTCACCTAGCCCAGTGACTAGCTAACTGAGGGTTTTTAAGAAGATATGGGAAAAGCCCCCTAACTCACACACGCCTATGTACAGTGAAATGGTAGGGATAGCCATAGCGTTTGGGTGAATTTGGTAGGGTGGAGTAATCTAGTATGGCAATTATGGAGAGCCGAAAAACGGCTATCACTATCACTTGTGGGCTCAGATTGCACTGAGACCCCTGGCGAAACAACATATGGGGGATCCATCGGACTTACCGAGGGAGTCTCCATTTGCGATAAGATCGGCCTTTCCTGTATCCAAGAATCTCATGAGACTCGTTGAAGGCATGTTGATCCCCTTGTTCTGTCTCTCTAACTCAATGAACCTATGGATGACCTCACAAACTCTTTGTTGTTGATCCTCCACACTAGTAGCACCCATTGTGGATTGTAGGACATCTAACCAACCCAAGTGATAGGTGTGACCTGTGTATAGGTCGGTCAGAGTTTCTGTTTGTAGTTCGTACTCCCAGTTCTCATTTAGGAACACTCCATCTAGGATTGAGGTGTTAGGGATGTCCTTTGAGCTAGATGCAATGTTGCTTTCTAGGGGTTGGCCCTTAGCGGTTGCTAAGTCAAGAGCATTCGATTGCTCTCTTAGCAAGGATATTGACATAGGGGCTTTCGCTTTTAACTCTCTTCGTTGCTCCGCCTTACGTAAACTCTCAACTTCCTTTTCCCTCGCTGCAAGGATATATCGCTCAACCTCTTGCACTTCGGCAAGGCTTCTACCATCAGGTAATATGACCTCGGAAGGAAATAACTCTGAAGAGTCAGGAGGTGTAGTGAATGAAGTATTCACGTGCACATTCTCTAACGGTATAGGGTCTACGTTGGTCACGAATGGAGAATTTACTTCCCCACCCCCCTCATTTACATCATTAGCTCCATGTTTGGAGCGAGTGGCTCTACTAAAGGTTTCCTTCAGGCGGCTAAGCGTGCTCGGCCCGGACCCTGGACCCATGGCGTGCATGTCTTGGCTTGAACTATCGGGATTAGGCATTGGAAAACCCTCCATGACATCGTGGTTAGAGCAAGACTCACTAGCCGCTATGTTCGGGTCTTGGTTTGTACTACCTTGGGTCCCCGTCGAGGGCCCGAAACCTAAAGTAGGTGGATATTGAGAACTCGCGTAAGTCAAAATTCTCTCTAGTTGCTCCGTCTCTAGCACACGACCAGAGCGCAGATGCATGTGCCTTTGGCACCCTACAAGCGTCAGCGAATAACCTCGAAGGTTAACCGCATACCTTTTTTAAGTGTCCGTTTTCACTCGTGTTTTTTACATTTTTAATGTTTTTAATGTTTGATTTTTTTGGTTAAACTGTGTGATAGCTCGAAACAAACGTATCACTTAGAGGGTCGCTGTGTGCTTTACAACACAATTTTCGGGCATCTAAAGTTCCGTTGGTCCTCAAAAAATCGATTTTTAGCTACGTGTGAAGCTAAAATTCATTTTTTTTTAAGGCGACTAAAGCCTAGGCCTGAGCGTGAGCTTCGGCTTGGGTCTGGGAGATATTCCCGATCCCGGTCCTACCTTTAAATTATTATTTTTTAATTTTTTTATTTTTATTTTTATTTTTTTAAAGGATAAGGTCGCTGCGGCCTGCGCGAGAGCACACACACACACTCTCTATCTACGTACTTCTAACTAATACACCTACTATTACACACAAACACACTCTATAAGCTCTCACAGATCTACTTCCTACTTATTGTACATTACATTACACAAAACTAACAACTTTAATACACAAAGAATAAACACAGTACCTTTGAAAACTCCATTAACAAAGAAAACTAACAACCTTAATACACAGAGAATAAACACAGTACCTTTGAAAACTCCATTAACAAAAAAAATACACAGTATAACACAAAATCCTTCTTCTCAACACACACACCCTCCTTCCTTACCTTTCCTACAATAGAAATTGCACCACAAAAGAAGCACAGAGTGCCATTTAAGCTTAGTGTATGGCATTCCCCGGCAGCGGCACCAAAAATGTGCGCGTATGTCGCACGTGTCCATGCAAGGAACTTGCCGATACTGTTACCATATACATGTGGTAGTGATGTGTGTGAACACACTAGGACCACCGGGGCATTTTTTCCCTCTTTAGGAGGTTTTTTCCCCCGTGCATTGTATATACGCCCATCACTCTAGGGCTATCTATCTTTCCATTGCACACTAAGTAACACACTATCTATCGTGTGCCTTGAGCTTCCTTCGTCTTCTCCAAGCTATGTGTGTTTCTCTGCAACCCTAATTCCAACAATTGGTATCAGAGCAGGTCACGTCCTCTCGGGCTTAGTCGCCAGTTGCTCCAGCACACGCCTGCTCACTTTCTCCGATTTCAGTGAGCTTTGGCGAGCGTTCGCAGGTCGACAAAACTTTGGGCTCATTTCGGCCTCCGTTTCCACTACAGGCAGTACTGCACAGGCTATTTCGTCATTTTGTGCAGAATTTTTGTCAGTGCCGTTTTTTGCATAACAGGTGCCTTATAGTCTTCTACGGTTTGTGCTATATAGCACAGGTTGTTCCCGCTCCGTTTCTCCTATTTTCGGGCAGTTTTCACATCAGGTTGAGCATTTACCATGGCTGACAACAACAACAAAGATGTGTTCAAGATGTTTGTTGCTGAGGACAGGTTGGATGGGGACAACTACCCTATGTGGGCTTATATGATGCAACATGTTCTTGTGTCAAAGGGTGTCTGGAACATTGTGCAGGGCATTGATGCACGTCCTAGTTCTGAGGATGTAGGCGATGTTGAGGATGTTGCAGGTCTTGCTGCAAGGATTGCAGCTGTTAGAGTTGTTTTGCCTACGATAGAACAAGCTCGTTGGGATGTTAAGGATGCGTAGGCTCATGCATTGATTGTGTTGTCTGTGAAGCGCACCATTGTTCCTCACATCCGTTCAGCAAAATCTGCAAAACAGGCTTGGGATATTCTAGCAGGTCTTTATGCAAGCCGCAATGAGGCTAAAATTGCTTTGCTGCGTAAAGAGCTGGAGTCGAAGATTATGCATGAGGAAGATGATATGGAAACTTTCCTTGCTAGTGTCAAGGATATCAATGAGCAGCTTATTTCTGCAGGTGAAGTCATTTCAGACAGTTCCCTTGTGCAGACTGTTCTTGATGCCTTACCATATTCCTACCAGACTTTTGCTAGTACTTGGAGACTGATGACCCAACGAAATCCTGAAGTTGTCAAGTTTGATGCATTATGCACATTGCTGTTGCAAGAGTCACTTTCTAGAAAAAACAGGACTAGGTAGCGTGCAGTTGAACAGGCTTATTGCTTCTCAAAGAAAGGGTGGTAACAGTAATGCAGCCACTTCTTATGGTTCTGCTGCGAGTGCCAAAAATTATGTTCCTAATGCTTCTGCTGGCAGTACTTCGTCTGGCAATTCTAGTGATAAGGGCAAAAAGAAGATGCGTTGCCATTATTGTAAAGCCAATGATCACTTGATCAAGTCGTGTCCTAAGTTGAAGGCCAAAGAGGCTAAGAAGAAAGAGGGCAGTTCCACTGCAAATGCTGGTTCCACTACAAATGCAGCCATTGTTGAGTCTTCTGTGAAAGGAGACTGTGATGCTGATGTTGATGCCGAATGGGGGCTTTTAGCACAGAGTGCACTTACAATCCTGTTGTCCATGATGCATGCTTGTTTGCTGCAGATTCACATGTGTGGTATTTCGACAGTGGTGCTACAAAGCACATTACCTCACATCGTGAATTGTTTACCTCTCTCGAGTCTGTCCCTCATGGGAAATTCAGTCACTTGTGCCAACAACACCTCTTATCCAGTTCAAGGAGTTGGAAAGATTGTGCTCACTGCTGCTAATGGCAATTCCTTCACATTTTTTGATGCACTTTATGTACCTGGGATCAAGAAAAATCTCTTGTCTGTATCCGCACTTGCTAGACTTGGACTTGTAGTCAAATTTGTGGATGACAGATGTACAGTTCATGATCTCAGTTTCGGTGATGAAATTGTTGCATCTGGGCTTTTGTGCCGTGGGCTGTATAAGATCACTTTGTATGACAAGTGTGGAAAAAATTTTGCAAATGTTGTTGCAGATTCAAGGGCTATTTCAGATGCAAAACTTTGGCATGCACGTTTTGGTCATCTGAATTTTGCCAGTTTGCTGCGTTTGCAGAAATCTGATATGGTTGCTTCTTTGCCGCCTCTTGAAGCACCTGTCAAACATGTTTGTGAAGGTTGTATTTTGGATAAGATGCAGCGTTCTAAATTTCCAAAGGATGGTTCAGTTCGGGCCACATGCAGGTTGCAGCTTGTGCATAGTGATGTTTGTGGGCCCGTGCAAACTCCGTCCTTGGGCAATTACCTGTACTTCGTGACTTTCATTGATGATTACTCCAGGCATGCATGGGCATTTCCGCTTAAAGCGAAGTCCGAAGTTTTTATGTGCTTCAAACAATTTCTGGCTATGGCTGAAAATGTCTCAAAATGTACTATGGGCACCCTCCGTTCCGATCGAGGGGGGGAGTATATGTCTCATGAATTTAATGCATTTCTAGCTAGTTGTGGGATAAAACACCAATGTACAGTGCCTTATACACCGCAGCAAAATGGTGTTGCTGAGAGGAAAAACAGGTCACTGACGGAAATGGCACGAAGTATGGTCAAAAGTCAAGCTTTGCCGCATTCTTTTTAGCTTGAGGCCATTATGTGTGCCACTTATGTACTTAACAGGTGTCCTACGAAAGCTTTGTTGTCTATTACTCCATATGAAGCATGGCATGATAGAAAGCCTTCTATTGAGCACATGCGTGTTTTTGGTTGTTTGGTATATGCTTTGGTGCCACAAGTGCAGCGCAGAAAATTGGATGATAAGGCTGTCAAATGTATTTTTGTTGGTTATAGTGTTGAAAGCAAAGGTTACAGGTTGTATCATCCGCAAACAAAACGTATCTTGGTTTCACGAGATGTAGTGTTTGTGGATTCCACATGCATTGCAATTCCCATTGAATTTTACTCTAAAAGTAGGACATTCACTGGTACTATGCGGTCCATAGCATACCTGAGCAACCATGGTTGCTCCCTTCTTGGATAGTATGATTTTTTGCGGAGCATGATTGTCTCTAAGACTCTCTTGAATAGCCTTGGTGAGATCTGCTAAAGTCATCTCAGATATCTTTGGCTCCTTAGCAATAGGCTTTAGGGTCATTGGCTGATGCACCGATGCTTGTGAGCTATAGATTTAGACTCAAAGACACTCTTTCTCCTTGAATCAATAAATTATCCTCCAATTGGATCGCATTGGTGGTGATGCTTCCCAAGTGGTGATACCTCTAATGACTAAGCCATTGTAGATATCCTCATGTCGTAATCCCCTAATGAATCTATCAAGCAATCGGTTATTGTTGAAGCGTTCATTTGGATTACAACGAGAATTCAAATGCTTCAAGCAACTTATAAAGTCTCTCACCGGCTCTTCTTTCTCTCATTGGGCTTTCTGGAGCTGAGAGGCTACATTCCAAAGTACTCCCTCTCGTATGTATTCCTTTAAGGACAGTCTCCTAGAGTAGGGTAAATCGTTTTTTCTTCACCCTTAGGGTTCTATACCAATCCCCAGCCTTCCCACTCAAGGTTAGGCTTAAAGCATTGCTCTTATGTAAGTCATTGTGTTCTCCTAGAGAAGCGCATATTTGTTCAAACACTTCGATATGCTTTCTCCATCCCCGTCTCCACTAAATTTTTGTGTAAGCTTGGCTATTTGTATTGCCTTACTTCTAGGTTCTCTATCAGGCGTGATACACATATTCTCAGCGATAGATTGACCGATAGCTTGAGCAAATGTTGCCAAGTCACCTAAGTGAGCAGGCACCATGGGTGGAGATGCTCAGAGACTACATATGGAGTAGGTATTGGCATTGGGCTTGGTGCATAGGAAGCCCTTGGGTTCCACGTTGGGTACGATGTTGTGCCATGTGGTGGTCCAAAGTTCATATGTGTGGCCCTAGGCATAGCAGACGTCGGATGTGACATGCTAATGCTAGCCGGTTAGTCCCATGGAAATAAGAACTTGGGTGTTGTGGTTGTGGAGCATAGGAAGTTGAAACAATGGGAGGGGTAGGGACTACATGAGTACGAGGACCCATGGGTGTATACGATTGGTACACACTTGTAGGTACTATTGCAGGCATTGAGCTACCATGTAGCGGTGCTTTACTAACAAATGAGGTCCATGGATTGTTTCTCGGCATGCCCATCATTGGGGTAGGCATGGTAGCCGTGGTGTCATCAAGGGAAAGATGAGCTAGACTTGGAAAGTTGAAGCTATCACTTGTGGGCTCAGATTGCACTGAGACCCCTGGCGAAACAACATATGGGGGATCCATCGGACTTACCGAGGGAGTCTCCATTTGCGATAAGATCGGCCTTTCCTGTATCCAAGAATCTCATGAGACCCGTTGAAGGCCTGTTGATCCCCTTGTTCTGTCCCTCTAACTCAATGAACCTATGGATGACCTCACAAACTCTTTGTTGTTGATCCTCCACACTAGTAGCACCCATTGTGTATTGTAGGACATCTAACCAACCCACGTGATAGGTGTGACCTGTGTATAGGTCGGTCAGAGTTTCTGTTTGTAGTTCGTACTCCCAGTTCTCATTTAGGAACACTCCATCTAGGATTGAGGTGTTAGGGATGTCCTTTGAGCTAGATGCAATGTTGCTTTCTAGGGGTTGGCCCTTAGCGGTTGCTAAGTCAAGAGCATTCGATTGCTCTCTTAGCAAGGATATTGACATAGGGGCTTTCACTTTTAACTCTCTTCGTTGCTCCGCCTACGTAAACTCTCAACTTCCTTTTCCCTCGCTGCAAGGATATATCGCTCAACCTCTTGCACTTCGGCAAGGCTTCTACCATCAGGTAATATGACCTCGGAAGGAAATAACTCTGAAGAGTCAGGAGGTGCAGTGAATGAAGTATTCACGTGCACATTCTCTAACGGTATAGGGTCTACGTTGGTCACGAATGGAGAATTTACTTCCCCACCCCCCTCATTTACATCATTAGCTCCATGTTTGGAGCGAGTGGCTCTACTAAAGGTTTTCTTCAGGCGGCTAAGCGTGCTCGGCCCGGACCCCGGACCCATGGCATGCATGTCTTGGCTTGAACTATCGGGATTAGGCATTGGAAAAACCTCCATGACATCGTGGTTAGAGCAAGACTCACTAGCCGCTATGTTCGGGTCTTGGTTTGTACTACCTTGGGTCCCTGTCGAGGGCCCGAAACCTAAAGTAGGTGGATATTGAGAACTCGCGTAAGTCAAAATTCTCTCTAGTTGGCTCCGTCTCTAGCACACGACCAGAGCGCAGATGCATGTGCCTTTGGCACCCTACAAGCGTTAGCGAATAACCTCGAAGGTTAACCGCTTACCTTTTTTAAGTGTCCGTTTTCACTCGTGTTTTTTAGATTTTAAATGTTTTTAATGTTTGATTTTTTTGGTTAAAGTGTGTGATAGCTCGAAACGAGCATATCACTTAGAGGGTCGCTGTGTGCTTTACAACACAATTTTCGGGCATCTAAAGTTCCGTTGGTCCTCAAAAAATCGATTTTTAGCTACGTGTGAAGCTAAAATTCATTTTTTTTTAAGGCGACTAAAGCCTAGGCCTGAGCGTGAGCTTCGGCTTGGGTCTGGGAGATATTCCCGATCCCGGTCCTACCTTTAATTATTATTTTTAAATTTTTTATTTTTATTTTTATTTTTTAAAAGGATAAGGTCGCTGCGGCCTGCGCGAGAGCACACACACACACTCTCTATCTACGTACTTCTAACTAATACACCTACTAACACACAAACACACTCTATAAGCTCTCACAGATCACTTCCTACTTATTGTACATTACATTACACAAAACTAACAACTTTAATACACAAAGAATAAACACAGTACCTTTGAAAACTCCATTAACAAAGAAAACTAACAACCTTAATACACAGAGAATAAAACAGTACCTTTGAAACTCCATTAACAAAAAAAATACACAGTTAACACAAAATCCTTCTTCTCAACACACACCCCCTCCTTCCTTACCTTTCCTACAATAGAAATTGCACACAAAAGAAGCACAGAGTGCCATTTAAGCTTAGTGTATGGCATTCCCCGGCAACGGCACAAAAATGTGCGCGTATGTCGCACATGTCAATGCAAGGAACTTGCCGATACTGTTACCATATACATGTGGTAGTGATGTGTGTGAACACACTAGGACCGCCGGGGCATTTTTTCCCTCTTTAGGAGGTTTTTTCCCCCGTGCATTGTATATACGCCCATCACTCTAGGGCTATCTATCTTTCCATTGCACACTAAGTAACACACTATCTATCGTGTGCCTTGAGCTTCCTTCGTCTTCTCCAAGCTGTGTGTGTTTCTCTGCAACCCTAATTCCAACAATTGGTATCAGAGCAGGTCACGTCCTCCCGGCTTAGTCGCCAGCTGCTCCAGCACACGCCTGCTCACTTTCTCCGATTTCAGTGAGCTTTGGCGAGCGTTCGCAGGTCGACAAAACTTTGGGCTCATTTCGGCCTCCGTTTCCACTACAGGCAGTACTGCACAGGCTATTTCGTCATTTTGTGCAGAATTTTTGTCAGTGCCGTTTTTTGCATAACATGTGCCTTATAGTCTTCTACGGTTTGTGCTATATAGCACAGGTTGTTCCCGCTCCGTTTCTCTATTTTCGGGCAGTTTTCACACAGGTGCAGCATTTACCATGGCTGACAACAACAACAAAGATGTGTTCAAGATGTTTGTTGCTGAGGACAGGTTGGATGGGGACAACTACCCTATGTGGGCTTTCTGATGCAACATGTTCTTGTGTCAAACGGTGTCTGGAACATTGTGCAGGGCATTGATGTACGTCCTAGTTCTGAGGATGTAGGCGAGGTTGAGGATATTGCAGGTCTTGCTGCAAGGATTGCAGCTGTTAGAGTTGTTTTGCCTACGGCAGAACAAGCTCGTTGGGATGTTAAGGATGCGTAGGCTCATGCACTGATTGCGTTGTCTGTGAAGCACACCATTGTTCCTCACATCCGTTCAGCAAAATCTGCAAAACAGGCTTGGGATATTCTAGCAGGTCTTTATGCAAGCCGCAATGAGGCTAAAATTGCTTTGCTGCGTAAAGAGCTGGAGTCGAAGATTATGCATGAGGAAGATGATATGGAAACTTTCCTTGCTAGTGTCAAGGATATCAATGAGCAGCTTATTTCTGCAGGTGAAGTCATTTCAGACAGTTCCCTTGTGCAGACTGTTCTTGATGCCTTACCATATTCCTACCAGAATTTTGCTAGTACTTGGAGACTGATGACCCAACGAAATCCTGAAGTTGTCAAGTTTGATGCATTATGCACATTGCTGTTGCAAGAGTCACTTTCTAGAAAAAACAGGACTAGGCAGCGTGCAGTTGAACAGGCTTATTGCTTCTCAAAGAAAGGGTGGTAACAGTAATGCAGCCACTTCTTATGGTTCTGCTGCGAGTGCCAAAAATTATGTTCCTAATGCTTCTGCTGGCAGTACTTCGTCTGGCAATTCTAGTGATAAGGGCAAAAAGAAGATGCGTTGCCATTATTGTAAAGCCAATGATCACTTGATCAAGTCGTGTCCTAAGTTGAAGGCCAAAGAGGCTAAGAAGAAAGAGGGCAGTTCCACTGCAAATGCTGGTTCCACTACAAATGCAGCCATTGTTGAGTCTTCTGTGAAAGGAGACTGTGATGCTGATGTTGATGCCGAATGGGCTTTTAGCACAGAGTGCACTTACAATCCTGCTTTCCATGATGCATGCTTGTTTGCTGCAGATTCACATGTGTGGTATTTCGACAGTGGTGCTACAAAGCACATTACCTCACATCGTGAATTGTTTACCTCTCTCGAGTCTGTCCCTCATGGGAAATTCAGTCACTTGTGCCAACAACGCCTCTTATCCAGTTCAAGGAGTTGGAAAGATTGTGCTCACTGCTGCTAATGGCAATTCCTTCACATTTTTTGATGCACTTTATGTACCTGGGATCAAGAAAAATCTCTTGTCTGTATCCGCACTTGCTAGACTTGGACTTGTAGTCAAATTTGTGGATGACAGATGTACAGTTCATGATCTCAGTTTCGGTGATGAAATTGTTGCATCTGGGCTTTTGTGTCGTGGGCTGTATAAGCTCACTTTGTATGACAAGTGTGGAAAAAAATTTGCAAATGTTGTTGCAGATTCAAGGGCTATTTCAGATGCAAAACTTTGGCATGCACGTTTTGGTCATCTGAATTTTGCCAGTTTGCTACGTTTGCAGAAATCTGATATGGTTGCTTCTTTGCCGCCTCTTGAAGCACCTGTCAAACATGTTTGTGAAGGTTGTATTTTGGATAAGATGCAGCGTTCTAAATTTCCAAAGGATGGTTCAGTTCGGGCCACATGCAGGTTGCAGCTTGTGCATAGTGATGTTTGTGGGCCCGTGCAAACTCCGTCCTTGGGCAATTACCTGTACTTCGTGACTTTCATTGATGATTACTCCAGGCATGCATGGGCATTTCCGCTTAAAGCGAAGTCCGAAGTTTTTATGTGCTTCAAACAATTTCTGGCTATGGCTGAAAATGTCTCAAAATGTACTATGGGCACCCTCCGTTCCGATCGAGGGGGGGAGTATATGTCTCATGAATTTAATGCATTTCTAGCTAGTTGTGGGATAAAACACCAATGTACAGTGCCTTATACACCGCAGCAAAATGGTGTTGCTGAGAGGAAAAACAGGTCACTGACGGAAATGGCACGAAGTATGGTCAAAAGTCAAGCTTTGCCGCATTCTTTTTAGCTTGAGGCCATTATGTGTGCCACTTATGTACTTAACAGGTGTCCTACGAAAGCTTTGCTATCTATTACTCCATATGAAGCATGGCATGATAGAAAGCCTTCTATTGAGCACATGCGTGTTTTTGGGTTTTTGGCATATGCTTTGGTGCCACAAGTGCAGCGCAGAAAAATGGATGATAAGGCTGTCAAATGTATTTTTGTTGGTTATAGTGTTGAAAACAAAGGTTACAGGTTGTATCATCCGCAAACAAAACGTATCTTGGTTTCAGGAGATGTAGTGTTTTTGGAAGATTCTGTTCAGCCCTTGCTGTCATGTACTAGAGACAGTAATGTACTAGATTCTGTTCAGCCCTTGCTGTCATGTACTAGAGACAGCAATGTAAGCTCACAGGACATTTATGACACTTTGTTGCCTCTTTTCAGTGGTGGAAATATGAATGTAAGTTCCAATGAGGCAAATGTACAACCTATGGGGGTTTCTGAAAATGTTTTAGATCAGCCTATTACTGATGCAGATATACATGATGAGGAAAGGGCTGAAAATAAGCAGGCTAGAGGTATGCCAAAATGGCTAGTGCACACTTTGCGTGACAGTAAATTGGATGCACCTTTGTCTAGTCGTACTCGTTCAGGCTCTCTCCATGCATCTTATGCATCAGATTGTTATGCGTTGGCTGTGTCTAGTTTACATGATGTTGAGGAGCCTCTGTCTTTTGATGAAGCACAAAATTCAAAAAATTGGATGGCTGCCATGCAATCAGAATATGATGCACTTATAGAGAATGACACATGGACTTTATGTGATTTGCCTCCTAGCAAAAAGGCCATTGGTATGAAGTGGGTTTACAAGTTGAAACGCAAGCCGGATGGTGAGATCGATCGCCATAAGGCTCGACTTGTTGCAAAGGGTTATGCACAGCAAAAAGGCATAGATTATGAAGAGACTTTTGCTCCCACTTGTCGTATGACTACTGTGCGTTTTCTATGTGCATTGGCAGCTCATTTGGTTGGGATGTACATCAATCAGACATTGTTACTGCTTTCTTGAATGGTGACATATTTGAGGAAGTTTATGTAACGTAGCCTCGCGGTTTTGTCATAAAAGTACAAGAGGACAAAAGTGTGCAAATGTAAGAAGGCATTTGTATGGGTTGAAGCAATCTCCTCGTGCTTGGTATGAGAAAGCTGACACTCATTTGGTTAAACGAGGCTTTCGTAACAGCCCAACAGAAAAGCACATTGTATGTAAAGCGTGAGGATGATGTATTTCTCATTGTGGTTCTCATGTTGATGATTTTGCTGATCACTGGACCAAATCAGAGACATATTGCTAATTTAAGGCTGATTTGAATGCTACTGTTCCAGATGAAAAGATTTGGGGCAGATTGCATCATTACTTGGGTATACAGTTTAAGCAGTGTAAGGTGGAATTGCCTTGTGTCAGAAAAGGCTTTACCCTTCTCTAGAGTCATGAGCTATCAAGACCAAAGATGATTGGACTATATCTACTTGAGTTACACATACACAAAGATGGTTTATTGAGGAGATATAGAGAGAGACAATCTCAAAGACAACTTATTGATTTCCGAACATTGGAAAATAGAGTAGTCACCATTGCAAAGGTCAGCTCACTCACACTCACGGCTACTCTCATTGACCGAGCAACTGGAGCTAAGGAGATCGAGATGCCCACGATTGAGGAGAGGAGCTTCACAACATCGACAAAGCCTACAACAGAGGATTTGAGTCATACTATCTCGACATCCAAAGTACATATGAGAATGGATTCATCACCCATTATATCACCATCTATTGGGCACCCATTATACCCCACATAGTTCTACTAGTAGCACTTCTAGATTCATCTTAGTCTCTCTTTTTTGTATCCAAACATGGTATCAGATTCACCATTTTGGCCTTTTGAAGACGTCAATATATTATTTCATTTCTCTTTGTGTAGTAGATTCCAAGGAGTATCAAGCCATGGCCTTGTGTCAACCATGTCAACTCAAACTTGCACTCTTAGTTAGTAATAGTTAATCTAATGTCGGTGTCAATTGAAAATTGACACCACCATTAAATATAACCAAATGACATGCAAAACATAGTATATATGTATTCAAGTGACAATTGAGTATCGCTATGGCTATTGTATTCGTTTACATAAGATTAGTGGGTTAGTTTTCCCTAATCATTTACCAACCAAGCAACAAAGCAAGCCTCGTGATTCTATCACTTGTTATGTTTCAAATTGGATTTTCTGGTTTGCCAAAATATAGACCTACTTTTACAATATATTTTTTCAAATTTAAGAGTAGTCTTAGTTTCATTTGGCCTCTTCTCCTTAAATGAGGATACTGGACTACTATTTACTTACTTAGGTTGCTACATACTTAAGAAACGATGAACATAGCCTATATTACATACATATTTTTGTCAAGGAGAAGGAGAGGGGCTTTAACTGTGGCCACTGGTTCAACCCTACCTCATGCAGGTAGCTTGGGGGGGGAGACAAAGCATGTCTACATATTGTTTCGTAGCTTCCTTCATCACTTTCACATTCCCTTCGCACTGGGTTCCCCATCCTCTGTCCACATGTTACAACATCCCTCTTCACATCCACTGTTGGAGTCAAGCTGTACTATGCTTGGAAGGGCTTCGCTTTTAGACGTACAACACGCAGGAGGAGCACTCAAAGATGTGTTCATTGTGCAGCAATGGCCTGTCGCGGCAACGCTTCCTAAATTCTTTCATATTGGTTGCGCTGCTGCTGGCATGTCTGCCTTTAGGCTCTGGCTTTCACAACATGGCCGTTCACAGCCATCGAAGGATTTGAGCTGTAAGCTTGCAGCTGGGGCTTTGCTTTCAGATGAACAAAATGCAGGAGAAGCACCCGACAAAGCAATGTTTGGGCAGCGCTCGTCAGTCATGGCGGCACCTACAAATTTTCTTTGCAATGGCTCCACTGCTATAGACTCGTCTAACTTTCGGCTCCCCCCTTGACAACAACCCCGTTTACAACCATCAACGGATTTGAGCTGCAAGCTTTGAGCTGGGGCTTGGCCTTCGGAAGCACAAGCACCCAACAAGGTATTGTTTGTGCAGCACAGGTCCCTTTCAGCGGCATCTTCAAATTTCCTTTGAAATGGCTCTCCTGCTGTAGACTCATCTGCCTTATGGCTCCCCCCTTTGCAACATCCCAGTTGACAAACGTCAATAGATTTAAGCTGCAGGCTGGGAGGTGGGGCTTTGCTTTCAGACACACATGCAGGGGAACTGCCCAAATGAGTATTGTTTGTGCAGCATTGGCCAGTTTTGGCAGCACCATCAGGTTTCCTTTGCAATGGCCCACCTGCAGTAGACTCGCCTGTCTTTGGACTACCCAATAAGGTTTTGTTTGTGCAGCACTGGCCAGTTGTAGCAGCACCTTTAAATTTCCTTTGTAATGGATCCCCTGCTGTAGACTCGCATGCCTTTCGGATCTCCCCTTCACAACATCCCCTTTCACAGTCGTCTATAGATTTGAGCTGTAAGCTTGGAGCTAGGGCTTTGCCTTCAGAAAGACAACAAGCAGGGGAACTACCCAACGAAATATCATTTGTGCAGCATTGCATTGCTGTGGCAGCACCTTCGTTATTGCTTTGCGATGGCTTCCCTGCTGTGAACTCACATACCTTTGGCTTCCTCCTTGGCAACTTCCCCATTCACAACCATCAATAGATTTGAGCCGTAAACTTGAAGCTGGAACTTTGCTTCCAGGCATACTACATGCAACAGTAGCAACCAAAGGCTTAGTGGTTCCGCAGCAATGGCCAATCCTTGCAGTACTTTCAGACTTCTTCTGCATTGGCACTCCTATTTCTGACTCATCTGCCTTTCGGGTTGGCCCTTTACAGCATCCCTTCTCACAACCATCAAGGGATTTAAGCTGTACGCTTGGAGCTGGGGCTTGGCTTTTCAAGGCACAACAGGCAGGGGTAGCACCGAGTGAAGCATCAGGTCCAGCTCTGTCTTGTCATGGCAGCACCTTCACAACATCCTTTCTCACAACAATTGATGGGTGAAAGTAGTAATTTTGGAGGACTTTGGCTTTTAGCAGCACAGCACGCCGGGGTAGCACCCAATGAACTATTGGTAGTGAAGCACTGACCAGCTGTGCCCCTTGAGGTACACAAGTTCACGGCTTGCCTAGAGCTGTATGGAGTCTCTAGGACATTGGGTTTTATGGTGATGCCACAAGAGGCATCACTTTCTGCTTGCATCATACTGGTAGTGGTGTTCCTGCTACTACAGCCAGTACAACATTTACTAGAGCAACAAGAGCACTCGCTCAAGTTTCTTCTACTGTCTGATTGCTTCAAGAGTAAGCCTTCAAGCTCTGGAATGTTAATTGATGAGCAGATTCCTTCATCTATGCCTAGGCAATCTTTATCATAGGTGTCTCTATTGCTCACTCTTCGTCTCATTCCATTGTTTGCACCCCTCATATCACAACAAGACTTCGCTGAACAACAGGACTGACTCGACTGATTTTCCTGCTTGGTACTTTGGGCAGATTCTCCGTTATTTTCCATTTTCTTTGGGCAGCAGGGTTCAGCTTCCGTGTCCATGTACTCCTCACTGCTCAGCAGGACACCTTTCTGGCAAACTTTGCTTTTGGGTTTCCGCCAAAATGTAAATAATCCTAGACGTCCTGCTTCATCCTTCTTCCTTTCTAGCAACAGCATGCTGTTAAATATAACAAGTAGGCAAGTGCCAACATCTGCAAGGACAGCACCCCAAAGAGATGCATATCCGACTGCTGCAAGCACAATCACCAGCACTTTGGTTGTAATTGATAAAAAAATATTTTGCAGGATCTTCCTGCGAGCTTTTTGGCCAAGTCTCACAGCAACTGGTAGCTTTCGGAGATCGTTAGTCATGAGGGCTATGTCAGCTGTCTCCATAGCAATGGCAGTACCAGCAACGCCCATAGCAATGCCAACATCAGCAGCCGCTAATGCCGGGGCATCATTAATTCCATCACCAACCATACCAGTAAGGCCGGCTGCTTTTAATTGCTGAAGCACCTCCACCTTGCCTTCAGGAAGCAATTGAGCATGCACATCAATTTGTCCAAGCTGCAAGCAAGACTAGGAAATCAGATTTGTTCATCTATACTGGTGTGAAGTGTAGCAAACCATGATATATACAGCGGCATTGTCATGATGTATGCAGAGTGCCTTTGTCTTTAGACCCGAAAAGGAAGAAGTCAATACCTTTCTCTGTACATTATTGGCCACTTCCAAACTATCTCCAGTTAGCATAGCTAGTCGGAGACCCAATCTCTGAAACAATGCGGTCTCAAGCGAGACCGTAAAATTCTCATTACTCTGCTACTTAATTATAACCAAGAACAACTTCGATGACAAGGCTTACCCTCATGTCTCTCACAGCCTCCCTGGCTTCTGGTCGAAGCTGGTCACCAGCACTCATAATCAATATTGGCTTTTCATCCACACCAATCCAGCAGATTGTTAAACCCTGGCTTTTCCAACTCTCCAGAAGAGCAGAATCGGCACCTGAAGCTACGTAAGGCATGTTAAGTATTACTCTGCAGAGAGCCATATTTGACAAACATGATGCCTGATATAGAAACAGTTACCTTCCAACCAAAGGAGCCGACTGGCTAAGCGTTCATTCCCAACAGCAATTTTATGACCATTGACGATTCCGCTCACACCTTCTCCAGGAAGTACTCTAAATTCATCCACAACGACCTCAGCATTTCCTGATTGTGCCCCATGCAGCCTAGCATAGTCCACTATAGCTGATGCAATGGGATGGCTTGCTTTGCTCTCAATGCATGATAGCCTGAAGCAATGATTCAACATAGAAAATTCTTCATTTTTCAGGTTCATAAGTGTCTGTTGATTTTGTGTAGTCAATTTCTTGGTCAATACACAAATTGTTTTGTACTCCGTACTCCATTAACATGACTAGATTGTGTGCAATAGTTGTGTTTAAGCCTTTTTTCTGACCCTTCTCCCACATTCTCAAGTTGAAGACTTTGTGTCCTTGTAAAGGTATAATAGACTAATTTGCACAATTAAAAAGTCGACCATATAGAGAGTAGTTTACCAAAATAGGACATCTTGTAGATCGGCTTCCTTGTTTAAGGCATGCACTTCTATTATTTGAAAGCAACCCTCAGTAAGCGTGCCAGTCTTATCCATAGCAACAACTTTCAGCTTTCCAAGAGCTTCCAAGTGTTTTCCACCCTTCACAAGGAGACCCAATCGAGCAGCTTGTGCTATTGCACAGGTTGTTGTAACAGGAGTGGAGATCACAAGAGCGCAAGGGCAAGCCACAACAAGTAGAACTAATGCCAAGTACATCCAGTGCCGAATGTTGTGCGCATGTACACTTACTGGAATTATTGTGAAAGCCAAAGCACCAGCTATCACAACTGCACATCATGAAAAAAATTAATCTGCATTTGATGATGTTAAAAAAAGCATTGGACAATCTCATTAGTCTATCCTCGAATCATGTCATTACTTTAAATCCGCGTCACTGCGCTATGTTTCAGCTCTAGACCTCGAATCATGTCATTACTTTAAATCAGCATCACTGCACTATGTTTCAGCTCTAGACTTCCATAGCCGAAATGCAATGTTTCACCCCGAAATGTTCAAGCCTCCATAAAGACCTTGGGAAAACATCTAACTGAAATGCCTACATACCACATATATGTATGTGCATGTAAGGTTTAGCGGAATGAATGTTGTATTTTCTCAAGATTAGTGATCTTTATTGCTCAAGGTTCCTTTTAGTTCTTTAAGGAAAGAGAGAGCTTTCCGTCTTGTAGAGTGCTGTGGTCACGAACAGAGTGAGTGGATTGTGCGTGCAACTGAATGAGACTGAGAGAAGGAGAGAGAAGAGATATGACACCGAGAGGTTGTAAAACCCTCCTCCGAAGGCCCCACTCTCGTCGGCGAGAGTGGTCTACTTGATTGCACAAAGGTGTACAATGCGTATGCAATGGACTGATGACAATGGGACTATGCCGATGAAAAACGACGACGGTGATGACGACGGCGACTTAGGCTGAATTGCTGAGTTTTGGCACCTGGCGTTAATTTGGCCAAAAACGCTGAAGTGACCAGTGGGAAAAACGCTCTAACTTTCAATGCTTGCTGGCGATATCTGCATGGGAGGAAAGTGCTAGGGCAGCCAGAAGAGTGGGCGATCCCAAGATGAGGATGATGCGGGGGAATGGGCCTCACCAAGTTGCTTGGAGAGGGTCTTGCTGAGAGAGGGAGGGAAACACCTGTTGCTTGGTAGCCTGCTGTGCTCCTTGGCTCATCTGCCAATTTGTGCTAACTTGGGTTTGCTTATAGATTAACTTACCCAATTTGCCCTACTGAGTACCCAACAAAAGTCACTTAATAAATAAGTGAAAAATGTTAAAAATAGGAAAAAATGGGATAAAGTCATCTGAAAAATCCTCAAACTGACTCTGATGGAATCTGATGGAAATGCTTATGCTTATGCAGTGTGCAACCAGAGGATATGCATCTACACTGAGTGGTTGGGCATGCACGGTCTACGAATAGACTCACAAAAGTGTCAGATCACTTCTAATCTAACTTGACTGGACTTGACGGAAACCCTGCTATGATGTAGCTTGTCCACGGACACATAGGGTTGGGATGTGTCACTGACACCCCCTCCTTTTTAAAGTGAGGTAATGGTACCGAGCTGCATGGCTTCCTTGTAGTCTGCCAACAACTCTGGATAATCCTTGAAGAACTCTTCGTCTACCCACACCGCTTCATGGGTTCCTCGATCTTTGAACTTCAAAAAATACTGTCGTACTTGTTTCTTCGAACCATGGCGAAACCGATGCAACAAGACTTGCTCCGGCTCCATAACTTCTGCTTCATCGATGATCTCCGGTTCTTCTTCTTCGAAACGTCCTTTGGAGGTGTTCCCTGAAACACTTTCAACCAAGAAACATGGAAAACGTTGTGCATTGACCATGAGTTAGGCAACTTCAATTTCATTGAAACCTCATTAATCTTTTTGATGACTGGAAATGGACCATACATACGAAAAGATAATTTAGGACATTTCTTTCCAACTTGCTTAAGACGCTGTTTCATAATTCGTAGATACACCCAATCTCCTTCCTTGATCGAGACCTCTTGACGATGCTTGTTAGCCTGTCGAGAATAAGATTCATGAGCCTTGCTTAGCCGAAGCTTCACACTCTCAGAAATCTCATCCAATGACTGACTCTCAGCATTGGCATCAGGCATTTGAATGACCGATCGAGTCAACAATGACTGGAATCGGCGGCCAAAAGCTACCTCATACGGAGTTCGACCAATAGCAGAAAAGAAGGAATCATTGAGAATAGCCTGTACCAATGGGAGATAGAGCTCCCATTAAGACTGCTGATCATGAACATAAGACTTCAACACATCAAAAGCCAACTCATTATAAATTTCCGTTTGACCATCTGATTGTGATGAAAAGCGGATGAAAAATTTAACTTTGTGCCAAAATTTTCAAAGAGTGCACGCCAAAAGTTGGACGTAAACTTAACATCCCTATCTGAAACAATGGACTTTGGCAAACCACAGAGGGGGTACCAATGCTTTATGAACAATCGTGCAACATCTTGTGCAGTAACTGTGGCCTTACAAGGAATCAACATGCAAAATTTGCTAAAACGATCAACAATAGTTAAACATTGAGTGTTCCTTGAATGCTGACTTGGTGGTAAGTTAGTCACAAAATCCATAGAGATATCCTGAAAAGGTCCCTCGAGAATAAGCAGCGGAAGCAAAAGGCCTTGCTGCTTACCCCGAGGAGCTTTCACTTTTTGACATATAGTGCAATGTGTGACATAACTAAACACATCTTTTCGCATTTTAGGCCAATAGAAAAATCGTTCAATCTTTTCCAATGTGGTGTTCATACCCATGTGCCCACCCGTGATGGAGTCATGTGCATCATGCAATATGGCTGGCCTGAGAGAGGGCAACACACATAGACGCTGACGAAAAAATAACAATCCATCACAAATGAGATAGTTGTTGGGCCCTTGGGAAGCATGTCACGATTGTGACTATGTTAACAACAATACATCTACTCCTAGTTGCAGATACGCGAAGTGCCATGCCAAGGAGGACCCCTGCGCTTGGATAGTCACACCCCTTCGCCCAAAGGACGTGTCTCTTCGCCAAAAGCCACACTCCTTCGACGATTGGTCACACCCTTTTGCTCTACAGGTGCGACTCTTCGCCCAATGGTTGCAGCTCTTCGCCGAAAGGATGTGTCTTTTCGCCTAAAGTCATGTCTCTTCACAAAGAGACATGCCTCTTCACTGATGACTATTCAATTCCTATAAAAGGAACCCTTGTATCACACATTTCAATCAATCAAACACAGAGTCTTCTAAGTCTTGTTCTAAGTTCAGTTTCAGTTTCTTAAGTCTTAATCATGAGTTTAAGTACTTAATTAAGGATTAGCACCTAGAATCCTCACAGTGGTATCAGAGCAAATTTTTTCCGGGACCCAAAGGTTGTGAGCCTCTCACCCTCGCCCCTACACTCTACCCCTTCCCGGAGTTGCATGGAAGTAGAAGAAAGATGGTACGCATGTGCATACAAGCATGAGGTAACTTAAATCTATTCTGTTCCAATTACATACATATAGATAATAGAACAAAGGACAGGGATGCAAATGTGGGTGTGCGGGAGTGCCACGTACCTGGCCTCCTCATCCGGTGGTGTCCCTTCGAGATTGTGCGCGCACCTCTTCATGTGAAAGGACAGTACCTCTTCACCTTGCTCGCACCCTTTCGTATACGGGTGTGTCGCTTCGCCTGTGTGCCCATTCACTCGGCAAGGGGCTGAATTCCCTTTGTTGGCTGCTGCATATCCAAAGGGCACCTCTTCGCAAGAGGGCACAAGGAAGCCACCCCTTCCCAAAGATCGCACCCCTTCCCTGAGAGTCACGTACACTGGAGGCTGAATTTCTGAAAACGTTGGGCTGAGTTTCTTGCAAACGCTGGGCTGCCCATGTTGAAACGCTGGCTGATTTGCACGTGCTGTCTGGCTGAATTTTATGCGCTGGTTGAATTAGTTGCTGGCTGAGATTGGCTACGCTGGCTAGTTTATTACGCTAGCTGCACCTTATGATTACCCCTTCAAATATATTAAGTCCTAAGTGACCTGCCCGCCCGCCCCAAACTTGGGTGACCGGCCAAAAGAAAACCCAAATTTTTTAAAACCCCATGTGAAAACACCCATATTTAAAAAAAACTCCCATGTGAAAGCCTCTTCACGTAAACTTACCTTTATAAAAATAAACAAAACAAATTTATGCTGCCTCTCCCTTGCTCTGCTCTCTGTGCACCTACTGCGCAAGATATTTCGCACACATGGCCGACGCGAACCACTACGCAGATTTTTCCCGATGAAATTTTGCAGGTGAATTTCCCTGCTTAGAACCAGCAGTGATAATTATTCCCGATTCCCCGACTCCCGAGCACGAACTTATTTTATAGAGATTTTCCGCTCACGAAGAACCCGTTCTAGAACCTGTTCCCGACCGAGAACTTACACCTGTTCGAGAATTCCCATTGAGGCGTAGCCATGCCGAATTCTCTGGACGGAGGTGGTCAATCTGACGATGCTCTTACTCTCATCAAGGAGCAGATGGCCACACTTTCCATAAGCCTCGCATCACTTCACACTCGCTTGGATGAGATGCACACGGAAAACACTTCTCGAAGTCGACCTGTTGGTTCTCGAACTACTATTGCAACATCTTCAACACCTTCTTCCGAAGCTTCAGTGGATGAACCGAACGAACCAGATCCAGCTGAAGACGTAGACAATCGCGAACTTCAATTAGTTTATAAAATTTTTAATGCTGCACAGAAGAAGAAGCTTGATGTTAAATTGCCAGAACCATACACTGGTCGCCGCGACAAGCGCGTGCTGGACCAATGGCTGTTCAAAATGGAGATTTACTTATCGAACACGGACTTGGTCGAGAGTAAAAAAGTTGCACTTGCTAGCTCTCTGCTCAAGGACACAGCATTTCTTTGGTGGCAACGACGGGTTGCTGATGGTAAAAACACACCTTCTTGGGATAAATTCCGGCGTGCTATTCGCAAGGCGTTCGAACCTGCCAATGCGGATTTTCATGCCCGGTCCTCTCTTCGCCGATTCAAACTTATGCAGATCAACTGGATTTTGAAGTCATGCCTTTATCTTATTACGACATGATTCTTGGTCAGCATTGGTTATTCCAATATGATCCAGCAATTAGCTTTCGAGGACATACTATCAATTTGTTCAAAGATGGACGTGAATTGACTTTACACGGGCTTTCTCATGCGGAAAGAGTGATTCAAGCCTCACGTGTACTAGTCAATTGCAAACAGCATGATACAGTGGATTATGAAGAGAATATGATTTCCGATGCAGATGCAGATATTATTATTGATGAATTTTTTAATTCATTAACTTATCATGAATCAATTGATGAAGACAAAGATAAAGATATAGTTGCAGATTCCGAGTCTGAAGACGACTATGCTTTCTTTGATTCTTTACTGGATGATGATATGCCAATTACAAGTCATGAAGTTACAGTTCCTGAAGATGATTCTGAAGAATTTTGGGATTCATTATTGGAAGATGATTACAGTCTCAAAACAAAATCCTCTCCAGAGATTACTAAAGTTGATTTCCTCTTCCCCAAATATTTCGCAGTTACTGGAAAATTTTGAACCAGAAATCTTACATCACACGAAGGATTTTGAAGATAAACCTCTTGTTGCAGTCAACCTGATTATGCCAGATGCCTCTAAAAAGTCTTTGAATAATGCAATGACATGGGATTTAGCAGTCAAAGCAAAAAGGTTTCGCAAGAAACAAAGGTTCAAGACAAAGGTTTCTGATAACTCAAAGACTGAAGATTTTCGAAGATTCAATGCTTTTCCAGAGTTCTATCAACATCAAAAGTCATTTCTTTGACACGGGCTCTCATTTTAAATGGGAGGGAATGTCACGATTGTGACTATGTTAACAGCAATACATCTACTCCTAGTTGCAGATACGCGAAGTGCCATGCCAAGGAGGACCCCTGCGCTTGGATGGTCACACCCCTTCGCCCAAAGGACGTGTCTCTTCGCCAAAAGCCACACTCCTTCGACGACTGGTCACACCCCTTTGCTCTACGGGTGCGACTCTTCGCCCAATGGTTGCAGCTCTTCGCCGAAAGGATGTGTCTTTTCGCCTAAAGTCATGTCTCTTCACAAAGAGACATGCCTCTTCACTGATGACTATTCAATTCCTATAAAAGGAACCCTTGTATCACACATTTCAATCAATCAAACACAGAGTCTTCTAAGTCTTGTTCTAAGTTCAGTTTCAGTTTCTTAAGTCTTAATCATGAGTTTAAGTACTTAATTAAGGATTAGCACCTAGAATCCTCACAAAGCAAGCGCCTACAATTACTTACCAAACTCCGAATCTGCATATTGATTCTTCATGCTGTCAAAAGACTCACCATGTATAGAAAATGTGGTTTTTGACTCAAGAGCCAAAATTTGTCCTTTGCGACTCAATGCATCTGCAACAGGGTTAGCTTTTCCAGGCACATACTCAATCAAACCTCCAAATTGCTCAAAAAATTATGACCACCGCGCTTGGCGATCACTCCAATGTGCACTAGGCATAGACTGGAGCCACTTGAGGGCTTGATGATCTGTGCGTACTGTAAACTCTCTACCATACAAGAAATGCTTCCAATGCTTAATAGAGTGAATGACAGACAAAAGTTCTTTATCATAAACTGAATAATTCTTTTCCGCACTATTGAGCTTCCGGCTAAGGAAAGCTACAAGACGACCATGCTGCTGGAGCACAACGCCTATGGCGACATTGCTCGCATCCGTCCATACCTCAAAGGGATCATCCCAACAAGCAAGGATAAGACACGGAGCTTCCATCACCGCAACCTTGAGAGCTGTGAAAGCCTCAATGGCTGCCCCGGGCAAGTCTACGCGCTGACCGTGAGTCTTTACCCCTTTCAAAACATCAATCATAAGTGCAGCAATGCGTGCAAAATTCTCTATGTGCAAACTATATGCTTCACATAAACCAAGAAAAGAACGCACATCATATGCAGTTTTGGGCAAATGCCAATTACAAACCTGTTCCACCTTCGCGGGGTCTAGCTTGACGCCTTCTGCAGAAATGATATAACCCAGATAAGTTACTTCAGTAAGAAAAAATTCAGACTTCTTAGCTGCAATGTACAACTGACACTCATCCAAACGAGTTAATACCCTTTCAACATCCCTTTCATGTTGTTCCCACGATGCAGAAAAAATGAGAATATCATCTAAAAAGATGAACACACATACACCTACCATGTCGCCGAAACGACCTACCATGAGACGATTGAACGTACCCACGGCTCCTGTCAATCCAAAAGGCATAACAATATACTCCCATTGCCCTCGCTCGGTGCGAAAGGTAGTCTTGAAAATGTCGCCTTTGAATACCCGTACCCGATGGTATCCACTTTTGAGATCGACCTTGCTGAAAACCTTTGCCCCATTGAGCCTATCCAAGATATACTCAATGTGAGGCATCGGAAACTTGTTCTTGACGGTCATCTTGTTTAATGCCCTGTAATCAACACACAAACGAGACGAACCATCCTTCTTGCGAACGAACAAAATAGAGGCAGCAAAAGGGCTTACACTAGGACGTATGAATCCTCTAGCCACCAACTCCG
The DNA here is from genome assembly GCF_014529385.1 of Adiantum capillus-veneris. Lineage (NCBI taxonomy): Eukaryota > Viridiplantae > Streptophyta > Polypodiopsida > Polypodiales > Pteridaceae > Adiantum > Adiantum capillus-veneris. The sequence goes on along the minus strand of NC_140931.1, from coordinate 124,123,981 downwards.
TGAGTTGTTGCTCTAACTCTTCCTCCTGTGACTTGTTCAAACGGTAGGGAGCCTTACTGACCGGCTGCGCTCTCTCCATAAGCTCGATGCAGTGGTTCTCCGCTGAACGATAAACATCACATCAAGGCACTCCTTCGTGATAAGAGAGTCCATACCAGGAGCGAAGCCAGAAACCTCAAGAGGAGATTTCTGACTAACCTCTAGGCGGGCTCTCTCAACAAGAGAGGGACTAATCACATCACGCATACTGCCTGGATCAAACAATACAACAAAACGTTGTCCTTTTACATGACCATAACACTTCATGAGAGATTCATCAATGTGTGTGTCGGAGTCATGAGAAGATGCAGGTTGTGTTGTGACGGAGTTTGTGGTAGTTGCGGGTGCCTTTAATTCTTTAGGTGGGACTGTCTTAGGACAGTTTTTCTTAATGTGACCCTTAATGTGACATTGAAAACATCTACCTTCTTTAGCATAAATCACTTGTTCTTCCGACGTGATGTATCCTCCTTTAATTCCTTGAGAAGCTTTTTCATCAAGGGTTAGCTTAGGTGTTGCTTGAGATTACGCTAATCCTCTTTCAAGCGTGCAAGGTACTGAGGTGGCATAAACCGCGCCTTGAGCTTGTCTTGGAAATCAGCCAAACTAAAAGAGAGGAGAGTGAAATCGTCGGCTGCCTCTAGGTGCGCGGCTAGCTGTGCCTCTTGCCATGCATGGTACCAATTTATGGCATCACCGGCAAGGTACATAGCTGCCGTCAAAACTTTGCTATTTTTTGTTTTCTTAGTTGTCGCAAAATAAGCATTAAATTGATGCAACCAAGAATGAATCACCGTAGCATCCATCTTACCATCATACTTACTGAAAGTCACTTTTTCGGTGACTGGGTTGTTGGAATCCGCATCGTGGCTTGCACCACGAGAGGAACTCCCATGATCTTTGGGTGGTTCAGTCTTCGAGGCGAGAACTTGGGCAAGCAATTCCTGAGTGCGTAGCTCTCGTCGAGCTTCACACTCGGCCTCCAATGCTACATTTCTTGCTGCCGCTTCTTCCTTCCTCAGTTCTTTTCTTGCGTCGCGCTCGCGTTCTAAAGCAAGGCGCTTGTCTTCCTGTCTATCCATCATGGCCATCATTTGCTTCATCATTGCCTCCATAGGGTCTGGCGTAGATGGCGATGAGGGAGGGTTGGAAAAATCTCCTGGTGGGGAAAATCCTTCGTCGCCTCTCTCATGCTCATCACCTGAATGCGAAGTATCCATGCCGCTTCGGGTGACGACCATGCACTATGATCTTGGGGTCTTAAGCTCGCGAGGAACTTGGTTCTTGAGGGTCTTGAGGTTCTTGAGGGTTTCTTTCGCTTGCAAATCGCGTTGGAGAAGGATCTTCTCTTCACCCGAGTTCTACTCCTTTCTGCGGGCGTACCCCTTGGCGGCCTTGCGCTCACACCAAGGTTGCTTTTTCCCACCTCACGTCGATTGGCCGGCCGCTAAGTGCACGGTCCGCTCTCAATGAGTGAAAAGAGACACAAGGGGAGGCTGGACAAGCCCTTCTTTCTTGGGATTCCTGTCACTCTTCAACAAAACACGATTAGGAATCGCCACGCCCAAGTAAACTTGGATTCGTGCGATCACAACAAGCAAAAAAATTATTGTGGTTCTTCCCTTGAGTAATGCAGAACACTTCCAAAGCTCTGATACCAATGTAAGGTTTAGCGGAATGAATGTTGTATTTTCTCAAGATTAGTGATCTTTATTGCTCAAGGTTCCTTTTAGTTCTTTAAGGAAAGAGAGAGCTTTCCGTCTTGTAGAGTGCTGTGGTCACGAACAGAGTGAGTGGATTGTGCGTGCAACTGAATGAGACTGAGAGAAGGAGAGAGAAGAGATACGACACCGAGAGGTTGTAAAACCCTCCTCCGAAGGCCCCACTCTCGTCGGCGAGAGTGGTCTACTTGATTGCACAAAGGTGTACAATGCGTATGCAATGGACTGATGCAATGGGACTATGCCGATGATGACGACGGCGACTTAGGCTGAAATTTGTTACCTTCTTCGTGGCTAAAAAATGACTGTTTTTGTCGGGCTGAATAATGGATGAAAAACGCTGAAGAGATCTAGGATTCTGCTGCGTTTTTTAAGGTACTACTGCCGGCTGAAACACTGAGTATTTGCTGCGGTTCAAGGGCTGAATTGCTGAGAGCAAAACGCTGCTTTTTCCTACACTTAGGCTGCGTTTTTGGAGAAGTTTCTTGGCTGAAAAAAACGTTGTGGCAGCAGAGGACTTGTTGCTGAAAATGGCAGTTTTCCAAGTGCTTAATAACTCCTTACCCGGCCTCGGTAGTCTGCTGCAATTTGCTTGATGAAATCGCTGAATTGCTGAGTTTTGCCTGGCGTTAGTAGTGGCCAAAAATGCTGAAGTGACCAGTGGGAAAAACGCTAGCTTTCAATGCTTGCTGGCGATATCTGCATGGGAGGAAAGCGCTGGGGCAGCCAGAAGAGTGGGCGATCCCAAGATGAGGATGATGCAGGGGAATGGGCTTCACCAAGCAACTTGGAGAGGGTCTTGCTGAGAGAGGGAGGGAAACACCTGTTGCTTGGTAGCCTACTGTGCTCCTTGGCTCATCTACCAATTTGTGCTAACTTGGGTTTGCTTATATATTAACTTACCCAATTTGCCCTCCTGAGTACCCAACAAAAGTCACTTAATAAATAAGTGAAAAATGTTAAAAATAGGGAAAAATGGGATAAAGTCATATGAAAAATCCCCAAACTGACTCTTATGGAATCTGATGGAAATGCTTATGCTTATGCAGTGTGCAACCAGAGGATATGCATCTACACTGAGTGACTGGGCATGCACGGTCTACGAATAGACTCACAAAAGTGCCAGATCACTTCTAATCTAACTTGACTGGACTTGATGGAAACCCTGCTATGGTGTAGCTTGTCTACGGACACATAGGGTTGGGATGTGTCACGCGACAGTACATGTATTGAACGAGAGTCATATTATATGCTGAACAAAACCATACAAGTTACGTAACTGTTTTTGCATCCATTAGAGTTGAAATCTGCTCTGAGTGAAGTGCCCACGTGACAATTTATGCAAGAGGGTTCCAAAAGTGGAAAACCTAATCTAATGGACTTGTCCGGACATGCAGACCCTGCAAACACGCTCGTAAAATTGCCGATACTAATCCTAGACATCCCTATCTAGGAAAAAAAGGAAAATTGCTCTCGAAGTTGATGAAGCATGTCCACGTGGCACACAGCCATGTACACGTGACAAGTATGCTGCTCCTTTTATATTGACTGTTGAGGTGCCGCGTCCGGAGTGCCGAAGTCGGGAAAATGTGCGCACATGGGAGTTCTCTGACGATAACTCACAATTTTGTGACCCATTTGACGAACAGACTGGACCGATGCATTCCTCTAACCTAGACCTACATGCACGTCATTTCAGATGCCCACCAAAGTGTAATAACATCTATCAAAACGCTTGTACAAACCATTTATCCAAGAGGGTTCTAAAACTGAAAAACCTAATCTAATGAACTCGTCCAAGTCTTGCAAACACACTCACAAAATTGTTGGTACTAATCCTCCTAGGATTCTAGACGCTCCTATCTAGGGATAAGAACAAAATTGGCTCTGGAAGTCGAGATGAAGCATGTCCACGTGGCGCACAGAGCCATGTACACGTGACATCCCCTCCTACTTAAGGTGAAGTATTGGTACCAAACTCCATGCATGCCATAAGATGGTCTTGAACGAATGGCCTTCTAGATGATGTCTTCCAAGGCTACTTTTGAGAGAGAGGGTCCCGCAGGTGATGTAGAAATGTCCAAAAGACATGGATGGTGATGATACATCTACTCACAACCACTAGATTGCCTCCTGAATGATAAATAAATGATTCCCTTGTTGGTTACCGGCTAGCCTTTGCTGCCCCAACTCGAATGGTGTGAGCCAAACTGCAAACCGGATGGATGTGCGTAGACCAAGTGGCTGGATATGCAAACGTTGATGCCTACGAAGGTTACCACCCAACCTATGCTGCCCCTATACGAGAAGATTGGCGAGAGAAACGCCGAATGGGAAATGAAGCAAGATATATCCTTTGAAATGCCCACAAACCTTGGCAAGTCCTCTGTATGATGTCTCATGAAATCACCAAATAACTCCTCAAAGATAGAGGCTCGTCTTGGGGCTTCAACTAGATTGTCGTACGATGGAAGCTCTAGATGAATCCTCATCTCTGCAATGAATGTGGCTGCAAATGTAGGCTCGCGATGCCAATGAACTCCCACGGTGGTTGCCTCGGATTGGAACCCTTAGGCTTCGGATTGATGGCTTTCGATTGCTAAGAAGATGTAGTGTGGACCCGAAGTGCTGCCAAAGATTTGTACAAATCAATGACGATGCAATGCCTCTTCTAAAATGTTGGAATTCTAATAGGCTGATATGGATGGCGCCTTCCTTTGTCGACACAGGCCGCTAACAAATCCTAATTCTCGCAATCAGCATCTTTATGTTTCCAATGCATGTCTTAAATGATGCGATCTATCATGTCGAAGAATTTGACTGCAAATATCCACGCTCAAATTTCTTTATGTCGAGGTGGTTGAGCGCGCACACCAAGTCAACTACCCTCTTGCAAGTGCACCACAACTATAACCCCGGGTATACAATGTTTGCATTTCCTATGCTCAAGGCGCACGGTCCTACAACACATACTCAAGCACCAAAGAGGAAAAAAAACTCAAAGATTAGCGCATTAGTGCAAAAGCTACAAAGCTCTGATACCAATGTCAGATGCAGCGGAATTGAAATGATGAAGATCTAGACTTTACACTTCCACACATCGTTACTTCTTCCCTTGCTCGATTGATGATTCTTTTTAGAGAGAGAGATGTGTAGAGGGACAATCCTCCTCAACGAACTCATGAGGCCCTGCAACCTTACAACGGATCATCATAGAGATCATAGTGATTAGTGATCTCTCCACCCATCAAATATCTAACGAGACCAACTATGATGGTCTAGACTAGGTTGTGAGACAGAGAGGGGGCCAACAAGGCCATGTAGAAATAGTGGTTTAGTAAACTCAACAAAGAGTTTCTTGTAGCATACACAAAAGATACATAAATTGCTCGCTTTTACAGCATTAGAATTATATGACAAAAACTTTGGGAGGCTAGGTTTCCATACAGATAAACTTTGTCACAGACGTTTCATTGCAAGGCATTTCACCAGCAGAATTAGACATTTCAGCCGTTTTGGCCCTTCACACGCTTCAGACCTATTGAAATGCATTTTGAGGTGATGCTGCTTTAAATACAACTCGTCTGTTCTCCTAGCTACTTAATATATGTCCATAACACCCACCTTAAAATTTCTGTAGACCCATCTAGCAACCATAAAAGGTGTTACATTTGAATGATCAACAAAGCATAAATAATTGCATGTCTCGACGAACATTATGAATGACAGATCAGATCATCCATACATTATGCATGTATGCACAACGGAGGTCCTAATGTAATGTATGCATGACATTTAGTACATTAACCTAGTTCGCATGTTTCCCGGAGGCAAGAGGATAAGTAGGTTAAGAGTATGTTATCATAATAAATGTCTAACATGAATTGATTATGACATTCCATACATGAAAAAATATAGCTCAGTACATAAAACTCAAACAGATATCTTCATGCTTTGAAAGGAGCTGAAATCTTGAAATATCCTTCAAACATTAGAAAATCTCCACTCCAAGGTTGCTAAGGGCAGAATTTGAACCAGACTTTACAGACTATGACAAATGATGGATAGAGTAACAACAGGTGTGCAAAGTAACAATGATGGAAAACCAGCTTCAATCAAAAAAAATAGGTTGTATGCCATTACGATGAACACAGAATTGTTGTAAACTCAACAGAAGATGACATACAGGGCCACCGGAACAATACCTAGTTTTTAACCTCGCATTTGAGAAAACATTAAAAAATTGACACGTTGAAGAAAGACTAGAAGAACTTACGTGGAGTGTAGTATTTAGCAAATGACTCCATTAACTGCTCCACATGAGAGCGTTGAGTTTGAGCCTCCTCTACTAATCTTATCATCCTTGCTACAGCGGAATCTTCAGCCAAGGCCGAAGTTTCAACACAGATATATCCTAACAAAATCCCCAGGAAATTCAGTGGAAGAAATAGCAGGAACGTTTGAAACTCCTACAGAAACCAGTTTTCTAGCTAAAATTGATTGTTACATACCATCACGAAGTCATTATGCATGCATCCATCCATACATATAATGCATGATGCAGGTAGGCACGCACGTATCTGTATGTATGTACTTCATATGTGACATATGTGTTTACATACATTAATATATAGAAATGTACACACACCCTAGCATGCCTACATACACATATATGTATATCTGTATATGTGTAAACACATACATACACAAATGCATGTGTACACTACACACGTGTGTGCATGTGCACGTGCGTACGTGTACATATGTTGAGGAGCACAAACGTTTGAACTTGAAATTTCTGAATTAATAGCATCACAGCTTAATCATCATCGACTTCAACCTCCATAAAAAGTGATACTAAATTCATAGAGACAAAAAAATGCAATCTCCTTTTACACTCCTTCCACAGAAGCAGCACCTGTCATATTGATGGTACCAGCCCAAACACGAGTACCAGCCTCCTTCTCTACAGGCAGTGACTCTCCAGTTAAGCTGCTTTCATCTACAGCACTCCTCCCAGATACTACAGTGCCATCAATAGGTATTGACTCTCCAGCTTTCACAGCAAGCCTTGTCCCAACTTTGACCTCCGAGACGTTTACCCTTGCACCAGTTTCTGCAAGGATTGCACTCTGGGGGCTAAACTTGCCACAGAAGATATCGCTAATCGTGCCTGAACATTGACTTTAAAGTCATGATAAGCGAAGAAAGATTTTTCACTAATTTTGATCAATGCACCACAGGCATGCACTAAAAAACAACACTTGAAAGAATAGAGAAATACCCTGTCCGATGACCTTGACTCAAGCCATTCCGCAAGAGCGAAGAGAAACACGATCAGACCAGCTTCTAGGTAGTCACCAAGGGCAATAGAACCAGCAACTACAAAATTCGAGCAGAACAGTGATTTGATATTCAGCTTGTAAAAAGCTTGAATGCATCGGTGTTCCTCTGGAGCCAATAAAATCACTTGCCTGCAATTATCATCAATATATTGATGTCCAGAATACAACGCCGCAGGGCTCTGAAACTTTTCAAAATGATTGGTGGGGCACCCACTGCCACAGCCCCAAGAGCAACCCATTTCAACGGGTAAAATGCATACTGAAACAATGCAATAAGGACAAAAAACCCAGAGGCAAACGTGTAAGGAGAAGGCCATTTGCGTGCAGCCTTCCACTCCCCTGTAACATGGATGCTGGCTTCCAGGTGTGCATTATTCAGCAATTTGACTGGCAATTCAGCAGCAAGCAAACACTTGTATTTTTAATGATGGTAGAATAAAATTGAATATTGTTAGATTCCAACATAAGAGGTCAGGTAGCAAGTATGAAAGAATACATGGGATAAACTGTACCTAGTCTGGCCGGGGGAGTGGCAAAAGCATCGTGTTGCACCGTTACTAATCTAGCCGCAACATTCACATAGACTTCTTGCACTCCTGGGGCAGGCTCCAAAATCTTCTTGACCAAAGGGACTTCAGCAGGACAGCAAATTCCAAAAACATCAATTGCAGTCTTTTGCAGTTTAATTGGTTCAGCATCATTTTCTATATTTATGCTGACATCTGGTTCTTTCAACAAAGGTTGCATTGCATCAAAGACATGCCCTGAAGAATTCTCAGCTGACACAAGTTCGTCAGCTGCATTGGAAGGAAGTGATCTTGTTCAAGTGATCGCCATGTCTGATCTGCTCATGACCACAACCCTCCTTGTGCACGTGCAGCTCTCCTTTTACCTCATTGCGATGCAAGAAGTCTTGACTGTAGCTTTCATCAAGAACCTTAAAACATGAATCTGGAAATTCCCATGGAAATGGACCAAGACCACAACCTGCTGCTTCCATGCACTGAATTACAACAACAAATGTAACGTTAGAGACATAGTTAATATGCATGTCAGAAGAAAAGTTGGGCTAAAATCAGCAGAACTTTCGCATGAATGGACATAAGAGCAATACTGCTTCCAAGAAAATGTCTTCAACGAGTTCGCCATGGTGAAGATGAGCATGAAAGCGACCATTGTTTGGCTTGCAAAATTGCTTGAATTTTTGGTCCTGTATACTCTGACCATGATCGATAAAGCATAATTCAGAGACGTCCACCTCTTGCTGAGGAGGCACAAGGAAACATGACATCTGGTTGCCATGGCGCAACAGAAAATGGCTTGCTTTATTGTGTTGATAAGGCTGCAGGAAGACGAAATGGGCACAAGTTAGACTTGATATATTTGCTCGATAAAGTTGTATGAAACTCATGATTTTGTTGGTACTGACTAGCTATGATATTTGCCACGGCCACAAGAGGATATTACAAATTGCAATGCCTGTTGCAACAAGTTAAGAAGGAAAGGAGAGAACGCCTTTTCTCTATTCGACATGAGCAGCGTCTAGCTCGTAAACAGGTTTGTGTGAGTGCGCACGCAAGTGTATGTGCGTGCGTGTGTGTGTGTGTGTGGGGGTGTGTGGGGTGGGGGGGGGGGGGGGGGGGGGGGGGGGGGGGGGGGGGGGGGGGCGCTTACCATTGGCGATGGTGAGCCGTCCTCCATTGGCGAACTGATCAGAAGGGGCTCTGCGCAAGCGGAGGGAGACTCTTCCATGAAATTTAAATTGAAAATAGGTCCATGTCTTAAACTAAAGAGATTAGTAACTTGACCCGCATTAAACGGCGCATCATAATCTATTTGGCAATTTGGAATATACCATTTCCTAAGAGCCGAGTCCCGCTGCAGATCAGCAATATTTGTAGTATCAACTAGATTTCGTTGTTCAGCTGTCCCGCTCGAAGTACAGGTTTCAGTGGGATAAAGGAAATACAATAGCATGACCATGTATTGAAATAAGGGGCATGGCCCATGGGTGCTCTCTTTGTGAAAGGGAGTGATTAGAAGATGAGAACACAAGGCAAAGAGCTTACATATGCGTATTTGGGTGAGGATCTCGAACATATCTATAAAGAGCATCATTTATAATAAAGAAGAGGATTATTTATTAATGACATAGGGAACAACGCAAAGAAAAATTCAAGATCTAGCATCATATGGAATAGTACTGAGAGTCCACTCTAAACTGCGAGATATAACGTCATAGGAAACTACCCCAAGAGTCCTCTTTGTTGCATTTCAAAGCAATGGTCACACTTTTAAAAGCCAATGTCTCAAACGCAAATATTTTGTTTTGTTTCTCGATGATACATCCTCTATATTAAAAGAAATCCCATTACTCAATGGGATTCCAGCAGATATTCCTCCCTCCCCCCCCCCCAATTCCACGCCAGCATCCAGTCGTGAGAGAGAGAGAGAGAGAGAGAGAGAGAGAGAGAGAGAGAGAGAGAGAGAGAGTTGTGTGCCCCCTCTCGATGCACCTTTGTCGCCCTCCCTTGTCCTGCTCCTCTTCTCTCCGCCAACAAACTGGCATGTGCACAACATACTGACACACATGTTCTTTCTTACCTGGCAGCTTCTAAAAGGAAGTAAGGACCTGGAATCTTTTTGGATTCCCTTGCCAATTGCCCCTCCCCCCCCCCAAACCGCCTCTCCTCCAATGTCCCCCTCCAGCCCCATCCTTGCTTGCACCTAGCTCTAACCCCTTTTTCCTCGAGTGCTAACACCAGTAGGATATGGAGCAAGTTTTTAGTTGAGAGAGAGAGTTTATGGTCTGGCTACAACAACACCAAGAGCAGCTGAATAGAGCAGTGCCACAGTCTAGTGTCACACAACAGCAACGTCACTGAGAGATACAGAGAGCTCAGCGCCACAATCGTACCAAGCCTCAACGAGCCATGGAGTGTCTCGACTCACACAATTGCAATAACCCATGCGCACAGAGAAAGGGCCTCTCTACTTAGAATACTCTAGACACCGCTACCATGCCATGCGTTGATGGAGCTGCCAATGTGTGTGTATGTTAGAGAGAGAAAGAGAGAGACAGACAGATGGGAGACATATAGTCAGCTACATGGAGAGCATGTGTACAGACACTTGTGTGTGAGAGAGAGAAAGAGGTAGAGAGCGACACCTGGAGAGATGTAACCTGAGAGAGAGAATTAAAAGATAGATTTGTGCTTGGTTGAAGTGAATGTGGAGAGCACTTAAACCTTGTGAACTTTTAGTAATGCTACTAATCACCCAGACTTGTTAATTGAGGAATGCAAGGTGTAGCTAATAATTTCTTTTTTCAACAAACCACTTTGAAGTTAAGCATAGTAGGTTTCTACGATCGAAGTTCTAGGGTTGCAAGGGAGCTTCCCTACTGCTCCTCTGGAGCCTCAAAGAATCAATGGGCAGGGAGGACTCGGTCATCCTATGTGGCAGGTTGGAGTTTCGGCATGGGATGATGGTGCGGTCGCGGTGCTTGGTGGGCTAACTCTCACAGTGAAGCTGGGTTCCCCTTGGGGCAAGGACCCGATAGCTTTAGCCGATACTCTGGGCTTCACCCGATGCCCTCCCCCTCTCTTTTTGGTTGTAGTGGAGGCCACCCCTCCATGGCCCTATGGGCTGAAAATGCAGCGTGGTTGTTCTCATGTTGTTCCCCCTCGGAGCACTGGCAGGGTGTCTCTTCCTGGTGGCATGCCAAGCCAATTTTGCTTTGTTGGCTGAGGGTGCATGACTCACCCACAATAGCTTGGTGGTTTTTGTTTTGGTGTTTTCTCATAGGCAATTCGGGGTCGTTTGTTGTGGTCCTTTTTTGGCTCGTGGTGTTAGCGGGTCGTTGCGAGACGGACGACTATAGCATAGCTACCTGGCACTAACATAATGTCAATACTCATGGAAGCAACTTGGATGGGGCACACTGACTCTTTGAGGGTGTCAACCTCAATAAGTGAACTTGCAAAACGACATCATCTAATGCACTAGCAAACCTATCACTCTCAAACTTGCCAATTGTCTATGTCCTATATCACCGCACTAAGTTTCATGCCATTTTGGCACTCAAACGAAGTCCAAATGCTGCAAAACTTTAGGAGGAGGTCTAAGACACCTAAGGGCACAATCCTACCAAGTTTGGTCGCATTCCGATGAGGTAACAGAATCACAATTTATCATGATCAAGGTCATGAAACCTCCAACAGAACATACGAAAAGGATTGCCCTATGGCCTAGGAACACTCTCCTATGGTCGAAACGTCAAAAAACAACTATTAATGCACTCAAAACAGTCGATTTAGCTCGGTAACACATTGTCGCAAACAACAACAGAATTGACACTGATTACACTTGAATGAGAGAGCAATAGCCAAGGAAATCAAAATGTGATTAACAGAGCTCAAGATATGATGATTACAAGGTGCGTGAGAGTAGTCGTTCTCAGTCGTACACTCAAACTCAAAAATCTTCAAAGATGATAATGTCCCTTTCCCACTTACAAAAATAAACTTTATACCAAGGGCTTCTTCGCCAATGGCCGGCTTTACAAGGCTTTAACCAAATGATAGACTTTACAACTCAGATTTGCATAGACAGACTCATCAAATATATGATTAAAATCAGAGGGCTTTCTCATAATTAGAAGGCTTCTTTGAAAAATAATGATGGATATTCAAAATTTTAGAGCTCATGAAGAAGGGGTCGATTAGGAGGGCACCCATCTGGTTCGACTTCCAAAATTCCCCCCTTCCTAGTCTTTGCATACCCTTGTGCAAACTCTGTCCTGGTCTGCATCTTTGTCGTCAATTGTCATGTTGTCCTTGTTCCTAGCTTTGGTAGCTGCTTTTTTTCATTGTGATTGTAGGAATTGATAGTAATGCAGTGTGCGCTCTCTAATGTTTGGGTGAGGAGCCTGAACTTTTTAGCCCTTGCTTCAATTTCCACTTTTGTTGCTAAATCCTTAAAGGGATTATTCAATAGTGTGCTTTGATAGGCTACATGGCGGGCAGACAAATTTTTGGTCATGGGTTGAAAATTGTATAGTCAATCTCAAAGAACCCCGTCATGAACGCCTTCTCAAATGTCTACATGTATTGAGAGGGTAGGAACATGACCCAAGTGTACATCCCCTTGATCACATCATGGCTTGGAATTTATGTTTTCTAGGTTCTAGCACAAGCCTCTAGTGCCTTCCAGGAACACTTGCCACGGGTGTTCCGTCGATTCAATGTCTTCAAACGTTGTGATGCAGGTTATGAGAATTCTTGAAATCTTCACCAGCATTTGATATAAAAAATCTGGGACATCTCTCATCTGAGTGATGATCCCTTGTAAGGTGTTCACCATGTACTTTTCTAAGGTAGCGAAGTTGTTTGCCGGCTTGGTGGGGACATGATAATTCAACACTACAGGCTGTTTGCTTCGCCATGTATGGAAGCTATCCCAGGATTTCATCCTACACCTTTGCAATCCATTACTTTATCTCATCCCAAGCATCTCTTGTCGTGTCTTCAGGGGCTTCAAAATTGTGTAAACTGCCTGAGTAGAAGTGCTTGGCAATTCTACTGGAGGTGGGTCTACCCATGTGTGCTCTATTTTTTATGTGATTGGTGTAATAGTAGGCACTACTGTTTGAGCTTGAATGGCACTGATTGCCATGTCTTTCTTTTGTAGCTCTAAGGCATGTGCTACTCTCTGGGCATCTAATTATTCCTGTGGTGCGGCCAGTTGCTCCTGAAGCTGCTTGATTTCTTCATCCTTTTGGGATTGGATAGATCTATGTCCTGCAGTCAGGGCCTCTCGATCATATTTTTCTTTTGAAGTAGTTGTTGGAGTCGATGAAGTTGAAGATGGGGTTGGTGTGTCTTGCATTGCTAGAAGCCGTGTGAGTTCTTCACTACACCATAAGATTCTCCAAGCTCATATCCTTTTGCCGTTCTCTTTCAAGCGCCTCTTCAAACCGTTGTTGATTCTCTTGTAGTTGGTTGTTTACTTCATTGTAATTCTGAGCTTCTTGATAATAGTAAGCGAAATATTTCCTTTCTTTTTCTAGCTCAGCCTGTGAATGTGCTTGTCTGCTTAGGAGCTCCTGAATCTCCATTTATAGTAGCTTGATCATTTATTCCTCTCACTTTCAATACTTCCTCTTTTGCATCTGCTAGGTCCATCTCTCGCAGGCTACTAATAGCCTTTTGACATTGGAATTGTAGCTTTATACGCTCTAGATATACTTCAATGTCAAAGGACTAGATGAGTTTACCTCCACCTTTGATAATTTCTCTTGTACGTGGAGACACTGGTTTCGGTTCTCTTTCTGAAGTGTTTGGTTTGCGCAAGGTGTCAGCTTCTAGATCTTTGACTTTTGGCACTTCATTAGGCTTCTCTTGCTCTTGTTTTTTATCAGTTCGGGGAGCCTGCTCCGTCCTTCCAGAATCTTTCACTTGGCTGTGTTCTTGTATCTCTGTAGGAATTTGTTGTTGAGAGGTTGCGGTTTCCTTAGTTGCCTCTATCTCTTTGTCCTCATTGACTTGCTACTCCGAAGGTGGCGGTTTTTGACCATTGTTTTGCATCTCAATTGCACCTTGTGACTCTTTAAAAGGAGGAGTGGTTGGTTTGGTGGAGAGCGGTGGCACAATTTTTGAGTGGAGTTCAAGAGGCTCCACCCCCGTCTCCTCCCTTGGTGGCTCCTTGTCATCCATTTCTTTGCTATTAAACCTAGAGGAATCATCCAAAGATTCAAGTTCACTAATGTTTGTTTCCATCTCTTCGCTATCAGATGTCCATCTTCGAGAACTTTGTCATCTTGTTTCTTTGTTATATGCACAATAGAGGGTACTACCACTGGTCGGACAACATGCTTTGACTTGTGCTTCCAATTGAGACTCTACTTATAGCAATTAGTCTATCATTCCAAGTGCTTGATAGGCAATCCTAGTCAGCACTAGCCCTCCGTTCATGTAAGTCTGTTCCGCTCACTCCTCTTGAGGTTTGCGTCGACTACGTTTTTTAGAATAGAAGTAACGAACCACCCTTTGCTTTGAAAGCCCCATGGCCATTACTATTGCAATGTGCAGATTAGGCTCTATGTACCTTGGCGGCTTTTAGACTTTGAGATGTTGGGATATCAACTGTAGTGGTAATTCCGTCTCAGAATAGACCAGATCCTTGTAGGTGAATTTGTGACCTTGCTGCTTGATGAATGCTTTGTCATTATTTGTGGCCTTTGTCTTGAGCGACGGGTTATGGTTTCTTGATGGTAGATGTAAAGCTTGGTTGATCAGATAAGAGCTGATCCAAACCTTGTAGGTGAATTTGTGACCTTGCTGCTTGATGAATGCTTTGTCATTATCTGTGGCCTTTGTCTTGAGCAACGGGTTATGGTTTCTTGATGGTAGATGTAAAGCTCGGTTGATCAGATAAGACGTTATCCAAACCTTTACTATCCCTCCATCTTTGCCTTTATCTGTGGCCATTGTCTTGAGCAACGGTTTATGGTTTCTTGATGGTACATGTAAAGCTTGGTTGATCAGAAAAGAGGTGATCCAAACCTTTACTATCTCTCCATCTTTGTAGGTCAAGGTGGCCTCACTATTATATAAATTGAGCTCATCAGCTCATGTGCTCTCTGAAAATCTGATCCCCATGGCTGAAGTCTGAAGAAAGTGTCCATCTGGAGACACGTGGACATTTCAATAACTTCTTGTTGTTGCTGGTGCAACATTCATAGCTCCTTTGGGAAAATAGTGGTTTTCACCTTGTGCCATCCGCAGCCTCAAATCATCCAATAAAGACATTTGCTAGTATTTTTGCCAGCTCCTCTTCAGATATGTGGGCTTTCTCATTTGATGATATCTCCACCACCTGGAAGGGGGGAGCTTCTCACTGCTTCCTTGGTCGTCTATAAGGCATTCTGTCAATAGATTTGCATGTAATTAGTTCCAGAAGTTGGTTAAAAAGTTGTCGAGAAAGTCGAAAAAACACAAATTTGACAATAAACTGAAAAATGAGCATAACTTATCAAGTCCAAATTTGACCAAACTTCACCAGTGCATCTAGGACAACTACATGCACTAGGTTATGAGGTTACAAGTCAATTTCGACTCGGGGGTCATGGATCACGATCCATGTTGGAACACTTATTGAACTTATGATGATACTCTCTGGTAAAGCATGGTTTGGTGATGCTATGGTCAACTTCCTTTTGAATTTGGATCATTGGTTGCCATTTTTTGAAAAAAAAAAATTAGACTTAGAAACTTTTGCAATTTTGGCAAGGGTTTTGAAGTTCAATTTTCATTCATCGTGAATTGGATTCCTAGAATTTTGAGCCTCATATGATGGTTCGGTAGCTTTGTTGGTGCTAGCCAAAAATGGACTATCCTCATTAGCATAAGCTACGCCCTCAATTCTCTCACATGGGTGTCTGTAGGCTCCTCATAGTAAGCTGTTGGTGGCAACATTGGCTAACTTATGAGTGACTCGATTGGCTATTCGTACCACACAATGGCCTTGTTGTCATGAGGCAAAGGTGGTTGTTTTCTCAACACAGGTTGCAGTTGTCTCCTCCTTGTGTTGCGTTATTGGGTCCAATATGGTACCTCGGAGGTGGTGGCAATCGTTGCACCATTGGAGGTCCACATGGTCTTTCCCTCACATAATTTCGGTTATAAAATCATTCATTAGTATTGTGATTGGTGTATTTCTACTTGATGGCAAAACACTTCAGCACTCGTGGAGCAATGACTGCTTGTAGCTATTATGGCCTCATATTGGGATTATGTCGGTCCATTTGATTCATTATGTGGATCACCTCTTCAATGACGATTCACATTTTGTGTGATTGGAGTAGGAGCACTACGTTTTGTAGTTGACTCGTTGGCTATAGAAGAGGCATTGCTAGTGTTTGTTTCTACGTCCTCAATTACCTCCCCATATGTCTTGTAGCTATTGACTAGATACAACGCTTACCTAGTGACTTGTTCAAATGTGGTGCATGCTTTCAGGTGTAAGTCCTTTTTTAGAGTTTCGTTTCTAAGACCTTCTATAAAGAGAGCCGATACGCACTCATCCTGTGGTAACTCTCGCAATGAACATCTTTCGATGTATTGCTTGAAGCGAAGTGAAGCTTCTTTCACCTTTTCATTTTCCTTTTGTTTAAAAGCATAGATTTGTGAAACCGTGTTGTGCTTGATTCCCCTCTTAAAGAATTCCTCGGCAAACTCTAGCAAGAGTTGATCAATATTCAAGAAATATCTAGTGTTTAGTGGTTGGAACCACCATCCCTTCCAATGTCAACCCAAATCCTTGATACTGCATATGGAAATCCGTGACTTTTTCTCTCCTTAAGACTTGCTTAAATATGGAAACATGTGTGTATGGATCTCTCGATCCGCTATACTTCTTCGGCACACATTTAGCTACTTGAAAAGGTTGCATTTTTTGATTTTCTACTACCATTCTCATCATTCTAGGTTCTCCTACCATTTCACCTCTCATCTCATACCACTGATAGGTACTCTCCATGGAGTTTGGTCAGTTACCCTTTCCTTTGGTCATGCTTCTCTACCCCCGGTTCTAATATCAGGAAATCTTGTGCTAAAAATCGTGTCTGGAATATCACTACCTTGATGTGTGGACATAGGAACCCTTGAAGTTAAGTATCCCATCGATCGTGGCTTAGAAACATATGGTCGGCTAAAAGAATCTTCTACTCGTTTTCTCAAAGGTCTCACGCTCATTTGTTTTCGGCCGTGTTGTTTCTGAGACAGTAGGTCTGTGCATGCTAGGGGTAACATAGTGTTGATGGAGTGGTCCCCCAAAGTATGTATATCCCTCAAGCCCGTTACGGCTCACCACCGAATATCTTCGACCATACTTTTCTTCTACGTATCTCTCTCCACTTCATACATAAATACATACAAGCATTTTTGCTCCATTAACTCCCTCACATTGGGCTCGTCACACCGGTAATAGAGAATTTGCTCTCCGTTATCATGCTTATATAAACCCACATGTGTATTGTCGTTGCTAACGGGAGTAGCCACATGTGTATTGTCAGTGCTGATGTGAGTAGCCACATTTACTTGTCTAAGCCTGGCATTAGGAATATCTAGCTCTGGCAGCTTCTCCTCAGGCTCTACATCAACCTTTTTCTTTGTGCTTGTTAATCCCCATATATCCATAATAAAGGGATTATGCACAACTACAGACATGTACTATGAGCTTGAGCTCACTAGGTCTCTCTTCTATTTTAACGCAATAACGATCCATACCATCTCTGTAAAGCTTGGCACCCTGCTCATTTTCAAACTGTAAGTGAAAAGGTTTCATGGTTGGTGCTGAATGAGATGGTCCAACTCCCATTTTGGGGTCCTCCTTGAAACTCACATTTTGGAATCCCTCAACCATATAGGTATGAGATCTCTCCAAGTGAACTTGTGGAACGACATCATCTAATGCACTAGCAAGCCTATCACTCTCAAACCTAGCAAATTGCTTATGTCCTATGTCACCACACCAGGTCATCATGCTATTTTGGCACTCAAACAAAGTCCAAATGCTATGAAACTTTAGGAGGAGGTCTAAGACACCTAAGGGCACAATCCTAACAAGTTTGGTATCATTTTGATGAGGTACCTAAATCACAATCCATCATGATCAAGGTCCTAAAAACTCCAACAAAACATACAGAAGGATCACCCCAAGAACACTCTCTTATGGTCAAAACCTCAAAAAACAACCATCAATTCACTTAAAATAGACAATTTATCTTGCTAACACATTATCGCAAACCACAACAGAATTGACACTGATTACACTTGAATGAAAAAGAAGTAGACAAGGAACATGCTGCAAGTTTTGAGATCAAAATGTGATTACCAGAGCTCGAGATATGACGATTACAAGGCATGTAAGAATAGCTGCTCTCAGGCGTACGCTCGAACTCAAAAACCTTCAAAGATGATAATGTCCCTTTCTCACTTACAAAGATAAACTTTATACCTAGGGATTCTTGGCCAATGGCTAGCTTTACAAGGCTCATACCAAATGAACTTTACAACTCATATTTGTGTAGACAGACTCATGAAATATTTGATTAAGATAAGAGGCTTTCTCATAATTACAAGGCTTCTCGCAAAAATAATGATGGCTATTCAAAATTTTAGAGCTCATGAAGAAGGGGTCAACTAGTAGGGCACCCGTCTGGTTTGACTGCCAACACCTAGTCCTCTTGAGGCAAGGCGACTACTGGTGGCAGTAGTGAAGCTTTGGTGGCAACTCAGGGGGTCCTGTGTGACAGGTGATGGGGACGTTGGCTCCTGCCCCTTTGTTGGATTTCTTGATCGTGTCGATTCTGCATGAAGGGCATGTTGGGTTGGGATGTGAGATTGCTCATCATCGTGGCATCCTCCTTGCAAGTATCTGGGCTTGGTTGGTGATATTTTGGTGCTTGCTACTTGATTTGTATAAGGGTTTGGGGGCTCCTTGTAAAACCCTATGGTCGCTTCTGTACTATTGGTCTTACTTGTGGTGATGTGTGTGTGGGATCCTATGATGCCATGGATCGTTTAGAGCATGGCTTATGATGTAATTTTTTGAGTTTAATGATTCATATACTACTGTCACAATTGTAAGTTCTGCAAAAAAAAGGTTTCTAGTTGTTTTCGACAAGCATGGAGGACCTTATAGATCTTAAAATCTCTTTTTTTTGTCATACTCACAATTGTGTGTGGAAAAATTAAATTTGTAAAACATAGTGTCATTACAAGTTCCTCACAACAATCACAGGAGCCCAACCATCCACGAAAAGAATTACAACATTTCCAAGAAAAGCCACTAAGGGCAATAAAAGCTATCATAGACAAAAGGTGCGGCAAAGATTGCCAGTTTAGCATGACATTGTTGTAGAGTTTTTTTGTTTAGGCAACACCAATTATTAGGCCATTCCATGAGTGGTTGGTGACCACTGTCATTAGTTTGATTTTGGTAATAATTGAGGACACTTAACTCAAGGTATGTAAAGAAAATGGATATTTGAATAATTGTGGTTTATTTGGATTATATTTTATTGACAATGAAATGAAGATTATATAATTTTTATGGTCAGATGATATGGTGATGTGGATCAACAGATCAATGTGTCACATTGGACGCTTTGAGGATGGCTTAAAGTATTTATGCAGACGGCATGCACCGATTATTACTAGAGCAATTATACTTTTGATGTAAGTAGAGTTTATGGATAGTTCCTATTTGGAAGCAAAGTGCATTGTATCTATTTGATATGGTCTTTTCATCTATATATTAAATATGTATAGAAGGAAGAGTATTGCTTTGTGGGGGGGTGGGGGGAGATTGTACTCTGTGCTCATGTCACTCATCTTCTCTTCTTATCCTCTCCCTCGCTTGCATGCATAGCACTCAAGTTTTTGAGATGCACATGTCTTCTAGCTCTCTCTCTCTCTCTCTCTCTCTCTCTCTCTCTCTCCCCCTCTCCCTCGCGTGATTTGTGCTTTTCTAGTTATTTTGATGGGCATCATGCTTTTGACTGTTGTAGAGGCAATCAACTTAAACTGAGCCACCTCCACATGGGGGATACTTTTTGCGAGCACTTTTTGGAATCAAGCAAGTAGATTCTAAAAATATTCCCTCTCCTTCTTTCAGTATTTGTGTGTGTGTGTGTGTGTGTGTGTGTGTGTGTGTGTGCGTGTTTGCAATAAAGTGGGGTTTTGACCCTCTGCATTATATAAAATCCACCATAGGTCCATGTACAAAAGATATGGAATTTTTTTTGAAAGAGAATGAGATCATGGGGGAAAATCCCAAAACAAACCATAAGATAAATAGGGATAAAGATACTCTAATCAAGTAGTAAAATGTAACCATTTGGATTGTGATAAGCCTATACAAGTCTTCCCAAAGCTCTGTCCACCATAGCTGGTGTAGTAAAAACCACAAAGTCCAGCGTTGTGAGGAATATTTTTTTGGTGAGCACCTTTTTGAAATCTGTCGAGAAGATTCCAAAGAGATTCGTTTCCTCTCTCAATCATCCATAGTTGAGGATCTTCTCCTTATTTCTCTCTCTTGAGACTCCCTCGGCCTCGTCCTCTCTCTCTCTCTCTCTCTCTCTCTCTCTCTCTCTCACACACACACACACACACACACACACACACATGGAGTACTGGTACTGGTACTGGTACTACTACTATTGATACTGATACGGCTATACTGCTATACTAGACTGGTAGTACTGGTGTTGTACTGGTACTGTATATACTGGTACTGGTACTTGTACTTACTAGTACTACAAGACTATACTGATACTAATATTGGCACTATACACTATTGGTACTGATATTGCTATACTACTATATTGCTATACTAGTACTAGTAATACTGGAGTTGTACTGGTACTGTATATACTGGTACTGGTACTAGTACGCATGCCACACACACACACACACACACATATGGCTGTGTATAGCGTGTTGCTATTTCCCTAGTATATTTATGTTCGGACTGTTGGCTTGGGGTACCTTAGTGAATAACTCGTTTAAATTCACAACATAAATTTTTTTTGTAAGGTAGTACCTTGATGGTACCTAACCCTTAGATACTAAATGGGTTATGGGCGGGTTACCCAGCTCTGTAAATGAAGTCATCTTCTGCTTAATAGAGAGGTGGCTCCCTCATGAAAGGTCTTCGATATTGCGCTCTTAAGTGCTCTCTCTCTCTCTCTCTCTCTCTCTCTCTCTCTCTCTCTGTCTCTCTCTCTCTCTCTCTCTCAATCCCCTCTTTCTCTCTCTGTACATGGCGGCACTGTTACACCATCTCTCCCCCTCTTAAAGCCGGGCCCGCCATACGGCCAGAAAGGAAGGTGGCCACTTGCTCCAAACCCTATAAAAAGGTGAGTTTTACATGCTCACTTAGCATTGGTGGTGTGTGTATTTGGGAGAAGTGTTTGTACATTAGGACTGTAAGGATTTTACTTGCAAAAGTGTAGTGTTAAGTGTCAAATCCATGGCAAATGGTAAGGATAAGCAGGCTATTGTGGAGTTAGCTGCTCCAACTCAATCTTAGGTGACTTTTGGCATTGAAATGGACTGCTGTCCAAATTGTTTGATGGTTGTGAGTATTCCTCATGCATATGCCGGTAGAGGCACTTGAATAGCTTCTTCTGTTGAACTTTATTTCATAAGAGCTTGTAAAGCACAAGGGGCTTCCTATGGTTTTTTTCCCCTTGTAAATGATTTCATCTCTGAATATATGATTAGCTTGACCTTTCTTATTATTTATCTTTGAAAGCCATCTAGTTGGGTGACATCCATAGCATGTGGGATACCCATGCATCACCTAAATATGGTATCAATACTAACTAAATGTTGTGTTGTTTCCATGGGCGCAGGTGAGGGTTACCTTCTCAACTATAGTTTTCAAAGTTCCTTGGCTAGAAGATGCGGACTATTATATTTTCTTGCTCTTGATTTTAGCACTTGTGTATAAAGATTGTTCTGTATTATGAATGGGAATTATACCTCCTTTCATTGACATAGTTTCTAGTGTCTTTTGTAATCTGAAAGGATTCTTTGATGTATTTATTATAGTGTTATTGAAACACATACACACACGATTGTTTCCTTGGCAAACACACTTCAATCAAACATCCATCATTTTAAAATCTCCCTCTTTTTTTTGCCTCTTTCATGTCATACAAGCTCATAATTTGACTCGGATCATTGCACACACGCGCGCGCACACACACACTCTTTCAAACATCATAATCTATGTTGAGAGGATAATGCTACAACCAAGGATATTCTCTGTCTCACTCATGTACACTCATACACATGTACTCTCTCTCTCTCTCTCTCTCTTTGAATTTTTCCCTTGACAAACACACCTCGATGATCAAACATCCATCATTCACAAATCTCCCTCTTTTTCTTCTCTCTCCTCTGTATCTCTCTCACATATTTCTTTTCTTGGTGAGCACACATATATCAAGGAACAAAACACACTCTAAACATTAAACACATACACACTCTTTCAAATATTTAACACAACACGATCACAGATTGTGATCTCTCTCTCTCTCTCTCTTTCACACACATACACACACACACACACACATACACACAAGGACAAGTATGTGCCTAAATCATTTTGCACCAAGATTAATCCTAACAAGTGGAGAGATAGAATGATATTAAACTAAGATAATTCAAGACGACTTTGCGAGTGGTCCAATATCAAAACAATCCAAATCAACTTCACCAGATTCAAAACATGGTGGAATAGGTGTCACAAAATTATCCAAACATGGGGCTTTTTGATCTAGGTTGGGATTGTGCGTTCACGGCTAAGAGCATTTTAGACATCAACTTTGCCTAGCACATGCTTATGTATGAACATGTTTTCATTTTGGCTCAATCCAAGAACTCTAAAGAGAATGAAGTACAAGTACTTACAAGCCAAATAAGGTTTCTTCTTGGTCTCTATGTTAGTGAAATCACGTTATGTGCAATAGGGCTCATCCTTGATGTGCACCTCAGACACCCCCACGTGTCGTCTCCTGCATGAGACTCCACGTTGAAGACTTCATGTACATTGTCTATAATGGATTTCTCCTCAATCACCTTAGCATTTAAACAAAGAGCCAAACCAATTTTCTTTGTTGTCTCATGTGAACTAGAAGTATGAAATTTGACTCTTATGCCATTTCTTAGTATTGAACCACTACTACATACTTTTGTTGAAGCGGTAGAGGAGTCATCTCCACCCCTGGGAGGAGTCTGGATTGGTGTTGCAACCATTTGTTCTTTTCCAATTGACTCCACTTGAAATCCTTCGTCAAGAAATATCTCAAGTTCTTCATCTGTAAGATTTGTTCCAAGATCAACTAGCCAAACTGTTGGTGGAGGAGATGGTCTTGGGATCTATATTATGATCCACCACATAACAATGAATAACATGGTTGGTACAGAACCAAAACCATTACATGAGTAGACCATTTGGATTTTTTCTATATCCCTCAAAAGAAGGTGCAGGAGTCCCTTTACTACATGCACCTATATTTTGTCCACATCTTTTCCCAGCACTGGGGGTGCCACTACATGTTACACGGCTATTGATTGGAGTTCTTCTAATTGCCCACATAGCTTTATTGACCTTTTGTTCCAAAACACAAACCTTTGCCTTGTCTTTAGAATTCTCACTCCCATCTACTGTCCCTGAGTCCTCTCTGAAAATGATCTTCCTAGGCCTTCCACGTGATGTGCGGTCACATGTTTTTGCATTGTACTCTGTTCGATGTGTCAATTCATCCTCAACATCAATCACAATCAATGGTCCTCGCTTTTGCCAAACGGTTTCTTTGTCTCCTTCAAGATGAGCACGAGCCTTGTACATGGGTGTTCTAGATGTAGCCTCATTTTCTACTCTTATCACTTGTGTTGGACTAAAGGAAACTCTCTCCTTGAGTCTCTCTAATGAAGGACCCTTTCCAATATGTATAGCTTGAGAGTAAGAAAGTGCCTTCGTGCTTTCTAGTGTTGCATTTGCCAATTTTGAAGTACATGCATCATACAATGAGATTTTTTTTGGGAATCCCTCGCCTTTAAGCCATCTTCCATACTTACTCTCGATCAAGTTGGTTCTTGGAGTGTTAGCCCCATTGCTACTTCTCTCTACTGCTGTCATGATGCTCCATCAATGTGCAATACACATCTCCCATCAACTCAACCAAGAGTCCATTGCGAGATGTTTTTTTCCATGCAATTTCCATTGTGCCACCATTGTCGAAGGAGACAAGACTCTGCTATAGTTGCCTCTCTAAAGGGGGCTAAACACCACTTTTTGCACATGTCTTTGTGAGTTTGTTGAGATGAAGAAGCAATGTACTTTGTTGTGTGTGCCACCATGCTTTGCTTCCAATGAAAAAGGCAAGATCGCTCTCAATGTTGTAGAAAGTTGTCTTTCCTACCATAGAACACGGACTATATTCCAGTTGGCTTGAGCTTCGTTGTCCATAAAACCATGGAAATCAGCTCTCTCATATCCATGCCCCTCCATAACTTCATTTTATTCACTACCGCAAAAGAATTTGTGCTTCCATGTCCTCCTCTTTCATCTCACAAGTTGCAATAGTGAGGAGATTTTGCATGCTATAACTAAGACATTCATATTAGTATACATATTATTAGTCATTTTTAAAGATACGTCAAACTTGAAAAATATGTTCTAAAATAACGAACCTTGGATCGTAAACATGGCATGCCATGGGCACCCAATTCACCACTCAGTGAGTGTGATCGAGGTGTGATCAAATTGCACCCAAGCATGTCGGAGATCACCAATTCCGCTTCGTCGCATCCAATTAACCAAATCCAATCCAAAGGTAGGCCCAACCGTAGACATCTTGAACACAAAGCACCACTCCTCTTTTGCTCCTTTCTTGGGAAACCTGCTTCTATGAAAAAAATCATACATGAAATCCCTTTTTAGCCGCAACAAAGAGTCTACACTGAAGCTCTCCTTCGTTGGCCCATGTCTTGTTGCTACCACGAACCTGCAAAACCTGTATTACAAAATTTAGCTACTTTAAAATAAGATGCACAAACAAGTAATCATCCTCACCAATTGTCCTCCACTAAGGGGGCCATTGTTTTAGTAACATTTACAAATTCTTTCTCATCGCCAAGTACATGGTGAGGGTCCCCTTCTTGCATCAAATTGGTTGTCACAATTTTCTTTGCCACACACATTCATACCTTTTGTGTACCTACATGTCTGTCTACATTGAGGACTCATGCAACCATTTCTTTGGTTTTCTCAGTAAGTCCTTTGGATGTACCATCCCTTATGTCATGCTGATGATTTCCTTGATGTACCATCAATCTGTTCATGCTTCTATCCCATGGCATGCCATAATATACGAAGCAATCACATGTATGCAAACAAATGGGTGTTGTCCACAATAGTGGCAAGTAAGTTTTCCTCCAAGTCCATCACAAAACTCGCCCATACATGGTAATTTTAACATACTACCATTGAAATGCGTCGTGTTTGACCTCCCAAAATTAACCAATTTGGGACAACTTTCATAGAGACACTTTTAGGACACCTACATAATGGCTTTTGTGACACACTCCAAGAAATGCGATGTTCGAGATTTGTAGTTTGGTCCATTGGTGTGGATCATACTTATGTTCCATATCTTAAGGTCAGTGGAAACTCAAACACCATGTTACCATTGTACACCTTTGGAATTTTTGACACTTGCTTGGTTTCCACCATCTTTGAAAGAAGCTTTGTCAAGGTGTTGGGCTTCGTCATTGAGTTAAAAAAAGGAAAAATATGATTTTTTCTCCGTACCTCGGTAGAGTTTTGCAATTCTTGCTCCCCATAAAGTTGTTTCTTGCTTGGGCTAGTAAGGTCGAATAGAGGAGTAGCCATGCCATTTGAATTTGAGACTATGTTACCTTCAACCACCACCATGAACTTTGTAGAGATAAATTTTTCCACAACATAAAACTCCTCTCCTATGTGATTGTTTATTTTCTCTAGTGGCACTGTTAACAATTGGCTCTCAACCATGACAATGGTATGTAGAGCACTAAATGTTTGTAGTGCAACATGCTCTTGTAGATATCTCCCATTGGTAAAGCATTTCAATGGTAACATTGGTTAAGGACATTTTATATTAATCCTAATATTTATTAGTATTATTCAATATTTTTAAAAAATCCACATTAAATTATTTCAAAAAAATATTATTCCATTACCTGAGAGAGTTCTTTTGGACGCATAATGTCGTTGCTCAACAACATTATAAAAAAGAAATTGGAACATCTAACGCATAAAAAATAGTCCCATCCATGTTACAAAAAAGATCTTGCGTGTTAAAAACCAAGAAGAAACCATTACAAAGGTAGCATTTGCCAACCAAGGAGAGCAGAGAGTACCTTTTGAATGAAGATGATTACAAGGCAAACTATGATTTGGCGATGAAAGAGACTGAGAACTTTTTTGTGTGTAAGGGATTGGAGATAGCGATCTTAGCCAATCCCGAGAATGGAGTGGAGTTTTTTTGAACATGCATTTAGTTTGTGGGTTGGGGAGATAAGGGTTGCAAAATGATCCCCTTTAGAGGTAGAATTATGGATGACATACATTGCTGTGTAAGGTCAAGCGAATAGAGCGATCAATGACAACAATACAACACTAGCAATGAGGACAACTAGATTCCCCATTGTAAGCTAGTGTTAGAGCAATAAGTCTGTGAACCCATATGAGTTTCTTGAACTATTTTGCTTTGCTCCATATCTATCTCATTGTAGTTGTTGTTTTAAGATGTGTACTTTCAACCATTTTAATATTACTCTATATGGGTTTGTTATTGCATCTTTTCAATGTTGATCATCCATTGATTTTTGAGAGGACAAAGTCAATTGTGGATTGTAAACCTTGAAATTGGCTTGTTGCAAATGATTTGTGTGCATGTATCATTGTCTGATTGATGACTAATCTTGTTGCACGACATATATTGTGATTTTTGAAAAGAGTGTGCGTGCTCTAATCCGGGTATATTTTTTGTTCGTGTATACGAGTTGGATTTATCAGGACAAAATTTGGATTGGATTATCTTAGATTGTAAACCCTTAGAATTGGATTGTTGAGTCGGGTGTATGCCTGCATGTGCGTGTGGCCCGCGTGTGGTGATCAAGCTTGTATATGAGTGTATGAGTGTACATGAGAGAGGCAAAAAAAAAGAGATCTCTAAATGATGGATGTTTGATCGAGGTGTGTTCGCCAAGAAATAAATTCAATGTGTGTGTGTGTGTGTGTGTGTGCGTGTGTGTGTGTGTGTGTGTGAGAGAGAGAGAGAGAGAGAGAGAGAGAGAGAGAGAGAGAGAGAGAGAGAAGAAGAAGAAGAAGAAGAAGAAGAAGAAGAAGGAGAAGAAGAAGGAGGAGGAGGAGGAGGAGGAGGAGGAGAAGAAGAAGAAGAATAGGAGAGAAGAGAATTTTAACATTGTAGGAAACTATCATAAGAGACCTTAAACATCTATCCAAGAAGCAGAGTTGAACTCAAGACCTGTTATTCAAGAGGGAAATGGCATAACCAATCTACCACATTTGGATGATAGAAATGTTATACCATTTTCCTCTCTTTTTAGTGCCCCCCCCCACCCCCCCCCCCCCCCGCAACACACACACACGCACCTCTGTGTGTGTGTGTGTGTGTGTGTGTGTGTGTGTGTGTGTGTGATGGGTTCGAAGGCAATAAGCTCAAGGTGGCTTAAAGGTGACGGCAGCCATAGCTCAGACAGTTAGAGAGAGAAGACTACACACCTTTTGAAAAGTGGACTCAACACACAAAAAGCTAGTAATACTTTTAGCATAGGGTATATACAGCATAGCTTGGGCTTTATTTATGAATAAAGCTGGAGTGGGTATCCGGCTCATAACTCTCCATGTAGCCCTTCTTAGAAGCTTACAACTCATAGGACAAATGACAATAGCAAAGAATATGCACATCTAGAGGTGTTTCCCATAGTCGCTGAAGAAGAACATGCCTATCTCAACAATCCTCCCCTTAGGCATGGACTATACTGAAGCAAGCTGGGTCGAGACTCAATGCCACACAGGCAAGCAATCACACAGACTGGGGTAGTCACACAGACTATGGCAGTCACACAGATTAAATCATGGTCTCAAACAGACATGGTGTCACACAGACTCAAGGATTCCTCCCCTTCAACATGCTCTCAACATGAAAGGCAAAGGATAACCATATCTATAACTGTCAATGTCTACTCTTAGTAGCACCTCCCCTCACTCCTAGTCATCTTCATCATTTGATATGATTTGTTGCTGCCACCGCTGTAGCCTGTGCATATTTTGTTGACGATAGCTTCACCTTTGGTTCTCTTCTTGACAATGACATTTAGCATACATAACATTGTGTGAATGATGTCACCACAAGGGATTCTTTCGAGGAAGGTCTTACCTCCCGAAATAACTGGGGCAGTGTCTAGTCCTCTCACATCTCTTGTATATAGTTTTGGCAGACATAATGAAAGGCAAGGCTTTGTTATCATGCCTTGAGTGTAGGAGAAAATAAAATGCATAATAAAACGAGAAGTATGCAATGCTTTTGTACATATGCAAAATATGCTTGTGCAATGCTTTCGAAACGATTGAGACTTGAGAGAATGTGTGAAGTCAAAAGGTTTCAAAAAACTTTGAAGCTCGATTGTGTGCCTTGAGTGGAAGCTTTTAGCCGTGCGTACTTTGAGAATTAGACTTTGTAATTTTTGAATGCCCAATGCAAGGCTGTGCAATTTGTAGGTCGGTCTGAGAGTGACTTGCCATCAAGCTCACGGGTTGAACACGGGGTTGATTATGTTGGCTACAAGGGTGGGGATATCGTTGTATTATGCTGAGGCACGTGAGATTGGACGAGCTGTGCGTGGGTATGAGGGCTTATTTATCATAAAAGGTTACAATGCATTAAAAAAAAGTGAAAGCTTGCAAAATTTTGTCGATTGCAAAACAAGCAAAAGCCGTCCAAGGGGCAATGAGAGTATCTTGGAGCTATTCAATGAGCAGAAACTGCAAGAGGGGGCGCCTTCATGCTGTGATTGCATCCACGAGGTCCGATTGGAGGAAACCATCGTCGATCAACAACGTGTGTGTGTGTGTGTGTGTGTGTATGTGTGTGTATCAAAATAATGCTGCAGTAGAGCTTCGAATTGCATTGGTTTGCATTTGTCTAAGCTAGCACTACGGTAACTTACGACTAAGGGTTGCCCTTCTTGTTGAATGTTTGCCGTAGCCTATGAGTTTCTTGTCTAGCTCGCTTTTACTGTAGCATGATGCACTATTTTCAGCTTTGCAAGTAGCTTTAATTAGGAGCTCCTTCAATCTTTCTTGCCAATTCAGTTTTACAGCGCTATAAGATGCCGACTCCAGTGTGCTCCCGGGATTGCTCTCAAATTGTTTGCTCCGCCCTCTCACACTAGAGATACGGGTACCTGGTTTTGCATCCTTCGTTTGCACTCAGTGCTACCCTCAATTTCTTGATGGAGAGCTCCCAAGCCTTCAAGGCTCTCTTAGTGTTTTTTTGCTCACGGGTTGTAGCTTGATTTCTTGCTGCAACTACACACTCTCCCGTTCGGTATTTGTTGGCTTTATTGGCCACCGATTGCTCCTCAAATTGGTTGATTTTCCACGAGTTTCCCCCAACCTGCAAAGCTCAAGAGCTCTCTGCTTTACTGCTTTTGATGAAGTGCCGAGATCTACCTAACTTTGAGCTCGTAGCTCTGCTCGCTACTGCTCGACACTCTCCTTGGTACAATTCCTTTGCTCTCCTACTAGTTGCCGATTGCCATGCCCGATTGGCTGATTTTGTGTAATTAAGGGGCTTGGTTAGTAGCCTTAATTGCCTTCAAAACAAGTGTGTGATTGATGCAAATTGGACAAATGGGTATTCTAAGGATTGTGTGCGGTATTGCTAAGCTAATGGCGGTGCTAACTGGCTCTGATACCAGTTGATGGGTTCGAAGGCAATAAGCTCAAGGTGGCTTGAAGGTGAAGGCAACCACAACTCAGACAGTTAGAGAGAGAAGACTACACACCTTTTGAAAAGTGGACTAGAAAAAGCTAGACTTAATATTTTTAGCATAAGGTATATATAGCATAGCTTGGGCTTTATTTATGCATAAGCTAGAGTGGCTATCTCGTTGATAACTCTCCAGGTAGTCCTTCTTAGAAGCTTACAACTCATAGGACAAATGCCAATAGCAAAGAATATGCATATGTAGAGGTGTTTCCCATAGTCACTGAAGAAGAATATGCCTATCTCAACAGTGTGTGTCCTAAAAACTAATATCTAACCAACCCAAATGATTTTCTCATATTAAACTGATCACTTAATGTGGGAGAATAAACGGGAACAAGGGTTAAGATATAGACATGTGCTTATAGATCTATCTCAACACAGGGCCAATGGTAAAGGAGCCCAAATGAGAGATGGTCTATCAAAGAGCAAGGTTAACCAATGGAGCATAAGACCTTAGGGTTAGCTTCATTGAAGACCTCCAATAATGTGTGTAAAAGTCCTTTGACCTTAGGTATGACCTTAGGTAAGCTAGGGCTGAGCTTGAGGCGCAGGAACCCGACCCAGCTCGAGGTGCTTGTCCTGCTTGTCATGCTTGATGACTAAGGTGCTTGAGGTGCTTGATGATTGAGGTGCTTGAGATCCTTGAGGTGCTTGACATGCTTGAGATGTTAGGGTTGCACTTGAGGTGAGAACCCAGCCCAAGCTTAAAGTGCTTAAGGGCCAAGCTTGTGGTGGGAACTGGGCCTATGCACGAGGGGTTGAGGTGTCAAAAAGTCAAAGATTCAATCCCTACAAGGAGGGGGCGAGCCCTACATGAGGGGGGATGAGAGAGAACACCCACACACTCACACAAGGCATGCATGGTACAAAGAAAGCAAAAGGGACACTTGTCAAGTTCCTCCTCATGTTGCCCTCATTGTGTGCCTGAAGCCTATTGGTTGGCCACCCAAGGGGTCCAATGATAATTTAGGGGATTTAATTAATTGATTTTGCATTTATCAAGTCCTCTCTCTCAAAGGGGAAAGGGGGACACTTGTCTCAAGGCTACCCTTGCTGCTTGTAATGCCTCCTACTTATGATTGGCTAGGCCTGGAGGGGTCCAATGAGCTTCAAGCATGAGCTACAAGGGGGGGTCGACCCAAGCAAGCTAGGGGGTTGCTTAGGGGGTATAATCACCCACACACACTCACAAACACTCTCATTGTGTGCTATGCAAAGTGCAAGAGCTCCCTCTCCTAGCGATCTTATCCAATCCCGAGAATGGAGTGGAGTTTTTTTGAACATGCATTTAGTTTGTGGGTTGGGGAGATAAGGGTTGCAAAATGATCCCCTTTAGAGTGTTCGAGGTTGCATGGGTGCACATTAATCTTGTGAAGTAAGTGTTATTTGCTTTTGAATGCACTATTTTTTTTAAAATTGTCAAAGATGGTGTCCAATGATACATTGCAAAAAATGTCGCTTGGTTGATAGTGACCAAAGGCATCTATTCCGAGAAGCCATTCTTGCAGTGGTTGAAAATGCATGTTTATTGGTGGTAGCTAAAAAGGTGAGCGTAGTAACATTAGAGTACGGGATCATATCTAGTATTACAACATTACTAATGCTTGGAGTGTAGGGGTGTTTTGAGCTTGGCGGAGAAGATGGAGGCAGAGAACTCCACAATGAAGAAGTCACACGTACACGCCACATGCAATTGTGGCCTGTCTCTTGGTGAGGCAATGCAGTCTATTTGACACAATATCTTCCTTAAAGCTGCCACAATATCTTCCTTGCTTGTTAATCCTTGCCTGAGACAAAGGCCGCAATATCCTAAAACGCTTTCGGCCCATTTATCACCAAAACTATGGATTGCTACCTCTCTGTTTACAAGAATACATTTGTGGGCATTTAGGGCTATAGGAAACTGCCAAAACAGAGCTTAGCGCTCTACACTTCTACATCTCTGTTGATGCATAGTCCGTATACTTGTTGTGGATGACCCTAATCATCTTTTCATTGAAGCTTGGGAGCTAATGTCACAGGGCGGTGTCCTTTGAGTCACCCTCCATGTGAGATCCACCTTTCTGTTGGGCAAACTGATCAATCTCCAAAGCGAACTGCAAAGAAACAATGTCGGATTATGATTCTAAGAAACAACAATTAGAATTGAAAAGAATGAAGTACTTACTAGTGTCGCATCAGTGCGCGCAAGGGTTCTTGTTGGTTATGTCAATTGTGCCAAGATCAGTGCACTCCGAGCACAAGAAATGTTTGTGGGGAGCGAAGCTACTCTCGGGAACACTCTCCTAGAAATCTTTCTCCTCATCAATGGTTTGTAGAGCTACCGCCACGAGGGAATCCATGGAATTATGTCCCTCTGGCAAGGCTAACGTGTTGATGAGGGGAGCAGAGGAGTAGTCCACTTAGAACTCGGCCTTTTGACTTGGGTTCTCTATATCACGAACCCCAACATATATTGCAAGAACAAAGAGGGCTTTGTATTGATGCATTTCAAGAGAGTGGGTAATGTCGTCAAAGAAGAGAAATTCTTGACCATCCACTATAATTAAATGCAGGGTGCGCAAGAGCAACCATTAGGATCTCATCTTCGACATCCTCCCCTTCCAGGTCTTGGTCAACATCTTCTGTTAAGTATGGAGCCTGATTTACCCTTGTAATTTTCTGTGGTAAAAATGCACATTTGTAAGGCCCTCATTATGAGGAGAAGTCATCGTGCGTGAAGGAAAATCACTCAACGGAAACCAAAATTTTCACGGCCAAGAATCAGGGGCAACTTTTGGGGCCTCAGGGGCGGAAGCCCCCGAGACTTTTTTTTCCCTCGCCGGAATATTATGGCCGGACGGCGGCCGAAAAGTGGTCGGAAAACAACCGTCGGTTGGTCGGTGTGGCCGGTAGTCAATGGCCGATGGCCGGTGGTCGGAAGTCAATGGCCGGTGGCCGAATTCAAAAGCGGACTTGTCTTCTCAAGGGCGGCCACACATGGGCGGATTGGAGGGTCCGATTTGGACTTATTCGCACAAGGGCGGCTACACATGGCTGCATCTCATAAGAGAGGGCAGCCCTTTTGGCCTATAAAAGGAGGCCATTTCTACACACATTTCAGAGTGTGAAGTTGATGCAACAAGGTGAGTGTGAGGTGGTGAGAGTGAAGCAAGGTGGGAGCTCCATTAAGGGTATAATCCCTTTGTAAAATACTTCTTGTTTTGAAGTACTAAAGCCATTGAGTGGCTGCTTTCCCGTGGACGTAGCTCACATTGGGTGAACCACGTATATCGTGTGTACTCTCTCTCTCTCTCTCTCTACTCTATAATCTCGTGTATGTAAATCTATCTCTCTCTATTAAGTAATCTACTCAATTATCTATTTAACTACGTCTTATTTCCTAACAACTGGTATCAGAGCAAGGTTTGCTCGTAGCTAAGTTATCTCAAGGAAAGGATTCCTTGAATTGAGTGGGAGTTATGGCGGAGGAAGGGAAGCTCAAGATTGAGAAGTTCAACGGCAAAAACTACCAACATTGGAAGATGCAGATTGAAAACTATCTCTACCAGAAGGACCTCTATTTGCCACTAGACGGTCTTGCAAAGAAGCCCGCAACGATGGAAGATGAAGCATGGATTGTCCTTGATCGAAAGGCACTGGGAACAATCCAGTTAAGCTTAGCGTCAACGGTGGCCTTCAATGTTTCGGAGATGAAGACCACGGAGGACTTGATGAAGTCACTTGACGACTTCTACGAGAAACCATCGGCATCCAATAAGGTATTTCTTATGAAGCGCGTGTTCAATCTATTACGAAGAAGACAATAAAGCTATCTCAAGAAGATTACATCAAGAAGGTACTAGAAAGGTTTGCAATGCAAAATGCAAAACCAGTTTCTACACCTTTGGCTGGTCACTTTAAACTAACGAAAGATATATGTCCAAAGACACAAGAGGAGATAGCCTATATGTCTAAAGTTCCATATGCTACAGCGGTAGGTTCTCTAATGTATGCTATGGTCTGGACAAGGCCAGACATTGCACATGCAGTGCGAGTTGTGAGTAGGTTCATGGACAACCCAAGTAAAGAGCATTGGCAAGCTGTGAAGTGGATACTTAGGTATCTAAAAGGGACAACAACAAATGCTTTGTATTTTGGAGGAACTGATATTTTTCTAGAAGGGTATGCTGATGCCGATATGGCAGGTGACAAAGATACTCGAAGGAGCACTACTGGCTATGTCTTCACGGTTGGAGGCACAACAGTAAGCTAGGCTTTAAAGCTGCAGAAAGTGGTCTCACTTTCTACCACGGAAGCAGAGTATGTAGCGATGACAGAGGCAAGCAAAGAAATTTTGTGGCTTCACAGATTCTTAGAAGAGCTTGGATTCAAACAAGACAATTGTGTCTTGTACAGTGATAGCCAAAGTGCTATCCATCTTGTGAAGAACTCAGCCTTTCATTCAAGGACAAAGCACATTGAGGTGAGATATCACTTCATACGCACTCTTTTGGAAGAGGGACAGCTAAAGCTAGGAAAGGTGCATACAAGTGAAAATCCTGCAGACATGTTTACAAAGGTGGTCAACGAGGAGAAGTTGAGCTTTTGCTCATCTTCAATCGGAATTCAAGGATAAGAAGCCAGGATGGAAAGCAGTCACAGGTTTGGTTTGGAGATCAGTCTCCAAGTGGGAGATTGTTAAGTATGGAGCCTGATTTACCCTTGTAATTTTCTGTGGTAAAAGCGCACATTTGTAAGGCCCCCATTATGAGGAGAAGTCATCGTGCGTGAAGAAAAATCACTCAACGGAAACCAAAATTTTCACGGCCAAGAATCAGGGGAATATTATGGCCGGACGGCAGCCAGAAAGTGGTCGGAAAACAACCGTCGGTTGGCCGGTGTGGCCGGTAGTCAATGGCGAGTTGTCGGTGGTCGGAAGTCAATGGCCGGTGGCCGGTGGCCGAATTCAAAAGCGGACTTGTCTTCTCAAGGGCGGCCACACATGGGCGGATTGGAGGGTCCGATTTGGACTTATTCGCACAAGGGCGACTACACATGGCTGCATCTCATAAGAGAGGGCAGCCCTTTTGGTCTATAAAAGGAGGCCATTTCTACACACATTTCAGAGTGTGAAGTTGATGCAACAAGGTGAGTGTGAGGTGGTGAGAGTGAAGCAAGGTGGGAGCTCCATTAAGGGTATAATCCCTTTGTAAACTACTTCTTGTTTTGAAGTACTAAAGCCATTGAGTGGCTGCTTTCCCGTGGACGTAGCCCACATTAGGTGAACCACGTATATCGTGTGTACTCTCTCTCTCTCTCTCTCTCTCTCTCTCTCTACTCTATAATCTCGTGTATGTAAATCTGTCTCTCTCCATTAAGTAATTTACTCAATTATCTATTTAGCTACGTCTTATTTCCTAACATCTTCCAAAGGAGGGTTTCCTTGGAGACATATGAAGGCCAACAAAGCCTCTTCTTGGCTAGACATCTTCTCCTCTTTGGGCTCCACCTCCTTTACAAGCATCCTTGGAGACGGCTTGTTACAGTCACTTGCTTTACCTTTTCCCTTGTTGTTTTCAATTTCCTCCATCACCATGACAGTGATCGCCATATCCCACCTCATAGGTCAGCTACCGATGTTCCCCATACCCATGTTTATGAGGTTGTCCTCCTCTTCCTCTATGTAGTGTTCCTTGGTGAGCCCTTTGATCACCCTACCCAATCTGAAGCGGAAACTACTATCTTCTTTGAAGGTGTGCTTGAGGATATCAACTGGCACCCACAAACCTTCTTCATCTTCAAAATTGATGGAGTACTTTGCTATACCCATGTTTATGAGGTTGTCCTCCTCTTCCTCTATGAGTGTTCCTTTATGAGCCCTTTGATCACCCTACCCAATCTGAAGCAGAAACTACTATCTTCTTTGAAGGTGTGCTTGAGGATATCAACTGGCACCCACAAACCTTCTTCATCTTCAAAATTGATGGACTACTTTGCTATATGTAGGATGTAAGCGGTTCAAACGAATCAACATGCAGTTCGATGTAGCCTCCATGTCGATGGACACCTGGAACACGGCACTAAGCTTCTCCATAATGTGTCCTAGGTCATGCGCAAGGGGTTGGTCAACCAAGGGCTTGATTAGCAGCAGCCATTCTTACTGGAGGAGTGCAAGGGACGATGGCATGTGCTTGGGGTTGGATAGAGCAAGAAACTTGTGGATACACCGTGTGCAAGCCACAAATGGCTCCAAGCACACAACAAGCCTAAACTAGTAAGCTCAAAGATGGCGTTGGTGTGTCACTCACCGCTCTACGCTTGCTTCGTGGAGGATTCCTCGCTACGAAGAAGAGGGAGACGCCACTACGCCGCGCTCAACCGCCTCGCCGCCGTCGTGCCGCTGCAATGCTCTCTCTCTCTCTCTCACGCATACACACACACACACACACACAAGGAGCTGAAGAAGAAGAAGATGGAGATGGAGCAAGAGCACTCTTTAATTGCACAAATGAGAGAATGAGTGAATTTTAGGTTTAGTTGACTTTTATATGAGCTCACCCCATTCACACTTGGGTGCCCATGCTTAGCCAACTAATCCCTTGAATGTTCCAGTTAGAGTGCACCTCTTATCGACGATCACTCTTATCCTTTTCCTATTGCACCGACAAGCCTGGTACCTAACTCTACCAAGTAAATAATACAACGTCCGTCGTAGGTGATATGGTGTCCGTGAGCCATGAGGGTTAACATGCCCCCCTTCCTGATGTAGATTCCGTCCTCGGAAGCTATTGAGTTGAAGCTCGTTTGTCGAGGTGGAAGAGCATTTGAGATGAATGTCCTTAGCCTCACTGCAAAATCAAACAACATTGGCACAGTAATTGCATTCTCATAAGCAATTAAAAAGCATATGCATTTGTAGGCAGACAATTTGATTGGTAACAGAATTTTAAACCATTTGTCAGTAATAAACATTAAATTGCAATATAATCAAACACATAAACAACTGTAAAGATAAAAAATTAAACAAGTATGGGGTCGCTAATTTAACGAACGAAAGGCACTAAAGATCGACTATTAATACCATGGGTAAGCTTCTCAATTTTCTCTGATCAATTAAGTTGTTTAATCGCGAGAGCCAAGTATCTCATGTTCGAGGGCTGACTAGAGGTTATACCTAGAAGACCTTGTAGTTAAGCTACAATAAAAGGAATTTCTCATGAAATCATCGCCTAACTGATTACCTTTTCTTTGACCCCCCAAAAGTCTTTTCTCATTGATTTACTTTTGATGTGTGTGCTTATTTTGTATGCCTTGGGGTTTTTTGCTTTTCAAGGAAAAGCACCCACACTGGGAACCTCTAGGGCTCTAGTACCATAGGCGATACATGCGAGTGAAGTACCAAATCAAGCTGAGGTTTCTCTTCCAGCTTAAGATTTTACATTGTGGCACTTTGATTTTTTTATAAAAAAATCAACATTTTAATTTTGTCACTTTGGGGGGTCATATAACACCGTTACCCTCATCACACTAGTAAACTCCCTTTATAATACTTAAGCTAAAGGTCAATAGGGACTAAGCCCACTAGAAAGCCCTAGTACATTTCACACAATGCTGCCTAAATCGGATTAAGAACCTACATAAGGAAGGCATTCCCCATGGTATTAAGACAAGATCTCTAACACCTAGCTTGGTCAAACTAGCTTAGTCGGACTGCTTGATTTTTAAACCTAGACAAGTGATTATGACAAAAAATTACATTGAATTTAATGTTTGGTACTAAGCAAATGCGCTGAATATTATGCTACCAATCACAATCAAAGCAAACAAACATGGATGCAAAAAAGATAAGGGGCAATGCTAATGGACAAGAAACACTTGTTTGTGTTGATGGTCGCGCTTGATTTCAAGTGTGAACGACAGAAAGATCTCATGAAGATCCAAATCCTAACCACAACAACATGTTCCTGTACAGACTATGAAATACAAGAATACCTCTAGGAGACACATCAGTGGGAAAAAAGAACTTTGGTAATCACTCAACTCTAAAGCAGAAACACTCCTATCGTACTAATCTTACCTACCCTCCATCACTCGAGTGTTGAGGATCAAAGGTGTTTGATGACATAGGTTTCTGTTTCAGTGTACCGGATATGAATGTGTAGGTCTGGGTCAATGTTTTGACTTTTATTGTGCATACTCGTTTGCTAATTGCTCTTGCTCTTTATTTTTTTTGTTTTTTGTGAGTATAAGGCTTTATATATACATTCCCTAAGAATGGGAGATTGAGAGGTCAGGGAAACAAGGTTGAGAGGGGAGTGAGTGAATGATGAATCTCAGCAAACACTCCCCCCTTCCTTGGGTAGATCATATCGTTTGAAATGTGCTCGTCACCCTTTGAAACCAATTGTCCCAGTCGGTAATAGGTGAGGATTTTTGCCAGTAGTTTTCTATTACCTTAGGTGCCTCGTCGAGTTGCAAGGGTGGTAAGATACTCTCCCAGGATCGAAATTGATGTGGTTCATCAGGTGATTCTTGAATACTGGGAGGTGTGGATTCCTTTGTAGCTTTATGGAGGTCCACTATTGTAGGTGGAGGTTGTGGAGAAGCTTTTACCTCTATGGATGCATTACATGAGGAGCTAGAAGCTTCATGGGACTCCCCCCTTCCTGAGCTAGGTGGAACAAATCGTTCTTTCTTCGGTACCCAAACTAGCTCTGGAGAAGGTGTGTAGCATTTTGTGATTTTTCCTTTCCCACGATCTTTCATCGGCTTTGTCGTCACAGGGTTTGACTCACATAGGTCAAGTGACAGGTAAGAACACAATCTACGTTTTGGTACCCATATTTGATCATTTCCTTGATAGTAACCTTGGGCTTCCAATAGTCGGTTAGGAATCCAACGCAACGTTTCTTTACATTTCTTGGGGCGAATGGGACGTCTCTTACCAGGCTCCTGTCTTTTAGCACTGACTATGGTCGCTAAAGAAGATTAAGGGACCCACTTGTATGTTTTCTTCTTTGTATTAGGATGAGTCTTATCATAAGCTATATGCATTGCTTGTAGCATATTTAAGGGTACGGGCATTTCATCCCCCTCAGGTGTTACCACACCGTTGCCACCTCCAGTGCTAGGACCGCAACCCCCTCATCCAAGAGTTACACCTATGAACCAAATAGATTGCGAGTCATCTAGTACTTATGTAGATTGCGAAGAGGACATAGACTCTAGTATCACCTATGGAATCGACATGCTTGAGGAGTGTCCCATGTACTATATGGAAGACCATTGGAGACAAATCAAACCGGTATATCAAGCTACTGCGCTAGCAGCAAGAGGCCAAAACATTAATAGTTTTTCCAGGAGACCACCTCTTCAGTGCTATGAATGTGGTGGACCACATCGAGTAGCTGAGTGCCCCATTAGAATGCAAAAGAATGCTGCACTAATGCAAACAAGTCAAGGGAGTGCATTGGCAATGCCAATACTCACTTGTAATCGTTGTGGCATAGATCATTTCATCGCACAGTGTCCTAACAATCCAAACGCACCGAAAAGCACACCATTGAACATAATAGAGATTGTTGATGGGACACCACCAACTATAAACATAGCACCAGTGAATGCACTCACACGGTCGATGCTCCAAAAGCAAAATTACATCCTCGAAGAGAGAGATGCTGCATCCATTGGCCGAGCGAGAAAGAAGAAAACACGAAGAAAGAAATCCCTTAATGCTTCTAGCTCAAAACCTAGTTCAAAGACTAACATAGGGACAGGAGAGGATCCCGTGTATATGAATGACCCTGAGGATGACTCAGATGCGATAGAGACCACGGAGACCAAAACTATTACTACAAAGGAAAAAGCCAGTGAGGGGGATCACGAGAGGGAATTACGACGAACACCAAAAGAGTATTCAAAGTTAAACCACCCAGTTGCGAACCCCCAAGATAAGCCACGAGAGACAAAAAATGAGGATTGCAAGAGAAAGATTGGAACCTATCCAAACCCAACAGTGGAAATTGAACGAGTCCAACAGCTGAGGGGTTTGGTGGAAGAAACTCAACGAACATTAGAACCTGAACCCAAACATATCCAGATGTCGGACACAGTGTTTTCCACACAAGTTCAACCTCACAAGAACTACAGGCCGTTAGCTATACCCAGTATCATTCGGAAAGAGAGTGAGGGTAGGACATCTGAAAGTGGACACACACCTTTCCTACTAGAGAGAATGTTTGGTGAGGGAATGACCGACCCCCTTGAGGAAGTGGAGATTCCATCTTCACCATTCTCTTGTCAGGGTCCTACGTCCCACAAGATGCCATTAAATGTTGCCAAATTGATGGATTTCATGTCTTCAGAAGTTAGAACCACCATCATGTCCAAACTATATAAAGACCCCGAGCTAGTCTCAGCTCTTCGAGCCTTCCTCAATGGAGAATTACAGGCCGGATTACCACAGTTTGCACACATGAACAAACCTGACTCGATAATGAATGATGAGGAACATTTAGCACCACCATCTGACCTAGCGGGACATGAATCTGTAATTGAAGTACCCGTTAACAAGTTGGGGCAATACTTTGAAGGTGATGAATCTAATGCTACTCTACCAATCACTACTAAAGGATTAACTGTAAAGGGGGTCCTTGACGGTGGTGCGGGAGTCAGCATGGTGACAAAGAGTTGTTGGGAGTCTATGGGGCGACCTCACCTTGAAGCCACAAGCGTAGTGGTAAAAATGGCTAATGGATCTATTGTTACGCCTATTGGAATGCTAAAGGATCTCAGAATCAAGGTCTTGGGAAACAAGGTAAGGCAGACTTTCATTGTTATGGATTTTTCCAAGCATCTTATGTCATTTGAGATGATCTTAGGGCGTCCATTCATGAGGGAAGCAAAAATGGTGCATGACTGGTCCAAAAACCACGTCTACTTACAGTTCCAAGACTCTGTCATTCGAGTTGATCTTTTAAGTGGTCGAACGCATCCTCTAGGAAATAAATTCATCATTGATAATCGATCAGACACAACAATTCACTCAGCTCCATTACAGTATTGTTACACGTGTAACGAAGACACGGATATTGGGGAGACCTCTCCTTATATGGATATCCTACCCGGAATGGCTGAGTCAGACAATGTCGATTGGGTACACCTAGCGGCAACTATAGATACATGGGGAGCTAGAGGAACAACCTGGGTAACACCAGATGGGGAAGAGATACCACACATTGCACCAGTAAACATGTTAGGTGTAGCGCATGTAACATCCGATGATAAGAAAGAGGCACACCTATCTGAGAGTGAAACTGATGATTCCTCAAAGGCTTCAGGCCAATACACATCAAAAACGGAATCTCAGGGAGAAATGGATTCAGAACCTAAGGAAACAT
The DNA here is from genome assembly GCF_014529385.1 of Adiantum capillus-veneris. NCBI lineage: Eukaryota > Viridiplantae > Streptophyta > Polypodiopsida > Polypodiales > Pteridaceae > Adiantum > Adiantum capillus-veneris. The sequence goes on along the minus strand of NC_140931.1, from coordinate 124,082,856 downwards.
CGAGTGAACCAAGTATAGAAACTGAACACTCAAGGCCTAGTACGACCATCTATGGTAATTTATATGAGAGTGAAGAAGATACAAGCGAAGACCTATCAGGCGAGTCGAGTTCAAACATTTACCAAAATCAAAACCTTAACAAGAAACAAAGGTCATATAAGAGACGGCGATATCGAGAAAATGTGAGAGCTAGGATAAACAAGGAAAGATCTACTGCAGAATGGCTTAGCTATCTAGGGGCATGTGATGCTCATCGAAAGCTAGTAGACAATTGGGGTGAACATCTCCAGAGTGTCATGTGGTGCAGCCATGGGAGTTTGTCATTCCTAGTCTTCGAGTAGCTTCGCAAGAAGGTTGGGATGGTAACCCCTTAGTTGAGCGATTATATATCCTGGAAAGGCTAGATGAAGAGAGGCAATTAGCTGTGCGAAATGCTCTTGTGGAGAAGGATAGGAGAAAGAAGTGGTTTGATAGCCATTTAAAGGATAAATACATCAAGGTTGGTGATAAAGTTCTTATGTACGGGGTACGTAATGAAAAGAAGAAATTGAAATACGTTGGTAAGGGACCATATCGAGTGTGTGAAATTATCCCGCAAGGTACCATTCGTGTGGAGACTCTAGATGGAGTTGAAACCATTGGATTCCTTAATGGGAGTAAATTCAAAAGATATTATGATCCTCTAAGCCGGAAAGAGTTGCAAGCTATCCATCAAAAGAAGGCTGCCAAGGAACAACCAGAGCTTAGAAAAATCCAAGCAAGAGTTGAGGCTCGAGAACGACAACAACGTCTTAGACGCCAACGAGAGGCTAATCTGGGAATCACGCAAGCATTTTTTGAGGACACAGATTACGACTCTTTAGAATCTGAGCCACCCCTACGATACCCAATTGAGCTAAATAGCCCCTATGGGAAAGTACTATACAATGCCTTATTAGATACGGGAGCTAAACACAATTTGTTGTCCTATGGAGTTTGGTGTCAATTAGGGAAGCCAACCCTATCCCCGAGTACGATGCAAGTAAAGGGCATTAATAAAAAGAAAACTGCTATTCTTGGAGTCCTTCAGACCCCTGTTGTCTATGACAATGGAAGCATAGTGCAGAGGTTTCTAGTCATGCCCGCGGGAGCTATGGAAGGCAACGTAAACCTGGGACGCACGTGGATGTTGGCAACCAAATGCACTATTGATTGGGATACTGGTAGTGTCACGACGCGACCACCGACTGTTACCCCTATCATTCAAGCAAAGTCACCTACGTTGCAAACTATAGCAAAGTTGAAGGATAGCCAACATTCACAAGCCAAGGTGGTTAACTCGTCTTTGCCGGCTACCCATGAACCTAGCACTTCAACACTTGTAGTTGCAGCAAGCAGTAATATTGCAAGTACTCAACCTGCACGACCTAAGAGTACATATCAATGGGTCCCCAAGGCCTTACTTCCAAGTACCTCAACCCTCCCATCCATTCCAAGAAAAAATTTCCCCGGAAAACCAAGAGCGCGCCCTAGAAGAGTCAAGACCAAATCACGATGGATTCCAAAACAACTATTAGAAGCCCAAGGCTACTATGATGGAAATGAGAAAATTTGGGTACCTAAACGTAAAATGTGTCCTTCCCTATCGACAACAAACCCATATGAGTCAAACAGTGTAACGCTAAAGCCAATGGCAAACCGTGGGAAGGGAAAGATCACAGAATGCTACACACCTAGTCCAGAGCTAGTTTGGGCTCCAAGGCAAAACCAATTTATTCCACCTAGCTCAGGAAGGGGGGAGTTCCATGAAGCTTCTAGCTCCTCATGTAATACATCCATAGAGATAAAAGCTTCTACACAGCCTCCACCTACAATAGTGGACCTCCATGAAGCTACAAAGGAATCCACACCTTCCAGTGTTCAAGAATCACCATATGAACCACTTCAAGTTCGATCCTGGGAGAGTACCTTACCACCCTTGCAACTCGACGAGGCACCTAAGGTAATAGAAAACTACTTGCAAAAATCTTTACCTATAACAACTTGGAACAACTGGTTTCAAAGGGTGACGACATCATTTCAAACGATATGATCTACCCAAGAAAGGCGGGAGTGTTTGTGGATATCCATTCATCACTTGCTTCCCTCTCAACCTTTCTCCCTGACCTCTTAATCTCCAATCTTCAAAAATGTATATATAAAGCCTTATACTCACAAAAACAAGATAAAAAAGTAAAAGAGCAAGAGCCATAACACAAAATCATAAAAACAAATTATGCACAAGAACACGACCCTTGTAATATTTGCACTCTAACCATCATCTATTTGCGTGTACAGATATGGTTAGTACGCTAGAGTCATCCACTCCTGCCTTGGGCGAGAGGTATCCTCGTTACTTTTCACAAATATTTCACATGGTCTTTCCAGTGCTTGCATGTGAATGGGATTTGATAGGTACGCTAGCATGTGAGAGGAATTTTGAGGAGTTAGAATGGTTGATACGTCTCTTGACCACGTCTGATCCATACTTAGTAGAGAGCGTTTCTCCCATTGCACAAGCCTACCCTTTTGACCAAGATGACTATAGGCGTCTAGTGACCTTCTTAGTAAACATGGGCACCTATGATGAAGAAGAAAATTTACAGGACTACACGAATGGCAGATATGGTCTCATGGATGATGACTTTGTTTATCTCGACGACGAGGATAGGGGTTTAGCCTTAGGGTTTCCCCCCAACCTCTACAATATCCTATTCCCTTGACTCTCTAGGGGATTGCAAGTAATTAGGTTAGGTTTCCTTATGTTTTTTGTTGTGTTCAATAAGTGTTGGTACCTTTTCCCACTAATGTGCCTCCTGGAGATATTCCTTTTGTTTCCTAGTGTGTACAGGAGCGTGTTGCTATTGATAGGATTTGGACCTTCATGGAATCTTTATCTCGACTCACTCTTCAAATCAAGCGCGACCATCGACACAAACAGGTGTTTCTTGTCCATTAGCATTGCCCCTTATCTTTTTTGCATCCATGATTGTCTGCTTTAATTGTGATTGGTAGCCTAATATTCATCGCATTTGCTTAGTATCAAACATTTAATTCAATGTAATTTTTTGTCATAATCACTTGTCTAGGTTTAAAAATCAAGCAATCCGACTAAGCTAGTTTGACCAAGTTAGGTGTTAGAGATCTTCTCTTAATACCATGGGGAATGCCTTCCTAATAATCAATGGTTACTTAGGTTCTTAATCCGATTTAGGCAGCATTGTGTGAAATGTACTAGGGCTTTCTAGTGGGCTTGACCCTATTGACCTTTCGCTTAAGTATTATAAAGGGAGTTTACTAGTGTGATGAGCCTGGGGAGGTGTATCAGTGTTATATGACCCCCCAAAGTTACAAAATTAAAATGCTGAAAATGAACAAACAAAAAATCAAAGTTCCACAATGTAAAATCTTAAGCTGGAAGAGAAATCTCAGCTTGATTGGGTACTTCACTCACATGTATCGCCTATGGTACTAGAGCCCTAGAGGTTCCCAGTATGGGCGCTTTTTCTTGAAAAGCAAAAAACCCAAGGCATACAAAATAAGCACACACATCAAAATTGAATCACTGTGAAAAGAATTTGGGGGATCAAAGAAAAAGTAATCAGTGAGGCGATGATTTCATGAGAAATTCCTTTTATGGTAGCTTAACTACAAGGTCTTCTAGATATAGCCTCTAGTCAGCCCTCGAACATGAATACTTGGCTCTCGCGATTAAACAACTTAATCGACCACAGAAAATTAAGAAGCTTACCCATGGTATTAATATTCGATCTCTAGTGCCTTTCGATCGTCAAATTAGCGACCCCAGACTTGTTTAATTTTTTACCTTTACATCTGTTTATGCATTTGATTACATTGCAATTTAATGTTCATTGCTGACAAATTGTTTGAAATTCTTTTACCAATCAATTTGTCTACCTAAAATTGCATATGCTTTTTAATTGCTTATGAAAATGCAATTACTATGCAATGTTGTTTGATTTTGCAGTGACTAATAAAGGCTAAGGACATTCATCTCAAATGCTCTTCCACCTCGACCAACGAGCTTCAACTCAATAGATTCCGAGGACAGAATCTACATCAGGAAGGGGGGCATGTTAACCCTCACGGCTCACGGACACCCTATCACCTACGAGACGGACGTTGTAACCTACGGTGGACATTGTATTATTTATTCGGTAGAGTCAGGTACCGGGCTTGTCGGTCCAATAGGAAAAGGGTAAGAGTGATCGCCGATGAGAGGTGCACTCTAACTGGAACATTCAAGGGATTAGTTGGCTAAGCATGGGCGCCCAAGTGTGAATGGGGTGAGCTCATATAAAAGCCAACTAAACCTAAAATTCACTTATTCTTTCATTTGTGCAATAGAAGAGTGCTCTTGCTCCATCTCCATCTCCATCTCCATCTTCTTCTTCTTCACCTCCTTGTGTGTGTGTGTATGTGTGTGTGTGTGTGTGTGTGTGTGTGTGTGTGTGTGTGTGTGTGTGTGTGTGTGAGAGAGAGAGAGAGAGAGAGAGAGAGAGAGAGATCGAGCATTGCGGCGGCATGACGGCGGTGAAGTGGTTGAGCGCGACGTAGCGGCGTCTCCTTCTTCTTCGCGGTGAGGAATTCTCCACGGCAAGAGCATAGAGCGGTGAGTGACACACCATTGCCCTCTTTTGAGCTTACTAGTTAAGCTAGTTGTGTGCTTGGAGCCGTCTGTGGCTTGCACACAGTGTTAGGCAAGGCCCTTGCTTCGACAGTGCGGCAAGGAGCTCACAACCTGTTTCTTAGAGGATGTGCTCGACCCATCACAAGATCCACTCGAATGACACAATCTTGGAACTGCAGGTAGACATGGTTCTTAGACCAGTCATGCACCATTTTTCCTTCCCTCATGAAAGGACGTCCTAAGATCATCTCCGATGCCATAGTGTGTTTGGAGAAATCCATAACAATGAAGGTAATCCTTATTTTATGTCCAAAGACCTTGATCTTGAGATCTTCTAGTGTCCCAATAGGTTTAAAAATAGACCCATTGGCCATCTTCACTACTATGGTTATGGTCGCAAGGTGAGGTCTTCCCATAGTTTCCCAGCAATTTTTAATCACAATGCTAACCCGAGTGCCACCATCAGGGATTCCCTTCACAGTTAATCACGGTATAGGGTCTACGTTGGTCACGAATGGAGAATTTACTTCCCCACCCCCCTCATTTACATCATTAGCTCCATGTTCGGAGCGAGTGGCTCTACTAAAGGTTTCCTTCAGGCGGCTAAGCATGCTTGGCCCGGACCCCGGACCCCGGATCCCGGACCCATGGCATGCATGTCTTGGCTTGAACTATCGGGATTAGGCATTGAAAACCCTCCATGACATCGTGGTTAGAGGAAGACTCACTAGCCGCTATGTTCGGGTCTTGGTTTGTACTACCTTGGGTCCCCGTCGAGGGCCCGAAACCTAAAGTAGGTGGATATTGAGAACTCGCGTAAGTCAAAATTCTCTCTAGTTGCTCTGTCTCTAGCACACAACCAGAGCGCAGATGCATGTGCCTTTGGCACCCTACAAGCGTCAGCGAATAACCTCGAAGGTTAACCGCTTACCTTTTTTAAGTGTCCGTTTTCACTCGTGTTTTTTACATTTTTAATGTTTTTAATGTTTGATTTTTTTGGTTAAAGTGTGTGATAGCTCGAAACGAGCGTATCACTTAGAGGGTCGCTGTGTGCTTTACAACACAATTTTCGGGCATCTAAAGTTCGGTTGGTCCTCAAAAAATCGATTTTTAGCTACGTGTGAAGCTAAAATTCGTTTTTTTTTTAAGGCTACTAAAGCCTAGGCCTGAGCGTGAGCTTCGGCTTGGGTCTGGGAGATATTCCTGATCCCGGTCCTACCTTTAAATTATTATTTTTTTAATTTTTTTAATTTTATTTTTATTTTTTTAAAAGGATAAGGTCGTTGCGGCCTGCGCGAGAGCACACACACACACACACTCTATCTACCTACTTCTAACTAATACACCTACTGTTACACACAAACACACTCTATAAGCTCTCACAGATCTACTTCCTACTTATTGTACATTACATTACACAAAACTAACAACTTTAATACACAAAGAATAAACACAGTACCTTTGAAAACTCCATTAACAAAGAAAACTAACAACCTTAATACACAGAGAACAAAGACAACAACAACACAGATGTGTTCAAGATGTTTGTTGCTGAGGACAGGTTGGATGGGGACAACTACCCTATGTGGGCTTATATGATGCAACATGTTCTTGTGTCAAAGGGTGTCTGGAACATTGTGCACGGCATTGATGTACGTCCTAGTTCTGAGGATGTAGGCGATGTTGAGGATGTTGCAGGTCTTGCTGCAAGGATTGCAGCTGTTAGAGTTGTTTTGCCTATGATAGAACAAGCTCGTTGGGATGTTAAGGATGCGTAGGCTCATGCATTGATTGCGTTGTCTGTGAAGTGCACCATTGTTCCTCACATCCGTTCAGCAAAATCTGCAAAACAGGCTTGGGATATTCTAGCAGGTCTTTATGCAAGCCGCAATGAGCTGGAGTCGAAGATTATGCATGAGGAAGATGATATGGAAAATTTCCTTGCTAGTGTCAAGGATATCAATGAGCAGCTTATTTCTGCAGGTGAAGTCATTTCAGACAGTTCCCTTGTGCAGACTGTTCTTGATGCCTTACCATATTCCTACCAGACTTTTGCTAGTACTTGGAGATTGATGACCCAACGAAATCCTGAAGTTGTCAAGTTTGATGCATTATGCACATTGCTGTTGCAAGAGTCACTTTCTAGAAAAAACAGGACTAGGCAGCGTGCAGTTGAACAGGCTTTTATTGCTTCTCAAAGAAAGGGTGGTAACAGTAATGCAGCCACTTCTTATGGTTCTGCTGCGAGTGCCAAAAATTATGTTCCTAATGCTTCTGCTGGCAGTACTTCGTCTGGCAATTCTGGTGATAAGGGCAAAAAGAAGATGCGTTGCCATTATTGTAAAGCCAATGATCACTTGATCAAGTCGTGTCCTAAGTTGAAGGCCAAAGAGGCTAAGAAGAAAGAGGGCAGTTCCACTGCAAATGCTGGTTCCACTACAAATGCAGCCATTGTTGAGTCTTCTGTGAAAGGAGACTGTGATGCTGATGTTGATGCCGAATGGGCTTTTAGCGCAGAGTGCACTTACAATCCTGCTGTCCATGATGCATGCTTGTTTGCTGCAGATTCACATGTGTGGTATTTCGACAGTGGTGCTACAAAGCACATTACCTCACATCGTGAATTGTTTACCTCTCTCGAGTCTGTCCCTCATGGGAAATTCAGTCACTTGTGCCAACAACGCCTCTTATCCAGTTCAAGGAGTTGGAAAGATTGTGCTCACTGCTGCTAATGGCAATTCCTTCACATTTTTTGATGCACTTTATGTACCTGGGATCAAGAAAAATCTCTTGTCTGTATCCGCACTTGCTAGACTTGGACTTGTAGTCAAATTTGTGGATGACAGATGTACAGTTCATGATCTCAGTTTCGGTGATGAAATTGTTGCATCTGGGCTTTTGTGCCATGGGCTGTATAAGCTCACTTTGTATGACAAGTGTGGAAAAATTTTGCAAATGTTGTTGCAGATTCAAGGGCTATTTCACATGCAAAACTTTGGCATGCACGTTTTGGTCATCTGAATTTTGCCAGTTTGCTGCGTTTGCAGAAATCTGATATGGTTGCTTCTTTGCCGCCTCTTGAAGCACCTGTCAAACATGTTTGTGAAGGTTGTATTTTAGGTAAGATGCAGCGTTCTAAATTTCCAAAGGATGGTTCAGTTCGGGCCACATGTAGGTTGCAGCTTGTGCATAGTGATGTTTGTGGGCCTGTGCAAACTCCGTCCTTGGGCAATTACCTGTACTTCGTGACTTTCATTGATGATTACTCCAGGCATGCATGGGTATTTCCGCTTAAAGCGAAGTCCGAACTTTGTGCCAAAATTTTCAAAGAGTGCACGCCAAAAGTTGGACGTAAACTTAACATCCCTATCTGAAACAATGGACTTTGGCAAACCACAGAGGGGGTACCAATGCTTTATGAACAATCGTGCAACATCTTGTGCAGTAACTGTAGCCTTACAAGGAATCAACATGCAAAATTTGCTAAAACGATCAACAATAGTTAAACATTGAGTGTTCCTTGAATGCTCACTTGGTGGTAAGTTAGTCACAAAATCCATAGAGATATCCTGAAAAGGTCCCTCGGGAATAGGCAGCGGAAGCAAAAGGCCTTGCTGCTTACCCTGAGGAGCTTTCACTTTTTGACATATAGTGCAATGTGTGACATAACTAAACATATCTTTTCGCATTTTAGGCCAATAGAAAAATCGTTCAATCTTTTCCAATGTGGTGTTCATACCCATGTGCCCACCCGTGATGGAGTCATGTGCATCATGCAATATGGCTGGCGTGAGAGAGGGCAACACACATAGACGCTGACGAAAAAATAACAATCCATCACAAATGAGATAGTTGTTGGGCCCTTGGGAAGCATGTCACGATTGTGACTATGTTAACAACAATACATCTACTCCTAGTTGCAGATACGCGAAGTGCCATGTCAAGGAGGACCCCTGCGCTTGGATAGTCACACCCCTTCGCCCAAAGGACGTGTCTCTTCGCCAAAAGCCACACTCCTTCGACGATTGGTCACACCCTTTTGCTCTACGGGTGCGACTCTTCGCCCAATGGTTGCAGCTCTTCGCCGAAAGGATGTGTCTTTTCGCTTAAAGTCATGTCTCTTCACAAAGAGACATGCCTCTTCACTGATGACTATTCAATTCCTATAAAAGGAACCCTTGTATCACACATTTCAATCAATCAAACACAGAGTCTTCTAAGTCTTGTTCTAAGTTCAGTTTCAGTTTCTTAAGTCTTAATCATGAGTTTAAGTACTTAATTAAGGATTAGCACCTAGAATCCTCACAGTGGTATCAGAGCAAATTTTTTCCGGGACCCAAAGGTTGTGAGCCTCTCACCCTCGCCCCTACACTCTACCCCTTCCCGGAGTTGCATGGAAGCAGAAGAAAGATGGTACGCATGTGCATACAAGCATGAGGTAACTTAAATCTATTCTGTTCCAATTACATACATATAGATAATAGAACAAAGGACAGGGATGCAAATGTGGGTGTGCGGGAGTGCCACGTACCTGGCCTCCTCATCGGGTGGTGTCCCTTCGAGATTGTGCGCGCACCTCTTCATGTGAAAGGACAGTACCTCTTCACCTTGCTCGCACCCTTTCGCATACGGGTGTGTCGCTTCGCCTGTGTGCCCATTCACTCGGCAAGGGGCTGAATTCCCTTTGTTGGCTGCTGCATATCCAAAGGGCACCTCTTCGCAAGAGGGCACAAGGAAGCCACCCCTTCCCTGAGAGTCACGTACACTGCAGGCTGAATTTCTGAAAACGTTGGGCTGAGTTTCTTGCAAACGCTGGGCTGCCCATGTTGAAACGCTGGCTGATTTGCACGTGCTGTCTAGCTGAATTTTATGCGCTGGCTGAATTAGTCGCTGGCTGAGATTGGCTACGCTGGCTAGTTTATTACGCTAGCTGCACCTTATGATTACCCCTTCAAATATATTAAGTCCTAAGTGACCTGCCCGCCCGCCCCAAACTTGGGTGACCGGCCAAAAGAAAACCCAAATTTTTTAAAACCCCATGTGAAAACACCCATATTAAAAAAAAACTCCCATGTGAAAGCCTCTTCACGTAAACTTACCTTTATAAAAATAAACAAAAAAAAATTACGCTGCCTCTCCCTTGCTCTGCTCTGTGTGCACCTACTGCGCAAGATATTTCGCACACATAGCCGACGCGAACCACTACGCAGATTTTTCCCGATGAAATTTTGCGAGTGAATTTCCCTGCTTAGAACCGGCAGTGATAATTATTCCCGATTCCCCGACTCCCGAGCACGAACTTATTTCATAGAGATTTTCCACTCACGGAGAACTCGTTCCAGAACCTATTCCCGACCCAGAATTTACACCTGTTCGAGAATTCCCATTGAGGCGTAACCATGCCGAATTCTCAGGACGGAGGTGGTCAATCTGACGATGCTCTTACTCTCATCAAGGAGCAGATGGCCACACTTTCCATAAGCCTCGCATCACTTCACACTCGCTTGGATGAGATGCACATGGAAAACACTTCTCGAAGTCGACCTGCTGTTTCTCGAACTACTAATGCAACATCTTCAACACCTTCTTCCGAAGCTTCAGTGGATGAACCCAACGAACCAGATCCAGCTGAAGAGGTAGACAATCGCGAACTTCAATTACTTTATAAAATTTTTAATGCTGCACAGAAGAAGAAGCTTGATGTTAAATTGCCAGAACCATACACTGGTCGCCGCGACAAGCGCGTGCTGGACCAATGGCTGTTGAAAATGGAGATTTACTTATCGAACACAGACTTGGTCGAGAGTAAAAAAGTTGCACTTGCTAGTTCTCTGCTCAAGGACACAGCATTTCTTTGGTGGCAACGACGGGTTGCTGATGGTAAAAACACACCTTCTTGGGATAAATTCCGGCGTGCTATTCGCAAGGCGTTCGAACCTGCCAATGCGGATTTTCATGCCCGGTCCTCTCTTCGCCGCCTGAGCCAGACAGGTTCCTTGGCCGCGTACATCACAGAGTTCCAAAGGCTAACTCTGGAGATAGAGACCCTTAGTCCCTCTGATAAACTTCACAGCTTTATCGACGGACTTGAACCCAACCTGAAGGATGATGTGCACAAATACAACCCTACCACCTTGGATGCTGCAATTGCCTATGTGGAGCGTCTTGGCGATAATCGACGCCCTACACGGAATTTTCTCCCTCGTAACAGATCTTCAAACAGCGCTCGCTTTTCACAGCGCGATCGCAGAGACAACTATAGCCAAAGTCAGCAACATCAGTCTCAGTTTAGACAGCAAGCAACACAACCTTATTCAACTTCAAGGTTCTATTCTCAAGATCGACAATCTGAAAGCAGATCTTCTTCACATGTTCCTCCACTTGATCGTGGTAATGGACGTGATTTTTCTCAAGATCAGCATTCCAATACTCAGCAAGGCTCTTCGTCAAATTCATCTTCGACTTCAAAGGAGGAAGGATTATGTACAATTTGCAGTGGTGACCATAGATGGTATCAATGTCCAAAGAGACCAAATCCGTCTAATTTGAAAAGAAATTCCAAAGCGAAAACATCATCGAATTCTGAACAACTAGATTCTGCTAAGGATAAAGGAAAATCTGTGGTCAATACGATTCGTGTCTCTGAGGATTTTCGATGCACTTCAATTCCAATTCTCTTACAGGAGTTGGACATGAAGATGGCTTTCTATAGAGAGCGTCTTCTCCAACTCATAGGGGGATGAATTTGTGATTTGACCCAGCTATTTGGATACACATATATCTCGTGTGTTATGGTGTACCATTGATCAGATACACGAATATCTTCACACAAGCTTGAGATTGAGACTAGTAGATTTAGAGGGATACCAACAACTAACAAGATATGCTACCTATGCAATGCAAAGCCAAAGACAGCGATGCATTATATATGTCAGTGCATAGTGTATTACAAAATATGGGGCCTCTTCCATTGTCTATTCAAAGAAGGCTTTGGACCCTTCTCTAGAGTCATGAGCTATCAAGACCAAAGATGATTGGACTGTATCTACTTGAGTTACACATACACAAAGATGGTTTATTGAGGAGATATAGAGAGAGACAATCTCAAAGACAACTTATTGATTTCCGAACACTGGAAAATAGAGTAGTCACCATTGCAAAGGTCAGCTCACTCACACTCACGTACTCTCATTGACCGAGCACTGGAGCTAAGGAGATCGAGATGCCCACGATTGAGGAGAAGAGCTTCACAACATCGACAAAGCCTACAACAGAGGATTTGAGTCATACTATCTCGACATCCAAAGTACATATGAGAATGGATTCATCACCCATTATATCACCATCTATTGGGCACCCATTATACCCCACATAGTTCTACTAGTAGCACTTCTAGATTCATCTTAGTCTCTCTTTTTTGTATCCAAACATGGTATCAGATTCACCAATTTTGGCCTTTTGAATACGTCAATATATTATTTCATTTCTCTTTGTGTAGTAGATTCCAAGGAGTATCAAGCCATGGCCTTGTGTCAACCATGTCAACTCAAACTTGCACTCTTAGTTAGTAATAGTTAATCTAATGTCGGTGTCAATTGAAAATTGACACCACCATTAAATATAACCAAATGACATGCAAAACATAGTATATATGTATTCAAGTGACAATTGAGTATCGCTATGGCTATTGTATTCGTTTACATAAGATTAGTGGGTTAGTTTTCCCTAATCATTTACCAACCAAGCAACAAAGCAAGCCTCGTGATTCTATCACTTGTTATGTTTCAAATTGGATTTTCTGGTTTGCCAAAATATAGACCTACTTTTACAATATATTTTTTCAAAATTTAAGAGTAGTCTTAGTTTCATTTGGCCTCTCCAATAGTCTTAAATGAGGATACTGGACTACTATTTACTTACTTAGGTTGCTACATACTTAAGAAACGATGAACATAGGCCTATTTACATATGCTTTTGTCAAGGAGGAGAGGGGCTTTAACTGTGGCCATTGGTTCAACCCCTACCTCATGCAGGTAGCTTGGGGGGGGGAGACAAAGCATGTCTACATATTGTTTCGTAGCTTCCTTCATCACTTTCACATTCCCTTCGCACTGGGTTCCCCATCCTCTGTCCACATGTTACAACATCCCTCTTCACATCCACTGTTGGAGTCAAGCTGTACTATGCTTGGAAGGGCTTCGCTTTTAGACGTACAACACGCAGGAGGAGCACTCAAAGATGTGTTCATTGTGCAGCAATGGCCTGTCGCGGCAACGCTTCCTAAATTCTTTCATATTGGTTGCGCTGCTGCTGGCATGTCTGCCTTTAGGCTCTGGCTTTCACAACATGGCCGTTCACAGCCATCGAAGGATTTGAGCTGTAAGCTTGCAGCTGGGGCTTTGCTTTCAGATGAACAAAATGCAGGAGAAGCACCCGACAAAGCAATGTTTGGGCAGCGCTCGTCAGTCATGGCGGCACCTACAAATTTTCTTTGCAATGGCTCCACTGCTATAGACTCGTCTAACTTTCGGCTCCCCCCTTGACAACAACCCCGTTTACAACCATCAACGGATTTGAGCTGCAAGCTTTGAGCTGGGGCTTGGCCTTCGGAAGCACAAGCACCCAACAAGGTATTGTTTGTGCAGCACAGGTCCCTTTCAGCGGCATCTTCAAATTTCCTTTGAAATGGCTCTCCTGCTGTAGACTCATCTGCCTTATGGCTCCCCCCTTTGCAACATCCCAGTTGACAAACGTCAATAGATTTAAGCTGCAGGCTGGGAGGTGGGGCTTTGCTTTCAGACACACATGCAGGGGAACTGCCCAAATGAGTATTGTTTGTGCAGCATTGGCCAGTTTTGGCAGCACCATCAGGTTTCCTTTGCAATGGCCCACCTGCAGTAGACTCGCCTGTCTTTGGACTACCCAATAAGGTTTTGTTTGTGCAGCACTGGCCAGTTGTAGCAGCACCTTTAAATTTCCTTTGTAATGGATCCCCTGCTGTAGACTCGCATGCCTTTCGGATCTCCCCTTCACAACATCCCCTTTCACAGTCGTCTATAGATTTGAGCTGTAAGCTTGGAGCTAGGGCTTTGCCTTCAGAAAGACAACAAGCAGGGGAACTACCCAACGAAATATCATTTGTGCAGCATTGCATTGCTGTGGCAGCACCTTCGTTATTGCTTTGCGATGGCTTCCCTGCTGTGAACTCACATACCTTTTGGCTTCCTCCTTGGCAACTTCCCCATTCACAACCATCAATAGATTTGAGCCGTAAACTTGAAGCTGGAACTTTGCTTCCAGGCATACTACATGCAACAGTAGCAACCAAAGGCTTAGTGGTTCCGCAGCAATGGCCAATCCTTGCAGTACTTTCAGACTTCTTCTGCATTGGCACTCCTATTTCTGACTCATCTGCCTTTCGGGTTGGCCCTTTACAGCATCCCTTCTCACAACCATCAAGGGATTTAAGCTGTACGCTTGGAGCTGGGGCTTGGCTTTTCAAGGCACAACAGGCAGGGGTAGCACCGAGTGAAGCATCAGGCGTCCAGCTCTGTCTTGTCATGGCAGCACCTTCACAACATCCTTTCTCACAACAATTGATGGGTGAAAGTAGTAATTTTGGAGGACTTTGGCTTTTAGCAGCACAGCACGCCGGGGTAGCACCCAATGAACTATTGGTAGTGAAGCACTGACCAGCTGTGCCCCTTGAGGTACACAAGTTCACGGCTTGCCTAGAGCTGTATGGAGTCTCTAGGACATTGGGTTTTATGGTGATGCCACAAGAGGCATCACTTTCTGCTTGCATCATACTGGTAGTGGTGTTCCTGCTACTACAGCCAGTACAACATTTACTAGAGCAACAAGAGCACTCGCTCAAGTTTCTTCTACTGTCTGATTGCTTCAAGAGTAAGCCTTCAAGCTCTGGAATGTTAATTGATGAGCAGATTCCTTCATCTATGCCTAGGCAATCTTTATCATAGGTGTCTCTATTGCTCACTCTTCGTCTCATTCCATTGTTTGCACCCCTCATATCACAACAAGACTTCGCTGAACAACAGGACTGACTCGACTGATTTTCCTGCTTGGTACTTTGGGCAGATTCTCCGTTATTTTCCATTTTCTTTGGGCAGCAGGGTTCAGCTTCCGTGTCCATGTACTCCTCACTGCTCAGCAGGACACCTTTCTGGCAAACTTTGCTTTTGGGTTTCCGCCAAAATGTAAATAATCCTAGACGTCCTGCTTCATCCTTCTTCCTTTCTAGCAACAGCATGCTGTTAAATATAACAAGTAGGCAAGTGCCAACATCTGCAAGGACAGCACCCCAAAGAGATGCATATCCGACTGCTGCAAGCACAATCACCAGCACTTTGGTTGTAATTGATAAAAAAATATTTTGCAGGATCTTCCTGCGAGCTTTTTGGCCAAGTCTCACAGCAACTGGTAGCTTTCGGAGATCGTTAGTCATGAGGGCTATGTCAGCTGTCTCCATAGCAATGGCAGTACCAGCAACGCCCATAGCAATGCCAACATCAGCAGCCGCTAATGCCGGGGCATCATTAATTCCATCACCAACCATACCAGTAAGGCCGGCTGCTTTTAATTGCTGAAGCACCTCCACCTTGCCTTCAGGAAGCAATTGAGCATGCACATCAATTTGTCCAAGCTGCAAGCAAGACTAGGAAATCAGATTTGTTCATCTATACTGGTGTGAAGTGTAGCAAACCATGATATATACAGCGGCATTGTCATGATGTATGCAGAGTGCCTTTGTCTTTAGACCCGAAAAGGAAGAAGTCAATACCTTTCTCTGTACATTATTGGCCACTTCCAAACTATCTCCAGTTAGCATAGCTAGTCGGAGACCCAATCTCTGAAACAATGCGGTCTCAAGCGAGACCGTAAAATTCTCATTACTCTGCTACTTAATTATAACCAAGAACAACTTTGATGACAAGGCTTACCCTCATGTCTCTCACAGCCTCCCTGGCTTCTGGTCGAAGCTGGTCACCAGCACTCATAATCAATATTGGCTTTTCATCCACACCAATCCAGCAGATTGTTAAACCCTGGCTTTTCCAACTCTCCAGAAGAGCAGAATCGGCACCTGAAGCTACGTAAGGCATGTTAAGTATTACTCTGCAGAGAGCCATATTTGACAAACATGATGCCTGATATAGAAACAGTTACCTTCCAACCAAAGGAGCCGACTGGCTAAGCGTTCATTCCCAACAGCAATTTTATGACCATTGACAATTCCGCTCACACCTTCTCCAGGAAGTACTCTAAATTCATCCACAACGACCTCAGCATTTCCTGATTGTGCCCCATGCAGCCTAGCATAGTCCACTATAGCTGATGCAATGGGATGGCTTGCTTTGCTCTCAATGCATGATAGCCTGAAGCAATGATTCAACATAGAAAATTCTTCATTTTTCAGGTTCATAAGTGTCTGTTGATTTTGTGTAGTCAATTTCTTGGTCAATACACAAATTGTTTTGTACTCCGTACTCCATTAACATGACTAGATTGTGTGCAATAGTTGTGTTTAAGCCTTTTTTCTGACCCTTCTCCCACATTCTCAAGTTGAAGACTTTGTGTCCTTGTAAAGGTATAATAGACTAATTTGCACAATTAAAAAGTCGACCATATAGAGAGTAGTTTACCAAAATAGGACATCTTGTAGATCGGCTTCCTTGTTTAAGGCATGCACTTCTATTATTTGAAAGCAACCCTCAGTAAGCGTGCCAGTCTTATCCATAGCAACAACTTTCAGCTTTCCAAGAGCTTCCAAGTGTTTTCCACCCTTCACAAGGAGACCCAATCGAGCAGCTTGTGCTATTGCACAGGTTGTTGTAACAGGAGTGGAGATCACAAGAGCGCAAGGGCAAGCCACAACAAGTAGAACTAATGCCAAGTACATCCAGTGCCGAATGTTGTGCGCATGTACACTTACTGGAATTATTGTGAAAGCCAAAGCACCAGCTATCACAACTGCACATCATGAAAAAAATTAATCTGCATTTGATGATGTTAAAAAAAGCATTGGACAATCTCATTAGTCTATCCTCGAATCATGTCATTACTTTAAATCCGCGTCACTGCGCTATGTTTCAGCTCTAGACCTCGAATCATGTCATTACTTTAAATCAGCATCACTCCACTATGTTTCAGCTATAGACTTCCATAGCCGAAATGCAATGTTTCACCCCGAAATGTTCAAGCCTCCATAAAGACCTTGGGAAAACATCTAACTGAAATGCCTACATACCACATATATGTATGTGCATGTAAGGTTTAGCGGAATGAATGTTGTATTTTCTCAAGATTAGTGATCTTTATTGCTCAAGGTTCCTTTTAGTTCTTTAAGGAAAGAGAGAGCTTTCCGTCTTGTAGAGTGATGTGGTCACGAACAGAGTGAGTGGATTGTGCGTGCAACTGAATGAGACTAAGAGAAGGAGAGAGAAGAGATATGACACTGAGAGGTTGTAAAACCCTCCTCCGAAGGCCGCACTCTCGTCGGCGAGAGCTGTCTACTTGATTGCACATAGGTGTACAATGCGTATGCAATGGACTGATGCAATGGGACTATGCCGATGACGACGACGGTGATGACGACGGCGACTTAGGCTGAAATTTGTTATCTTCTTCGTGGCTGAAAAATGACTGTTTTTGTCGGGCTAAATAATGGATGAAAAACGCTGAAGAGATCTAGGATTCTGCTGCGTTTTTGAAGGTACTACTGCCGGCTGAAACACTAAGTATCTGCTGCGGTTCAAGGGCTGAATTGCTGAGAGCAAAACGCTGCTTTTTCCTGCACTTAGGCTGCGTTTTTGGAGAAGTTTCTTGGCTGAAAAAAAACGCTGTGGCAGCAGAGGACTTCTTGCTGAAAATGGCAGTTTTCCAAGTGCTTAATAACTCCTTACCCGGCCTCGGTAGTCTGCTGCAATTTGCTTGATGAAATCGCTGAATTGCTGAGTTTTGCCTGGCGTTAATAGTGGCCAAAAACGCTGAAGTGACCAGTGGGAAAAACGCTAACTTTCAATGCTTGCTGGCGATATCTGCATGGGAGGAAAGTGCTAGGGCAGCCAGAAGAGTGGGCGATCCCAAGATGAGGATGATGCGGGGGAATGGGCCTCACCAAGTTGCTTGGAGAGGGTCTTGCTGAGAGAGGGAGGGAAACACCTGTTGCTTGGTAGCCTGCTGTGCTCCTTGGCTCATCTGCCAATTTGTGCTAACTTGGGTTTGCTTATAGATTAACTTACCCAATTTGCCCTACTGAGTACCCAACAAAAGTCACTTAATAAATAAGTGAAAAATGTTAAAAATAGGAAAAAATGGGATAAAGTCATCTGAAAAATCCTCAAACTGACTCTGATGGAATCTGATGGAAATGCTTATGCTTATGCAGTGTGCAACCAGAGGATATGCATCTACACTGAGTGGTTGGGCATGCACGGTCTACGAATAGACTCACAAAAGTGTCAGATCACTTCTAATCTAACTTGACTGGACTTGACGGAAACCCTGCTATGATGTAGCTTGTCCACGGACACATAGGGTTGGGATGTGTCACTGACACCCCCTCCTTTTTAAAGTGAGGTAATGGTACCGAGCTGCATGGCTTCCTTGTAGTCTGCCAACAACTCTGGATAATCCTTGAAGAACTCTTCGTCTACCCACACCGCTTCATGGGTTCCTCGATCTTTGAACTTCAAAAAATACTGTCGTACTTGTTTCTTCGAACCATGGCGAAACCGATGCAACAAGACTTGCTCCGGCTCCATAACTTCTGCTTCATCGATGATCTCCGGTTCTTCTTCTTCCGAAACGTCCTTTGGAGGTGTTCCCTGAAACACTTTCAACCAAGAAACATGGAAAACGTTGTGCATTGACCATGAGTTAGGCAACTTCAATTTCATTGAAACCTCATTAATCTTTTTGATGACTGGAAATGGACCATACATACGAAAAGATAATTTAGGACATTTCTTTCCAACTTGCTTAAGACGCTGTTTCATAATTCGTAGATACACCCAATCTCCTTCCTTGATCGAGACCTCCTGACGATGCTTGTTAGCCTGTCGAGAATAAGATTCATGAGCCTTGCTTAGCCGAAGCTTCACACTCTCAGAAATCTCATCCAATGACTGACTCTCAGCATTGGCATCAGGCATTTGACTGACCGATCGAGTCAACAATGACTGGAATCGGCGGCCAAAAGCTACCTCATACGGAGTTCGACCAATAGCAGAAAAGAAGAAATCATTGAGAATAGCCTGTACCAATGGGAGATAGAGCTCCCATTGAGACTGCTGATCATGAACATAAGACTTCAACACATCAAAAGCCAACTCATTATAAATTTCCGTTTGACCATCTGATTGTGATGAAAAGCGGATGAAAAATTTAACTCTGTGCCAAAATTTTCAAAGAGTGCACGCCAAAAGTTGGACGTAAACTTAACATCCCTATCTGAAACAATTGACTTTGGCAAACCACAGAGGGGGTACCAATGCTTTATGAACAATCGTGCAACATCTTGTGCAGTAACTGTGGCCTTACAAGGAATCAACATGCAAAATTTGCTAAAACGATCAACAATAGTTAAACATTGAGTGTTCCTTGAATGCTGACTTGGTGGTAAGTTAGTCACAAAATCCATAGAGATATCCTGAAAAGGTCCTTCGGGAATAGGCAGTGGAAGCAAAAGGCCTTGCTGCTTACCCCGAGGAGCTTTCACTTTTTGACATATAGTGCAATGCGTGACATAACTAAACACATCTTTTCGCATTTTAGGCCAATAGAAAAATCGTTCAATCTTTTCCAATGTGGTGTTCATACCCATGTGCCCACTCGTGATGGAGTCATGTGCATCATGCAATATGGCTGGCCTGAGAGAGGGCAACACACATAGACGCTGACGAAAAAATAACAATCCATCACAAATGAGATAGTTGTTGGGCCCTTGGGAAGCATGTCACGATTGTGACTATGTTGACAACAATACATCTACTCCTAGTTGCAGATACGCGAAGTGCCATGCCAAGGAGGACCCCTGCGCTTGGATAGTCACACCCCTTCGCCCAAAGGACGTGTCTCTTCGCCAAAAGCCACACTCCTTCGACGATTGGTCACACCCTTTTGCTCTACGGGTGCGACTCTTCGCCCAATGGTTGCAGCTCTTCGCCGAAAGGATGTGTCTTTTCGCCTAAAGTCATGTCTCTTCACAAAGAGACATGCCTCTTCACTGATGACTATTCAATTCCTATAAAAGGAACCCTTGTATCACACATTTCAATCAATCAAACACAGAGTCTTCTAAGTCTTATTCTAAGTTCAGTTTCAGTTTCTTAAGTCTTAATCATGAGTTTAAGTACTTAATTAAGGATTAGCACCTAGAATCCTCACAGTGGTATCAGAGCAAATTTTTTCCGGGACCCAAAGGTTGTGAGCCTCTCACCCTCGCCCCTACACTCTACCCCTTCCCGGAGTTGCATGGAAGCAGAAGAAAGATGGTACGCATGTGCATACAAGCATGAGGTAACTTAAATCTATTCTGTTCCATTACATACATATAGATAATAGAACAAAGGACAGGGATGCAAATGTGGGTGTGCGGGAGTGCCACGTACCTGGCCTCCTCATCAGGTGGTGTCCCTTCGAGATTGTGCGCGCACCTCTTCATGTGAAAGGACAGTACCTCTTCACCTTGCTCGCACCCTTTCGCATACGGGTGTGTCGCTTCGCCTGTGTGCCCATTCACTCGGCAAGGGGCTGAATTCCCTTTGTTGGCTGCTGTATATCCAAAGGGCACCTCTTCGCAAGAGGGCACAAGGAAGCCACCCCTTCCCAAAGATCGCACCCCTTCCCTGAGAGTCACGTACACTGGAGGCTGAATTTCTGAAAACGTTGGGCTGAGTTTCTTGCAAACGCTGGGCTGCCCATGTTGAAACGCTGGCTGATTTGCACGTGCTATCTGGCTGAATTTTATGCGCTGGCTGAATTAGTCGCTGGCTGAGATTGGCTACGCTGGCTAGTTTATTACGCTAGCTGCACCTTATGATTACCCCTTCAAATATATTAAGTCCTAAGTGACCTGCCCGCCCGCCCCAAACTTGGGTGACCGGCCAAAAGAAAACCCAAATTTTTTAAAACCCCATGTGAAAACACCCATATTTAAAAAAAACTCCCATGTGAAAGCCTCTTCACGTAAACTTACCTTTATAAAAATAAACAAAAAAAAATTACGCTGCCTCTCCCTTGCTCTGCTCTGTGTGCACCTACTGCGCAAGATATTTCGCACACATGGCCGACGCGAACCACTACGCAGATTTTTCCCGATGAAATTTTGCAGGTGAATTTCCCTGCTTAGAACCGGCAGTGATAATTATTCCCGATTCCCCGACTCCCGAGCACGAACTTATTTCATAGAGATTTTCCGCTCACGGAGAACCCGTTCCAGAACCTGTTCCCGACCCAGAACTTACACCTGTTCGAGAATTCCCATTGAGGCGTAACCATGCCGAATTCTCAGGACGGAAGTGGTCAATCTGACGATGCTCTTACTCTCATCAAGGAGCAGATGGCCACACTTTCCATAAGCCTCGCATCACTTCACACTCGCTTGGATGAGATGCACACGGAAAACACTTCTCGAAGTCGACCTGCTGTTTCTCGAACTACTAATGCAACATCTTCAACACCTTCTTCCGAAGCTTCAGTGGATGAACCGAACGAACCAGATCCAGCTGAAGAGGTAGACAATTGCGAACTTCAATTACTTTATAAAATTTTTAATGCTGCACAGAAGAAGAAGCTTGATGTTAAATTGCCAGAACCATACACTGGTCGCCGCGACAAGCGCATGCTGGACCAATGGCTGTTCAAAATGGAGATTTACTTATCGAACACGGACTTGGTCGAGAGTAAAAAAGTTGCACTTGCTAGCTCTCTGCTCAAGGACACAGCATTTCTTTGGTGGCAACGACAGGTTGCTGATGGTAAAAACACACCTTCTTGGGATAAATTCCGGCGTGCTATTCGCAAGGCGTTCGAACCTGCCAATGCGGATTTTCATGCCCGGTCCTCTCTTCGCCGCCTGAGCCAGACAGGTTCCTTGGCCGCGTACATCACAGAGTTCCAAAGGCTAACTCTGGAGATAGAGACCCTTAGTCCCTCTGATAAACTTCACAGCTTTATCGACGGACGTGAACCCAACCTGAAGGATGATGTGCACAAATACGACCCTACCACCTTGGATGCTGCAATTGCCTATGTGGAGCGTCTTAGCGATAATCGACGCCCTACACGGAATTTTCTCCCTGGTAACAGATCTTCAAACAGCGCTCGCTTTTCACAGCGCGATCGCAGAGACAACTATAGCCAAAGTCAGCAACATCAGTCTCAGTTCAGACAGCAAGCAACACAACCTTATTCAACTTCAAGGTTCTATTCTCAAGATCGACAATCTGAAAGCAGATCTTCTTCACATGTTCCTCCACTTGATCGTGGTAATGGACGTGATTTTTCTCAAGATCAGCATTCCAATACTCAGCAAGGGTCTTCGTCAAATTCATCTTCGACTTCAAAGAAGGAAGGATTATGTACAATTTGCAGTGGTGACCATAGATGGTATCAATGTCCAAAGAGACCAAATCCGTCTAATTTGAAAAGAAATTCCAAAGCGAAAACATCATCGAATTCTGAACAACTAGATTCTGCTAAGGATAAAGGAAAATCTGTGGTCAATACGATTCGTGTCTCTGAGGATACGAGTATTCTTATGAAGCATGCTCAGTGCAATTCTTCAGTTTTGGAGCCTCTCTCAAAGCAAGTTTTGAGCCTTCTTGGACTACTCAATGGTCGCTCCATCAATATTTTAGTGGACAGCGGATGCTCGAATAATTTCGTCAACACTCAGATAGTTCAACAACTTGGCTTACCAACTCAAAAGACATCTCACTTATATGATGTGGAATTAGCAGATGGATCAATCTTGACTTGTGATCAGACAGTTCGACAGTTGCAGTTCGAGATTCAAACTTATGCAGATCAACTGGATTTTGAAGTCATGCCTTTATCTTATTACGACATGATTCTTGGTCAGCATTGGTTATTCCAATATGATTACAGTCTCAAGACAAAATCCTCTCCAGAGATTACTAAAGTTGATTTCCTCTTCCCCAAATATTTCGCAGTTACTGGAAAATTTTGAACCAGAAATCTTACATCACACGAAGGATTTTGAAGATAAACCTCTTGTTGCAATCAACCTGATTATGCCAGATGCCTCTAAAAAGTCTTTGAATAATGCAATGACATGGGATTTAGCAGTCAAAGCAAAAAGGTTTCGCAAGAAACAAAGGTTCAAGACAAAGGTTTCTGATAACTCAAAGACTGAAGATTTTCTAAGATTCAATGCTTTTCCAGTGTTCTATCAACATCAAAAGTCATTTCTTTGACACGGGCTCTCATTTTAAATGGGAGGGAATGTCACGATTGTGACTATGTTAACAGCAATACATCTACTCCTAGTTGCAGATACGCGAAGTGCCATGCCAAGGAGGACCCCTGCGCTTGGATGGTCACACCCCTTCGCCCAAAGGACGTGTCTCTTCGCCAAAAGCCACACTCCTTCGACGACTGGTCACACCCCTTTGCTCTACGGGTGCGACTCTTCGCCCAATGGTTGCAGCTCTTCGCCGAAAGGATGTGTCTTTTCGCCTAAAGTCATGTCTCTTCACAAAGAGACATGCCTCTTCACTGATGACTATTCAATTCCTATAAAAGGAACCCTTGTATCACACATTTCAATCAATCAAACACAGAGTCTTCTAAGTCTTGTTCTAAGTTCAGTTTCAGTTTCTTAAGTCTTAATCATGAGTTTAAGTACTTAATTAAGGATTAGCACCTAGAATCCTCACAAAGCAAGCGCCTGCAATTACTTACCAAACTCCGAATCTGCATATTGATTCTTCATGCTGTCAAAAGACTCACCATGTATAGAAAATGTGGTTTTTGACTCAAGAGCCAAAATTTGTCCTTTGCGACTCAATGCATCTGCAACAGGGTTAGCTTTTCCAGGCACATACTCAATCAAACCTCCAAATTGCTCAAAAAATTATGACCACCGCGCTTGGAGATCACTCCAATGTGCACTAGGCATAGACTGGAGCCACTTGAGGGCTTGATGATCTGTGCGTACTGTAAACTCTCTACCATACAAGAAATGCTTCCAATGCTTAAGAGAGTGAATGACAGACAAAAGTTCTTTATCATAAACTGAATAATTCTTTTCCGCACTATTGAGCTTCCGGCTAAGGAAAGCTACAAGACGACCATGCTGCTGGAGCACAGCGCCTATGGCGACATTGCTCGCATCCGTCCATACCTCAAAGGGATCATCCCAAGAAGCAAGGATAAGACACGGAGCTTCCATCACCGCAACCTTGAGAGCTGTGAAAGCCTCAATGGCCGCTAAGTGCATGGTTGGCCGGCCGCTAAGTGCACGGTCCGCTCTCAATGAGTGAAAAGAGACACAAGGGGAGGCTGGACAAGCCCTTCTTTCTTGGGATTCCTGTCACTCTTCAACAAAACATCGATTAGGAATCTCCACGCCCAAGTAAACTTGGATTCGTGCGATCACAACAAGCAAAAAAATTATTGTGGTTCTTCCCTTGAGTAATGCAGAACACTTCCAAAGCTCTGATACCAATGTAAGGTTTAGCGAAATGAATGTTGTATTTTCTCAAGATTAGTGATCTTTATTGCTCAAGGTTCCTTTTAGTTCTTTAAGGAAAGAGAGAGCTTTCCGTCTTGTAGAGTGCTGTGGTCACGAACAGAGTGAGTGGATTGTGCGTGCAACTGAATGAGACTGAGAGAAGGAGAGAGAAGAGATACGACACCGAGAGGTTGTAAAACCCTCCTCCGAAGGCCCCACTCTCGTCGGCGAGAGTGGTCTACTTGATTGCACAAAGGTGTACAATGCGTATGCAATGGACTGATGCAATGGGACTATGCCGATGATGACGACGGCGACTTAGGCTGAAATTTGTTACCTTCTTCGTGGCTAAAAAATGACTGTTTTTGTCGGGCTGAATAATGGATGAAAAACGCTGAAGAGATCTAGGATTCTGCTGCGTTTTTTAAGGTACTACTGCCGGCTGAAACACTGAGTATTTGCTGCGGTTCAAGGGCTGAATTGCTGAGAGCAAAACGCTGCTTTTTCCTACACTTAGGCTGCGTTTTTGGAGAAGTTTCTTGGCTGAAAAAAACGTTGTGGCAGCAGAGGACTTGTTGCTGAAAATGGCAGTTTTCCAAGTGCTTAATAACTCCTTACCCGGCCTCGGTAGTCTGCTGCAATTTGCTTGATGAAATCGCTGAATTGCTGAGTTTTGCCTGGCGTTAGTAGTGGCCAAAAATGCTGAAGTGACCAGTGGGAAAAACGCTAGCTTTCAATGCTTGCTGGCGATATCTGCATGGGAGGAAAGCGCTAGGGCAGCCAGAAGAGTGGGCGATCCCAAGATGAGGATGATGCGGGGGAATGGGCTTCACCAAGCAACTTGGAGAGGGTCTTGCTGAGAGAGGGAGGGAAACACCTGTTGCTTGGTAGCCTACTGTGCTCCTTGGCTCATCTACCAATTTGTGCTAACTTGGGTTTGCTTATATATTAACTTACCCAATTTGCCCTCCTGAGTACCCAACAAAAGTCACTTAATAAATAAGTGAAAAATGTTAAAAATAGGGAAAAATGGGATAAAGTCATATGAAAAATCCCCAAACTGACTCTTATGGAATTTGATGGAAATGCTTATGCTTATGCAGTGTGCAACCAGAGGATATGCATCTACACTGAGTGACTGGGCATGCACGGTCTACGAATAGACTCACAAAAGTGCCAGATCACTTCTAATCTAACTTGACTGGACTTGATGGAAACCCTGCTATGGTGTAGCTTGTCTACGGACACATAGGGTTGGGATGTGTCACGCGACAGTACATGTATTAAACAAGAGTCATATTATATGCTGAACAAAACCATACAAGTTACGTAACTGTTTTTGCATCCATTAGAGTTGAAATCTGCTCTGAGTGAAGTGCCCACGTGACAATTTATGCAAGAGGGTTCCAAAAGTGGAAAACCTAATCTAATGGACTTGTCCGGACATGCAGACCCTGCAAACACGCTCGTAAAATTGCCGATACTAATCCTAGATTGAGCGCGCACACCAAGTCAACTACCCTCTTGCAAGTGCACCACAACTATAAACCCCGGTATACAATGTTTGCATTTCCTATGCTCAAGGCGCACGGTCCTACAACACATACTCAAGCACCAAAGAGGAAAAAAAACTCAAAGATTAGCGCATTAGTGCAAAAGCTACAAAGCTCTGATACCAATGTCAGATGCAGCGGAATTGAAATGATGAAGATCTAGACTTTACACTTCCACACATCGTTACTTCTTCTCTTGCTCGATTGATGATTCTTTTTAGAGAGAGAGATGTGTAGAGGGACAATCCTCCTCAACGAACTCATGAGGCCCTGCAACCTTACAACCATAGTCACAAGGGACGCATTCCGGGACGGGGGACGGGGCTGAAATGGATTTTTAGTGTAAAAAAGAGAGCGGGACGGCAAGTGGGGACGGAAAAGTGGGGACAGGAAGCCCGAAAAAGGGCGTCCACTGTTACTATGCTTACAACGGATCATCATAGAGATCATAGTGATTAGTGATCTCTCCACCCATCAAATATCTAACGAGACCAACTATGATGGTCTAGACTAGGTTGTGAGACAGAGAGGGGGCCAACAAGGCCATGTAGAAATAGTGGTTTAGTAAACTCAACAAAGAGTTTCTTGTAGCATACACAAAAGATACATAAATTGCTCGCTTTTACAGCATTAGAATTATATGACAAAAACTTTGGGAGGCTAGGTTTCCATACAGATAAACTTTGTCACAGACGTTTCATTGCAAGGCATTTCACCAGCAGAATTAGACATTTCAGCCGTTTTGGCCCTTTCACGCTTCAGACCTATTGAAATGCATTTTGAGGTGATGCTGCTTGAAATACAACTCGTCTGTTCTCCTAGCTATTTAATATATGTCCATAACACCCACCTTAAAATTTCTGTAGACCCATCTAGCAGCCATAAAAGGTGTTACATTTGAATGATCAACAAAGCATAAATAATTGCATGTCTCGACGAACATTATGAATGACAGATCAGATCATCCATACATTATGCATGTATGCACAACGGAGGTCCTAATGTAATGTATGCATGACATTTAGTACATTAACCTAGTTCGCATGTTTCCCGGAGGCAAGAGGATAAGTAGGTTAAGAGTATGTTATCATAATAAATGTCTAACATGAATTGATTATGACATTCCATACATGAAAAAATATAGCTCAGTACATAAAACTCAAACAGATATCTTCATGCTTTGAAAGGAGCTGAAATCTTGAAATATCCTTCAAACATTAGAAAATCTCCACTCCAAGGTTGCTAAGGGCAGAATTTGAACCAGACTTTACAGACTATGACAAATGATGGATAGAGTAACAACAGGTGTGCAAAGTAACAATGATGGAAAACCAGCTTCAATCAAAAAAAATAGGTTGTATGCCATTACGATGAACACAGAATTGTTGTAAACTCAACAGAAGATGACATACAGGGCCACCGGAACAATACCTAGTTTTTAACCTCGCATTTGAGAAAACATTAAAAAATTGACACGTTGAAGAAAGACTAGAAGAACTTACGTGGAGTGTAGTATTTAGCAAATGACTCCATTAACTGCTCCACATGAGAGCGTTGAGTTTGAGCCTCCTCTACTAATCTTATCATCCTTGCTACAGCGGAATCTTCAGCCAAGGCCGAAGTTTCAACACAGATATATCCTAACAAAATCCCCAGGAAATTCAGTGGGAAGAAATAGCAGGAACGTTTGAAACTCCTACAGAAACCAGTTTTCTAGCTAAAATTGATTGTTACATACCATCACGAAGTCATTATGCATGCATCCATCCATACATATAATGCATGATGCAGGTAGGCACGCACGTATCTGTATGTATGTACTTCATATGTGACATATGTGTTTACATACATTAATATATAGAAATGTACACACACCCTAGCATGCCTACATACACATATATGTATATCTGTATATGTGTAAACACATACATACACAAATGCATGTGTACACTACACACGTGTGTGCATGTGCACGTGCGTACGTGTACATATGTTGAGGAGCACAAACGTTTGAACTTGAAATTTCTGAATTAATAGCATCACAGCTTAATCATCATCGACTTCAACCTCCATAAAAAGTGATACTAAATTCATAGAGACAAAAAAATGCAATCTCCTTTTACACTCCTTCCACAGAAGCAGCACCTGTCATATTGATGGTACCAGCCCAAACACGAGTACCAGCCTCCTTCTCTACAGGCAGTGACTCTCCAGTTAAGCTGCTTTCATCTACAGCACTCCTCCCAGATACTACAGTGCCATCAATAGGTATTGACTCTCCAGCTTTCACAGCAAGCCTTGTCCCAACTTTGACCTCCGAGACGTTTACCCTTGCACCAGTTTCTGCAAGGATTGCACTCTGGGGGGCTAAACTTGCCACAGAAGATATCGCTAATCGTGCCTGAACATTGACTTTAAAGTCATGATAAGCGAAGAAAGATTTTTCACTAATTTTGATCAATGCACCACAGGCATGCACTAAAAAACAACACTTGAAAGAATAGAGAAATACCCTGTCCGATGACCTTGACTCAAGCCATTCCGCAAGAGCGAAGAGAAACACGATCAGACCAGCTTCTAGGTAGTCACCAAGGGCAATAGAACCAGCAACTACAAAATTCGAGCAGAACAGTGATTTGATATTCAGCTTGTAAAAAGCTTGAATGCATCGGTGTTCCTCTGGAGCCAATAAAATCACTTGCCTGCAATTATCATCAATATATTGATGTCCAGAATACAACGCCGCAGGGCTCTGAAACTTTTCAAAATGATTGGTGGGGCACCCACTGCCACAGCCCCAAGAGCAACCCATTTCAACGGGTAAAATGCATACTGAAACAATGCAATAAGGACAAAAAACCCAGAGGCAAACGTGTAAGGAGAAGGCCATTTGCGTGCAGCCTTCCACTCCCCTGTAACATGGATGCTGGCTTCCAGGTGTGCATTATTCAGCAATTTGACTGGCAATTCAGCAGCAAGCAAACACTTGTAATTTTAATGATGGTAGAATAAAATTGAATATTGTTAGATTCCAACATAAGAGGTCAGGTAGCAAGTATGAAAGAATACATGGGATAAACTGTACCTAGTCTGGCCGGGGGAGTGGCAAAAGCATCGTGTTGCACCGTTACTAATCTAGCCGCAACATTCACATAGACTTCTTGCACTCCTGGGGCAGGCTCCAAAATCTTCTTGACCAAAGGGACTTCAGCAGGACAGCAAATTCCAAAAACATCAATTGCAGTCTTTTGCAGTTTAATTGGTTCAGCATCATTTTCTATATTTATACTGACATCTGGTTCTTTCAACAAAGGTTGCATTGCATCAAAGACATGCCCTGAAGAATTCTCAGCTGACACAAGTTCGTCAGCTGCATTGGAAGGAAGTGATCTTGTTCTACTATCTGAGGCACCCATTTGCAGAGCCTCGAATTTGAATAAGGCAAAAGAACTAGTCTCCCGGTTCTTAGCTGTTTGATGATGTGGTTCTCCAATCTTTATGAGCCGCCCATGCTCCAACATTTCGCTATCATTTCCAAGAGCATGGCTGACAGCAAATGAACCATCGCTTAACGGAACTAGCCAGTCCAAGTGATCGCCATGTCTGATCTGCTCATGACCACAACCCTCCTTGTGCACGTGCAGCTCTCCTTTTACCTCATTGCGATGCAAGAAGTCTTGACTGTAGCTTTCATCAAGAACCTTAAAACATGAATCTGGAAATTCCCATGGAAATGGACCAAGACCACAACCTGCTGCTTCCATGCACTGAATTACAACAACAAATGTAACGTTAGAGACATAGTTAATATGCATGTCAGAAGAAAAGTTGGGCTAAAATCAGCAGAACTTTCGCATGAATGGACATAAGAGCAATACTGCTTCCAAGAAAATGTCTTCAACGAGTTCGCCATGGTGAAGATGAGCATGAAAGCGACCATTGTTTGGCTTGCAAAATTGCTTGAATTTTTGGTCCTGTATACTCTGACCATGATCGATAAAGCATAATTCAGAGACGTCCACCTCTTGCTGAGGAGGCACAAGGAAACATGACATCTGGTTGCCATGGCGCAACAGAAAATGGCTTGCTTTATTGTGTTGATAACGCTGCAGGAAGACGAAATGGGCACAAGTTAGACTTGATATATTTGCTCGATAAAGTTGTATGAAACTCATGATTTTGTTGGGTACTGACTAGCTATGATATTTGCCACGGCCACAAGAGGATATTACAAATTGCAATGCCTGTTGCAACAAGTTAAGAAGGAAAGGAGAGAAGCGCCTTTTCTCTATTCGACATGAGCAGCGTCTAGCTCGTAAACAGGTTTGTGTGAGTGCGCACGCAAGTGTATGTGCGTGCGTGTGTGTGTGTGTGTCGGGGGCGCGGGGAGACGGAGGCGCTTACCATTGGCGATGGTGAGCCGTCCTCCATTGGCGAACTGATCAGAAGGGGCTCTGCGCAAGCGGAGGGAGACTCTTCCATGAAATTTAAATTGAAAATAGGTCCATGTCTTAAACTAAAGAGATTAGTAAGTTAGACCCGCATTAAACGGCGCATCATAATCTATTTGGCAATTTGGAATATACCATTTCCTAAGAGCCGAGTCCCGCTGCAGATCAGCAATATTTGTAGTATCAACTAGATTTCGTTGTTCAGCTATCCCGCTCGAAGTACAGGTTTCAGTGGGATAAAGGAAATACAATAGCATGACTATGTATTGAAATAAGGGGCATGGCCCATGGGTGCTCTCTTTGTGAAAGGGAGTGATTACAAGATGAGAACGCAAGGCAAAGAGCTTACATATGCGTATTTGGGTGAGGATCTCGAACATATCTATAAAGAGCATCATTTATAATAAAGAAGAGGATTATTTATTAATGACATAGGGAACAACGCCAAGAAAAATTCAAGATCTAGCATCATATGGAATAGTATCGAGAGTCCACTCTAAACTGCGAGATATAACGTCATAGGAAACTACCCCAAGAGTCCTCTTTGTTGCATTTCAAAGCAATGGTCACACTTTTAAAAGCCAATGTCTCAAACGCAAATATTTTGTTTTGTTTCTCGATGATACATCCTCTATATTAAAAGAAATCCCATTACTCAATGGGATTCCAGCAGATATTCCTCCCTCCCCCCCCCCTCCCAATTCCACGCCAACATCCAGTCGTAGAGAGAGAGAGAGAGAGAGAGAGAGAGAGAGAGAGAGAGAGTTGTGTGCCCCCCCTCGATGCACCTTTGTCACCCTCCCTTGTCCTGCTCCTCTTCTCTCCGCCAACAAACTGGCATGTGCACAACATACTGGCACACATGTTCTTTCTTACCTGGCAGCTTCTAAAAGGAAGTAAGGACCTGGAATCTTTTTGGATTCCCTTGCCAATTGCCCCTCCCCCCCCCCAAACCGCCTCTCCTCCAATGTCCCCCTCCAGCCCCATCCTTGCTTGCACCTAGCTCTAACCCCTTTTTCCTCGAGTGCTAACACCACTAGGATATGGAGCATGTTTTTAGTTGAGAGAGAGAGTTTATGGTCTGGCTACAACAACACCAAGAGCAACTGAATAGAGCAGTGCCACACTCCAGTGTCACACAACAGCGACGTCAGTGAGAGATACAGAGAGCTCAGCGCCACAATCGTACCAAGCCTCAACGAGCCATGGAGTGTCTCGACTCACACAATTGCAATAACCCATGCGCACAGAGAAAGGGCCTCTCTGCTTAGAATACTCTAGACACCGCTACCATGCCATGCGTTGATGGAGCTGCCAATGTGTGTGTATGTTAGAGAGAGAAAGAGAGAGACAGACAGATGGGAGACATATAGTCAGCTACATGGAGAGCATGTGTACAGACACTTGTGTGAGAGAGAGAGAAAGAGGTAGAGAGCGACACCTGGAGAGATGTAAACTGAGAGAGAGAATTAAAAGATAGATTTGTGCTTGGTTGAAGTGAATGTGGAGAGCACTTAAACCTTGTGAACTTTTAGTAATGCTACTAATCACCCAGACTTGTTAATTGAGGAATGCAAGGTGTAGCTAATAATTTCTTTTTTCAACAAACCACTTTGAAGTTAAGCATAGTAGGTTTCTACGATCCAAGTTCTAGGGTTGCAAGGGAGCTTCCCTACTGCTCCTCTGGAGCCTAAAAGAATCAATGGGCAGGGAGGACTCGGTCATCCTATGTGGCAGGTTGGAGTTTCGGCATGGGATGATGGTGCGGTCGCGGTGCTTGGTGGGGTAACTCTCACAGTGAAGCTGGGTTCCCCTTGGGGCAAGGACCCGATAGCTTTAGCCGATACTCTGGGCTTCACCCGATGCCCTCCCCCTCTCTTTTTGGTTGTAGTGGAGGCCACCCCTCCATGGCCCTATGGGCTGAAAATGCAGCGTGGTTGTTCTCATGTTGTTCACCCCTCGGAGCACTGGCAGGGTGTCTCTTCCTGGTGGCATGCCAAGCCAATTTTGCTTTGTTGGCTGAGGGTGCATGACTCACCCACAATAGCTTGATGGTTTTTGTTTTGGTGTTTTCTCATAGGCAATTCGGGGTCGTTTGTTGTGGTCCTTTTTTGGCTCGTGGTGTTAGCGGGTCGTTGCGAGACGGACGACTATAGCATAGCTACCTGGCACTAACATAATGTCAATACTCATGGAAGCAACTTGGATGGGGCACACTGACTCTTTGAGGGTGTCAACCTCAATAAGTGAACTTGCAAAACGACATCATCTAATGCACTAGCAAACCTATCACTCTCAAACTTGCCAATTGTCTATGTCCTATATCACCGCACTAAGTTTCATGCCATTTTGGCACTCAAACGAAGTCCAAATGCTGCAAAACTTTAGGAGGAGGTCTAAGACACCTAAGGGCACAATCCTACCAAGTTTGGTCGCATTCCGATGAGGTAACAGAATCACAATTTATCATGATCAAGGTCATGAAACCTCCAACAGAACATACGAAAAGGATTGCCCTATGGCCTAGGAACACTCTCCTATTGTCGAAACGTCAAAAAACAACTATTAATGCACTCAAAACAGTCGATTTAGCTCGGTAACACATTGTCGCAAACAACAACAGAATTGACACTGATTACACTTGAATGAGAGAGCAATAGCCAAGGAAATCAAAATGTGATTAACAGAGCTCAAGATATGATGATTACAAGGTGCGTGAGAGTAGTCGTTCTCAGTCGTACACTCAAACTCAAAAATCTTCAAAGATGATAATGTCCCTTTCCCACTTACAAAAATAAACTTTATACCAAGGGCTTCTTCACCAATGGCAGGCTTTACAAGGCTTTAACCAAATGATAGACTTTACAACTCAGATTTGCATAGACAGACTCATCAAATATATGATTAAAATCAGAGGGCTTTCTCATAATTAGAAGGCTTCTTTGAAAAATAATGATGGATATTCAAAATTTTAGAGCTCATGAAGAAGGGGTCGATTAGGAGGGCACCCATCTGGTTCGACTTCCAAAATTCCCCCCTTCCTAGTCTTTGCATACCCTTGTGCAAACTTTGTCCTGGTTTGCATCTTTGTCGTCAATTGTCATGTTGTCCTTGTTCCTAGCTTTGGTAGCTGCTTTTTTTCATTGTGATTGTAGGAATTGATAGTAATGCAGTGTGCGCTCTCTAATGTTTGGGTGAGGAGCCTGAACTTTTTAGCCCTTGCTTCAATTTCCACTTTTGATGCTAAATCCTTAAAGGGATTATTCAATAGTGTGCTTTGATAGGCTACATGGCGGGCAGACAAATTTTTGGTCATGGGTTGAAAATTGTATAGTCAATCTCAAAGAACCCCGTCATGAACGCCTTCTCAAATGTCTACATGTATTGAGAGGGTAGGAACATGACCCAAGTGTACATCCCCTTGATCACATCATGGCTTGGAATTTATGTTTTCTAGGTTCTAGCACAAGCCTCTAGTGCCTTCCAGGAACACTTGCCACGGGTGTTCCGTCGATTCAATGTCTTCAAACGTTGTGATGCAGGTTATGACAATTCTTGAAATCTTCACCAGCATTTGATATAAAAAATTTGGGACATCTCTCATCTGAGTGATGATCCCTTGTAAGGTGTTCACCATGTACTTTTCTAAGGTAGCGAAGTTGTTTGCCGGCTTGGTGGGGACATGATAATTCAACACTACAGGCTGTTTGCTTCGCCATGTATGGAAGCTATCCCAGGATTTCATCCTACACCTTTGCAATCCATTACTTTATCTCATCCCAAGCATCTCTTGTCGTGTCTTAAGGGGCTTCAAAATTGTGTAAACTGCCTGAGTAGAAGTGCTTGGCAGTTCTACTGGAGGTGGGTCTACCCATGTGTGCTCTATTTTTTATGTGATTGGTGTAATAGTAGGCACTACTGTTTGAGCTTGAATGGCACTGATTGCCATGTCTTTCTTTTGTAGCTCTAAGGCATGTGCTACTCTCTGGGCATCTAATTATTCCTGTGGTGCGGCCAGTTGCTCCTGAAGCTGCTTGATTTCTTCATCCTTTTGGGATTGGATAGATCTATGTCCTGCAGTCAGGGCCTCTCGATCATATTTTTCTTTTGAAGTAGTTGCTGGAGTCGATGAAGTTGAATATGGGGTTGGTGTGTCTTGCATTGCTAGAAGCCGTGTGAGTTCTTCACTACACCATAAGATTCTCCAAGCTCATATCCTTTTGCCGTTCTCTTTCAAGCGCCTCTTCCAACCGTTGTTGATTCTCTTGTAGTTGGTTGTTTACTTCATTGTAATTCTGAGGTTCTTGATAATAGTAAGCGAAATCTTTCCTTTCTTTTTCTAGCTCAGCCTGTGAATGTGCTTGTCTGCTTAGGAGCTCCTGAATCTCCATTTATAGTAGCTTGATCATTTATTCCTCTCACTTTCAATACTTCCTCTTTTGCATCTGCTAGGTCCATCTCTCGCAGGCTACTAATAGCCTTTTGACATTGGAATTGTAGCTTTATACGCTCTAGATATACTTCAATGTCAAACGACTAGATGAGTTTACCTCCGGAGACCTTTGATAATTTCTCTTGTACGTGGAGACACCGGTTTCGGTTCTCTTTCTGAAGTGTTTGGTTTGCGCAAGGTGTCAGCTTCTAGATCTTTGACTTTTGGCACTTCATTAGGCTTCTCTTGCGGGGAGCCTTCTCCGTCCTTCCAGAATCTTTCACTTGGTTGTGTTCTTGTATCTCTATAGGAATTTGTTGTTGAGAGGTTGCGGTTTCCTTAGTTGCAATTAGTCTATCATTCCAAGTGCTTGATAGGCAATACTAGTCAGCACTAGCCCTCTGTTCATGTAAGTCTGTTCCGCTCACTCCTCTTGAGGTTTGCGTCGACTACGTTTTTTAGAATAGAAGTAATGAACCACCCTTTGCTTTGAAAGCCCCATGGCCATTACTATTGCAATGTACAGATTAGGCTCTATGTACCTTGGCGGCTTTTAGACTTTGAGATGTTGGGATATCAACTGTAGTGGTAATTCCGTCTCAGAATAGACCAGATCCTTGTAGGTGAATTTGTGACCTTGCTGCTTGATGAATGCTTTGTCATTATTTGTGGCCTTTGTCTTGAGCGACGGGTTATGGTTTCTTGATGGTAGATGTAAAGCTTGGTTGATCAGATAAGAGCCGATCCAAACCTTGTAGGTGAATTTGTGACCTTGTTGCTTGATGAATGCTTTGTCATTATCTGTGGCCTTTGTCTTGAGCAACGGGTTATGGTTTCTTGATGGTAGATGTAAAGCTCGGTTGATCAGATAAGACGTTATCCAAACCTTTACTATCCCTCCATCTTTGCCTTTATCTGTGGCCATTGTCTTGAGCAACGGTTTATGGTTTCTTGATGGTACATGTAAAGCTTGGTTGATCAGATAAGAGGTGATCCAAACCTTTACTATCTCTCCATCTTTGTAGGTCAAGGTGGCCTCACTATTATATAAATTGAGCTCATCAGCTCATGTGCTCTCTGAAAATCTGATCCCCATGGCTGAAGTCTGAAGAAAGTGTCCATCTGGAGACACGTGGACATTTCAATAACTTCTTGTTGTTGCTGGTGCAACATTCATAGCTCCTTTGGGAAAATAGTGGTTTTCACCTTGTGCCATCCGCAGCCTCAAATCATCCAATAAAGACATTTGCTAGTATTTTTGCCAGCTCCTCTTCAGATATGTAGGCTTTCTCATTTGATGATATCTCCACCACCCGGAAGGGGGGAGCTTCTCACTGCTTCCTTGGTCGTCTATAAGGCATTCTGTCAATAGATTTGCATGTAATTAGTTCCAGAAGTTGGTTAAAAAGTTGTCAAGAAAGTCGAAAAAACACAAATTTGACAATAAACTAAAAAATGAGCATAACTTATCAAGTCCAAATTTGACCAAACTTCACCAGTGCATCTAGGACAACTACATGCATTAGGTTATGAGGTTACAAGTCAATTTTGACTCGGGGGTCATGGATCACGATCCATGTTGGAACACTTATTGAACTTATGATGATACTCTCTGGTAAAGCATGGTTTGGTGATGCTATGGTCAACTTCCTTTTGAATTTGGATCATTGGTTGCCATTTTTTGAAAAAAAAATCTTAGAATTAGAAACTTTTGCAATTTTGGCAAGGGTTTTGAAGTTCAATTTTCATTCATCGTGAATTGGATTCCTAGAATTTTGAGCCACATATGATGGTTCGGTAGCTTTGTTGGTGCTAGCCAAAAATGGACTATCCTCATTAGCATAAGCTACGCCCTCAATTCTCTCACATGGGTGTCTGTAGGCTCCTCATAGTAAGCTGCTGGTGGCAACATTGGCTAACTTATGAGTGACTCGATTGGCTATTCGTACCACACAATGGCCTTGTTGTCATGAGGCAAAGGTGGTTGTTTTCTCAACACAGGTTGCAGTTGTCTCCTCCTTGTGTTGCGTTATTGGGTCCAATATGGTACCTCGGAGGTGGTGGCAATCGTTGCACCATTGGAGGTCCACATGGTCTTTCCCTCACATAATTTCGGTTATAAAATCATTCATTAGTATTGTGATTGGTGTATTTCTACTTGATGGCACACCACTTCAACACTCGTGGAGCAATGACTGCTTGTAGCTATTATGGCCTCATATTGGGATTATGTCGGTCCATTTGATTCATTATGTGGATCACCTCTTCAATGACGATTCACATTTTGTGTGATTGGAGTAGGAGCACTACGTTTTGTAGTTGACTCGTTGGCTATAGAAGAGGCATTGCTAGTGTTTGTTTCTACGTCCTGAATTACCTCCCCATATGTCTTGTAGCTATTGACTAGATACAACGCTTACCTAGTGACTTGTTCAAATGTGGTGCATGCTTTCAGGTGTAAGTCCTTTTTTAGAGTTTCGTTTCTAAGACCTTCTATAAAGAGAGCCGATAAGCACTCATCCTGTGGTAACTCTCGCAATGGACATCTTTCGATGTATTGCTTGAAGCGAAGTGAAGCTTCTTTCACCTTTTCATTTTCCTTTTGTTTAAAAGCATAGATTTGTGAAACCGTGTTGTGCTTGATTCCCCTCTTAAAGAATTCCTCGGCAAACTCTAGCAAGAGTTGATCAATATTCAAGAAATATCTAGTGTTTAGTGGTTGGAACCACCATCCCTTCCAATGTCAACCCAAAGCCTTGATACTGCATATGGAAATCCGTGACTTTTTCTCTCCTTAAGACTTGCTTAAATATGGAAACATGTGTGTATGGATCTCTCGATCCGCTATACTTCTTCGGCACACATTTAGCTACTTGAAAAGGTTGCATTTTTTGAGTTTCTACTACCATTCTCATCATTCTAGGTTCTCCTACCATTTCACCTCTCATCTCATACCACTGATAGGTACTCTCGATGGAGTTTGGTCAGTTACCCTTTCCTTTGGTCATGCTTCTCTACCCCCGGTTCTAATATCAGGAAATCTTGTGCTAAAAATCGTGTCTGGAATATCACTACCTTGATGTGTGGATATAGGAACCCTTGAAGTTAAGTATCCCATCGATCGTGGCTTAGAAACATATGGTCGGCTAAAAGAATCTTCTACTCGTTTTCTCCAAGGTCTCACGCTCGTTTGTTTTCGGCCGTGTTGTTTCTGAGACAGTAGGTCTGTGCATGCTAGGGGTAACATAGTGTTGATGGAGTGGTCCCCCAAAGTATGTATATCCCTCAAGCCCGTTACGGCTCACCGCCGAATATCTTCGACCATACTTTTCTTCTACGTATCTCTCTCCACTTCATACATAAATACATACAAGCATTTTTGCTCCATTAACTCCCTCACATTGGGCTCGTCACACCAGTAATAGAGAATTTGCTCTCCATTATCATGCTTATATAAACCCACATGTGTATTGTCGTTGCTAACGTGAGTAGCCACATGTGTATTGTCAGTGCTGATGTGAGTAGCCACATTTACTTGTCTAAGCCTGGCATTAGGAATGTCTAGCTCTTGCAGCTTCTCCTCACGCTCTACATCAACCTTTTTCTTTGTGCTTGTTAATCCCCATGTATCCATAATAAAGGGATTATGCACAACTACAGACATGTACTATGAGCTTGAGCTCACTAGGTCTCTCTTCTATTTTAACGCAATAACGATCCATACCATCTCTGTAAAGCTTGGCACCCTGCTCATTTTCAAACTGTAAGTGAAAGTTTCATGGTTGGTGCTGAATGAGATGGTCCAACTCCCATTTTGGGGTCCTCCTTGAAACTCACATTTTTGAATCCCTCAACCATATAGGTATGAGATCTCTCCAAGTGAACTTGTGGAACGACATCATCTAATGCACTAGCAAGCCTATCACTCTCAAACCTAGCAAATTGCTTATGTCCTATGTCACCACACCAGGTCATCATGCTATTTTGGCACTCAAACAAAGTCCAAATGCTATGAAACTTTAGGAGGAGGTCTAAGACACCTAAGGGCACAATCCTAACAAGTTTGGTATCATTTTGATGAGGTACCTAAATCACAATCCATCATGATCAAGGTCCTAAAAACTCCAACAAAACATACAGAAGGATCACCCCAAGAACACTCTCTTATGGTCAAAACCTCAAAAAACAACCATTAATTCACTTAAAATAGACAATTTATCTTGCTAACACATTATCGCAAACCACAACAGAATTGACACTGATTACACTTGAATGAAAAAGAAGTAGACAAGGAACATGCTGCAAGTTTTGAGATCAAAATGTGATTACCAGAGCTCAAGATATGATGATTACAAGGCATGTAAGAATAGCTGCTCTCAGGCGTACGCTCGAACTCAAAAACCTTCAAAGATGATAATGTCCCTTTCTCACTTACAAAGATAAACTTTATACCTAGGGATTCTTGGCCAATGGCTAGCTTTACAAGGCTCATACCAAATGAACTTTACAACTCAGATTTGTGTAGACAGACTCATGAAATATTTGATTAAGATAAGAGGCTTTCTCATAATTACAAGGCTTCTCGCAAAAATAATGATGGCTATTCAAAATTTTAGAGCTCATGAAGAAGGGGTCAACTAGTAGGGCACCCGTCTGGTTTGACTGCCAACACCTAGTCCTCCTGAGTCAAGGCGACTACTGGTGGCAATAGTGAAGCTTTGGTGGCACTCGGGGGGTCCTGTGTGACAGGTGATGGGGACGTTGGCTCCTGCCCCTTTGTTGGATTTCATGATCGTGTCGATTCTGCATGAAGGGCATGTTGGGTTGGGATGTGAGATTGCTCATCATCGTGGCATCCTCCTTGCAAGTATCTGGGCTTGGTTGGTGATATTTTGGTGCTTGCTACTTGATTTGTATAAGGGTTTGGGGGCTCCTTGTAAAACCCTATGGTCGCTTCTGTACTATTGGTCTTACTTGTGGTGATGTGTGTGTGGGATCCTATGATGCCATGGATCGTTTAGAGCATGGCTTATGATGTAATTTTTTGAGTTTAATGATTCATATACTACTGTCACAATTGTAAGTTCTGCAAAAAAAAGGTTTCTAGTTGTTTTCGACAAGCATGGAGGACCTTATAGATCTTAAAATCTCTTTTTTTTGTCATACTCACAATTGTGTGTGGAAAAATTAAATTTGTAAAACATAGTGTCATTACAAGTTCCTCACAACAATCACTGTGCAGGAGCCCAACCATCCACGAAAAGAATTACAACATTTCCAAGAAAAGCCACTAAGGGCAATAAAAGCTATCATAGACAACAGGTGCGGCAAAGATTGCCAGTTTAGCATGACATTGCTGTAGATTTTTTTTGTTTAGGCAACACCAATTATTAGGCCATTCCATGAGTGGTTGGTGACCACTGTCATTAGTTTGATTTTGGTAATAATCAAACTAATGACCACTGTCATTAGTTTGATTTTGGTAATAATTGAGGACACTTACTTTTTAACTCAAGGTATGTAAAGAAAATGGATATAATTGTGGTTTATTTGGATTATATTTTATTGACAATGAAATGAAGATTATATAATTTTTATGGTCAGATGATATGGTGATGTGGATCAACAGATCAATGTGTCACATTGGACGCTTTGAGGATGGCTTAAAGTATTTATGCAGACGGCATGCACCGATTATTACTAGAGCAATTATACTTTTGATGTAAGTAGAGTTTATGGATAGTTCCTATTTGGAAGCAAAGTGCATTGTATCTATTTGATATGGTCTTTTCATCTATATATTAAATATGTATAGAAGGAAGAGTATTGCTTTGTGGGGGGGTGGGGGGAGATTGTACTCTGTGCTCATGTCACTCATCTTCTCTTCTTATCCTCTCCCTCGCTTGCATGCATAGCACTCAAGTTTTTGAGATGCACATGTCTTCTAGCTCTCTCTCTCTCTCTCTCTCTCTCTCTCTCTCTCTCTGTCTCTCTCTCCCTCGCGTGATTTGTGCTTTTCTAGTTATTTTGATGGGCATCATGCTTTTGACTGTTGTAGAGGCAATCAACTTAAACTGAGCCACCTCCACATGGGGGATACTTTTTGCGAGCACTTTTTGGAATCAAGCAAGTAGATTCTAAAAATATTCCCTCTCCTTCTTTCAGTATTTGTGTGTGTGTGTGGGTGTGTGCGTGTTTGCAATAAAGTGGGGTTTTGACCCTCTGCATTATATAAAATCCACCATAGGTCCATGTACAAAAGATATGGAATTTTTTTTGAAAGAGAATGAGATCATGGGGGAAAATCCCAAAACAAACCATAAGATAAATAGGGATAAAGATACTCTAATCAAGTAGTAAAATGTAACCATTTGGATTGTGATAAGCCTATACAAGTCTTCCCAAAGCTCTGTCCACCATAGCTGGTGTAGTAAAAACCACAAAGTCCAGCGTTGTGAGGAATATTTTTTTGGTGAGCACCTTTTTGAAATCTGTCGAGAAGATTCCAAAGAGATTCGTTTCCTCTCTCAATCATCCATAGTTGAGGATCTTCTCCTTATTTCTCTCTCTTGAGACTCCCTCGGCCTCGTCCTCTCTCTCTCTCTCTCTCTCACACACACACACACACACACACACACACATGGAGTACTGGTACTGGTACTACTACTACTACTGATACTGATACGGCTATACTGCTATACTAGACTGGTAATACTGGTGTTGTACTGGTACTGTATATACTGGTACTGGTACTTGTACTTACTAGTACTACAAGACTATACTGATACTAATATTGACACTATACACTATTGGTACTGATATTGCTATACTACTATATTGCTATACTAGTACTAGTAATATTGGAGTTGTACTGGTATTGTATATACTGGTACTGGTACTAGTACGCATGCCACACACACACACACACACACACACACATATGGCTGTGTACAGCGTGTTGCTATTTCCCTAGTATATTTATGTTCGGACTGTTGGCTTGGGGTACCTTAGTGAATAACTTGTTTAAATTCACAACATAATTTTTTTTTGTAATGTAGTACCTTGATGGTACCTAACCCTTAGATACTAAATGGGTTATGGGCGGGTTACCCAGCTATGTAAATGAAGTCATCTTCTGCTTAATAGAGAGGTGGCTCCCTCATGAAAGGTCTTCGATATTGCGCTCTTAAGTGCTCTCTCTCTCTCTCTCTCTCAATCCCCTCTTTCTCTCTCTGTACATGGCGGCGCTGTTACACCATCTCTCCCCCTCTTAAAGCCGGGCCCGCCATACGGCTAGAAAGGAAGGTGGCCACTTGCTCCAAACCCTATAAAAAGGTGAGTTTTACATGCTCACTTAGCATTGGTGGTGTGTGTATTTGGGAGAAGTGTTTGTACATTAGGACTGTGAGGATTTTACTTGCAAAAGTGTAGTGTTAAGTGTCAAATCCATGGCAAATGGTAAGGATAAGCAGGCTATTGTGGAGTTAGCTGCTCCAACTCAATCTTAGGTGACTTTTGGCATTGAAATGGACTGCTGTCCAAATTGTTTGATGGTTGTGAGTATTCCTCATGCATATGCCGGTAGAGGCACTTGAATATCTTCTTCTGTTGAACTTTATTTCATAAGAGCTTGTAAAGCACAAGGGGCTTCCTATGGTTTTTTTCCCCTTGTAAATGATTTCATCTCTGAATATATGATTAGCTTGACCTTTCTTATTATTTATCTTTGAAAGCAATCTAGTTGGGTGACATCCATAGCATGTGGGATACCCATGCATCACCTAAATATGGTACCAATACTAACTAAATGTTGTGTTGTTTCCATGGGCGCAAGTGAGGGTTACCTTCTCAAGTATAGTTTTCAAAGTTCCTTGGCTAGAAGATGCGGACTATTATATCTTCTTGCTCTTGATTTTAGCACTTGTGTATAAAGATTGTTCTGTACTATGAATGGGAATTATACCTCCTTTCATTGACATAGTTTCTAGCGTCTTTTGTAATCTGAAAGGATTCTTTGATGTATTTATTATAGTGTTATTGAAACACATACACACACAATTGTTTCCTTGGCAAACACACTTCAATCAAACATCCATCATTTTAAAATCTCCCTCTTTTTTTTTGCCTCTTTCATGTCATACAAGCTCATAATTTGACTCGGATCATTGCACACGCGCGCACACACACACACACACACACACACACACTCTTTCAAACATCATAATCTATGTTGAGAGGATAATGCTACAACCAAGGATATTCTCTATCTCACTCATGTACATTCATACACATGTACTCTCTCTCTCTCTCTCTCTCTCTCTCTCTCTCTCTCTCTCTCTCTCTCTGAATTTTTCCCTTGACAAACACACCTCGATGATCAAACATCCATCATTCACAAATCTCACTCTTTTTCTTCTCTCTCCTCTGTATCTCTCTCACATATTTCTTTTCTTGGTGAGCACACATATATCAAGGAACAAAACACACTCTAAACATTAAACACATACACACTCTTTCAAATATTTAACACAACACGATCACAGATTGTGATCTCTCTCTCTCTCTCTCTTTCACACACATACACACAAGGACAAGTATGTGCCTAAATCATTTTGCACCAAGATTAATCCTAACAAGTGGAGAGATAGAATGATATTAAACTAAGATAATTCAAGACGACTTTGCGAGTGGTCCAATATCAAAACAATCCAAATCAACTTCACCAGATTCAAAACATGGTGGAATAGGTGTCACAAAATTATCCAAACATGGGGCTTTTTGATCTAGGTTGGGATTGTGCGTTCACGGCTAAGAGCATTTTAGACATCAACTTTGCCTAGCACATGCTTATGTATGAACATGTTTTCATTTTGGCTCAATCCAAGAACTCTAAAGAGAATGAAGTACAAGTACTTACAAGCCAAATAAGGTTTCTTCTTGGTCTCTATGTTAGTGAAATCAGGTTATGTGCAATAGGGCTCATCCTTGATGTGCACCTCAGACACCCCCACGTGTCGTCTCCTGCATGAGACTCCACTTTGAAGACTTCATGTACATTGTCTATAATGGATTTCTCCTCAATCACCTTAGCATTTAAACAAAGAGCCAAACCAATTTTCTTTGTTGTCTCATGTGAACTAGAAGTATGAAATTTGACTCTTATGCCATTTCTTAGTATTGAACCACTACTACATACTTTTGTTGAAGCGGTAGAGGAGTCATCTCCACCCCTGGGAGGAGTCTGCATTGGTGTTGCAACCATTTGTTCTTTTCCAATTGACTCCACTTGAAATCCTTCGTCAAGAAATATCTCAAGTTCTTCATCTGTAAGATTTGTTCCAAGATCAACTAGCCAAACTGTTGGTGGAGGAGATGGTCTTGGGATCTATATTATGATCCACCACATAACAATGAATAACATGGTTGGTACAGAACCAAAACCATTACATGAGTAGACCATTTGGATTTTTTCTATACCCCTCAAAAGAAGGTGCAGGAGTCCCTTTACTACATGCACCTATATTTTGTCCACATCTTTTCCCAGCACTGGGGGTGCCACTACATGTTACACGGCTATTGATTGGAGTTCTTCTAATTGCCCACATAGCTTTATTGACCTTTTGTTCCAAAACACAAACCTTTGCCTTGTCTTTAGAATTCTCACTCCCATCTACTGTCCCTGAGTCC
Source organism: Adiantum capillus-veneris (assembly GCF_014529385.1). Taxonomy (NCBI): domain Eukaryota; kingdom Viridiplantae; phylum Streptophyta; class Polypodiopsida; order Polypodiales; family Pteridaceae; genus Adiantum; species Adiantum capillus-veneris. The sequence continues at coordinate 124,038,344 of NC_140931.1, read as the reverse complement.
TCCTTGAAAATGATCTTCCTAGGCCTTCCACGTGATGTGCGGTCACATGTTTTTGCATTGTGCTCTGGTCGATGTGTCAATTCATCCTCAACATCAATCACAATCAATGGTCCTCGCTTTTGCCAAACGGTTTCTTTGTCTCCTTCAAGATGAGCACGAGCCTTGTACATGGGTGTTCTAGATGTAGCCTCATTTTCTACTCTTATCACTTGTGTTGGACTAGAGGAAACTCTCTCCTTGAGTCTCTCTAATGAAGGACCCTTTCCAATATGTATAGCTTGAGAGTAAGAAAGTGCCTTCGTGCTTTCTAGTGTTGCATTTGCCAATTTTGAAGTACATGCATCATACAATGAGATTTTTTTTGGGAATCCCTCGCCTTTAAGCCATCTTCCATGCTTACTCTCGATCAAGTTGGTTCTTGGAGTGTTGGCCCCATTGCTACTTCTCTCTACTGCTGTCATGATGCTCCCTCAACGTGCAATACACATCTCCCATCAACTCAACCAAGAGTCCATTGCGAGATGTTTTTTTCCATGCAATTTCCATTGTGCCACCATTGTCGAAGGAGACAAGACTCTGCTATAGTTGCCTCTCTAAAGGGGGCTAAACGCCACTTTTTGCACATGTCTTTGTGAGTTTGTTGAGATGAAGAAGCAATGTACTTTGTTGTGTGTGCCACCATGCTTTGCTTCCAATGAAACAGGCAAGATCGCTCTCAATGTTGTAGAAAGTTGTCTTTCCTACCATAGAACACGGACTATATTCCAATTGGCTTGAGCTTCGTTGTCCATAAAACCATGGAAATCAGCTCTCTCATATCCATGCCCCTCCATAACTTCATTTTATTCACGACCGCAAAAGAATTTGTGCTTCCATGTCCTCCTCTTTCATCTCACAAGTTGCAATAGTGAGGAGATCTTGCATGCTATAACTAAGACATTCATATTAGTATACATATTATTAGTCATTTTTAAAGATACGTCAAACTTGAAAAATATGTTCTAAAATAACGAACCTTGGATCGTAAACATGGCATGCCATGGTCACCCAATTCACCACTCAGTGAGTGTGATCGAGGTGTGATCAAATTGCACCCAAGCATGTCGGAGATCACCAGTTCCACTTCGTCGCATCCAATTAACCAAATCCAATCCAAAGGTAGGCCCAACCGTAGACATCTTGAACACAAAGCACCACTCCTCTTTTGCTCCTTGCTTGGGAAACCTGCTTCTATGAAAAAAATCATACATGAAATCCCTTTTTAGCCGCAACAAAGAGTCTACACTGAAGCTCTCCTTCGTTGGCCCATGTTTGTTACTACCACGAACCTGCAAAACCTGTATTACAAAATTTAGCTACTTTAAAATAAGATGCACAAACAAGTAATCATCCTCACCAATTGTCCTCCACTAAGGGGCCCATTGTTTTAGTAACATTTACAAATTCTTTCTCATCGCCAAGTACATGGTAAGGGTCCCCTTCTTGCATCAAATTTGTTGTCACAATTTTCTTTGCCACACACATTCATACCTTTTGTGTACCTACATGTCTACATTGAGGACTCATGCAACCATTTCTTTGGTTTTATCAGTAAGTCCTTTCGATGTACCATCCCTTATGTCATGCTGATGATTTCCTTGATGTACCATCAATCTGTTCATGCTTCTATCCCATGGCATGCCATAATATACGAAGCAATCACATGTATGCAAACAAATGGGTGCTGTCCACAATAGTGGCAAGTAAGTTTTCCTCCAAGTCCATCACAAAACTCGGCCATACATGGTAATTTTAACATACTACCATTGAAATGCGTCGTGTTTGACCTCCCAAAATTAACCAATTTGGGACAACTTTCATAGAGACACTTTTAGGACACCTACATAATGGCTTTTGTGACACACTCCAAGAAATGCGATGCTCGAGATTTGTAGTTTGGTCCATTGGTGTGGATCATACTTATGTTCCATATCTTAAGGTCAGTGGAAACTCAAACACCATGTTACCATTGTACACCTTTGGAATTTTTGACACTTGCTTGGTTTCCACCATCTTTGAAAGAAGCTTTGTCAAGGTGTTGGGCTTCGTCATTGAGTTAAAAAAAGGAAAAATACGATTTTTTCTCCGTACCTCGGTAGAGTTTTGCAATTCTTGCTCCCCATAAAGTTGTTTCTTGCTTGGGCTAGTAAGGTCGACTAGAGGAGTAGCCATGCCATTTGAATTTGACACTATGTTACCTTCAACCACCACCATGAACTTTGTAGAGATAAATTTTTCCACAACATAAAACTCCTCTCCTATGTGATTGTTTATTTTTTCTAGTGGCACTGTTAACTGTTGGCTCTCAACCATGACAATGGTATGTAGAGCACTAAATGTTTGTAGTGCAACATGCTCTTGCAGATATCTCCCATTGGTAAAGCATTTCAATGGTAACATTGGTTAAGGGCATTTTATATTAATCCTAATATTTATTAGTATTATTCAATATTTTTTTAAAATCCACATTAAATTATTTCAAAAAAATTGTATTCCATTACCTGAGAGAGTTCTTTTGGACGCATAATGTCGTTGCTCAACAACATTATAAAAAAGAAATTGGAACCTCTAACGCATAAAAAATAGTCCCATCCATGTTACAAAAAAGATCTTGCGTGTTAAAAACCAAGAAGAAACCATTACAAAGGTAGCATTTGCCAACCAAGGAGAGCAGAGAGTACCTTTTGAATGAAGATGATTACAAGGCAAACTATGATTTGGCGATGAAAGAGACTGAGAACTTTTTTGTGTGTAAGGGATTGGAGACAGCGATCTTAGCCAATCCCGAGAATGGAGTGGAGTTTTTTTGAACATGCATTTAGTTTGTGGGTTGGGGAGATAAGGGTAGCAAAATGATCCCCTTTAGAGTGTTCGAGGTTGCATGGGTGCACATTAATCTTGTGAAGTAAGTGTTATTTGCTTTTGAATGCACTATTTTTTTTTTAAATTGTCAGAGATGGTGTCCAATGATACATTGCAAAAAATGTCTCTTGGTTGATAGTGACCAAAGGCATCTATTCCGAGAAGCCATTCTTGCAGTGGTTGAAAATGCATGTTTATTGGTGGTAGCTAAAAAGGTGAGCGTAGTAACATTAGAGTACGGGATCATATCTAGTATTACAACATTACTAATGCTTGGAGTGTAGGGGTGTTTTGAGCTTGGCGGAGAAGATGGAGGCAGAGAACTCCACAATGAAGAAGTCACACGTACACGCCACATGCAATTGTGGCCTGTCTCTTGGTGAGGCAATGCAGTCTATTTGACAAGATAACTTTGGCAAGGATTTTGTGATGTAGAATCCAACCATACGAGCCACAAACAACATAGAGGAGCATCTGCATTTTGCATGAACTGTTTGAGGCTTGCTACACAAGTATTGAACTATAAAGGTTTATTAGGATGTATGATTCAAATTGTGTGTTTTGAATAATGGAGTTGTTCCTCTTGTAATTTGTAGATGGCGGTTGGGTGCCCTTAGGTCAAGTCTTTGTAGTCCATACCCCGAGCATCCTAGCCACACGTGGGTATAGTTTGAGAGAGAGGAGAGTGGGATCTATCCCAACAATTGGATATACAAGCTCCATGATAAGGATACATGGAGAGATCTCCATGGTTCTTGGACTATGTGGATGGCGAGTTTCCCGAAAACAAATTCTCTCCATGGTTCTTGGACTATGTGGATGGCAAGTTCCCCAAAAACAAAGCCGAAGAATACAACAGTAAGTTATGTTTTTCTTATACAACTATCATGGTTTGGTTTGGTATAGTGTCCTCACTATTTTTTTTGGATTTGCAGCATTACACACGGAGGCTAGGGAAAGGGAAAAAGAGGAAATGTCACCATCAATCAGCCTCCCATCGATGCCATTCCCCTAGCATGGCCAAGGGAAGTCCAAGCCCAAAAACCATAGCTGATGGACCTACACAAGGTAAGAAGAGAGAACAACTAGTCATCGAAGAATTTGAGGAGTTTTTGGAAGAGCTTCAGAGTGAAAGGAGCGAGCAACAAGGTGGCGAGCCAGATTATGAGCAGGGTGATTTCGAGAGGCACTTGGAATCATGGAGGTCTAGTCCATCTTAGTGGTTTGAAATCTTGGGCTTTGATGCAAACCATATCCGTCGCTACTGGCAAAGCAAGGGCAGCCACCCACTTTCGGCAAGGCCACTTGCTTTCTTTCTAGTAGGTAAAAAATGCAACCACAAACCAATGTTTTTTTTAATAAATTTAATGGTTCTTAACATTGGATTAAATTTTGGATGTGGTGCAATTTCGGCTCACTCTAACGCAAAAATGGTAGAAATTGTGAGTGTCGGAGCGGTTCCCATATATCTTGTAGTACTTGTTGAGATAGACCATCTACGAAAGGCGTTGGTGGATCCAAAATTCAATCTTGAATATTGATTACTTCTAAGAACTTATTCTCTATGAAATGGCACATCAAAACTTGGTACTTGTTGTTCTTACTATAGTTTAATTTTTTATGAGGATCGTGTTGGGGATGTTTAACTATCCTTGGTTTGAAGGCAAGTTAATTGAAGAAGTTTTATCTTCAAGTGAGATTTTCTCAAATATTATATTTTATTTGAAAAGTGTTTGAAGGACATGGTGCGAATGGTCTTGGAAGTAAAGTCACCAAGGGTTCTTTATAAATTGCCAAAGAATCACTACTTTCATTCATTTGCAAGTTTCTATATGTTTTTTTTACACAAGTTACTCCTTTAGTCTTCTCACATTCTCACATTTACCATGCCGAGGAGAAACCACAGACAATGTGATCAATGTGGGCCACCCACACAACGCGGGCATGGCCCTCAACATGGTCCCCCCCCCTTGTTGATCCCATCAACAATGTGCATGCTAATGACATTCTTAACATTGTTGATGCGGTGAATAATATATTCACAGCACAAAGTGCATGCAGCTACACGGAGGCTTTCCACGCAGTCAATGAGGCCACAATGTCCCTGCTCAATGCCATGTATCAGCTTGATTTAAATGCACATTCAACCGCACTCGACATTGAGCAAGTTGTCATTATTGCCACTCGACAATGCAATCATGTTTTGAGGGGGACATGGTTATTGCACCCCACAAGAGTGTGCAGTGTTCGAGCGACACGTGGAGACTTGGGTAGAATTATGGATGACATACATTGTTGTGTAAGGTCAAGCGAATGGAGCGACCAATGACAACAATACAACACTAGCAATGAGGACAACTAGATTCCCCATTGTAAGCTAGTGTTAGAGCAATAAGTCTGTGAACCCATATGAGTTTCTTGAACTATTTTGCTTTGCTCCATATCTATCTCATTGTAGTTGTTGTTTTAAGATGTGTACTTTCAACCATTTTAATATTACTCTATATGGGTTTGTTATTGCATCTTTTCAATGTTGTTCATCCATTGATTTTTGAGAGGACAAAGTCAATTGTGGATTGTAAACCTTGAAATTGGCTTGTTGCAAATGATTTGTGTGCATGTATCATTGTCTGATTGATGACTAATCTTGTTGCACGACATATATTGTGATTTTTGAAAAGAGTGTGCGTGCTCTAATCCGGGTATATTTTTTGTTCGTGTATACGAGTTGGATTTATCAGGACAAAATTTGGATTGGATTATCTTAGATTGTAAACCCTTAGAATTGGATTGTTGAGTCGGGTGTATGCCTGCATGTGCGTGTGGCCCGCGTGTGGTGATCAAGCTTGTATATGAGTGTATGAGTGTACATGAGAGAGGCAAAAAAAAAGAGATCTCTAAATGATGGATGTTTGATCGAGGTGTGTTCGCCAAGAAATAAATTCAATGTGTGTGTGTGTGGCTAACCAATGGAGCATAAGACCTTAGGGTTAGCTTCATTGAAGACCTCCAATAATGTGTGTAAAAGTCCTTTGACCTTAGGTAAGCTAGGGCTGAGCTTGAGGCGCGGGAACCCGACCCAGCTCGAGGTGCTTGTCTTGCTTGTCATGCTTGATGACTAAGGTGCTTGAGGTGCTTGATGATTGAGGTGCTTGAGATGCTCGAGGTGCTTGACATGCTTGCGATGTTAGGGTTGCACTTGAGGCGAGAACCCAGCCCAAGCTTAAAGTGCTTAAGGGCCAAGCTTGTGGTGGGAACTGGGCCTATGCACGAGGGGTTGAGGTGTCAAAAAGTCAAAGATTCAATCCCTACAAGGAGGGGGCAAGCCCTACATGAGGGGGGATGAGAGAGGACACCCACACACTCACACAAGGCATGCATGGTACAAAGAAAGCAAAAGGGACACTTGTCAAGTTCCTCCTCATGTTGCCCTCATTGTGTGCCTGAAGCCTATTGGTTGGCCACCCAAGGGGTCCAATGATAATTTAGGGGATTTAATTAATTGATTTTGCATTTATCAAGTCCTCTCTCTCAAAGGGGAAAGGGGGACACTTGTCTCAAGGCTACCCTTGCTGCTTGTAATGCCTCCTGCTTGGCTAGGCCTGGAGGGGTCCAATAAGCTTCAAGCATGAGCTACAAGGGGGGGTCGACCCAAGCAAGCTAGGGGGTTGCTTAGGGGGTATAATCACCCACACACACTCACAAACACTCTCATTGTGTGCTATGCAAAGTGCAAGAGCTCCCTCTCCTAGCGATCTTATCCAATCCCGAGAATGGAGTGGAGTTTTTTTGAACATGCATTTAGTTTGTGGGTTGGGGAGATAAGGGTTGCAAAATGATCCCCTTTAGAGTGTTCGAGGTTGCATGGGTGCACATTAATCTTGTGAGTGAAGTAAGTGTTATTTGCTTTTGAATGCACTATTTTTTTTTAAATTGTCAAAGATGGTGTCCAATGATACATTGCAAAAAATGTCGCTTGGTTGATAGTGACCAAAGGCATCTATTCCGAGAAGCCATTCTTGCAGTGGTTGAAAATGCATGTTTATTGGTGGTAGCTAAAAAGGTGAGCGTAGTAACATTAGAGTACGGGATCATATCTAGTATTACAACATTACTAATTCTTGGAGTGTAGGGGTGTTTTGAGCTTGGCGGAGAAGATGGAGGCAGAGAACTCCACGATGAAGAAGTCACACGTACACGCCACATGCAATTGTGGCCTGTCTCTTGGTGAGGCAATGCAGTCTATTTGACACAATATCTTCCTTAAAGCTGACACAATATCTTCCTTGCTTGTTAATCCTTGCCTGAGACAAAGGCCGCAATATCCTAAAACGCTTTCGGCCCATTTATCACCAAAACTATGGATTGCTACCTCTCTGTTTACAAGAATACATTTGTGGGCATTTAGGGCTATAGGAAACTGCCAAAACAGAGCTTAGCGCTCTACACTTCTACATCTCTGTTGATGCATAGTCCGTATACTTGTTGTGGATGACCCTAATCATCTTTTCATTGAAGCTTGGGAGCTAATGTCACAGGGCGGTGTCCTTTGAGTCACCCTCCATGTGAGATCCACCTTTCTGTTCGGCAAACTGATCAATCTCCAAAGCGAACTACAAAGAAACAATGTCGGATTATGATTCTAAGAAACAACAATTAGAATTGAAAAGAATGAAGTACTTACTACTGTCGCATCAGTGCGCGCAAAGGTTCTTGTTGGTTATGTCAATTGTGCCAAGATCAGTGCACTCTGAGCATATGAAATGTTTGTGGGGCTACTCTCGGGAACACTCTCCTAGAAATCTTTCTCCTCATCAATGGTTTGTAGAGCTACCGCCACGAGGGAATCCATGGAATTATGTCCCTCTGGCAAGGCTAACGTGTTGATGAGGGGAGCAGAGGAGTAGTCCACTTAGAACTCGGCCTTTTGACTTGGGTTCTCTATATCACGAACCCCAACATATATTGCAAGAACAAAGAGGGCTTTGTATTGATGCATTTCAAGAGAGTGGGTAATGTCGTCAAAGAAGAGAAATTCTTGACCATCCACTATAATTAAATGCAGGGTGCGCAAGAGCAACCATTAGGATCTCATCTTCGACATCCTCCCCTTCCAGGTCTTGGTCAACATCTTCTGTTAAGTATGGAGCCTGATTTACCCTTGTAATTTTCTGTGGTAAAAGCTCACATTTGTAAGGCCCCCATTATGAGGAGAAGTCATCGTGCGTGAAGGAAAATCACTCAACGGAAACCAAAATTTTCACGGCCAAGAATCAGGGGCAACTTTAGGGGCCTCGGGGGCGGAAGCCCTCGAGACTTTTTTTTCCCTCGCCGGAATATTATGGCCGGACGGCGGCCGAAAAGTGGTCGGAAAACAACCGTCGGTTGGCCGGTGTGGCCGGTAGTCAATGGCCGATGGCCGGTGGTCGGAAGTCAATGGCCGGTGGCCGGTGGCCGAATTCAAAAGCGATCTTGTCTTCTCAAGGGCGGCCACACATGGGCGGATTGGAGGGTCCGATTTGGACTTATTCGCACAAGGGCGGCTACACATGGCTGCATCTCATAAGAGAGGGCAACCCTTTTGGCCTATAAAAGGAGGCCATTTCTACACACATTTCAGAGTGTGAAGTTGATGCAACAAGGTGAGTGTGAGGTGGTGAGAGTGAAGCAAGGTGGGAGCTCCATTAAGGGTATAATCCCTTTGTAAACTACTTCTTGTTTTGAAGTACTAAAGCCATTGAGTGGCTGCTTTCCCGTGGACGTAGCCCACATTGGGTGAACCATGTATATCGTGTGTACTCTCTCTTTCTCTCTCTCTCTCTACTCTATAATCTCGTGTATGTAAATCTGTCTCTCTCCATTAAGTAATCTACTCAATTATCTATTTAGCTACGTCTTATTTCCTAACAACTGGTATCAAAGCAAGGTTTGTTCGTAGCTAAGTTATCTCAAGGAAAGGATTGCTTGAATTGAGTGGGAGTTATGGCGGAGGAAGGGAAGCTCAAGATTGAGAAGTTCAACGGCAAAAACTACCAACATTGGAAGATGCAGATTGAAGACTATCTCTACCAGAAGGACCTCTATTTGCCACTAGACGGTCTTGCAAAGAAGCCCGCAACGATGGCAGATGAAGCATGGATTGTCCTTGATCGAAAGGCACTGGGAACAATCCGGTTAAGCTTAGCGTCAACGGTGGCCTTCAATGTTTCGGAGATGAAGACCACGGAGGACTTGATGAAGTCACTTGACGATTTCTACGAGAAACCATCGGCATCCAATAAGGTATTTCTTATGAAGCGCTTGTTCAATCTAAAGATGGCAGATAATGGTTCAGTTGCAGAACACCTGTTGAGCCAGCAGAGGATCACACCCACATTTTTGCTCACACTCATCATTTTGTAACCATTGATTGTAATAAATTTCTTTCCGACATTAATTTTGATTTGAGCCATTCATTAAGTAACGGGACTCAATTGAGTTTCCAGCTTGTAATCCCGAAGTAATTTCACTTGCTGATGTAATTAGTTAGAGATGTTCTCACCTCCAAGGCTGAGGTATATAAGCCAAAGTTTTTGTAACCTAAGGGGAGATTATTAACCAAAGTGAGTTTTTTTTTGGAGCGCCGTGACTGTGTCTGAGAGAGAGAGAGAGAGAGTGAGAGTCTTATCTACTTGCTACGCGAGCTATGGAGCCGCCATTGGAGAAGCGACACCGCCATTGTGTTAGCAACGACGAGAGCTACACACAGATACCAAGAGTGCGCGCTATCGGCTTCTATGTGTGGTAAGTTCCTACGAGCTTCGGTGTGAGTTTTCTTCCAACTCGTGTGTCGGAATGGAGCGTGCAGCATATCTATAGAACCACAACGAGTAGAGCTACACATTAGTACCATCGGGGTCAAGTTTCGATCACCTGTATTTTTCGGCCTATCTGCATACGCGTTTATCGCACGGAGTGGTTATAGGTTGATTTTGCAGTTCAAGTCTTTAGGGTGTTGTTCTTACCTAGTGTATAGACTTCCCCTTGAGTTTGAGATCGATTCAATGATTCTAGATCCTGTTTCGTATAGCATTCGTTCGTAGTAAGGATTTCAGTCACTTGCGTATTTTAGAACTTAGTAGTGATTGTCATTAGAAGGTCGAGTAGGTGATTTGACACCCACCTAGTTGTTTCCATGCGCCTGCGGGTCAAGCTCCGTCCTCGTCTGACAAATTCTGTTGTTGGTTGAGTTCTCGCTATTTAGCTTTCGCTAGCGGCGTAACCGCCTTAACATTTGGCGCCTTTGCCGGGGACGAGAGCCCTAAGTAGGTGACCTTAAACTAATCTTACGAGATGAGTCGTATAAACTACTTTGTATACTTTAGTTAGAAAAGATCTAGGAGTGGTGGACTCCGAAGATCTCGAGAGATACTAGGAAGTGGGGTATTCCTGGGTCTTCCCTGTTGACAGTATTTTTAGTTTAGCTTAGATTTGTTTGTTGTTTTGTTGGTGTTGAGTAGTTGTTGATAGAAGAAGAATTTGCTAGTTCGTGAGTGGCAGTGGATCTCTTTAAAATCACAACTACCAAACCCATTTTATGATTAGGAATAGCTTAGGTAGGACTTCATTTGATCCTGATCTAGAGCTAGTAATCATTGGAGTATTTGCTTGATATGGTTGATTGCATGTTAGATCACTAAACCGTCGAGTTAGTAGTGAAACTTGCAGTAAACAAAAGTGAGAGAAATTTTCTGTGTATCTGGGAGTTGCTGAGCACTTGAGAAAGCTTTAGGAAGGATTCTGTGCCAAAAAACTGGAAATCTGCAACTTTAGACATCATACGTGTATGATGTCTATATGACCAAACAGAGACCAAAACAGAAATTTTGACTTTACCAGAGTGTTCAAAAGGGGGGGTATACCCTAATTTCAACTTAAAACAAGAGCATTAACACTCAAAGAAACCCAAAAAGACAAGCCGGAGTCCAAGAAACGCAAAGAATAGGAAATTTTGGATTCAGATCGTGTTTTTACATTCAAACCTGACAAAAACACTTGAAACTCAATTATAAACATTGGAGAAGGCTTAAAACCAAGAATAGTCAAAATTTGGGACAAAAGACATCATACGCGTATAATGTCTTTTAGCACATCCACTGCTTATTTTTGATATCTGACCTGACAAGATTGTTACAAACACTGTAGAAAGCATAAATATCAAGTCTTGACCCAAATTGATGAAAAAGACATCATACGCGTATGATGTCTTTGACCTAATTTTGGATATATTTTGATACTTTGCCAACACAGATCCATTGTAATAGCTGTCTAAAGGTTATATTTCAAGTTTCATCCCATTTTGATCACAATTGATCCAAAACAAGTCAAAAGCGGAAAATTGCCAAGAAAAGCCTAAATTAGCCATAACTGGGTCAAACAGAGTTCAAACTGAATTTTGTGAGTGGACAGAGCATAAGGGGGCTACTGAGAGTGAGCATAACCAAAATAGTCCAAATCTGTGAAAAAAAGACATCATACGCGTATAATGTCTTTTTCAGCATAACTGCAACAAAATTCTCACTTGATGAAACAGAAGTTGTCCAACTGACAAGATTAAACAATTGACCAAGTATCAATCAGTTTGGATCAATTCTGACCACAAAAACTTGGGAAAACAAATTGTCGAGACGGAAAAGTTAAAGTCCTTTAGGGAAATTGATGAATTTGAGATCGGGCAGGAATCTCCAGAATAACCAACCAAAACAAGGGGAACAAGCAAGTGTCATATTAACCGAGGGAAGTGTAAACCAAAGTTGGGTGCAACCATTAGAGCCGATCTTTGAAGGAAGTGTTTCTGATACTTCTTCGGAGAGATCTTACGAGATTTTCACCGAACACTTGGAACACTTGAACTTGAACAACAGAGAAAATATGGCAGCAGGATCATCAAACCCTTCCGCCACAATGAAGCTATTGTTTATAAAATACCAGTACGATAATGAGCAAGGTGCCAAGATCTACAAAGATGGAATGGACCGCTATTGTGTAAAGATAGAAGATAGACCTAGTGAGTTCAAGGACTTAGTGCCTGTGAGCTATAGCGGAGATAGATATCTAGATGATGAGGGTACCATGTACTTGGTAGTCCTAAACCCTAACATTGTGGACAAGTGGGGATTGATGGGCACCAAAGCCAAAGTAGATGAAGAACTTGAGGAGAAAGCACCAATAATGAACTTCCCTGATGCGAGGTTAAGAAGAGAGAATGAAACTACAAGGATCAACACTGATAACATCTATGTGGGGCTATACAAATATAATAATGGGGAGCAAGATCTCTATTATAGATGTGAAGAACCCTACACCGGAGAGTTGACAGATCAAAAAAGACTTTATGTCTTTACCTACACAGAGGGATCGGAAGTGAAAATTGCCGCTTACGACAAGTATGGGAGGCAATACTCAACAATGGGCAAGAAAGAATTAGAAGGATATACATACTTTGGGGGACCACTACATCAGTATTATGTTACTTCTAGCTCACAAAGGCCAGCACCAACAAATGGAGTGCAAAACCCAATGACAACAGGAGGACAAAGAACTCAGGCTGCTGACTCTTTCAGTCAACCTCAGTACTCGAAGCCCGGACCAATGGGATCATTACATTCCAGAGAGTCAATGGATACGAATCGAGGTAGTGCAGTTCCAATCCCCACGTATACCACTCCAGGTCCAAGGTTCGAAGCGGAACCATCACATTTACCTCCTAGTAGTAGACTCAGGGCAGGGGAACCGACAAGGGTAACCCATGAAGTCCATGATGCTAGAGAAAGCTTTAGCCGGGACACAGGAGCAATGAGATTGGTAGCAGACCATAGACGTATGAGACCATCTCAAGTAGCCAAGTGTATGCCAAAGAAGTATGGTGGTTCAGGAGATCCGTATGCACATGTGTCACTCTTTAAGCAAGTCTTAAGAGCTGAGCAAATAACAGATTTCCATACACAATACGAGGGATTTGGTCTTACTCTAGAAGGTACGGCATTGACATGGTTTCAACCACTGAACAGAGGGGGATTCCATGACATTGACCATTTGCTAAGAGAGTTTGCTGAGGAATTCTCAAAACGAGGGATTAAGCACAATACGGTCTCACAAATATATGCTTTTAAACAGAGAGAACACGAAAAAGTGAAGGAAGCTTCACTTCGCTTCAAACAATACATTGAGAGATGTCCAGTACGTGAACGACCACAAGATGACAGACTATCTGTTCTCTTTATTGAAGGATTGAGAAACGACACTCTCAAGAAGGACTTGTACTTGAAAGCTTGTACAAGTTTCGAGCAAGTAACGAGAGAAGCATTGTACTTAGTGGATAACTGTACGGTTTATGGAGAAGTGTCAGCGGATACAGATTTTGCATCCAGTAGCTCTTCCTCCGTAGCGAGCAAGACTACCACTAAAAAGAATGTTCAAACAACAACCATGCCAAATGTAGAGCAAATGATAGAAGATGCTCTAAAAAGGATGGCACCATACCAAAAACCATTGCCAAAACCACTGAAATGGTATGCTATTGAACAAAAATGGAACCATCCAATAGAGGAGTGCTATTACAACAAAGGGTATGTAAGGGAGCGTCAGTATGCACCTCCTGCTCAATTAGCACCACCTCAGGTACATCCAGTACCTCGATACCCAACGGGAAATGTACCAAGACCTATGGGGATAGAAAGACCGCAACCGGTATTGGGACAACAACCACCTTTACCAGGAGCAAGACCAGTGGGCATTAGATATGCACCAACCTTAGAGAATCAGGAAGAACAAGTCTTAGTGCCTGTTCAAGCCTATTATGAAGAATCTGGTGCACACATGTCTCCAACTGTGTATTACCCACCAGAAGAACCCAAACAACCAGAACCATGGGGCATGATTGGGAATGTTGGAACACCAACAGTTACAAGTGCTTCTGATGAAGAGAGATACAATTTGGACGCAAGAACATTGATGTTCATAGCTCATGGAGGGTTAACAGGACAAAGACCATCCTATCCACAAAGGACGAATCAAGTGGGACCAAGACCAGCACTAGGACCCTGTTACAAGTGTAGAGGTGACCATCTGATAAATGTTTGTCCACATACGGAAATCATTAGAATTAACGCTTATTGCACTGAGTGTGGGGTTACTCACTTCATTGAGGATTGTTCAAAGAATCCAAACAAAGTGCAAAAGACGACATTGAATATGCTAGAAACTATTCCTACCAGCAGTGGGTCTGAAAATGAAACTCTGATACCAACGCAAGTTGTTACTAGAGCTCAAGCTAAGAAAACCACTAGAGAACTTGAGAATGGATGTGCGTGTGGCCCGCGTGTGGTGATCAAGCTTGTATATGAGTGTATGAGTGTACATGAGAGAGGCAAAAAAAAAGAGATCTCTAAATGATGGTTGTTTGATCGAGGTGTGTTCGCCAAGAAATAAATTCAATGTGTGTGTGTGTGTGTGTGTGTGTGTGTGTGTGAGAGAGAGAGAGAGAGAGAGAGAGAGAGAGAGAGAGAAGAAGAAGAAGAAGAAGAAGAAGAAGAAGAAGAAGAAGAAGGAGGAGGAGGAGGAGAAGAAGGAGAAGAAGAAGAAGAAGAATAGGAGAGAAGAGAATTTTAACATCATAGGAAACTATCATAAGAGACCTTAAAGATCTATTCGAGAAGCAGAGTTGAACTCAAGACCTGTTATTCAAGAGGGAAATGGCATAACCAATCTACCACATTTGGATGATAGAAATGTTATACCATTTTCCTCTCTTTTTAGTGCCCCCCCCCCCCCCCCCCCCCCCCCCCCCCCCCCCGCAACACACACACACACGCACCTGTGTGTGTGTGTGTGTGATGGGTTCGAAGGCAATAAGCTCAAGGTGGCTTAAAGGTGAAGGCAGCCATAGCTCAGACAGTTAGAGAGAGAAGACTACACACCTTTTGAAAAGTGGACTCAACACACAAAAAGCTAGTAATACTTTTAGCATAGGGTATATACAGCATAGCTTGGGCTTTATTTATGAATAAAGCTGGAGTGGGTATCCGGCTCATAACTCTCCATGTAGCCCTTCTTAGAAGCTTACAACTCATAGGACAAATGACAATAGCAAAGAATATGCACATCTAGAGGTGTTTCCCATAGTCGCTGAAGAAGAACATGCCTATCTCAACAATCCTCCCCTTAGGCATGGACTATACTGAAGCAAGCTGGGTCGAGACTCAATGCCACACAGGCAAGCAATCACACAGACTGGGGTAGTCACACAGACTATGGCAGTCACACAGATTAAATCATGGTCTCAAACAGACATGGTGTCACACAGACTCAAGGATTCCTCCCCTTCAACATGCTCTCAACATGAAAGGCAAAGGATAACCATATCTATAACTGTCAATGTCTACTCTTAGTAGCACCTCCCCTCACTCCTAGTCATCTTCATCATTTGATATGATTTGTTGCTGCCACCGCTGTAGCCTGTGCATATTTTGTTGACGATAGCTTCACCTTTGGTTCTCTTCTTGACAATGACATTTAGCATACATAACATTGTGTGAATGATGTCACCACAAGGGATTCTTTCGAGGAAGGTCTTACCTCCCGAAATAATTGGGGCAGTGTCTAGTCCTCTCACATCTCTTGTATATAGTTTTGGCAGACATAATGAAAGGCAAGGCTTTGTTATCATGCCTTGAGTGTAGGAGAAAATAAAATGCATAATAAAACGAGAAGTATGCAATGCTTTTGTACATATGCAAAATATGCTTGTGCAATGCTTTCGAAACGATTGAGACTTGAGAAAATGTGCAAAGTCAAAAGGTTTCAAAAAACTTTGAAGCTCGATTGTGTGCCTTGAGTGGAAGCTTTTAGCCGTGCGTACTTTGAGAATTAGACTTTGTAATTTTTGAATGCCCAATGCAAGGCTGTGCAATTTGTAGGTGGGTCTGAGAGCGACTTGCCATCAAGTTCACGGGTTGAACACGGGGTTGATTATGTTGGCTACAAGGGTGGGGATATCGTTGTATTATGATGAGGCACGTGAGATTGGACGAGCTGTGCGTGGGTATGAGGGCTTATTTATCATAAAAGGTTACAATGCATTTAAAAAAAATGAAAGCTTGCAAAATTTGTCGATTGCAAAACAAGCAAAAGCCGTCCAAGGGGCAATGAGAGTATCTTGGAGCTATTCAATGAGCAGAAACTGCAAGAGGGGGCGCCTTCATGCTGTGATTGCATCCACGAGGTCCGATTGGAGGAAACCATCGTCGATCAACAACGTGTGTGTGTGTGTATGTGTGTGTATCAAAATAATGCTGCAGTAGAGCTTCGAATTGCATTGGTTTGCATTTGTCTAAGCTAGCACTACGGTAACTTAAGACTAAGGGTTGCCCTTCTTGTTGAATGTTTGCCGTAGCCTATGAGTTTCTTGTCTAGCTCGCTTTTACTGTAGCATGATGCACTATTTTCAGCTTTGCTTGTAGCTTTAATTAGGAGCTCCTTCAATCTTTCTTGCCAATTCAGTGCTACCCTCAATTTCTTGATGGAGAGCTCCCAAGCCTTCAAGGCTCTCTTAGTGTTTTTTTGCTCACGGGTTGTAGCTTGATTTCTTGCTGCAACTACACACTCTCCCGTTCGGTATTTGTTGGCTTTATTGGCCACCGATTGCTCCTCAGATTGGTTGATTTTCCACGAGTTTCCCCCAACCTGCAAAGCTCAAGAGCTCTCTGCTTTACTGCTTTTGATGAAGTGCCGAGATCTACCTTACTTTGAGCTAGTAGCTCTGCTTGCTACTGCTCGACACTCTCCTTGGTACAATTCCTTTGCTCTCCTACTAGTTGCCGATTGCCATGCCCAATTGGCTGATTTTGTGTAATTAAGGGGCTTGGTTAGTAGACTTAATTGCCTTCAAAACAAGTGTGTGCTTGATGCAAATTGGACAAATGGGTATTCTAAGGATTGTGTGCGGTATTGCTAAGCTAATGGCGGTGCTAACCGGCTCTGATACCAGTTGATGGGTTCGAAGGCAATAAGCTCAAGGTGGCTTGAAGGTGAAGGCAACCACAACTCAGACAGTTAGAGAGAGAAGACTACACACCTTTTGAAAAGTGCACTCAATATACAAAAAGCTAGACTTAATATTTTTAGCATAGGGTATATACAACATAGCTTGGGCTTTATTTATGCATAAGCTAGAGTGGCTATCTCGCTGATAACTCTCCAGGTAGTCCTTCTTAGAAGCTTACAACTCATAGGACAAATGCCAATAGCAAAGAATATGCATATGTAGAGGTGTTTCCCATAGTCACTGAAGAAGAATATGCCTATCTCAACAGTGTGTGTGTCCTAAAACTAATATCTAACCAACCCAAATGATTTTCTCATATTAAACTGATCACTTAATGTGGGAGAATAAACGGGAACAAGGGTTAAGATATAGACATGTGCTTATAGATCTATCTCAACACGGGGCCAATGGTAAGGAGCCCAAATGAGAGATGGTCTATCAAAGAGCAAGGCTAAAATGAGCATAAGACCTTAGGGTTAGCTTCATTGAAGACCTCCAATAATGTGTGTAAAAGTGCTTTGACCTTAGGTATGACCTTAGGTAAGCTAGGGCTGAGCTTGAGGCGCGGGAACCCGACCCAGCTCGAGGTGCTTATCTTGCTTGTCATGCTTGATGACTAAGGTGATTGAGGTGCTTGAGATTGCTTGAGGTGCTTGACATGCTTGAGATGTTAGGGTTGCACTTGAGGTGAGAACCCAGCCCAAGCTTAAAGTGCTTAAGGGCCAAGCTTGTGGTGGGAACTGGGCCTATGCACGAGGGGTTGAGGTGTCAAAAAGTCAAAGATTCAATCCCTACAAGGAGGGGGCGAGCCCTACATGAGGGGGATGAGAGAGAACACCCACACACTCACACAAGGCATGCATGGTACAAAGAAAGCAAAAGGGACACTTGTCAAGTTCCTCCTCATGTTGCCCTCATTGTGTGCCTGAAGGCTATTGGTTGCCACCCAAGGGGTCCAATGATAATTTAGGGGATTTAATTACTTGATTTTGCATTTATCAAGTCCTCTCTCTCAAAGGGGAAAGGGGGACACTTGTCTCAAGGCTACCTTGCTGCTTGTAATGCCTCCTGCTTGGCTAGGCCTGGAGGGGTCCAATGAGCTTCAAGCATGAGCTACAAGGGGGGGTCGACCCAAGCAAGCTAGGGGGTTGCTTAGGGGTATATAACACCCACACACACTCACAAACACTCTCATTCTGTGCTATGCAAAGTGCAAGAGCTCCCTCTCCTAGCGATCTTATCCAATCCCGAGAATGGAGTGGAGTTTTTTTGAACATGCATTTAGTTTGTGGGTTGGGGAGATAAGGGTTGCAAAAATGATCCCCTTTAGAGTGTTCAAGGTTGCATGGGTGCACATAAATCTTGTGAGTGAAGTAAGTGTTATTTGCTTTTGAATGCACTATTTTTTAAAAAATTGTCAAAGATGGTGTCCAATGATACATTGCAAAAATGTCGCTTGGTTGATAGTGACCAAAGGCATCTATTCCGAGAAGCCATTCTTGCAGTGGTTGAAAATGCATGTTTATTGGTGGTAGCTAAAAAGGTGAGCGTAGTAACATTAGAGTACGGGATCATATCTAGTATTACAACATTACTAATGCTTGGAGTGTAGGGGTGGTTTGAGCTTGGCGGAGAAGATGGAGGCAGAGAACTCCACAATGATGAAGTCACACGTACACGCCACATGCAATTGTGGCCTGTATCTTGGTGAGGCAATGCAGTCTATTTGACACAATATCTTCCTTAAAGCTGACACAATATCTTCCTTGCTTGTTAATCCTTGCCTGAGACAAAGGCCGCAATATCCTAAAACACTTCGGCCCATTTATCACCAAAACTATGGATTGCTACTCTCTGTTTACAAGAAACATTTGTGGGCATTTAGGGCTATAGGAAACTGCCAAAACAGAGCTTAGCGCTCTACACTTCTACATCTCCGTTGATGCATAGTCCGTATACTTGTTGTGGATGACCCTAATCATCTTTTCATTGAAGCTTGGGAGCTAATGTCACAGGGCGGTGTCCTTTGAGTCACCCTCCATGTGAGATCCACCTTTCTGTTGGGCAAACTGATCAATCTCCAAAGCGAACTGCAAAGAAACAATGTCGGATTATGATTCTAAAAAAACAACAATTAGAATTGAAAAGAATGAATACTTACTTACTATCAAACATAACAATGGTTCTTGTTGGTATAACATTGTGCCAAGATCAGTGCACTCCGAGCACATGAAATGTTTGTGGGAGCGAAGCTACTCTCGGGGACACTCTCCTAGAAATCTTTCTCCTCATCAATGGTTTGTAGAGCTACCGCCACGAGGGAATCCATGGAATTATGTCCCTCTGGCAAGGCTAACGTGTTGATGAGGGGAGCAGAGGAGTAGTCCACTTAGAACTCGGCCTTTTGACTTTGGGTTCTCTATATCACGAACGCCAACATATATTGCAAGAACAAAGAGGGCTTTGTATTGATGCATTTCAAGAGAGTGGGTAATGTCGTCAAAGAAGAAATTCTTGACCATCCACTATAATAAAATGCAGGGTGCGCAAAGAGCAACCATTAGGATCTCATCTTCGACATCCTGCCCTTCCAGGTCTTGGTCAACATCTTCTGTTAAGTATGGAGCCTGATTTACCCTTGTAAATTTTTGTGTAAAAGTGCACATTTGTAAGGGCCCCCATTATGAGGAGAAGTCATCGTGCATGAAGGAAATCACTCAACGGAAACCAAAATTTTCACGGCCAAGAATCAGGGGCAACTTTAGGGCCTCGGGGGCGGAAGCCCCCGATACTTTTTTTTCCCTCGCCAATATATATGGCCGGACGGCGGCCGAAAAGTGGTCGGAAAACAACCGTCAGTTGGCCGGTGTGGCCGGTAGTCAATGGCCGATGGCCGGTGGTCGGAAGTCAATGGCCGGTGCCGTGGCCGAATTCAAAAGCGGACTTGTCGTCTCAAGGGCGGCCACACATGGGCGGATTGGAGGGTCCGATTTGGACTTATTCGCACAAAGGCGGCTACACATGGCTGCATCTCATAAGAGAGGGCAGCCCTTTTGGCCTATAAAAGGAGGCCATTTCTACACACATTTCAGAGTGTGAAGTTGATGCAACAAGGTGAGTGTGAGGTGGTGAGAGTGAAGCAAGGTGGGAGCTCCATTAAGGGTATAATCCCTTTGTAAACTACTTCTTGTTTTGAAGTACTAAAGCCATTGAGTGGCTGCTTTCCCGTGACGTAGCCCACATTGGTGAACCACGTATATCGTGTGTACTCTCTCTCTCTCTCTCTCTACTCTATAATCTCATGTATGTAAATCTTCTCTCTCCATTAAGTAATCTACTCAATTATCTATTTAGCTACGTCTTATTTCCTAACAACTGGTATCAGAGCAAGGTTGGTCGTAGCTAAGTTATCTCAAGGAAAGGATTCCTTGAATTGAGTGGGAGTTATGGTGGAGGAAGGGATGCTCAAGATTGAGAAGTTCAACGGCAAAAACTACCAACATTGGAAGATGCAGATTGAAGACTATCTCTACCAGAAGGACCTCTATTTGCCATTAGACGGTCTTGCAAAGAAGCCTGCAACGATGGCAGATGAAGCATGGATTGTCGTTGATCGAAAGGCACTGGGAACAATCCGGTTAAGCTTAGCGTCAACGGTGGCCTTCAATGTTTCAGAGATGAAGACCACGGAGGACTTGATGAAGTCACTTGACGACTTCTACGAGAAACCATCGGCATCCAATAAGGTATTTCTTATGAAGCGCTTGTTCAATCTAAAGATGGCAGATAATGGTTCAGTTGCAGAACACCTGTTGAGCCAGCAGAGGATCACACCCACATTTTTGCTCACACTCATAATTTTGTAACCATTGATTGTAATAAATGTCTTTCCGACATTAATTTTGATTTGAGCCATTCATTAAGTAACGGGACTCAATTGAGTTTCCAGCTTGTAATCCCGAAGTAATTTCACTTGCTGATGTAATTAGTTAGAGATGTTCTCACCTCCAAGGCTGAGGTATATAAGCCAAAGTTTTTGTAACCTAAGGGGAGATTATTAATCAAAGTGAGTTTTTTTTTGGAGCGCCGTGACTGTGTCTGAGAGAGAGAGAGAGAGAGAGAGAGTGAGAGTCTTATCTACTTGCTACGCGAGCTACGGAGCCGCCATTGGAGAAGCGACACCGCCATTGTGTTAGCAACGGCGAGAGCTACGCACAGATACCAAGAGTGCGCGCTATCGGCTTCTATGTGTGGTAAGTTCCTACGAGCTTCGGTGTGAGTTTTCTTCCAACTCGTGTGTCGGAATGGAGCGTGCAGCATATCTATAGAACCACAACGAGTAGAGCTACACATTAGTACCATCGGGGTCAAGTTTCGATCACCTGTATTTTTCGGCATGTCTTCATACGCGTTTACCGCACAGAGTGGTTATAGGTTGATTTTGCAGTTCAAGTCTTTAGGGTGTTGTTCTTACCTAGTGTATAGACTTCCCCTTGAGTTTGAGATTGATTCAATGATTCTAGATCCTGTTTCGTATAGCATTCGTTCGTGGTAAGGATTTCAGTCACTTGCGTATTTTAGAACTTAGATTTGATTTCCTTAGTAGTGATTGTCATTAGAAGGTCGAGTAGGTGATTTGACACCCACCTAGTTGTTTCCATGCGCCTGCGGGTCAAGCTCCGTCCTCGTCTGACAAATTCTGTTGTTGGTTGAGTTCTCGCTATTTAGCTTCCGCTAGCGGCGTAACCGCCTTAACATTTGGCGTCGTTGCCGGGGACGAGAGCCCTAAGTAGGTGACCTTAGACTAATCCTACGAGGTGAGTCGTATAAACTACTTTGTATACTTTAGTTAGAAAAGATCTAGGAGTGGTGGACTCCGAAGATCTCGAGAGATACTAGGAAGTGGGGTATTCCTGGGTCTTCCGTGTTGACAGTATTTTTAGTTTAGCTTAGATTTGTTTTGTTGTTTTGTTGGTGTTGAGTAGTTGTTGATAGAAGAAGAATTTGCTAGTCCGTGAGTGGCAGTGGATCTCTTTAAAATCACAACTACCAAACCCATTTTATGATTAGGAATAGCTTAGGTAGGACTTCATTTGATCCTGATCTAGAGCTAGTAATCATTGGAGTATTTGCTTGATATGGTTGATTGCATGTTAGATCACTAAACCGTCGAGTTAGTAGTGAAACTTGCAATAAACAAAAGTGAGAGAAATTTTCTGTGTATCTGGGAGTTGCTGAGCACTTGAGAAAGCTTTAGGAAGGATTCTGTGCCAAAAAACTGGAAATCTGCAACTTTAGACATCATACGCGTATGATGTCTAAATGACCAAACAGAGACCAAAACAGAAATTTTGACTTTACCAGAGTGTTCAAAAGGGGGGTTATACCCTAATTTCAACTTAAAACAAGAGCATTAACACTCAAAGAAACCCAAAAAGACAAGCCGGAGTCCAAGAAACGCAAAGAACAGGAAATTTTGGATTCAGATCTTGTTTTTACATTCAAACCTGACAAAAACACTTGAAACTCAATTATAAACATTGGAGAAGGCTTAAAACCAAGAATAGTCAAAATTTGGGACAAAAGACATCATACGCGTATAATGTCTTTTAGCACATCCACTGCTTATTTTTGATATCTGACCTGACAAGATTGTTACAAACACTGTAGAAAGCATAAATATCAAGTCTTGACCCAAATTGATGAAAAAGACATCATACGCGTATGATGTCTTTGACCTAATTTTGGACATATTTTGATACTTTGCCAACACAGATCCATTGTAATAGCTGTCTAGAGGTTATATTTCAAGTTTCATCCCATTTTGATCACAATTGATCCAAAACAAGTCAAAAGCGGAAAATTGCCAAGAAAAGCCTAAATTAGCCATAACTCGGTCAAACAGAGTTCAAACTGAATTTTGTGAGTGGACAGAGCATAAGGGGGCTACTGAGAGTGAGCATAACCAAAATAGTCCAAATCTGTGAAAAAAAGACATCATACGCGTATAATGTCTTTTTCAGCATAACTGCAACAAAATTGTCACTTGATGAAACAAAAGTTGTCCAACTGACAAGATTAAACAATTGACCAAGTATCAATCAGTTTGGATCAATTCTGACCACAAAAACTTGGGAAAACAAATTGCCGAGACAGAAAAGTTAAAGTCCTTTAGGGGAATTGATGAATTTGAGATCGGGCAAGAATCTCCAGAATAACCAACCAAAACAAGGGGAACAAGCAAGTGTCATATTAACCGAGGGAAGTGTAAAACAAAGTTGGGTGCAACCATTAGAGCCGATCTTTGAAGGAAGTGTTTCTGCTACTTCTTCGGAGAGATCTTACGAGATTTTCACCGAACACTTGGAACACTTGAACCTGAACAACAGAGAAAATATGGCAGCAGGATCATCAAACCCTTCCGCCACAATGAAGCTATTGTTTATAAAATACCAGTACGACAATGAGCAAGGTGCCAAGATCTACAAAGATGGAATGGACCGCTATTGTGTAAAGATAGAAGATAGACCTAGTGAGTTCAAGGACTTAGTGCCTGTGAGCTATAGCGGAGATAGATATCTAGATGATGAGGGTACCATGTACTTGGTAGTCCTAAACCCTAACATTGTGGACAAGTGGGGATTGATGGGCACCAAAGCCAAAGTAGATGAAGAACTTGAGGAGAAAGCACCAATAATGAACTTCCGATGCGAGGTTAAGAAGAGAGAATGAAACTACAAGGATCAACACTGATAACATCTATGTGGGGCTATACAAATATAATAATGGGAGCAAGATCTCTATTATAGATGTGAAGAACCCTACACCGAGAGTTGACAGATCAAAAAAGACTTTATGTCTTTACCTACACAGAGGGATCGGAAGTGAAAATTGCCGCTTACGACAAGTATGGGAGGCAATACTCAACAATGGGCAAGAAAGAATTAGAAGGATATACATACTTTGGGGACCACTACATCAGTATTATGTTACTTCTAGCTCACAAAGGCCAGCACCAACAAATGGAGTGCAAAACCCAATGACAACAGGAGGACAAAGAACTCAGCTGCTGACTCTTTCAGTCAACCTCAGTACTCGAAGCCCGGACCAATGGGATCATTACATTCCAGAGAGTCAATGGATACGAATCGAGGTAGTGCAGTTCCAATCCCCACATACCACTCCAGGTCCAAGGTTCGAAGCGGAACCAACCACACATTTACCTCCTAGTAGTAGACTCAGGCAGGGAACCGACAAGGGTAACCCATGAAGTCCATGATGCTAGAGAAAGCTTTAGCCGGGACACAGGAGCAATGAGATTGGTAGCAGACCATAGACGTATGAGACCATCTCAAGTAGCCAAGTGTATGCCAAAGAAGTATGGTGGTTCAGGAGATCCGTATGCACATGTGTCACTCTTTAAGCAAGTCTTAAGAGCTGAGCAAATAACAGATTTCCATACACAATACGAGGGATTTGGTCTTACTCTAGAAGGTACGGCATTGACATGGTTTCAACCACTGAACAAGGGGGATTCCATGACATTGACCATTTGCTAAGAGAGTTTGCTGAGGAATTCTCAAAACGAGGGATTAAGCACAATACGGTCTCACAAATATATGCTTTTAAACAGAGAGAACACGAAAAAGTGAAGGAAGCTTCACTTCGCTTCAAACAATACATTGAGAGATGTCCAGTACGTGAACGACCACAAGATGACAGACTATCTGTTCTCTTATTGAAGGATTGAGAAACGACACTCTCAAGAAGGACTTGTACTTGAAAGCTTGTACAAGTTTCGAGCAAGTAACGAGAGAAGCATTGTACTTAGTGGATAACTGTACGGTTTATGGAGAAGTGTCAGCGGATACAGATTTTGCATCCAGTAGCTCTTCCTCCGTAGCGAGCAAGACTACCACTAAAAAGAATGTTCAAACAACAACCATGCCAAATGTAGAGCAAATGATAGAAGATGCTCTAAAAAGGATGGCACCATACCAAAAACCATTGCCAAAACCACTGAAATGGTATGCTATTGAACAAAAATGGACAAACCATCCAATAGAGGAGTGCTATTACAACAAAGGGTATGTAAGGGAGCGTCAGTATGCACCTCCTGCTCAATTAGCACCACCTCAGGTACATCCAGTACCTCGATACCCAACGGAAAATGTACCAAGACCTATGGGGATAGAAAGACCGCAACCGTATTGGGACAACAACCACCTTTACCAGGAGCAAGACCAGTGGGCATTAGATATGCACCAACCTTAGAGAATCAGGAAGAACAAGTCTTAGTGCCTGTTCAAGCCTATTATGAAGAATCTGGTGCACACATGTCTCCAACTGTGTATTACCCACCAGAAGAACCCAAACAACCAGAACCATGGGGCATGATTGGGAATGTTGGAACACCAACAGTTACAAGTGCTTCTGATGAAGAGAGATACAATTTGGACGCAAGAACATTGATGTTCATAGCTCATGGAGGGTTAACAGGACAAAGACCATCCTATCCACAAAGGACGAATCAAGTGGGACCAAGACCAGCACTAGGACCCTGTTACAAGTGTAGAGGTGACCATCTGATAAATGTTTGTCCACATACGGAAATCATTAGAATTAACGCTTATTGTACTGAGTGTGGGGTTACTCACTTCATTGAGGATTGTTCAAAGAATCCAAACAAAGTGCAAAAGACGACATTGAATATGCTAGAAACTATTCCTACCAGCAGTGGGTCTGAAAATGAAACTCTGATACCAACGCAAGTTGTTACTAGAGCTCAAGCTAAGAAAACCACTAGAGAACTTGAGAATGGAAAGTTAGCGACTGAAGTGGTTAGTCAAGGACCGCGGAGTCAGAGAAACACATGGAAAGCTAGAAAAGCACGCATGAAGTCGAGAAAATAACGTGAAGACGCTATTCTAGCTGAGGAATTAAAGCGAACTAAAGATAGATTAGAAAAACTTGAGAGTCAAAACGGGAAACGAGAGATGAGACCAGAAAGAACGAAACAAAAGAGTATCAAAGAGACAACGAGCTTAAGCTCAGGGGGATCAGTGCTAGTCGACAAAGTACACAAACCATTGGACGCACTGATGAGAGCTTACGAAGCTAGGTTAAAGAACAAACAAACACAAGAACAGAGGTGGATGACATACCCAAACGCGGAATTGGAAAAGCAGAGACTTGAAATGTGCCAGAGAATGATCGAGACTGCACAAGCCTTATTAGAACCACCAAGAGAAACAATGAATTGTGGAACGGAAAACCCAATTCAGCAAGAGACTATCATTTCACGGGTAGCTGAAAAGACTCCCAGTGCACAAAAGCCTGAAAATACACACAAGGATGACCGCATAGTATTGAACACAACCGATCAGGAGATAGAGAGTTTTCATCCAGTCATACAGAGATTTACGGAAGAGATGAGGATTACAATGAATTTTGGAAACAAGTGAGAGAGGCAAACTTTGCAAACGAGCTAAGTTGCCAAGCCAATCAGACAAATTGGGAAAAGGACATCAGGAATCCTCCCATAGTGGAATTTGAGGCAGGATCTCAAGTGGACTTGGATCTGCAATCTTACTGGGGAGATGGGGCTCTGTTAGAACAATGGAGAGCAAACCTCATTCACTGAATACCTTACCTTCATACTTAGGAGAGTATGAAGCAAAATCCGAGATTAGAGCACTTCCCTCACAAAGAATTTCATCAGAAAAAGTCATGGACTTGCAAGGATTGATAGAGCTCTTGTCAACACCAGTGACATGCACTATCACTCTAGCTGAGCTTTTGAGGCTAAGACCACATATGTGGACCACTGTAGGAAAATGCTTGGAGAAATTTGGGATAAAAGACCCAACATCGAGACTGCAAGAGGGTATACAAGAGCTGAGCAAACCACAAAAGAACGCTAAGCCTGTACCCTTAAACAAGGTCGGAGAGTATTGAAGGTGAAGAGGGAATACAACCTTACCAGTTGAATTCCAAGGAGTGAACACTATGGCAATACTAGACAGCGGAGCTGGGGTAGCCATTGCTACAAAAGAAATCTGGAAAAAATGGGGGAAACCAGCAATAAGGAAGACTAGGTTGAAACTCCAATTAGCAGATGGACACATGGAGAAACCTATGGGGTTATTAGAGAAAGTCGTAGTGACTTCTTGCGGCATTGAATACGAACATACTTTTGCTATTGTCGATTTTGCAAGGAGAATAACTATGATCATACTGGGAAGACCATTCATGAGACAATTGAAAATGGTCCAGGATTGGGGCTACGATCACATATACCTGAGAAATATGGAAACCACTACACGTGTGAACCTGAAAGACCATAGCTACAAAGATGTGAACCGAAAACCGGTAGAGGAGTTTGATTCAGCTACTTTGGCGGGATCCGAATTTCCAACTTGGTTAGGTAAGCCCAAGGAGTTATGGATGTGTGGAGCCTCGAAATGTGGAAGTCTGAGGCGAGAAGAATATGTTTTAGAAAGGGCTATCGAAGACGAAACTTATATAGGAGAACCCTTTCCAGAGGACACGTTTGAACCATTAGAATGGACACACATTCTAGCAACCCTAGATGTTTGTGCAATTTCGGATGGTTCCACAACAAAATTTTGCGACAAGGACGGGTACGACGTGGTTCCGTACTTCATGTTGAGAACTGTACTCGAAAAAGAAACTGAAAAGAACGATACACTGGAAAAGGAAGATGAAGAAGAGGTGTTTCACGACATTCCCGATCATCCAGAGTGGGGAAATGAAGCAGACAACGAGTCAACGAGTCAACGGACAATTCAAGCGGAAACGAAGAAACTATAACGGATGTCAGATTTTATGATTTTCCGAACCAAAAACTAAACAACGCCAGAACGCTATAGAGCAAAGAGAAAACAAGGGGGTTAGAACCAATCCGATGCTTAGAATAAGAGGAAAAATCATTTCTAATGCTAGTAAAGGCGGAAGATTGTGTTAAGGACAAGATTTCTGAAGAATGAGAGGCAATGATCAAAAGAGCTTACGAAAAGACAAAAGAAGCTCAAGAAATCAAGTTCAAAGGAATGAAACGAAAACTGAAACAGAAAAATCAGAAAAGAAGAAAGCGCAACAGAGAACACACGGAGTCCAAGTTTGAACGTAGAAACAAGTACAGAGAGCTCAAGAAAACTCTGAAAGAAGTTTGGACGACAGAAATTGAGAGTGGAGAGGACGAAAACGCCAAAATCAAGGAAAACATGGATGTTCCCTCTCACTACAGGAAATTCACAATAGAGGATAGGAAGGTGGTATTAACCCAACCTATTCGAGAGAGAAAGGCGAACGGATCTTATGACGGACCGGAGGATGCAAAAAAGTTGATTTAGCAGCTCCAGGTGAGACACCTAGACCGTGTACATAGCCACAGATTTGTCTCCAGGCGAGGAAGAGAGACTTTTGAGTCTTCTTCGAGAGTACAGGGATGTGTTTGCATGGTCTTATAAGGACTTAAAGGGAGTTGACCCATCGATATGCCAACACACAATCCCACTAAAACAAGATGCAAAGCCTAGCAGACAGAGACCATACACATATAATGATACGTTTGCTAAGCGAATCAAAGAAGAGATAGATAAGCTAATGGAAGCTGAATTCATATACGAGATTGAACACACCGATTGGGTATCTCCATTGTGGTGGTACCCAGAAGAACGGAAAACTCCGAGTGTGTGTCAACTTAAAGAAAGTGAATGCTGCAACAATCAGAGACAATTATCCCCTGCCGATAACTGATCATGTTCTAGAGCGTGTATCAGGGAAAACAACATACTCCTTTCTTGATGGTTTTTCAGGATATAACCAGCTAGCCATAGCATCGGCAGATCAACATAAAACAGCTTTTGCAACGGAGTGGGGAATTTATGCTTATCGGGTTATGCCTTTTGGTCTAACCAATGCTCCCGCAACCTTCCAGAGGCTGATGACGCATGCTTTCAAAGAATACTTAAGGTTGTTTCTAGAAATATACATGGATGACTTATGTGTACATTCTCTTCTGAGGGATGAGCATCTAGAACACCTAAGAAAAGTATTTGAGAAATGTAGGACATATCGCATTTGTCTCAATCCTGAGAAATGTGTGTTTATGGTCCGACAGGGCAGAATTCTGGGACATATTGTCTCACAAAACGGAATATCCACGGATTTAGAGAAGATAAAAGTTATAGTGGATATGCCTAGACCAACCAATGCGAAACAAGTACAGAGCTTTATGGGACATTGCGGATATTATAGATGATTCATTTACATGTACGCTATAATAGGCCAACCACTTTACAGGCTAATAGTGAACTTTGAATGGACAGAGGAGTGTGAGTAATCATTCAAGAAATTGAAAGAGGCACTCATTACTGCTCCAGTCTTGAAATCACCAGATTGGGAGAAGATATTCCATGTGCATATAGATGCTTCGGCATATGCAATAGGATGCATTTGGCTCAGCCAGAAGAAGGAAACATGGATTTTCCTATCTGTTACGCCAGTCGACAACTCAACAATGCAGAGAAGAATTACACCACAACAGAGCGAGAAGGATTAGGAATGATATATGCTGTGAAGAAATTTCGGCATTATCTTCTAGCCAACAAGTTTGTGTTTTTTACGGATCACCAAGCCTTGCTCTACCTAGTGAATAAACCATGCAATACCGGGAGAATAGTGAGATGGTTCATTATTTTACTGGAATTCAACTTCACGGTAGTAGTAAAGAAAGGAGAAAACATCTTAGAGCTGATCATCTTTCGCGATTGACGAATGGAGAAGACCCTATAGGAGTAGATGACGACATGCCAGACGCGTACTTGTTCAACATAGAAATGATACCGAAGTGGTCTCAAAATGTCGTTAGCCTATTAACCTAGGAGGAGAGTTTGATAGAAGAGAATACAACAAGAACATATTGCTATTCAGCAATCCAAGAATCTTCAATTGGTTGCAGGAAGGTCAATTGGGAAATGATCATGTTTTACGACTATGCATCAATCCTGAGGAATATAATATATATCTGCGCGAAGCACATGTTCAGGAATGTGCATTTCATTGTTCAAGAAGGAACACATATAGGAATTTGTTACAACTGGGAGTCTATTGGCCAGGAATGAAAGAAAGCGTACATGAATATGTCACTGTATGTATTGTATGTTCATCAAAACCGCCAGCAGAGTATTCGACATTATATCAGATAATGATCGCTCCGGAATGGAGTCAGTATATTGTTGAATATCTCACAAATAGAACTTTCCCAGAAGGAACGTCAAAAGCTCGTCAGAAATCTGTAGAGACAGAAGCTAGAGATTACGCTTTAATAGGAGATCAACTCTATAAGAGAGGTAAAGACAACCAGCTTAGGATTTGCGCATCAGAGTCTGAGTATGTGATAATCCTGGAGCAAGCTCATGGAGGAGTAGGTGGAGGCCATTTCTCAGGTGATAAGACAGCACAACTTGTCTTAGCTGCAGGAATATGGTGGCCAACATTACATATGGACGCTGAAGAATACGTTAAACGGTGTGATGACTGTCAGCGGACCAAAGTACCACTTAAAAGAGATGATATGCCGCTTAGACCAATGATGGGGGCAAGAGCTTTTGCAAAATGGGGGATTGATTATGTCGGACCCATTTCACCTCCTGCATATAAGACTCATGCACAATACATTGTTGTGGCTACAGACTATCTAACAAAGTGGGTCGAAGCAAAGGTAACTCAAAAAGCAGATGCCAGGACCACGACACAATTTCTATATGAATACGTCTTTGTACGATATGGATTGCCAATAGAAATTGTGAGTGATCGAGGTACACATTTTATAAATGAAGTGATAGAGATCCTTCTAGATGAATTCATGGTAATCCATAGGAAATCAGCCCCGTATCATCCACAAGCAAACGGACAAGCTAAAGCAACAAACAAAACCATATGCACGGTCCTTACGAAGATTGTATCTGAGTCGAGAACTGACTGGGACCAGAAGTTGCATTCAACATTATGGGCATATAGGGTAGCATATAAAACATCAAAAGGAACGACCCCATATAACATGGTTTTTGGGCTAAATGCTATCTTACCAATAGAATTCTTGATTTCAACCTTAAGGGTGGCTAAGGATCTAGAGTGGACATGGCACGAGCTTTCTGATAGAATAGATGACCTGGAAAGCTAAACGAGCTTCGCCTAAAAGCAGTAGCTTCTATCTACGCTCAAAAAAGGCGACAAAAGGAATTTTTTGATAAGCATGTGCGGACTAAAGAGTTTAATGTTGGGGACTATGTCCTAGTTTACACTCTGAAACAGCATGCTAAGAAGCTTAAAAAGCGAGGGATGGGACCTCTGGTGATTAAAGATCTATCACCAAGTGGAGCCGTCAAGCTTGCTACATTAGACGGAGAAGAAATGCCCAATTGGATTAGTGGATGTAGAGTGAAAAAGTATTTTTTGCCGCTAACCCAAGACATGCTTCTCAAAATACATCAAGAAAAGCTGCGTGTCCAGAAAAAGAAAAAGATTGTGGAGGAAGCGCAAGCCGAGGCGAAGGAAAGAATGGAGAAAAGAAGACTACTGCGTCAGAAACAGCGCAATGAAGGAGCAATACGAATAAACGCAGTCAGTATAACAGGAATGGATAATGACAAAGAAGAACCCATCATTGAATGCAAAGTAGGAACCAACCAAATCAAAGCCAGAGCACTATTGGATTCAGGAGCTCAAACTAACCTACTTTCACTCAGTTTGTACAGACAATTGACAAATGACACTAAATTACAAACTGCCAAGCAAGAGTTAAAGAGTTACTCTGAGAATTCAATCAAAACTGTCGGATGCACAGTTTTACATATACAGATTAACCGTTATGTGTATCCTCATATGTTTTACGTGGTTGAAGACCAAGCTACACAACATCCATTATTGCTAGGACAACCATGGCAGAAGCAATACAATGCAATGATTGACTGGAGTTCTAAATCAGTGCTTATCAAATACGAAGGTGAAAGTCAATCAGTTAAGTTCACCAAAGGAGCAGAGCCAACTCCAAAGGAAGAATCCAAGCACAAGGTAAACAACAACCAGAGAAAAAGAAGAAGCAATGGCAACCAAAAGTTTCTATACAACCGGATTACTCTTCGACGAGGAATTCTCAACATTGGATAAGGAAGACAAGCAATAATATAACAGCTCAACCTTGGGAAAAAACGGGTCAAAGTTGGTATGGAGACCAAAAAAGGTTGTGCCAGAGAACACAAAGGTGGAAAACAGAGTCTTCAATACCAGACAACAGAGTGATTCCAGACAATCAAGGACAGAGAAACAGATCTGGATTCCAAAGAAGTTCATGACGGCACAAAGCTATAGCAAGAAAATTTGGATCCCAAGGATTTGTAAACAGGAACTCCCTTCAGTACAATCCACAGAAACTCCTAGGTATTTCAAGGCGAGGAAATCAACACAAAGAACAAAGCAGGTTTGGGTCGCAAAGAGTTTGTGGCAAGCACAAGCGAAGCGGAAGCAGATTTAGATTGTGAAAAAGAACAACAAGGTAAAGAAGAATCCATCTACTGATTCTACTACCGAAGTGCCAAAACCAACCCAAAACCCGACCACCAATCCTTCAATCAAACAAAGAGCAGCTTTATTGGAAAGACTGTTGTATCATCGCTCTACAATTGCATTGGGAACTTATGATCAAAACAACTTCGCCCATAGACACTTCATAGTCGTCCAGGAGGACTCAGACTAGGAGGGGGGGAGGTATACAGGTATACAGGAGCTACAAAGCAGCTACAAGCGACAAAAACAAAGAAAAACAAAAATTATATTACAAGGGCAGTGTCTTACATGATTTCGCAATTTTTATGTTTGATTGCGGATATTGATAATATTTATGCCCTTATATACCTTGTTTTGCAACAAGAAGAGATCAAATGATGAATTTGGGTCTCTAGACGTGTAAATATCACTAAATAAGAGTGTTTTTGGAGTTAAAAAGTGGAAAAAAGTGGTAATCCAAGTCCAAAAATCACAAATAAGTGTATATTCATATACACAGGGTTACCAGCTATTTATTGTGTATGTTTGGAAATTTTTGGCTTCAATTTGCTATTTTCTTTTATTTTTTATGATTTTCTTGATAAAAGTAAAAGAAAAATAAAAAAACAGGTGAAACGAGATCAGAAAAAAGAAAAGAATAGATGGTGATGATTCTAATGACAAGGGCAACCCATGGTAAAAAATTGAGTACAATTCGAAAAAAGTTGCGGAAAGCCCGAAATGACAGAATTTTGGCAAAGTGGACAGATTTCTCAGAAAAAGGTCAAACGGAGTCCACATTGAGAAATTTCAAATCCTAAAGTGCATTTTACGACGAGATAGGAGCAAATGCAAATTTGGTAACAAGTGATTCAGGAAGTCCAAAGTTAAGTATTTTTGACTTCACTTACAGGCTCATTTGCAATATTACCCACTTGGAGAGAGCAAAGAGCACACAGGAGCATCCAACCTTCTACAGCCTTCTACGACTGCTACGAGAGCTCAGAGGACACCAGACATGAGAGGTAGACTCGTTGCCATAAGCTTTTGATGCTTATCATTAACTTTTGTCGCGAAAACTGAGCAAAACCAAGAAACAAGAGCAGACGGGGAATGCGGTAGAATGCTAGGTAGTGGCACAACCACCTAACCTTGCAAGAACTTATAGGTGGGTTACCCTAGTATAGAAGATGGGTTTCTAACACTCAAAGCTCGAGAAAGAACGACTGGAAAAACCCTAGGTCAACAGAGCCTGCAAGAGGCAAACAGGAAAAAGTTGTTGAAATGACACAAAACTTCTCAGGAAGCTTAACAACATCGAGGGCAATGCAACCATGGAGTATCTCCAGGTTTGGACCACCAAAAGTGGGTCAAAACAACCGATTCGACGACAGACACACAAAGCGTCATTTTGGCATAACGGCTGAAATTGACGACCGAATGAAATGAAACTTCACAAGCAGCTTCAAGTAACTATTGATGACTTATGTTTGCAAGCAAAACCCAAAAGAAAGCTGATTCACTTACCGATGGTGAAAAAGACGCTTTCGGGCAACCAAATGGAGAAAGATGGAGAACGGGGAGCCAAAGTCAAGTTCAACCAAATAGATGGCTTCACAACATATCCAATGAGCTGGAAATGCAACTCTCGAGAAGAAAAGTTGAAGAGATTCAACTCCAAGGCAAAAAGACGACTTCGGAGACTGAAATGCCTATAAGGGGGCTTTTTAGCTAAACTGATGACTTTTTAAGTTGAAAACTAGTTAGCAGGGCTTAGGGCACTAGCACAAAGCATTCTTTGCACAAAATGACCAACATTTCAAGAAAAGACATCATACGCGTATGATGTCTCACAGCATGAATTTCACATCCATTTCAACATTTGAGTGCATAGCCTCATTCCACATGTTAATCACATCCTATGAACCAAGTATCATGAGAATTGGAGTTAGAAAACCCAAGGAAAACCAAAAAGACGCAAAGTAGGCCATAAAATTGATTTTTGGTCCTAATTTTGTCAAAATAACTCCAAACTCATTGAAACTTTGTAGGATTGTTGTTAAACACATCTACAAGCTATCTGGAACCAAAAAGCACCATTTTGACACAAAAGACATCATACGCGTATGATGTCTATTTGCACTTACAGAGCCAGAACTGCTCATTTGTCATCATACATCCATTATATATAATTATTACATGCTACATATGAAATTTGGAACCATTTGGTCAAGAGGATCACCCCATTAGCCCAATTGAGGGAAAATCCTTCACCTAAAGCCTATTTTTGGCCCAAATCCAACATACTCAAGTCCAAACCAAGATTTGAGTAGAAACAGTCCTTCACTAGTACATGGGGAGTCCACATAACCAATCCCATGCAAAATTGATGAAAAAGACATCATACGCGTATGATGTCTCCAGAGCCATTTTTAGCCCAAAATCTATCCAAACTTCATAAATCCACTGAATAAGCCTATCTAAAGCCAAATCCAAGCTTATAGAGAAATTTGATCCAAAAATACACTAAAAGACATCATACGCGTATGATGTCTCACTATGTGATTTTGGCACCTCAGGGCTTCAACCACCAAACAAAAGTGATCTACATGCCATTTGAAAGTGAACCACCAAGTTTTATCCAATTTGGATCATAAAATCCAATTCCCTTTCAAAATTTTGCCAAGAGCCGGAACTGGACTAAATTGGCCAAAACTTGACCAAATGGGATCCAAACTCAAATCCAAGCATATGATAATCATGTATACACTATCAGCTACAAGCACAACTAATATGAAGTCATTTTGACACAAAAACATCATACGCGTATGATATCTCCAGCATGATTTTGAGCCCATTTTGCATATTTTTTCACCTACCTTGCATCCTTAGGCCCTGAATAGCTCATGTTTCAATTTTCAAGTCATTTGGATAGTTAAAAGCTTCATTTCGGCTTTCAGTACTAAAAAGACGCTAACTTCTGAAATTGGAGTTACAGGATCCATGGATTCCACCAAGTCATCGGCAACGAAGAGAAAAAGACCGAAAATCAAAGATGCTATTGCAGAAGCGGAACCATTTGACATTCCAGCAGAAACCCTCAAGCCAACCAAAACTTGGGTGGAGGAAGCAGTATTGGAGAAAGAGGGAATAAAGATCTACCAGGGGACTTTCAGAGATCCTCAAGGGCAAGCGATGGATGTACCGATGATCCCACAGGAATTGGTAGATTATAGCAGGTCAGAAGACATCAGCAGGTACCTGGAAAGGGCAGACTTGCACAGCTTCTTCACCTCGAGACCATCAGGTGTGGATACAAGAAGAGTGTACGAGTTGGCAACATCCATTCAGAAGGATGGAAAAGCCACATTGACAGCCATGGATGGAGAGAAGTAGAAGTACAGATCACTCCACAGCTAATTGCAGACGCATTGAAGCTGAACAACAAAGGGAGCTCGGTCAGGGAAAAGAGGGAGGCCATAGAGGTCTATGGGCCCAAGAAACAGAATGCGACCTATGGAGATATGGCGGACCCAAGAGCGGCAACCCTTTGCCGACTGTACAACCAATTTCTTCATGTTTGCAGTAAAAGACCGCAAAAGTATACGACACCACCCCATGCCATTGCGACCACCATCACATGGGCATTAAAGAGCAATATGCCAAAAGAGGTGAATTACGCTCAACACATCCACGAGCAAGTAATTGCCATGCACAACGAGAAGCCAAAATACATAGGAGGAGCGGAAATTCTGACAAGAATAGCTTATGAAGCTATTGGAGCTAGAGATCAGTGGCCAAAGGCTCCCTCCCAGAATGAGTGGCTTAGAGAAGCCGACGAGGAGGAAGACCAGCCCGAAGTACCCAAGAGGGCATCCACAAGAGCACGCCGAAAACTAGAAGTAGTTTCAGAACCTGAAGAGGATGTGGACGAGCCACTTAAGAAGAAAGTAAAGAAGAAGGTTTCCCAAGCAAACCAAAAGTCAGAAAGCGGCAAGGATGGAAAGATTAGTGGAGCAGTTTAGAGCGGAAAGAGCTCTAAAGGGTGACTTTGAAGAAAAGTGGGTGCCAGACCCCACTAAAGTCGGAACTAGCTCGGCCAGGCCACATATTGATCAATACGATCAATATATTAAGCTTATGAGGAGTCAGAGGCTATTTTGGAGCAGCAACCTGTCGAGCCATACTGAAGAGGAGGTATAGCAATTAAAAGCTGAGCTGAAAAAAGACGCGACAAGGGGAAAAGGAAAGTAGATGAGTCTACTAAGCCTCAAGAGAAAGATGGGCAAGCCAACAAAGGGGAAAGCCAAGGAAGCTGAGGACAAACATCCCTCTATGACTGATGTACCAAGCCCGAAGAAGACGGAAAAAATTGTGGAAGAGACCACAGTAGAGGTGGACACAGATGTTTTGGAAAAGCCAGAAGCCGAGACCAAAGAAAAGAAGATAGATCCAGTTCAGCAAAAGAGAAATGATTATGAGGATCTGGTAGAGATAGGATACACGAAGAAGAGGCCCTTGAGGCAGTTTATGGGATCACCCTACAAAAACAAGATGAACGGAGAGGGACAGAGAAAAAGACAAAGAGTAAAAAAGAAAGTGAAGAGAAACTGGACGAACTGAAAGTACTAGAAGAGCCAAAGCCAGTGGAGGTGGTGGCGGAAAGAGCTTTAGAGTTGACAGATGATGATGAAAAAGACATGCACATGGTGCATGAACTGCTCAGCAAGATAAAAGAAAGGTCCAAGGCAAAGGAAGTAGAGATTGAGACAGCCAAACAAAGGGAAGCGGAGTTGCAGAGAAATTTAGAGAATGCTATGACTGAATCTGAAAGTCATAAAGCATCACTCTATGACGCGGAAAACGAGAGAGACGGCTTGATACTCCAGCTAGCCGAGGCTTCAAGAGAAGTAACAAGTGCACAGGAAGCAAGGGAGCGATAGAGGATGAGTTGGAGGCGGCTAAGGATGAGCTCATTGAGCTAAGGGAAAGAGTCGAGCTCCAAGAAAGAACAATCACTAGACTCAGGTCTACCCTAGAGCTAGCAGAGCAGGAACCGAACAAGAGGGAGCTATCGTACAATTTTGGAAGACCAGGTCCGAAGCTTACAAAGAGAGCTAAGATTAGAGCAAGTGCAAAGGTTGCACATTGCGGAGGGATCATTGGCCGCAGAGGAGAGGCTCACATTAGAAAATCAAACACTACGGACAGAGAATGAGGCCCTCCGCAAACAGCTCCAAGATCTACAAGAGCAACAAAGAAAAGAGACAGAGACACCACAAGAAGAATCAGGTGGAGCAGCCATAGAGCTACCAGAAACTGGAGAGGCAACCACAATTGAAGATCCGCCCCGGCTCAAGAGGTGGCCTCGACTTCAAGAATCTCTGAAGAAGAAGAACAAAGGCTCCATGACCAAATAGAAAAGTCAGCAGAGGAGAGTGCCAAGGCGGAAATGGAATGGGAGAGGAGACTCCTAATCTCCATTAGACTTCAGGGACTAGACACAAAAGTGCTCCATGAACAGTGGATGCAACCCAGCCTGCCTTTCCCTTTGATGAAATTTGAAGTGCTAAAGACGAAAAAGAGAATAGAGGAGGAGCAGTATGTCGCTCTTTACGAAGGCGACATCACAAAGGAGGAACAATCAAAGAAGATAGTAGATTCACAACCTAGATGGAGGAAAGGTTGGCTGAACAAATACCCAGCCTACCTCATCTACTTGGTGGAGGCACCAAAGGAGATTCGGGAGGATGCAACCTTCTGCCCGGTGCCAAGAGTCAGAAACTGGAAAGAGCATGCAGGATTGCAGAAAAGAAGCCAAATTGGCTTAATTATCCCAGGATGCCAGGACCAAAGGCAGGAGAGAGAATAGGTAAAGCCTACATGGTGAAAACCCTAACGGGCACCATCAAGCTCTTTACTGGCTCTCCTGACCTTTCATGTCAGATGCTCAAGAAAATCTGGGACTCTCTTAGCTTGCATTGAAGTGTTCGCGCCAGATAAAGCCACGACCTCGAGTCTACTATCGACGGCCGACACGGTGACTGATATGATGTACGATCTTTCATTGCAGCCTTCTCCAAAAGTGTTACACCTCCTATACCAAAGGATTATGTTTTTGCCTAGCTTCCACATGCAAACATTCGAAGAAGCTTTCTACACCGGCTTTTTCACCCACGAAAGCAAAATATTCGGCCCAACCTTGACCATCGGCAACCTACGATACGAATCACATTTGCAGATGCTCAAGACGACAGGACTTTATTGACCAAGCATAAAAGTCATGTCAGGGACGACATGAACGCGGAGGGGGGGAGTGTTGAGCCAGCAGAGGATCACACCCACATTTTTGCTCACACTCATCATTTTGTAACCATTGATTGTAATAAATGTCTTTCCGACATTAATTTTGATTTGAGCCATTCATTAAGTAACGGGACTCAATTGAGTTTCCAGCTTGTAATCCCGAAGTAATTTCACTTGCTGATGTAATTAGTTAGAGATGTTCTCACCTCCAAGGCTGAGGTATATAAGCCAAAGTTTTTGTAACCTAAGGGGAGATTATTAATCAAAGTGAGTTTTTTTTTGGAGCGCCGTGACTGTGTCTTAGAGAGAGAGAGAGAGTGAGAGTCTTATCTACTTGCTACGCGAGCTACGGAGCCGCCATTGGAGAAGCGACACCGCCATTGTGTTAGCAACGGCGAGAGCTACACAGAGATACCAAGAGTGCGCGCTATCGGCTTCTATGTGTGGTAAGTTCCTACGAGCTTCGGTGTGAGTTTTCTTCCAACTCGTGTGTCGGAATGGAGCGTGCAGTATATCTATAGAACCACAATGAGTAGAGCTACACATTAGTACCATCGGGGTCAAGTTTCGATCACCTGTATTTTTCGGCCTGTCTTCATACGCGTTTACCGCACGGAGTGGTTATAGGTTGATTTTGCAGTTCAAGTCTTTAGGGTGTTGTTCTTACCTAGTGTATAGACTTCCCCTTGAGTTTGAGATCGATTCAATGATTCTAGATCCTGTTTCGTATAGCATTCGTTCGTAGTAAGGATTTCAGTCACTTGCGTATTTTAGAACTTAGATTTGATTTCCTTAGTAGTGATTGTCATTAGAAGGTCGAGTAGGTGATTTGACACCCACCTAGTTGTTTCCATGCGCCTGCGGGTCAAGCTCCATCCTTGTCTGACAAATTCTGTTGTTGGTTGGGTTCTCGCTATTTAGCTTCCGCTAGCGACGTAACCGCCTTAACATTTGGCGCCGTTGCTGGGGGCGAGAGCCCTAAGTAGGTGACCTTAAACTAATCCTACGAGGTGAGTCGTATAAACTACTTTGTATACTTTAGTTAGAAAAGATCTAGGAGTGGTGGACTCCGAGGCAAGCAAAGAAATTTTGTGGCTTCACAGATTCTTAGAAGAGCTTGGATTCAAACAAGACAATTGTGTCTTGTACAGTGATAGCCAAAGTGCTATCCATCTTGTGAAGAACTTAGCCTTTCATTCAAGGACAAACCACATTGAGGTGAGATATCACTTCATACGCACTCTTTTGGAAGAGGGACAGCTAAAGCTAGGAAAGGTGCATACAAGTGAAAATCTTGCAGACATGTTTACAAAGGTGGTCAACAAGGAGAAGTTGAGCTTTTGCTCATCTTCAATCGGAATTCAAGGATAACAAGCCAGGATGGAAAGCAGTCACAGGTTTGGTTTGGAGATCAGTCTCCAAGTGGGAGATTGTTAAGTATGGAGCCTGATTTACCCTTGTAATTTTCTGTCGTAAAAGCGCACATTTGTAAGGCCCCCATTATGAGGAGAAGTCATCGTGCGTGAAGGAAAATCACTCAACGGAAACCAAAATTTTCACGGCCAAGAATCAGGGGAATATTATGGCCGGACGGCAGCCAGAAAGTGGTCGGAAAACAACCGTCGGTTGGCCGGTGTGGCCGGTAGTCAATGGCGAGTGGCCAGTGGTCGGAAGTCAATGGCCGGTGGCCAGTGGCCGAATTAAAAAGCGGACTTGTCTTTTCCAGGGCGGCCACACATGGGCGGATTGGAGGGTCCGATTTGGACTTATTCGCACAAGGGCGGCTACACATGGCTGCCTCTCATAAGAGAGAGCAACCCTTTTGGCCTATAAAAGGAGGCCATTTCTACACACATTTCAGAGTGTGAAGTTGATGCAACAAGGTGAGTGTGAGGTGGTGAGAGTGAAGCAAGGTGGGAGCTCCATTAAGGGTATAATCCCTTTGTAAACTACTTCTTGTTTTGAAGTACTAGTGGCTGCTTTCCCGTGGACGTAGCCCACATTGGGTGAACCACGTATATCGTGTGTACTCTCTCTCTCTCTCTCTACTCTATAATCTCGTGTATGTAAATTTGTCTCTCTCCATTAAGTAATTTACTCAATTATCTATTTAGCTACGTCTTATTTCCTAACATCTTCCAAAGGAGGGTTGCCTTGGAGACATATGAGGGCCAACGAAGCCTCTTCTTGGCTAGACATCTTCTCCTCTTTGGGCTCCACCTCCTTTACAAGCATCCTTGGAGACGGCTTGTTACAGTCACTTGCTTTACCTTTTCCCTTGTTGTTTTCAATTTCCTCCATCACCATGACAGTGATCGCCATATCCCACCTCATAGGTCAGCTACCGATGTTCCCCATACCCATGTTTATGAGGTTGTCCTCCTCTTCCTCTATGTAGTGTTCCTTGGTGAGCCCTTTGATCACCCTACCCAATCTGAAGCGGAAACTACTATCTTCTTTGAAGGTGTGCTTGCGGATATCAACTGGCACCCACAAACCTTCTTCATCTTCAAAATTGATGGAGTACTTTGCTATATGTAGGATGTAAGCGGTTCAAATGAATCAGCATGCAGTTCGATGTAGCCTCCATGTCGATGGACACCTGGAACACGGCACTAAGCTTCTCCATAATGTGTCCTAGGTCATGCGCAAGGAGTTGGTCAACCAAGGGCTTGATTAGCAGCAGCCATTCTTACTGGAGGAGTGCAAGGGCGATGGCATGTGCTTGGGGATGGATAGAGCAAGAAAGCAGTGGAGAATATGACAGAAGTTCAAAAACAAGAAAGTGACTTTAAAATAGGCCTTGCAAGTCACTTATAAAGGACACAATTAAAATAGAACACTTTTATAAAACTTAACAATTCAACGGTGACTAAAATTTAAATGTTCTCTTCCGTAGAAATCCCGGGCTATAATCCATATGTTGATATCCAAACAACACAATTTGAAGCACCGTAACTTCACCACCCACCACGACTATAGTCACTTAACACTTTTAAAATTGAAAATTAGACATTCCTGAATCACAAAATTAGACAGTCATATATTGTGTTAATATGAGAGTATTACATTGCAACGTAAGTTGCTTGCTTGACATGAATACATCTAGGGAAGGGGATGCTCTAGCAAAGAAAGACCCTCTACTTTCTCTTACGTAGAGGGTTGCCACCGATTACAAATGAGTAGTCCATCTTGAGCTCAAACCTAAGCGCCAAGTACTCCCTTAGATTTGCCCTATTCCAATCAGCATTGATGACCACATCCCATACTTCCTCTTGCTTGCACACATGCAATTCAGCTTGCAACATATAAGTGATGTCCAAATTGAGTGCTTCCCATTCACCTTGCATCTACTTACACCGCCGGTAAGGGAATATAACTGAGATTTGCTGCTTTGCAATGTGGTATCGGATGATCATTTTCTCCTCTCACCTCTTTTGTATGGGAGGCTTGTGGACCACATCCCTTATCTCCACATAGATTTAGGTTGGCATGTGTGGATAATAATACCTTGGCTCCCATTCCCACTTTTTGGTTATCCTTCTCACTTTCAGAGGCTTTCGAGATCTGTTTTGGACTCACTAATATCTCGTCTTTGCTCCATAAAAACCCGATTGAATCCTTATCCAATTTCATTGGCATTTTTTAAGAATGCATTCAACTTTTGGAGCTCTCTAGTTCAAGAATACATTCCTTTGTCCATTATACATAATTAACCCTTCTACTATTTTTATTTTCTCTCACTAGAATGACGATTCTAGAGAGAAAAATCATTTACGTAGATTAAACAAAAATAAAATTTAATCGCAACTCTTGTGTCGGCTCTATCCAATCTCCTTGTGTCCATTGGGTTAGGTCGGGGGTGAATGAGTCTAGTAATCTCCACATGGGCATAGGAATGTGTTCATTAACTAGAGATTGCCAAAAATTGAATGCATTCTTCAAAAGTGTCAATGAAATTCGATAAGGATTCAATCGGGATTTTATGTGGCGAAGACAAGATATTAGCGAGTCCAAAAGAGTCCAAAATGGATCCCGAAGGCCTCCAAAAGTGAGGAAATGGAAGCCAAGGTGTTATTATCCTCACATGCCAACCTAAAGCTATGTGGAGATAAGGGATTTGGTCCATGGGCCTCCCATGCAAAAGAGAAGGTGAGAGACAGTAGCTCTAAAATAAGAAAACTGCTTTTGCAGGACCTAGGGTGAGTATTTTTGGAATAACTCAAAAAAGAAGCATTTTTGTGAACAGGCCCTGTATTCAACTTATCAAAAACGGCAAGATGAACAACTTTGTAGTTCAAAAAGATTTCATTTAAGGATTGGAAGGCGAAGATTTCTTCTTTTTTTTGTAGGGTTGCGCAAAAAGGAGTAGAAAAACTTCTAACTTCCTAGCTCTTGAAGCTCCATGCAATCCTCAACCAAAAGGAGGTTCTCCATGCTATTCTCAAATCTTCTCTCTCTCTCTCTCCCACACGTCTCCATAGTTATGGCTGCTCAAGATTTTACATAATTAACTATGCACATTACTACTTCTCAATGCTTACATATCTTCTTTCCAACCTGATTCTTGCTTAATCCCCATTGATCCTATCACTTGTGCGCGTATGTCGCACGTGACAATGCAAGGAACTTGTGGGTACACCGTGTGCGAGCCACAAATGGCTCCAAGCACACAACAAGCCTAAACTAGTAAGCTCAAAGATGGCGTTGGTGTGTCACTCATCGCTCTACACTTGCTTCGTGGAGGATTCCTCGCTACGAAGAAGAGGGAGACGCCGCTACGCCGCGCTCAACCGCCTCGCCGCCGTCGTGCCGCCGCAATGCTCTCTCTCTCTCTCTCTCACGTACACACAACACACACACACACACACACACACCACACACACACACACACACACAAGGAGATGAAGAAGAAGAAGATGGAGATGGAGCAAGAGCACTCTTTAATTGCACAAATGAGAGAATGAGTGAATTTTAGGTTTAGTTGACTTTTATATGAGCTCACCCCAATCACACTTGGGTGCCCATGCTTAGCCAACTAATCCCTTGAATGTTCCAGTTAGAGTGCACCTCTTATCGACGATCACTCTTATCCTTTTCCTATTGGACCGACAAGCCTGGTACCTAACTTTACCAAGTAAATAATACAACGTCCGTCGTAGGTGATATGGTGTCCGTGACCGTGAGGGTTAACATGCCCCCCTTCCTGATGTAGATTCCGTCCTCGGAAGCTATTGAGTTGAAGCTCGTTTGTCGAGGTGGAAGAGCATTTGAGATGAATGTCCTTAGCCTCACTGCAAAATCAAACAACATTGGCACAGTAATTGCATTCTCATAAGCAATTAAAAAGCATATGCATTTGTAGGCAGACAATTTGATTGGTAACAGAATTTTAAACCATTTGTCAGTAATAAACATTAAATTGCAATATAATCAAACACATAAACAACTGTAAAGGTAAAAAATTAAACAAGTATGGGGTCGCTAATTTAACGAACGAAAGGCACTAAAGATCGACTATTAATACCATGGGTAAGCTTCTCAATTTTCTTTGGTCAATTAAGTTGTTTAATCGCGAGAGCCAAGTATCTCATGTTCGAGGGCTGACTAGAGGTTATACCTAGAAGACCTTGTAGTTAAGCTACAATAAAAGGAATTTATCATGAAATCATCGCCTAACTGATTACCTTTTCTTTGACCCCCCAAAAGTCTTTTCTCATTGATTTACTTTTGATGTGTGTGCTTATTTTGTATGCCTTTGGTTTTTTGCTTTTCAAGGAAAAGCACCCACACTGGGAAC
Source organism: Adiantum capillus-veneris (assembly GCF_014529385.1). Classification (NCBI taxonomy): domain Eukaryota; kingdom Viridiplantae; phylum Streptophyta; class Polypodiopsida; order Polypodiales; family Pteridaceae; genus Adiantum; species Adiantum capillus-veneris. The sequence continues at coordinate 123,993,684 of NC_140931.1, read as the reverse complement.
CTCTAGGGCTCTAATACATAGGCGATACATGCGAGTGAAGTACCAATCAAGCTGAGGTTTCTCTTCCAGCTAAGATTTTACATTGTGGACTTTGATTTTTTTATAAAAATCAACATTTTAATTTTGTCACTGGGGGGTCATATGTTACCTCATACTAGTAAACTCTTTATAATACTTAAGTTGTCAATGGACTAAGCACTAGAAAGCTAGTACATTTCACACAATGCTGCCTAATCGGATTAAGAGCTACATTAAGGCATTCATGGTATTGACAAGATCTCTAACACTAGCTTGGTCAAACTAGCTTAGTTGCTTGATTTTTTTAGACAAGTGATTATGAATTACATTGATTTAATGTTTGGTACTAAGCAAATGCGCTGAATATTATGTACCAATCACAATCAAGAAACATGGATGCAAGATAAGGGGCAATGCTAATGGACAAGAACACCTGTTTGTGTTGATGGTCGCGCTTGATTTCAAGTGTGAACGACAGAGATCTATGAAGATAATCCTAACCAACAACATGTTCCTGTACAGACTATGAATACAGTACCTCTAGGAGGCACATGTGGAAAAAAGAACTTTGGTATCACTCAAATCTAGCGAAACATCCTATGTACTAATCTTACCTACCCTCCATCACTGAGTGGTGAGGATCAAATTGATGACATAGGTTCTGTTCGGATAAGAATGTGTGTCTGGGTCAATGTTTTGACTTTTATTGTGCATACTCGTTGCTAATTGCTCTTGCTCTTTATTATTTTGTTTTTTGTGAGTATAAGGCTTTATATATACATTCCTAAGATTGGGAGATTGAGAGGTCAGGGAAACAAGGTTGAGAGGGGAGTGAGTGAATGATGACTGTCAGCAAACATTCCTTGGGTAGATCATTCGTTTGAAGTGCTCGTCACCTTTGAAAACAATTGTCCCAGTCGGTAATAGGTGAGGTTTGCAGTTTTTCTATTACCTTAGGTGCCTCATCGAGTTGCAAGGGTGGTAGATACTCTCCCAGGATCGAAATTGAAGTGGTTCATCAGGTGATTCTTGAATACTGGGAGGTGTGGATCCTTGTAGCTTTATGGAGGTCCACTATTGTAGGTGGAGGGTTGTGGAGAAACTTTTACCTCTATGGATGCATTACATGAGGAGCTAGAAGCTTCATGGGACTCCCCTTCCTGAGCTAGGTGGAACAAATCGTTCTTTCTTCGGTACCCAAACTAGCTCTGGAGAAGGTGTGTAGCATTTTGTGATTTTTCCTTTCCCATGATCTTTCATCGGCTTTGTCGTCACAGGGTTTGACTCACATAGGTCAAGTGACAGGTAAGAACACAATCTACGTTTTGGTACCCATATTTGATCATTTCCTTGATAGTAACCTTGGGCTTCCAATAGTCGTTTAGGAATCCAACGCAACGTTTCTTTACATTTCTTGGGCGAATGGGATGTCTCTTACCAGGCTCCTGTCTTATAGCACTGACTATGGTCGCTAAAGAAGATTTAGGGACCCACTTGTATGTTTCTTCGTTGTATTAGGATGAGTCTTATCATAAGCTATATGCATTGCTTGTAGCATATTTAAGGGTACGGGCATTTCATCCCCCTCAGGTGTTACCCATGTCGTCCCTCTATTTCCCCAAGTGTCTATGGTTGCTGCTAGGTGGACCCAATCCACATTGTCCGAATCAGTCATCCCAGGTAGTACATCCATATAAGGAGAATCTTCCCCAACATCAGTGTCCGCTTTACACGTGTAACAACACTGCAATGGGGCCGAGTGAGCTGTTGTGTCAGATCTATGATCCATTTACACGGGCACCCATTATTCCTCCACCCTAGGTTCTTGACCTTCGGCCGGGACTCAAGGTAGCGCGACCCAAGATCCTCATATCGCATCTAGTGATTCTTCCTCTGACTACGAAGTCATGGAGGGGTATCCTACACCAAACCTTGATAGTTCAAGTCAAGACATGCATGCCATGGGCCCACGGCCAGGGTCCAGCGTGTTTAGCCGCTTAAAAGAGACCCTTAGTAGAGCTACTCGCTCCGAACATGCGGTTAATGAAATAAATGAAGGGAGTGGGGAAGTAAATTCGTCATTCATGCCTAAAATAGACCCTATGCTTCTTGAAAGTGTGCATGTGAATGTTCCATCCACTGCACCTCCTGAACCTTTAGGACTATCTCCCTCTGAGGTTTTACTACCCGATGGTAGGAGTCTTGCCGAAGTACAAGAGATCGAACGCTATATGCAAGCAACAAGGGAGAGGGAAATTGGGAACCTACGAAGGCTAGAACAAAGTCGAGCCCTGAAAGCAAAGGCTCCTATGACAACAATCATGCCAGTCGAGCAACCGAGTGCTCCCAAGGTAGCAGTCACGGAGGGGCAAGCGATGGGGAGAAATTGTGCTTCCACTTTGAGGGAAACCTCCAGCACACCAGGCCTAGATGGGATATTTCTAAACGAAAATTGGGAGTATGACCTACAAGCAGAAGCTTTAACTGATCGGTACACAGGACACACCTATCATGTGGGTTGGTTAGATGTTCTACAATCCACATCGGGTGCTACTAGCATAGATGAGCAACAACAGAAAGTCTGTGATGTCCTCCATAGGATTGTCGAGTTAGAAAGACAAAACACGGGGATCAACATGCCTTCAACAGGCCTAATGAGATTCTTGGATACGGGAAAGGCCAACCAACCAACCCTATCACAAATGGAGACTCCCTCAGTGAGCCCCATTGATCCTCCATATGTTGTTTCGCCAGGAGCCTCAGTACAATCTGAGCCCACAAGTGGCAGCTTTACCTTCCCAGATCTAGCTCATCTTTCTCTTAATGACACTACGGCTACCATGCATATCCCAGTGGTGAGCATGACAAGAAGTACACCATGGAGTTCATTTGTTAACACTGCGCCGATGCCTAGTAGCACAGTGCCCCCAACTATACCTACATGTATGTATCAATCATGTGCACCTGTCGTACCTCAGCCTCATGTAGCTCCTACACCTCCGATTATTCCAAGAGCTTACAATCCACAATGGCATTATCCAAGCTCTTATACAAGTGGAGCCATGCCATTTAATAATAACATGCCATATCAGGCACCCCCTATGCCTAGGGCCACGCCTGTAAACTTTGGACCACCGTCTGGTACACCACCATACGAAATATGGGACCCAAGAGCCGCGCGTATGCCAAGGCCAAGGCCAAATCCCATCTCACATGTGGTTCCAGGAGCACATACACCCATTATACTTGCTCAAATAGGAGATTTGGCAGCATTTTCAAACTATCGGTCGCTCTATTGCGGAAAACATGCGTAGTGCACCTGATAGAGAGCCTAGGAGCAAGGCAGTTCAAGTAGCTAAGCTCACACAGAAATTCAGTGGAGACGGAGATGCTAGAAAGCATATGGAAGTCTTTGAACATGTGTGCGATTCCTTGGAAGAGCACAATGAGCTACATAAGTGTAAGGCTTTGAGTTTGACCCTAAGCGGAAAGGCTGGAGATTGGTATAGAACCTTAAGAGTAGAAGAGAAAACGATCTACTCTACTCTTAGGAGACTGTTCTTAAAAGAATACATACGAGAGGGAGTACTTTGGGGTGTAGCCTCTCAGCTCCAGAAAGCCCAACAAGAAGAAGGTGAATCCGTGAGAGACTTCATTAGTCGCCTAAAGAATTTGAATTCTCGATGCAATCCAAACGAGCGATTCAACAACAACCAATTGCTCGATAGATTCATTAGGGGACTACGACATGAAAGTATCTATAATGGCCTAGTCATTAGAGGTATCACTACTTGGGAAGCAGTCACCATGAATGCAATCCAATTGGAGGATAATTTAATGATTGCAGGAGAAAGAGTGTCCGCCAAGCCGAAGTCTAGTAGCTCGCAAGCGTCAGGGCATGAGCCAATGAAGATAAAGCCAATCGTGAAAGAGCAAACGATATCTGAGATGACTTTGGCAGATCTCACCAAGGCCATCCAAGAAAGCCTTAGGGGTAATCGTGCTCCACAAAACACTCATATGTATCCAAGAAGGGAGCAACAATGGTGCTCAATTTGCTTGGGCCCACATACTACGAGTGAATGCCCTACTTTCAGAGTAAAGTTTAACGGGACTTGTAACGCGTGTGGTGGTATGGCCATCAAGCGAAGGATTGCCTAATGCTTAAACGCATCATGGAAAATAGACCGCCTATAGCTTGGGCAGACTCACCTCGAGTTCCTGCATTGATGCCTACCCCACCCATGGAGCAACAGTTGCCATTACAACACACGGTCCCTAGAACCCAAAATGTGGTCCAAACCACACCGTTGCCACCTCCAGTGCTAGGACCGCAACCCCCTCATCCAAGAGTTACACCTATGAACCAAATAGGTTGCGAGTCATCTAGTACTTATGTAGATTGCGAAGAGGACATAGACTCTAGTATCACCTATGGAGTCGACATGCTTGAGGAGTGTCCCATGTACTATATGGAAGACCATTGGGGACAAATCAAACCGGTATATCAAGCTACTGCGCTAGCAGCAAGAGGCCAAAACATTAATAGTTTTGCCAGGAGACCACCTCTTCAGTGCTACGAATGTGGTGGACCACATCGAGTAGCTGAGTGCCCCATTAGAATGCAAAAGAATGCTGCACTAATGCAAACAAGTCAAGGGACTGCATTGGCAATGCCAATACTCACTTGTAATCGTTGTGGCATAGATCATTTGATCGCACAGTGTCCTAACAATCCAAACGCACCGAAAATCACACCATTGAACATAATAGAGATTATTGATGGGACACCACCAACTATAAACATAGCACCAGTGAATGCACTCACACGGTCGATGCTCCAAAAGCAAAATTACATCCTCGAAGAGAGAGATGCTGCATCCATTGGCCGAGCGAGAAAGAAGAAAACACGAAGAAAGAAATCTCTTAATGCTTCTAGCTCAAAACCTAGTTCAAAGACTAACATAGGGATAGGAGAGGATCCCGTGTATATGAATGACCCTGAGACTGACTCAGATTCGATAGAGACCACGGAGACCAAAACTATTACTACAAAGGAAAAAGCCAGTGAGGGGGATCACGAGAGGGAATTACGACGAACACCAAAAGAGTATTCAAAGTTAAACCACCCAGTTGCGAACCCCCAAGATAAGCCACGAGAGACAAAAAATGAGGATTGCAAGAGAAAGATTGGAACCTATCCAAACCCAACAGTGGAAATTGAACAACAGAGGGGTTTGGTGGAAGAAACTCAACGAACATTAGAACCTGAACCCAAACATATCCAGATGTCGGACACAGTGTTTCCCACACAAGTTCAACCTCACAAGAACTACAGGCCGTTAGCTATACCCAGTATCATTCGGGAAGAGAGTGAGGGTAGGACATCTGAAAGTGGACACACACCTTTCCTACTAGAGAGAATGTTTGGTGAGGGAATGCCCAACCCCCTTGAGGAAGTGGAGATTCCATCTTCACCATTGTCTTGTCAGGGTCCTACGTCCCACAAGATGCCATTAAATGTTGCCAAATTGATGGATTTCATGTCTTCAGAAGTTAGAACCACCATCATGTCCAAACTATATAAAGACCCCGAGCTAGTCTCAGCTCTTCGAGCCTTCCTCAATGGAGAATTACAGGCCAGATTACCACAATTTGCACATATGAACAAACCTGACTCGGTAATGAATGATGAGGAACATTTAGCACCACCATCTGACCTAGCGGGACATGAATCTGTAATTGAAGTACCCGTTAACAAGTTGGGGAAATACATTGAAGGTGATGAATATAATGCTACTCTACTAATCACTACTAAAGGATTAACTGTAAAGGGGGTCCTTGACGGTGGTGCGGGAGTCAGCATGGTGACAAAGAGTTGTTGAGACTCTATGGGGCGACCTCACCTTGAAGCCACAAGCGTAGTGGTAAAAATGGCTAATGGATCTATTGTTACGCCTATTGGAATGCTAAAGGATCTCAGAATCAAGGTCTTGGGACACAAGGTAAGGCAGACTTTCATTGTTATGGATTTTTCCAAGCATCCTATGTCATTTGAGATGATCTTAGGGCGTCCATTCATGAGGGAAGCAAAAATGGTGCATGACTGGTCCAAAAACCACGTCTACTTACAGTTCCAAGACTCTGTCATTCGAGTTGATCTTTTAAGTGGTCGAACGCATCCTCTAGGAAATAAATTCATCATTGATAATCGATCAGACACAACAATTCACTCAGCTCCATTACAGTATTGTTACACGTGTAACGAAGACACGGATATTGGGGAGAACTCTCCTTGTATGGATATCCTACCCGGAATGGCTGAGTCAGACAATGTCGATTGGGTACACCTAGCGGCAACTATAGATACATGGGGAGCTAGAGGAACAACCTGGGTAACACCAGATGGGGAAGAGATACCACACATTGCACCAGTAAACATGTTAGGTGTAGCGCATGTAACATCCGATGATAAGAAAGAGGCACACCTATCTGAGAGTGAAACCGATGATTCCTCAAAGGCTTCAGGCCAATACACATCAGAAACGAAATCTCAGGGAGAAATGGATTCAGAACCTAAGGAAACATCGAGTGAACCAAGTATAGAAACTCAACACTCAAGGCCTAGTACGACCATCTATGGTAATTTATATGAGAGTGAAGAAGATACAAGCGAAGACCTATCAGGCGAGTCGAGTTCAAACATTTACCAAAATCAAAACCTTAACAAGAAACAAAGGTCATATAAGAGACGACGATATCGAGAAAATGTGAGAGCAAGGATAAACAAGGAAAGATCTACTGCAGAATGGCTTAGCTATCTAGGGACATGTGATGCTCATCGAAAGCTAGTAGACGATTGGGGTGAACATCTCCAGAGTGTCATGTGGTGCAGCCCGCGACCCATTGACCTCGCTCAATTGGAGGTTACAGAGCCGAAATTGAGTCGAACTATAAGAAGACGTCAAATCCGAGAGTTAGCACAACAACAAAAGGAGGCAGAACTAAAAGAAAGGTCTCCGTCAGGACAAGAGCCTGCTGACTTACATACGGCTCGTGAACATTTTAAATCTTATACCACGGGGGAGCGAAAGGTTGTGTATGCCAAAGCCCAAAGAATACCTACCAATGGAAGCAGTGGAGTCTACGATGGTCCAGCGGTAGTTAAAGAGATAGAATTAGCAGAACCAGGTGAGGAGTCTAAACCAGTCTTTATTGCTCAAGACCTTATCGAAACTGGAAGAGGCTTACTTAAGGAGCTCCTCAAGGAATACAAGGATATCTTTGCTTGGACATATCATGACATGAAGGGCGTTCCACCTTCTGTGGTGCAACATACAATTCCCATGATCAACACTGCTAAACCCGTCCAGCAACGACCATATCCAATGAATCCTAAGTACGTCAAAATTGTACAAGAGGAGATTGAAAAACTTATCCAATGTGGATTTATATACCCTATTGAGCACTCAGAATGGGTTTCTCCAATAGTCATTGTGCCAAAAAAGAATGGGAAACTAAGAGTGTGCGTGGACCTCAAGAAAGTTAATGCAGCTACTAGGAGAGATCATTATCCCTTGCCATATTCAGAACATGTGCTTGAAAGAGTTGCGGGCAAGGAAGCTTATAGCTTTTTAGATGGGTACTCTGGTTACAATCAAATCACAATTGCATTAGAGGACCAAGCTAAAACTGCTTTTATCACAGAGTTTGGAGTGTTTGCATTTCGTGTTATGGCTTTTGGCTTAACAAATGCCCCTGCTACATTCCAACGATTAATAAACACTGCGTTTAAAGAATTTCTAAGGGAGTTTTGTGAAGCTTTCCTAGACGACTTTTGTGTTTATTCTTCTTGGGAGAAGCATTTGTTATATCTACGAAAAATATTTGAAAGGTGCAGATTTTATCGCATCTCATTGAACCCTTTCAAATGCCAATTTTGGGTTAAGCATGGAGTCATTCTAGGGCATATAGTGTCCAAGAACGGGATATCCACAGATGAGAGTAAGATTAAAGCCATTGCCGATTTGCCACCACCTACTAACTATAAAGGAGTTCAAAGATTTATGGGCCATGTTGGTTATTATCGAAGGTTTATTTTAAACTTTGCCGAGATAGCGCGTCCATTGTACAAGCTTCTTATCGAGTTTCACTGGACGGAAGAATGTCATCAATCTTATGAGTTATTAAAGAAGGCCCTAACAAGTGCTCCAATCCTGCGAACACCTGATTGGAATGTACCTTTTCATGTGCATATTGATGCATCAAAACTTTGCTATTGGGTGTGTTCTAACTCAACCAGGAGAACATAAATTGGACTACCCTATTAGCTTTGCAAGTCGCCAATTAAATGATGCCGAGATGAACTACACTACTACAGAGCGCGAAGGTCTAGCTATGATTTACGCAGTAAAGAAATTTCGCTATTACCTTCTTGCTACCAAGTTTGTGTTTTATGTTGATCATCAAGCATTGCTATATTTGGTAAACAAGCCGTGTTCCACAGGTCGAATTACACGATGGTTATTAATTCTTCTTGAGTTTGACTTCACCGTTGTTGTGAGGCCTGGGAGAAACATGTCATGGCGGATCATTTATCTCGTATCCCTAATGGCGAAGCTCCTACGGGGTTGATGATGAATTGCCTGATACTCCTTTGTTCATTGTTGAGGCAATGCCTGAATGGAGTAAAAAGATTGTTAACTTCTTAGTTAATGGTTTTCCACCCAAAGAGCTGCGAAAAGATATAGCTCAAAAATTAATCAAGGAATGTGAACCCTATTGCTTACTGGCGGGAACTCTCTATAAGAGAGGAAAAGATGATGTTCTTAGACGCTGTGCCCGCGAGGATGAGTATTTATATATTCTACAAGAGGCACACATGGGCGTAGCTGGTGGTCACTTTTCAGGAAAGTTGACTGCCCGAAAGATCTTACAGTTAGGCTATTGGTGGCCGACTTTGTTTAAGGATGCATCACTTTTTGCAAAGGGATGTGATGAATACCAACGCTTGAAGAAGCCACAAAGAAGTGATAGGATGCCTCTACATCCCATCAAGTTAACCCAACCATTTGAAAAGTGGGGCTTAGACTTTGTAGGACCGATTAGTCCGATTGCACGTAACACGCAATCACGATATATCATTGTGGCTACCGACTATGTAACCAAATGGGCTAAAGCAAAAGCAACACGAAAGGCGGATCCAAAAACAACAGCTAAGTTCCTCTTTGAGAACATTATCACACGTTTTGGATGCCCCTTTGAACTTGTGAGTGACAATGGAACTCATTTTATAAATGAAGTAATAAAAGAACTCACATCAAACTTCATGATATCTCACCACAAGTCTACACCCTATTATCCCCAAGCAAATGGCCAAGCTGAGAGTACCAACAAAACTCTCATCTCCATTTTGACAAAGACAGTTGAGGCTCATCGCACTAATTGGGACCTAAAGCTTACATCAGCTTTATGGGCTTATCGTACTGCGTATAAAGTTACTATTAATTGCACACCGTTTAAGATGGTGTATGGCCAAGAAGCAGTTATGCCATGGGAGTTTGTCATTCCTAGTCTTCGAGTAGCTTCGCAAGAAGGTTGGGATGGTAACCCCTTAGTTGAGCGATTATATATCCTGGAAAGGCTAGATGAAGAGAGGCAATTAGCTGTGCGAAATGCTCTAGTGGAGAAGGATAGGAGAAAGAAGTGGTTTGATAGCCATTTAAAGGATAAAGACATCAAGGTTGGTGAGAAAGTTCTTATGTACGGGGTACGTAATGAAAAGAAGAAATTGAAATACGTTGGTAAGGGACCATATCGAGTGTGTGAAATTACCCCGCAAGGTACCATTCGTGTGGAGACTCTAGATGGAGTTGAAACCATTGGATTCCTTAATGGGAGTAAATTCAAAAGATATTATGATCCTCTAAGCCAGGAAGAGTTGCAAGCTATCCATCAAAAGAAGGCTGCCAAGGAACAAGCAGAGCTTAGAAAAATCCAAGCAAGAGTTGAGGCTCGAGAACGACAACAACGTCTTAGACGCCAACGAGAGGCTAATCTGGGAATCACGCAAACATTTTTTGAGGACACAAATTACGACTCATTAGAATCTGAGCCACCCCTACGATACCCAATTGAGCTAAATAGCCCCTATGGAAAAGTACTATACAATGCCTTATTAGATACGAGAGCTAAACACAATTTGTTGTCCTATGGAGTTTGGTGTCAATTAGGGAAACCGACCCTATCCCCGAGTACGATGTAAGTCAAGGGCATTAATAAAAAGAAAACTGCTATTCTTGGAGTCCTTCAGACCCCTGTTGTCTATGACAATGGAAGCATAGTGCAGAGGTTTCTAGTCATGCCCGCGGGAGCTATGGAAGGCAACGTAAACCTGGGACGCACGTGGATGTTGGCAACCAAATGCACTATTGATTGGGATACTGGTAGTGTCACGACGCGACCACCGACTCTTACCCCTATCATTCAAGCAAAGTCACCTACGTTGCAAACTCTAGCAAAGTTGAAGGATAGCCAACATTCACAAGCCAAGGTGGTTAACTCGTCTTTGCCGGCTACCCATGAACCTAGCACTTCAACACTTGTAGTTGCAGCAAGCAATAATATTGCAAGTACTCAACCTGCACGACCTAAGAGTACATATCAATGGGTCCCCAAGGCCTTACTTCCAACTACCTCAACCCTCCCATCCATTCCAAGAAAAAATTTCCCCGGAAAACCAAGAGCGCGCCCTAGGAGAGTCAAGACCAAATCACGATGGATTCCAAAACAACTATTAGAAGCCCAAGGCTACTATGATGGAAATGAGCAAATTTGGGTACCTAAACGTAAAATGTGTCCTTCCCTATCGACAACAAACCCATATGAGTCAAACAGTGTAACGCTAAAGCCAATGGAAAACCGTGGGAAAGGAAAGATCACAGAATGCTACACACCTAGTCCAGAGCTAGTTTGGGCTCCAAGGCAAAACCAATTTATTCTACCTAGCTCAGGAAGGGGGGAGTTCCATGAAGCTTCTAGCTCCTCATGTAATACATCCATAGAGGTAAAAGCTTCTACACAGCCTCCACCTACAATAGTGGACCTCCATGAAGCTACAAAGGAATCCACACCTTCCAGTGTTCAAGAATCACCTGATGAACCACTTCAAGTTCGATCCTGGGAGAGTACCTTACCACCCTTGCAACTCGACGAGGCACCTAAGGTAATAGAAAACTACTTGCAAAAATCTTTACCTATAACAACTTGGAACAACTGGTTTCAAAGGGTGACGACATCATTTCAAACGATATGATCTACCCAAGAAAGGGGGGAGTGTTTGTGGATATCCATTCATCACTTGCTTCCCTCTCAACCTTTCTCCCTGACCTCTTAATCTCCAATCTTCGGGAATGTATATATAAAGCTTTATACTCACAAAAACAAGATAAAAAAGTAAAAGAACAAGAGCCATAACACAAAATCATAAAAACAAATTATGCACAAGAACACGACCCTTGTAATATTTGCACTCTAACCATCATCTATTTGTGTGTACAGATATGGCTAGTACGCTAGAGTCATCCACTCCTGCCTTGGACGAGAGGTACCCTCGTTACTTTTCACAAATATTTCACATGGTCTTTCCAGTGCTTGCATGTGAATGGGATTTGATAGGTACGGTAGCATGTGAGAGGAATTTTGAGGAGTTAGAATGGCTGATACGTCTCTTGACCACGTCTGATCCATACTTAGTAGAGAGCGTTTCTCCCATTGCACAAGCCTACCCTTTTGACCAAGATGACTATAGGCGTCTAGTGACCTTCTTAGTAAACATGGGCACCTATGATGAAGAAGAAAATTTACAGGACTACACGGATGGCACATATGGTCTCATGGATGATGACTTTGTTTATCTCGACGACGAGGATAGGGGTTTAGCCTTAGGGTTTCCACCCAACCTCTACAATATCCTATTCCCTTGACTCTCTAGGGGAGTGCAAGTAATTAGGTTAGGGTTCCTTATGTTTTTTGTTGTGTTCAATAAGTGTTGGTACCTTTTCCCACTAATGTGCCTCCTGGAGGTATTCCTTTTGTTTCCTAGTGTGTACAGGAGAGTGTTGCTATTGATAGGATTTGGACCTTCATGGAATCTTTATCTTGACTCACTCTTCAAATCAAGCGCGACCATCGACACAAACAGGTGTTTCTTGTCCATTAGCAATGCCCCTTAACTTTTTTGCATGCATGATTGTATGCTTTAATTGTGATTGGTAGCCTAATATTCACCGCATTTGCTTAGTATCAAACATTTAATTCAATGTAATTTTTTGTCATAATCACTTGTCTAGGTTTAAAAATCAAGCAGTCCGACTAAGCTAGTTTGACCAAGTTAGGTGTTAGAGATCTTCTCTTAATACCATGGGGAATGCCTTCCTAATAATCAATGGTTACTTAGGTTCTTAATCCGATTTAAGCAGCATTGTGTGAAATGTACTAGGGCTTTCTAGTGGGCTTGACCCTATTGACCTTTCGCTTAAGTATTATAAAGGGATTTTACTAGTGTGATGAGCCTGGGGAGGTGTATCAGTGTTAAATGACCCCCCAAAGTTACAAAATTAAAATGCTGAAAATGAACAAACAAAAAATCAAAGTGCCACAATGTAAAATCTTAAGCTGGAAGAGAAATCTCAGCTTGATTGGGTACTTAAGTCACATGTATCGCCTATGGTACTAGAGCCCTAGAGGTTCCCAGTATGGGCGCATTTTCTTGAAAAGCAAAAAACCCAAGGCATACAAAATAAGCACACACATCAAAGTTGAATCACTGTGAAAAGAATTTGGGGGGTCAAAGAAAAAGTAATCAGTCAGGCGATGATTTCATGAGAAATTCCTTTTATGGTAGCTTAACTACAAGGTCTTCTAGATATAGCCTTTAGTCAGCCCTCGAACATGAATACTTGGCTCTCGCGATTAAACAACTTAATTGACCACAGAAAATTAAGAAGCTTACCCATGGCATTAATGTTCGATCTCTAGTGCCTTTCGACCGTCAAATTAGCGACCCCAGACTTGTTTAATTTTTTACCTTTACATCTGTTTATGCATTTGATTACATTGCAATTTAATGTTCATTGCTGACAAATTGTTTGAAATTCTTTTACCAATCAATTTGTCTACCTAAAATTGCATATGCTTTTTAATCGCTAATGAAGGCTAAGGACATTCATCTCAAATGCTCTTCCACCTCGACCAACGAGCTTCAACTCAATAGCTTCCGAGGATGGAATCTACATCAGGAAGGGGGGCATGTTAACCCTCACGGCTCACGGACACCCTATCACCTACGAGACGGACGTTGTAACCTACGGTGGACATTGTATTATTTATTTGGTAGAGTCAAGTACCGGGCTTCTCGGTCCAATAGGAAAAGGGTAAGAGTGATCGCCGATGAGAGGCGCACTCTAACTAGGACATTCAAGGGATTAGTTGGCTAAGCATGGGCGCCCAAGTGTGAATGGGGTGAGCTCATATAAAAGCCAACTAAACCTAAAATTCACTTATTCTCTCATTTGTGCAATAGTAGAGTGCTCTTGCTCCATCTCCATCTCCATCTTCTTCTTCTTCACCTCCTTGTGTGTGTGTGTGTATGTGTGAGTGTGTGTGAGAGGGAGAGAGAGAGGAGAGAGAGATGGAGAGGAGGAGAGAGAGAGCGAAGATGATGGGAGGAGAGAGAGAGAGAGAGAGCGGAGAGAGAGAGAGCGATCGAGCTTGCGGCGGCACGACGGCGTTTGTGATGAAGCGGTTGAGCGCGACGTAGCGGCGTCTCCTTCTTCTTCGCGGCGAGGAATCCTCCACGGCAGGAGCATAGAGCGGTGAGTGACACACCATTGCCCTCTTTTGAGCTTACTAGTTAAGCTAGTTGTGTGCTTGGAGTCGTCTGTGGCTCGCACACAGTGTTAGGCAAGGCCCTCGCTTCGACAGTGCGGCAAGGAGCGCACAACCTGTTTCTTAGAGAATGTGCTCGACCCGTCACAAGATCCACTCGAATGACACAATCTTGGAACTGCAGGTAGACATGGTTCTTAGACCAGTCATGCACCATTTTTGCTTCCCTCATCAAAGGACGTCCTAAGATCATCTCCGATGCCATAGCAGTCACCGTGGGTGGAGATGCTCCAGAGACTACATATGGAGTAGGTATTGGCATTGGGCTTGGTGCATAGGAAGCCCTTGGGTTCCACGTTGGGTACAATGTTGTGCCATGTGGTGGTCCAAAGTTCATATGTGTGGCCCTAGGCATAGCAGACGTCGGATGTGACATGCTAATGCTAGCCGGTATAGTCCCATGGAAATAAGAACTTGGGTGTTGTGGTTGTGGAGCATAGGAAGTTGAAACAATGGGAGGGGTAGGGACTACATGAGTACGAGGACCCATGGGTGTATACGATTGGTACACACTTGTAGGTACTATTGCAGGCATTGAGCTACCATGTAGCGGTGCTTTACTAACAAATGAGGTCCATGGATTGTTTCTCGGCATGCCCATCATTGGGGTAGGCATGGTAGCCGTGGTGTCATCAAGGGAAAGATGAGCTAGACTTGGAAAGGTGAAGCTATCACTTGTGGGCTCCGATTGCACTGAGACCCCTGGCGAAACAACATATGGGGGATCCATCGGACTTACCGAAGGAGTCTCCATTTGCGATAAGATCGGCCTTTCCTGTATCCAAGAATCTCATGAGACCCGTTGAAGGCATGTTGATCCCCTTGTTCTGTCTCTCTAACTCAATGAACCTATGGATGACCTCACAAACTCTTTGTTGTTGATCCTCCACACTAGTAGCACCCATTGTGGATTGTAGGACATCTAACCAACCCACGTGATAGGTGTGACCTGTGTATAGGTCGGTCAGAGTTTCTGTTTGTAGTTCGTACTCCCAGTTCTCATTTAGGAACACTCCATCTAGGATTGAGGTGTTAGGGATGTCCTTTGAGCTAGATGCAATGTTGCTTTCTAGGGGTTGGCCCTTAGCGGTTGCTAAGTCAAGAGCATTCGATTGCTCTCTTAGCAAGGATATTGACATAGGGGCTTTCGCTTTTAACTCTCTTCGTTGCTCCGCCTTACGTAAACTCTCAACTTCCTTTTCCCTCGTTGCAGAGCACACACACACACTCTATCTACCTACTTCTAACTAATACACCTACTGTTACACACAAACACACTCTATAAGCTCTCACAGATCTACTTCCTACTTATTGTACATTACATTACACAAAACTAACAACTTTAATACACAAAGAATAAACACAGTACCTTTGAAAACTCCATTAACAAAGAAAACTAACAACCTTAATACACAGAGAATAAACACAGTACCTTTGAAAACTCCATTAACAAAAAAAATACACAGTATAACACAAAATCCTTCTTCTCAACACACACACCCTCTTTCCTTACCTTTCCTACAATAGAAATTGCACCACAAAAGAAGCACAGAGTGCCATTTAAGCTTAGTGTATGGCATTCCCCGACAGCGGCACAAAAAATGTGCGCGTATGTCGCACGTGTCAATGCAAGGAACTTGCCGATACTGTTACCATATACATGTGGTAGTGATGTGTGTGAACACACTAGGACCGCCGGGGCATTTTTTCCCTCTTTAGGAGGTTTTTCCCCCCGTGCATTGTATATACGCCCATCACTCTAGGGCTATCTATCTTTCCATTGCACACTAAGTAACACACTATCTATCATGTGCCTTGAGCTTCCTTCGTCTTCTCCAAGCTGTGTGTGTTTCTCTGCAAACCTAATTCCAACAATTGGTATCAGAACAGGTCACGTCCTCCCAGGCTTAGTCGCCAGCTGCTCCAGCACACGCCTGCTCACTTTCTCCGATTTCAGTGAGCTTTGGCGAGCGTTCGCAGGTCGACAAAAATTTGGGCTCATTTCGGCCTCCGTTTCCACTACAGGCAGTACTGCACAGGCTATTTCGTCATTTTGTGCAGAATTTCTGTCAGTGCCGTTTTTTGCATAACAGGTGCCTTATAGTCTTCTACGGTTTGTGCTATATAGCACAGGTTGTTCCCGCTCCGTTTCTCCTATTTTCGGGCAGTTTTCACATCATGTGCAGCATTTACCATGGCTGACAACAACAACAAAGATGTGTTCAAGATGTTTGTTGCTGAGGACAAGTTGGATGGGGACAACTACCCTATGTGGGCTTATATGATGCAACATGTTCTTGTGTCAAAGGGTGTCTGGAACATTGTGCAGGGCATTGATGTACGTCCTAGTTCTGAGGATGTAGGCGATGTTGAGGATGTTGCAGGTCTTGCTGCAAGGATTGCAACTGTTAGAGTTGTTTTGCCTACGGCAGAACAAGCTCGTTGGGATGTTAAGGATGCGTAGGCTCATGCATTGATTGCGTTGTCTGTGAAGCGCACCATTGTTCCTCACATCCGTTCAACAAAATCTGCAAAACAGGCTTGGGATATTCTAGCAGGTCTTTATGCAAGCCGCAATGAGGCTAAAATTGCTTTGCTGCGTAAAGAGCTGGAGTCGAAGATTATGCATGAGGAAGATGATATGGAAACTTTCCTTGCTAGTGTCAAGGATATCAATGAGCAGCTTATTTCTGCAGGTGAAGTCATATCAGACAGTTCCCTTGTGCAGACTATTCTTGATGCCTTACCATATTCCTACCAGACTTTTGCTAGTACTTGGAGACTGATGACCCAACGAAATCCTGAAGTTGTCAAGTTTGATGCATTATGCACATTGCTGTAGCAAGAGTCACTTTCTAGAAAACACAGGACTAGGCAGCGTGCAGTTGAACAGGCTTTTATTGCTTCTCAAAGAAAGGGTGGTAACAGTAATGCAGCCACTTCTTATGGTTCTGTTGCGAGTGGCAAAAATTATGTTCCTAATGCTTCTGCTGGCAGTACTTCGTCTGGCAATTCTGGTGATAAGGGCAAAAAGAAGATGCGTTGCCATTATTGTAAAGCCAATAATCACTTGATCAAGTCGTGTCCTAAGTTGAAGGCCAAAGAGGCTAAGAAGAAAGAGGGCAGTTCCACTGCAAATGCTGGTTCCACTACAAATGCAGCCATTGTTGAGTCTTCTGTGAAAGGAGACTGTGATGCTGATGTTGATGCCGAATGGGATTTTAGCGCAGAGTGCACTTACAATCCTGCTGTCCATGATGCATGCTTGTTTGCTGCAGATTCACATGTGTGGTATTTCGACAGTGGTGCTACAAAGCACATTACCTCACATCGTGAATTGTTTACCTCTCTCGAGTCTGTCCCTCATGGGAAATTCAGTCACTTGTGCCAACAACGCCTCTTATCCAGTTCAAGGAGTTGGAAAGATTGTGCTCACTGCTGCTAATGGCAATTCCTTCACATTTGTTGATGCACTTTATGTACCTGGGATCAAGAAAAATCTCTTGTCTGTATCCGCACTTGCTAGACTTGGACTTGTAGTCAAATTTGTGGATGACAGATGTACAGTTCACGATCTCAGTTTCGGTGATGAAATTGTTGCATCTGGGCTTTTGTGCCGTGGGCTGTATAAGCTCACTTTGTATGACAAGTGTGGAAAAAATTTTGCAAATGTTGTTGCAGATTCAAGGGCTATTTCAGATGCAAAACTTTGGCATGCACGTTTTGGTCATCTGAATTTTGCCAGTTTGCTGCGTTTGCAGAAATCTGATATGGTTGCTTCTTTGCCGCCTCTTGAAGCACCTGTCAAACATGTTTGTGAAGGTTGTATTTTGGGTAAGATGCAGCGTTCTAAATTTCCAAAGGATGGTTCAGTTCGGGCCACATGCAGGTTGCAGCTTGTGCATAGTGATGTTTGTGGGCCCGTGCAAACTCCGCCCTTGGGCAATTACCTGTACTTCGTGACTTTCATTGATGATTACTCCATGCATGCATGGGTATTTCCGCTTAAAGCGAAGTCCGAAGTTTTTATGTGCTTCAAACAATTTCTGGCTATGGCTGAAAATGTCTCAAAATGTACTATGGGCACCCTCCGTTCCGATCGAGGGGGGGAGTATATGTCTCATGAATTTAATGCATTTCTAGCTAGTTGTGGGATAAAACACCAATGTACAGTGCCTTATACACCGCAGCAAAATGGTGTTGCTGAGAGCAAAAACAGGTCACTGACGGAAATGGCACGAAGTATGGTCAAAAGTCAAGCTTTGCCGCATTCTTTTTGGCTTGAGGCCATTATGTGTGCCACTTATGTACTTAACAGGTGTCCTACGAAAGCTTTGCTGTCTATTACTCCATATGAAGCATGGCATGATAGAAAGCCTTCTATTGAGCACATGCGTGTTTTTGGCTGTTTGGCATATGCTTTGGTGCCACAAGTGCAGCGCAGAAAATTGGATGATAAGGCTGTCAAATGTATTTTTGTTGGTTATAGTGTTGAAAGCAAAGGTTACAGGTTGTATCATCCGCAAACAAAACGTATCTTGGTTTCACGAGATGTAGTGTTTGTGGATTCCACATGCATTGCAATTCCCATTGAATTTTACTCTAAAAATAGGACATTCACTGGTACTATGCGGTCCATAGCATACTGAGCACCATTGTTGCTCCCTTCTTGGATACGTATGATTGTTTTGCGGAGCACGATTGTCTCTAAGACTCTCTTGAATAGCCTTGGTGAGATCTGCTAAAGTCATCTCAGATATCTTTGGCTCCTTAGCAATAGGCTTTAGGGTCATTGGCTGATGCACCGATGCTTGTGAGCTAATAGATTTAGACTCAACAGACACTCTTTCTCCTTGAATCAATAAATTATCCTCCAATTGGATCGCATTGGTGGTGACTGCTTCCCAAGTGGTGATACCTCTAATGACTAAGCCATTGTAGATATCCTCATGTCGTAATCCCCTAATGAATCTATCAAGCAATTGGTTATTGTTGAAGCGTTCATTTGGATTACAACGAGAATTCAAATGCTTCAAGCAACTTATAAAGTCTCTCACCGACTCTTCTTTCTCTCGTTGGGCTTTCTGGAGCTAAGAGGCTACATCCCAAAGTACTCCCTCTCGTATGTATTCCTTTCAGGACAGTCTCCTAAGAGTAGGGTAAATCGTTTTTTCTTCCACCCTTAGGGTTCTATACCAATCCCCAGCCTTCCCACTCAAGGTTAGGCTTAAAGCATTGCTCTTATGTAAGTCATTGTGTTCTCCTAGAGAAGCGCATATTTGTTCAAACACTTCGATATGCTTTCTCACATCCCCGTCTCCACTAAATTTTTGTGTAAGCTTGGCTATTTGTATTGCCTTACTTCTAGGTTCTCTATCAGGCATGATACGCATATTCTCAACGATAGATTGACCGATAGCTTAAGCAAATGTTGCCAAGTCCTAAGTGAGCAGGCACCATGGGTGGAGATGCTCCAGAGACTACATATGGAGTAGGTATTGGCATTGGGCTTGGTGCATAGGAAGCCCTTGGGTTCCACGTTGGGTACGATGTTGTGCCATGTGGTGGTCCAAAGTTCATATGTGTGGCCCTAGGCATAGCAGACGTCGGATGTGACATGCTAATGCTAGCCGGTATAGTCCCATGGAAATAAGAACTTGGGTGTTGTGGTTGTGGAGCATAGGAAGTTGAAACAATGGGAGGGGTAGGGACTACATGAGTACGAGGACCCATGGGTGTATACGATTGGTACACACTTGTAGGTACTATTGCAGGCATTGAGCTACCATGTAGCGGTGCTTTACTAACAAATGAGGTCCATGGATTGTTTCTCGGCATGCCCATCATTGGGGTAGGCATGGTAGCCGTGGTGTCATCAAGGGAAAGATGAGCTAGACTTGGAAAGGTGAAGCTATCACTTGCGGGCTCAGATTGCACTGAGACCCCTTGCGAAACAACATATGGGGGATCCATCGGACTTACCGAGGGAGTCTCCATTTGCGATAAGATCGGCCTTTGTTGTATCCAAGAATCTCATGAGACCCGTTGAAGGCATGTTGATCCCCTTGTTCTGTCTCTCTAACTCAATGAACCTATGGATGACCTCACAAACTCTTTGTTGTTGATCCTCCACACTAGTAGCACCCATTGTGGATTGTAGGACATCTAACCAACCCACGTGATAGGTGTGACCTGTGTATAGGTCGGTCAGAGTTTCTGTTTGTAGTTCGTACTCCCAGTTCTCATTTAGGAACACTCCATCTACGATTGAGGTGTTAGGGATGTCCTTTGAGCTAGATGCAATGTTGCTTTCTAGGGGTTGGCCCTTAGCGGTTGCTAAGTCAAGAGCATTTGATTGCTCTCTTAGCAAGGATATTGACATAGGGGCTTTCGCTTTTAACTCTCTTCGTTGCTCCGCCTTACGTAAACTCTCAACTTCCGTTTCCCTCGCTGCAAGGATATATCGCTCAACCTCTTGCACTTCGGCAAGGCTTCTACCATCAGGTAATATGACCTCGGAAGGAAATAACTCTGAAGAGTCAGGAGGTGCAGTGAATGAAGTATTCACGTGCACATTATCTAACGGTATAGGGTCTACGTTGGTCGCGAATGGAGAATTTACTTCACCACCCCTCTCATTTACATCATTAGCTCCATGTTCGGAGCGAGTGGCTCTACTAAAGGTTTCCTTCAGGCGGCTAAGCGTGCTCGGCCCGGACCCCGGACCCATGGCATGCATGTCTTGGCTTGAACTATCGGGATTAGGCATTGGAAAACCCTCCATGACATCGTGGTTAGAGGAAGACTCACTAGCCGCTATGTTCGGGTCTTGGTTTGTACTACCTTGGGTCCCCGTCGAGGACCCGAAACCTAAAGTAGGTGGATATTGAGAACGCGCGTAAGTCAAAATTCTCTCTAGTTGCTCCGTCTCCAGCACACGACCAGAGCGCAGATGCATGTGCCTTTGGCACCCTACAAGCGTCAGCGAATAACCTCGAAGGTTAACCGCTTACCTTTTTTAAGTGTCCGTTTTCACTCGTGTTTTTTACATTTTTAATGTTTTTAATGTTTGATTCTTTTGGTTGAAGTGTGTGATAGCTCGAAACGAGCGTATCACTTAGAGGGTCGCTGTGTGCTTTACAACACAATTTTCGGGCATCTAAAGTTCCGTTGGTCCTCAAAAAATCGATTTTTAGCTACGTGTGAGGCTAAAATTCATTTTTTTTAAAGGCAACTAAAGCCTAGGCCTGAGTGTGAGCTTCGGCTTGGGTCTGGGAGATATTCCCGATCCCGATCCTACCTTTAAATTATTATTTTTTTCAATTTTTTTATTTTTATTTTTATTTTTTTAAAGGATAAGGTCGTTGCGGCATGCGCGAGAGCACACACACACACTCTATCTACCTACTTCTAACTAATACACCTACTGTTACACACAAACACACTCTATAAGCTCTCACAGATCTACTTCCTACTTATTGTACATTACATTACACAAAACTAACAACTTTAATACACAAAGAATAAACACAGTACCTTTGAAAACTCCATTAACAAAGAAAACTAACAACCTTAATACACAGAGAATAAACATAGTACCTTTGAAAACTCCATTAGTAAAAAAAATACACAGTATAACACAAAATCCTTCTTCTCAACACACACACCCTCCTTCCTTACCTTTCCTACAATAGAAATTGCACCACAAAAGAAGCACAGAGTGCCATTTAAGCTTAGTGTATGGCATTCCCCGGCAGCGGCACCAAAAATGTGCGCGTATGTCACACGTGTCAATGCAAGGAACTTGCCGATACTCTTACCATATACATGTGGTAGTGATGTGTGTGAACACACTAGGACCACCGGGGCATTTTTTCCCTCTTTAGGAGGTTTTTTCCCCCGTGCATTGTGTATACGCCCATCACTCTAGGGCTATCTATCTTTCCATTGCACACTAAGTAACACACTATCTATCGTGTGCCTTGAGCTTCCTTCGTCTTCTCCAAGCTATGTGTGTTTCTCTGCAACCCTAATTCCAACAATTGGTATCAGAGCAGGTCACGTCCTCCCGGGCTTAGTCGCCAGCTGCTCCAGCACACGCCTGCTCACTTTCTCCGATTTCAGTGAGCTTTGGCGAGCGTTCGCAGGTCGACAAAAATTTGGGCTCATTTCGGCCTCCGTTTCCACTACAGGCAGTACTGCACAGGCTATTTCATCATTTTGTGCAGAATTTCTGTCAGTGCCGTTTTTTGCATAACAGGTGCCTTATAGTCTTCTACGGTTTGTGCTATATAGCACAGGTTGTTCCCGCTCCGTTTCTCCTATTTTTGGGCAGTTTTCACATCAGGTGCAACATTTACCATGGCTGACAACAACAACAAAGATGTGTTCAAGATGTTTGTTGCTGAGGACAGGTTGGATGGGGACAACTACCCTATGTGGGCTTATATGATGCAACATGTTCTTGTGTCAAAGGGTGTCTGGAACATTGTGCAATGCATTGATGTACGTCCTAGTTCTTAGGATGTAGGCGATGTTGAGGATGTTGCAGGTCTTGCTGCAAGGATTGCAGCTGTTAGAGTTGTTTTGCCTATGGCAGAACAAGCTCGTTGGGATGTTAAGGATGCGTAGGCTCATGCATTGATTGCGTTGTCTGTGAAGCGCACCATTGTTCCTCACATCCGTTCAGCAAAATCTGCAAAACAGGCTTGGGATATTCTAGCAGGTCTTTATGCAAGCCGCAATGAGGCTAAAATTGCTTTGCTACGTAAAGAGCTGGAGTCGAAGATTATGCATGAGGAAGATGATATGGAAACTTTCCTTGCTAGTGTCAAGGATATCAATGAGCAGCTTATTTCTGCAGGTGAAGTCATATCAGACAGTTCCCTTGTGCAGACTGTTCTTGATGCCTTACCATATTCCTACCAGACTTTTGCTAGTACTTGGAGACTGATGACCCAACGAAATCCTGAAGTTGTCAAGTTTGATGCATTATGCACATTGCTGTTGCAAGAGTCACTTTCTAGAAAAAATAGGACTAGGTAGCGTGCAGTTGAACAGGATTTTATTGCTTCTCAAAGAAAGGGTGGTAACAGTAATGCAGCCACTTCTTATGGTTCTGCTGCGAGTGGCAAAAATTATGTTCCTAATGCTTCTGCTGGCAGTACTTCGTCTGACAATTCTGGTGATAAGGGCAAAAAGAAGATGCGTTGCCATTATTGTAAAGCCAATGATCACTTGATCAAGTCGTGTCCTAAGTTGAAGGCCAAAGAGGCTAAGAAGAAAGAGGGCAGTTCCACTGCAAATGCTGGTTCCACTACAAATGCAGCCATTGTTGAGTCTTCTGTGAAAGGAGACTGTGATGCTGATGTTGATGCCGAATGGGCTTTTAGCGCAGAGTGCACTTACAATCCTGCTGTCCATGATGCATGCTTGTTTGCTGCAGATTCACATGTGTGGTATTTCGACAGTGGTGCTACAAAGCACATTACCTCACATCGTGAATTGTTTACCTCTCTCGAGTCTGTCCCTCATGGGAAATTCAGTCACTTGTGCCAACAACGCCTCTTATCCAGTTCAAGGAGTTGGAAAGATTGTGCTCACTGCTGCTAATGGCAATTCCTTCACATTTGTTGATGCACTTTATGTACCTGGGATCAAGAAAAATCTCTTGTCTGTATCCGCACTTGCTAGACTTGGACTTGTAGTCAAATTTGTGGATGACAGATGTACAGTTCATGATCTCAGTTTCGGTGATGAAATTGTTGCATCTGGGCTTTTGTGCCGTGGGCTGTATAAGCTCACTTTGTATGACAAGTGTGGAAAAAATTTTGCAAATGTTGTTGCAGATTCAAGGGCTATTTCAGATGCAAAACTTTGGCATGCACGTTTTGGTCATCTGAATTTTGCCAGTTTGCTGCGTTTGCAGAAATCTGATATGGTTGCTTCTTTGCCGCCTCTTGAAGCACCTGTCAAACATGTTTGTGAAGGTTGTATTTTGGGTAAGATGCAGCGTTCTAAATTTCCAAAGGATGGTTCAGTTCGGGCCACATGCAGGTTGCAGCTTGTGCATAGTGATGTTTGTGGGCCCGTGCAAACTCCGTCCTTGGGCAATTACCTGTACTTCGTGACTTTCATTGATGATTACTCCAGGCATGCATGGGTATTTCCGCTTAAAGCGAATTCCGAAGTTTTTATGTGCTTCAAACAATTTCTGGCTATGGCTGAAAATGTCTCAAAATGTACTATGGGCACCCTCCGTTCCGATCGAGGGGGGGAGTATATGTCTCATGAATTTAATGCATTTCTAGCTAGTTGTGGGATAAAACACCAATGTACAGTGCCTTATACACCGCAGCAAAATGGTGTTGCTGAGAGCAAAAACAGGTCACTGACGGAAATGGCACGAAGTATGGTCAAAAGTCAAGCTTTGCCGCATTCTTTTTGGCTTGAGGCCATTATGTGTGCCACTTATGTACTTAACAGGTGTCCTACGAAAGCTTTGCTGTCTATTACTCCATATGAAGCATGGCATGATAGAAAGCCTTCTATTGAGCACATGCGTGTTTTTGGCTGTTTGGCATATGCTTTGGTGCCACAAGTGCAGCGCAGAAAATTGGATGATAAGGCTGTCAAATGTATTTTTGTTGGTTATAGTGTTGAAAGCAAAGGTTACAGGTTGTATCATCCGCAAACAAAACGTATCTTGGTTTCACGAGATGTAGTGTTTTTGGAAGATTCTGTTCAACCCTTGCTGTCATGTACTGGAGACAGTAATGTACTAGATTCTGTTCAGCCCTTGCTGTCATGTACTAGAGACAGCAATGTAAGCTCACAGGACATTTATGACACTTTGTTGCCTTTTTTCAGTGGCGGAAATATGAATGTAAGTTCCAATGAGGCAAATGTACAACCTATGGGGGTTTCTGAAAATGTTTTAGATCAGCCTATTACTGATGCAGATGTACATGATGTACTTGATGAGGAAAGGGCTGAAAATAAGCAGGCTAGAGGTATGCCAAAATGGCTGGTGCACACTTTGCGTGACAGTAAATTGGATGCACCTTTGTCTAGTCGTACTCGTTCAGGCTCTCTCCATGCATCTTATGCATCAGATTGTTATGCGTTGGCTGTGTCTAGTTTACATGATGTTGAGGAGCCTCTGTCTTTTGATGAAGCACAAAATTCAGAAAATTGGATGGCTGCCATGCAATCAGAATATGATGCACTTACAGAGAATGACACATGGACTTTATGTGATTTGCCTCCTAGCAAAAAGGCCATTGGTACAAAGTGGGTTTATAAGTTGAAACGCAAGCCGGATGGTGAGATCGATCGCCATAAGGCTCGACTTGTTGCAAAGGGTTATGCACAGCAAAAAGGCATAGATTATGAAGAGACTTTTGCTCCCACTTGTCGTATGACTACTGTGCGTTTTCTATGTGCATTGGCAGCTCATTTTGGTTGGGATGTACATCAATCAGACATTGTTACTGCTTTCTTGAATGGTGACATATTTGAGGAAGTTTATGTAACGCAGCCTCGCGGTTTTGTCATAAAAGGACAAGAGGACAAAGTGTGCAAATGTAAGAAGGCTTTGTATGGGTTGAAGCAATCTCCTCGTGCTTGGTATGAGAAAGCTGACACTCATTTGGTTAAACGAGGCTTTCGTAACAGTCCACCAGAAAGCACATTGTTGTAAAGCGTGAGGATGATGTATTTCTCATTGTGGTTCTTCATGTTGATGATTTGCTGATCACTGGACCAAATCAGAGACATATTGCTGAATTTAAGGCTGATTTGAATGCTACTTTCAAGATGAAAGATTTGGGGCTGTTGCATCATTACTTGGGTATACAGTTTAAGCAGTGTGATGGTGGTATTGCCTTGTGTCAGAAAAGTTACATAGAGACATTGCTATGTAAGTTTGGACTTGAGGATTGCAAACCGATTGCCACTCCCATGGAAACATGTTTGAAGTTAAGTCTACATGATGCTGGTGATCCTGCTGATGTCACTCTTTACCAAACTGTTGTTGGCTGCCTCATTTATGTATGCAACACGAGGCCGGATATTAAGTTTGCAGTCTCACAGGTCAGCAGAATTATGCATAGCCCATGGTCTAAGCATTGGCAGGCTGTTAAGAGGATTTTTCGCTACCTTAGTGGCACTTTACATCTTGGCTTGTTTTATCCCAAGCCGGGATCATTGCCGCCAGACTTACATGATTTTTCGGACTCAGATTGGGCTGGTTGTTTTGACACACGAGTGTCCACAAGTGGTTTTTGTTTCATGCTTGGCAGTTCATGTATATCATGGTTGAGCAAGAAGTAACCTACTGTGGCCACTTCGAGTTGTGAGGTTGAGTACAGGGCAGTCTTCACAGCTACGGTTGAGTGTGTATGGCTCAGACGCCTTATGGCTGATTTGGGTGTTGGACAGGACACTGCCAACACTATCTACACTGACAGTCAGAGCGCATTGGCAGTTACGAGGAACCCAGTTTTTCATGCTCGCACAAAGCACATTGAGGTGCATTACCACTATGTCAGGGAGAGGCTCTCAGTAGGAGAGATCAGCTTGGCTTATGTGCCAACACAGGACAACCTTGCAGATCTTTTCACAAAGGCATTGTCTCGTGAGAAGCTTGAAGCTTTCCGCAAAGCTTTGGGCTTACTCTCCTTTGTGGACTGATCCTGTCCTCAGGGCATGGCACTTCCCTTTACTCATGTGCCAACTCTTGTTCACCGCATCACTCCAGGGGGGATTTGTTACCATATACATGTGGTAGTGATGTGTGTGAACACACTAGGACCGCCGGGGCATTTTTTCCCTCTTTAGGAGGTTTTTTCCCCCGTGCATTGTATATACGCCCATCACTCTAGGGTTATCTATCTTTCCATTGCACAATAAGTAACACACTATCTATCGTGTGCCTTGAGCTTCCTTCATCTTCTCCAAGCTGTGTGTGTTTCTCTGCAACCCTAATTCCAACAGATACACCGTGTGCGAGCCACAAATGGCTCCAAGCACACAACACGCCTAAACTAGTAAGCTCAAAGATGGCGTTGGTGTGTCACTCACCGCTCTACGCTTGCTTCGTGGAGGATTCCTCGCCACGAAGAAGAGGAGACGCCGATACGCCGCCCTCAACTGCCTCGCCGCCGTCGTGCTGCCGCAATGCTCGATCACTCTCTCTCTCTCTCTCTCTCTCTCTCTCTCTCTCTCACACACACACACACACACACACACACACACAAGGAGATGAAGAAGAAGAAGATGGAGCAAGAGCACTCTTCAATTGCACAAATGAGAGAATGAGTGAATTTTAGGTTTAGTTGACTTTTATATGATCTCACCCCATTCACACTTGGGCGCTCATGCTTAGCCAACTAATCCCTTGAATGTTTCAGTTAGAGTGCGCCTCTCATCGACGATCACGCTTACCCTTTTCCTATTGGACCGACAAGCGCGGTACCTGACTCTACCAAGTAAATAATACGTCCGTCGTAGGTGATATGGTGTCTGTGAGCCGTGAGGGTTAACATCACTCGTGAGGTGTTTAGGGCCTTGGGATTGAGTTCAACGAGGTGTTTTAAGTGAAAATTCTAATCGCAACCATTGCCTAACCTTAGAGTTTTCATCTCTTCAATTTGTGTAGTTAAAAGTGAAATTAGCTAGTTGTATGATTTATCTAGTTGATCTGTGATTTTCGATGCACTTCAATTCCAATTCTCTTACAGGAGTTGGACATGAAGATGGCTTTCTATAGAGAGCGTCTTCTCCAACTCATAGGGGGATGAATTTGTGATTTGACCCAGCTATTTGGATACACATATATCTCGTGTGTTATGGTGTACCATTGATCAGATACACGAATATCTTCACACAAGCTTGAGATTGAGACTAGTAGATTTAGAGGGATACCAACAACTAACAGGATATGCTACCTATGCAATGCAAAGCCAAAGACAGCGATGCATTATATATGTCAGTGCATAGTGTATTACAAAATATGGGGCCTCTTCCATTGTCTATTCAAAGAAGGCTTTGGACCCTTCTCTAGAGTCATGAGCTATCAAGACCAAAGATGATTGGACTGTATCTACTTGAGTTACACATACACAAAGATGGTTTATTGAGGAGATATAGAGAGAGACAATCTCAAAGACAACTTATTGATTTCCGAACACTGGAAAATAGAGTAGTCACCATTGCAAAGGTCAGCTCACTCACACTCACGGTACTCTCATTGACCGAGCACTGGAGCTAAGGAGATCGAGATGCCCACGATTGAGGAGAAGAGCTTCACAACATCGACAAAGCCTACAACAGAGGATTTGAGTCATACTATCTCGACATCCAAAGTACATATGAGAATGGATTCATCACCCATTATATCACCATCTATTGGGCACCCATTATACCCCACATAGTTCTACTAGTAGCACTTCTAGATTCATCTTAGTCTCTCTTTTTTGTATCCAAACATGGTATCAGATTCACCAATTTTGGCCTTTTGAATACGTCAATATATTATTTCATTTCTCTTTGTGTAGTAGATTCCAAGGAGTATCAAGCCATGGCCTTGTGTCAACCATGTCAACTCAAACTTGCACTCTTAGTTAGTAATAGTTAATCTAATGTCGGTGTCAATTGAAAATTGACACCACCATTAAATATAACCAAATGACATGCAAAACATAGTATATATGTATTCAAGTGACAATTGAGTATCGCTATGGCTATTGTATTCGTTTACATAAGATTAGTGGGTTAGTTTTCCCTAATCATTTACCAACCAAGCAACAAAGCAAGCCTCGTGATTCTATCACTTGTTATGTTTCAAATTGGATTTTCTAGTTTGCCAAAATATAGACCTACTTTTACAATATATTTTTTCAAAATTTAAGAGTAGTCTTAGTTTCATTTGGCCTCTCCAATAGTCTTAAATGAGGATACTGGACTACTATTTACTTACTTAGGTTGCTACATACTTAAGAAACGATGAACATAGGCCTATTTACATATGCTTTTGTCAAGGAGGAGAGGGGCTTTAACTGTGGCCACTGGTTCAACCCCTACCTCATGCAGGTAGCTTGGGGGGGGGAGACAAAGCATGTCTACATATTGTTTCGTAGCTTCCTTCATCACTTTCACATTCCCTTCGCACTGGGTTCCCCATCCTCTGTCCACATGTTACAACATCCCTCTTCACATCCACTGTTGGAGTCAAGCTGTACTATGCTTGGAAGGGCTTCGCTTTTAGACATACAACACGCAGGAGGAGCACTCAAAGATGTGTTCATTGTGCAGCAATGGCCTGTCGCGGCAACGCTTCCTAAATTCTTTCATATTGGTTGCGCTGCTGCTGGCATGTCTGCCTTTAGGCTCTGGCTTTCACAACATGGCCGTTCACAGCCATCGAAGGATTTGAGCTGTAAGCTTGCAGCTGGGGCTTTGCTTTCAGATGAACAAAATGCAGGAGAAGCACCCGACAAAGCAATGTTTGGGCAGCGCTCGTCAGTCATGGCGGCACCTACAAATTTTCTTTGCAATGGCTCCACTGCTATAGACTCGTCTAACTTTCGGCTCCCCCCTTGACAACAACCCCGTTTACAACCATCAACGGATTTGAGCTGCAAGCTTTGAGCTGGGGCTTGGCCTTCGGAAGCACAAGCACCCAACAAGGTATTGTTTGTGCAGCACAGGTCCCTTTCAGCGGCATCTTCAAATTTCCTTTGAAATGGCTCTCCTGCTGTAGACTCATCTGCCTTATGGCTCCCCCCTTTGCAACATCCCAGTTGACAAACGTCAATAGATTTAAGCTGCAGGCTGGGAGGTGGGGCTTTGCTTTCAGACACACATGCAGGGGAACTGCCCAAATGAGTATTGTTTGTGCAGCATTGGCCAGTTTTGGCAGCACCATCAGGTTTCCTTTGCAATGGCCCACCTGCAGTAGACTCGCCTGTCTTTGGACTACCCAATAAGGTTTTGTTTGTGCAGCACTGGCCAGTTGTAGCAGCACCTTTAAATTTCCTTTGTAATGGATCCCCTGCTGTAGACTCGCATGCCTTTCGGATCTCCCCTTCACAACATCCCCTTTCACAGTCGTCTATAGATTTGAGCTGTAAGCTTGGAGCTAGGGCTTTGCCTTCAGAAAGACAACAAGCAGGGGAACTACCCAACGAAATATCATTTGTGCAGCATTGCATTGCTGTGGCAGCACCTTCGTTATTGCTTTGCGATGGCTTCCCTGCTGTGAACTCACATACCTTTTGGCTTCCTCCTTGGCAACTTCCCCATTCACAACCATCAATAGATTTGAGCCGTAAACTTGAAGCTGGAACTTTGCTTCCAGGCATACTACATGCAACAGTAGCAACCAAAGGCTTAGTGGTTCCGCAGCAATGGCCAATCCTTGCAGTACTTTCAGACTTCTTCTGCATTGGCACTCCTATTTCTGACTCATCTGCCTTTCGGGTTGGCCCTTTACAGCATCCCTTCTCACAACCATCAAGGGATTTAAGCTGTACGCTTGGAGCTGGGGCTTGGCTTTTCAAGGCACAACAGGCAGGGGTAGCACCGAGTGAAGCATCAGGCGTCCAGCTCTGTCTTGTCATGGCAGCAGCTTCACAACATCCTTTCTCACAACAATTGATGGGTGAAAGTGGTAATTTTGGAGGACTTTGGCTTTTAGCAGCACAGCACGCCGGGGTAGCACCCAATGAACTATTGGTAGTGAAGCACTGACCAGCTGTGCCCCTTGAGGTACACAAGTTCACGGCTTGCCTAGAGCTGTATGGAGTCTCTAGGACATTGGGTTTTATGGTGATGCCACAAGAGGCATCACTTTCTGCTTGCATCATACTGGTAGTGGTGTTCCTGCTACTACAGCCAGTACAACATTTACTAGAGCAACAAGAGCACTCGCTCAAGTTTCTTCTACTGTCTGATTGCTTCAAGAGTAAGCCTTCAAGCTCTGGAATGTTAATTGATGAGCAGATTCCTTCATCTATGCCTAGGCAATCTTTATCATAGGTGTCTCTATTGCTCACTCTTCGTCTCATTCCATTGTTTGCACCCCTCATATCACAACAAGACTTCGCTGAACAACAGGACTGACTCGATTGATTTTCCTGCTTGGTACTTTGGGCAGATTCTCCGTTATTTTCCATTTTCTTTGGGCAGCAGGGTTCAGCTTCCGTGTCCATGTACTCCTCACTGCTCAGCAGGACACCTTTCTGGCAAACTTTGCTTTTGGGTTTCCGCCAAAATGTAAATAATCCTAGACGTCCTGCTTCATCCTTCTTCCTTTCTAGCAACAGTATGCTGTTAAATAGAACAAGTAGGCAAGTGCCAACATCTGCAAGGACAGCACCCCAAAGAGATGCATATCCGACTGCTGCAAGCACAATCACCAGCACTTTGGTTGTAATTGATAAAAAAATATTTTGCAGGATCTTCCTGCGAGCTTTTTGGCCAAGTCTCACAGCAACTGGTAGCTTTCGGAGATCGTTAGTCATGAGGGCTATGTCAGTTGTCTCCATAGCAATGGCAGTACCAGCAACGCCCATAGCAATGCCAACATCAGCAGCCGCTAATGCCGGGGCGTCATTAATTCCATCACCAACCATACCAGTAAGGCCGGCTGCTTTTAATTGCTGAAGCACCTCCACCTTGCCTTCAGGAAGCAATTGAGCATGCACATCAATTTGTCCAAGCTGCAAGCAAGACTAGGAAATCAGATTTGTTCATCTATACTGGTGTGAAGTGTAGCAAACCATGATATATACAGCGGCATTGTCATGATGTATGCAGAGTGCCTTTGTCTTTAGACCCGAAAAGGAAGAAGTCAATACCTTTCTCTGTACATTATTGGCCACTTCCAAACTATCTCCAGTTAGCATAGCTAGTCGGAGACCCAATCTCTGAAACAATGCGGTCTCAAGGGAGACCGTAAAATTCTCATTACTCTGCTACTTAATTATAACCAAGAACAACTTCGATGACAAGGCTTACCCTCATGTCTCTCACAGCCTCCCTGGCTTCTGGTCGAAGCTGGTCACCAGCACTCATAATCAATATTGGCTTTTCATCCACACCAATCCAGCAGATTGTTAAACCCTGGCTTTTCCAACTCTCCAGAAGAGCAGAATCGGCACCTGAAGCTACGTAAGGCATGTTAAGTATTACTCTGCAGAGAGCCATATTTGACAAACATGATGCCTGATATAGAAACAGTTACCTTCCAACCAAAGGAGCCGACTGGCTAAGCGTTTATTCCCAACAGCAATTTTATGACCATTGACGATTCCGCTCACACCTTCTCCAGGAAGTACTCTAAATTCATCCACAACGACCTCAGCATTTCCTGATTGTGCCCCATGCAGCCTAGCATAGTCCACTATAGCTGATGCAATGGGATGGCTTGCTTTGCTCTCAATGCATGATAGCCTGAAGCAATGATTCAACATAGAAAATTCTTCATTTTTCAGGTTCATAAGTGTCTGTTGATTTTGTGTAGTCAATTTCTTGGTCAATACACAAATTGTTTTGTACTCCGTACTCCATTAACATGACTAGATTGTGTGCAATAGTTGTGTTTAAGCCTTTTTTCTGACCCTTCTCCCACATTCTCAAGTTGAAGACTTTGTGTCCTTGTAAAGGTATAATAGACTAATTTGCACAATTAAAAAGTCGACCATATAGAGAGTAGTTTACCAAAATAGGACATCTTGTAGATCGGCTTCCTTGTTTAAGGCATGCACTTCTATTATTTGAAAGCAACCCTCAGTAAGCGTGCCAGTCTTATCCATAGCAACAACTTTCAGCTTTCCAAGAGCTTCCAAGTGTTTTCCACCCTTCACAAGGAGACCCAATCGAGCAGCTTGTGCTATTGCACAGGTTGTTGTAACAGGAGTGGAGATCACAAGAGCGCAAGGGCAAGCCACAACAAGTAGAACTAATGCCAAGTACATCCAGTGCCGAATGTTGTGCGCATGTACACTTACTGGAATTATTGTGAAAGCCAAAGCACCAGCTATCACAACTGCACATCATGAAAAAAATTAATCTGCATTTGATGATGTTAAAAAAAGCATTGGACAATCTCATTAGTCTATCCTCGAATCATGTCATTACTTTAAATCCGTGTCACTGCGCTATGCTTCAGCTCTAGACCTCGAATCATGTCATTACTTTAAATCAGCATCACTGCACTATGTTTCAGCTCTAGACTTCCATAGCCGAAATGCAATGTTTCACCCCGAAATGTTCAAGCCTCCATAAAGACCTTGGGAAAACGTCTAACTGAAATGCCTACATACCACATATATGTATGTGCATGTAAGGTTTAGCGGAATGAATGTTGTATTTTCTCAAGATTGAGTGGATTGTGCGTGCAACTGAATGAGACTGAGAGAAGGAGAGAGAAGAGATACGACACCGAGAGGTTGTAAAACCCTCCTCCGAAGGCCCCACTCTCGTCGGCGAGAGTGGTCTACTTGATTGCACAAAGGTGTACAATGCGTATGCAATGGACTGATGCAATGGGACTATGCCGATGACGACGACGGTGATGACGACGGCGACTTAGGCTGAAATTTGTTATCTTCTTCGTGGCTGAAAAATGACTGTTTTTGTCGGGCTAAATAATGGATGAAAAACGCTAAAGAGATCTAGGATTCTGCTGCGTTTTTGAAGGTACTACTGCCGGCTGAAACACTAAGTATCTGCTGCGGTTCAAGGGCTGAATTGCTGAGAGCAAAACGCTGCTTTTTCCTGCACTTAGGCTGCATTTTTGGAGAAGTTTCTTGGCTGAAAAAAACGCTGTGGCAGCAGAGGACTTCTTGCTGAAAATGGCAGTTTTCCAAGTGCTTAATAACTCCTTACCCGGCCTCGGTAGTCTGCTGCTGTGACGCCCCAGAATCTGGGCGCGTCAGGGAGGGGACCTTTTGGGCCCGGCTCGGACGGGACCGGCTCGGGTCGGGGTGTTTCTTCAAGGGGTCCTGGCGCAGACGGCACCGGCTCAGGAGGGCCCGGCTCGGACGGGACCGGCTCGGGTCGAGGTGTTGCTTCAAGGGGTCCTGGCGCGGACGGCACCGGCTCAGGAGGGCCCGGCTCGGACGGGACCGGCTCGGGTCGAGGTGTTGCTTCAAGGGGTCCTGGCGCGGACGGCACCGGCTCAGGAGGGCCCGGCTCGGACGGGACCGGCTCGGGTCAAGTTGCCTTCACGGGGGCCCGGCTCGAACGGGACCGGCTCGGGCGTGGTTGCGTTCCATGGGTCGACGGCCGTTTGCGTTTCGCGGGTCTTCGCGGGTCTTGCGTTCCGGGTCCCTAGCCCCACGTAGCCTCAGGCTCCGCCGCACTGACGGAGGGTTATAGCGTGCCCCGGGGAACCTTGCGTGGAGTCCCCACGGCGAGTGCGTGGAGTGAGGCTACCGTGTCTAGGTGGGGGGTCCCCTCCCGTGGCCGGTCTAGGGAGGCTCATACCCCTTATATACACCCCCGGTTGAAGAGAGTTCGACGACCGCGTCGAACGTGGGAAAAGAGTGCTTGGCTATGCATGAGGCCGTGGGGACAAAGGGGTGCATATAAGTGCAAAGTGAGCAAAACTGTTCCCAAATGCAAGTAAGTAGGCATGCTTTGTTTTTGTACTTTTGAGAATAAAGTGAGTGTGTATTTTTGGCTTTTTGGCAGAAGGTTGAAAAGATATGCTTTGAACACCCAAGTAGAATTCCCCATACTTGAGCGTTCCCCGAATAGGTAACCCAGTGTGCGCGGAGCCACCTGCTGCGTTGGCCCGCGCGGAGGCTTCTTGAAAGCCAAATCTGAAAGAGCGTTCCGTCGCAATGCAGCACTTGCGAGTTGGTCCCTGTTTGGACGTCATTTGGAGGGCAAGCTCGGGGCCCTGTGGTCTCTTTGTAGACTTGAATGGGTCTTCAGCTCAGCATGGGCCACAAAAGTGGCCGGGGCGCGACGAACACCGTTGGCTTGGTTCGTCGCGTTTTTGTTGTTTCTCTGTTTTTGATATAAAGAGCCCTGTCTGGCTCGCATCTGCCTTTTTCTCATGTGGAGAGCCCTGTCTGGCTCACATCTTTGCTTTTTGTGTTTGGAGGTGCCCGGCTCGGATCGGGGCCGGCGCGGGTCACGGGTGACGGCCCGGTGTTCAGGACGCGTCACGGGGACATTCTTGTCATGCGGGGGTGCCCGGCTCGGATCGGGGCCGGCGCGGGTCACGGGTGACGGCCCGGTGTTCAGGGAACGCGTCACGGGACGGAGGGCGTGTGGTTGCTTTCTGGAGCTCTCTTCACCAAGATTTTGACGACCCGGGCCATTGCGGTTGGAGTCGTCGTGAGGATCGTGCGCGTCGGGCACGTCGGTCTTCGGCTCGTTTCCAGGAGCTCTTTTCTGGAGCTCTGATACCAAGTGTGACGCCCCAGAATCTGGGCGCGTCGGGGAGGGGACCTTTTGGGCCCGGCTCGGGTCGGGGTGTTTCTTCAAGGGGTCCTGGCGCGGACGGCACCGGCTCAGGAGGGCCCGGCTCGGACGGGACCGGCTCGGGTCGAGGTGTTGCTTCAAGGGGTCCTGGCGCGGACGGCACCGGCTCAGGAGGGCCCGGCGCGGACGGGACCGGCTCGGGTCGAGGTGTTGCTTCAAGGGGTCCTGGCGCGGACGGCACCGGCTCAGGAGCGCCCGGCTCGGGTCAAGTTGCCTTCACGGGGTCCCGGCTCGGACGGGACCGGCTCGGGCGTGGTTGCGTTCCATGGGTCGACGGCCGTTTGCGTTTCGCGGGTCTTCGCGGGTCTTGCGTTCCGGGTCCCTAGCCCCACGTAGCCTCAGGCTCCGCCGCACTGACGGAGGGTCATAGCGTGCCCCGGGGAACCTTGCGTGGAGTCCCCATGGTGCGCGAGTGCGTGGAGTGAGGCTACCGTGTCTAGGTGGGGGGTCCCCTCCCGTGGCCGGTCTCGGGAGGCTCATACCCCTTATAGCTGCAATTTGCTTGATGAAATCGCTGAATTGCTGAGTTTTGCTTGGCGTTAATAGTGGCCAAAAACGCTGAAGTGACCAGTGGGAAAAACGCTAACTTTCAATGCTTGCTGGCGATATCTGCATAGGAGGAAAGTGCTAGGGCAGCCAGAAGAGTGGGCGATCCCAAGATGAGGATGATGCGGGGGAATGGGCCTCACCAAGTTGCTTGGAGAGGGTCTTGCTGAGAGAGGGAGGGAAACACCTGTTGCTTGGTAGCCTGCTGTGCTCCTTGGCTCATCTGCCAATTTGTGCTAACTTGGGTTTGCTTATAGATTAACTTACCCAATTTGCCCTACTGAGTACCCAACAAATGTCACATAATAAATAAGTGAAAAATGTTAAAAATAGGGAAAAATGGGATAAAGTCATCTGAAAAATCCTCAAACTGACTCTGATGGAATCTGATGGAAATGCTTATGCTTATGCAGTGTGCAACCAGAGGATATGCATCTACACTGAGTGGTTGGGCATGCACGGTCTACGAATAGACTCACAAAAGTGTCAGATCACTTCTAATCTAACTTGACTGGACTTGACGGAAACCCTGCTATGATGTAGCTTGTCCACGGACACATAGGGTTGGGATGTGTCACTGACACCCCCTCATTTTTAAAGTGAGGTACTGGTACCGAGCTGCATGGCTTCCTTGTAGTCTGCCAACAACTCTGGATAATCCTTGAAGAACTCTTCGTCTACCCACACCGCTTCATGGGTTCCTCGATCTTTGAACTTCAAAAAATACTGTCGTACTTGTTTCTTCGAACCATGGCGAAACCGATGCAACAAGACTTGCTCCGGCTCCATAACTTCTGCTTCATCGATGATCTCCGGTTCTTCTTCTTCCGAAACGTCCTTTGGAGGTGTTCCCTGAAACACTTTCAACCAAGAAACATGGAAAACGTTGTGCATTGACCATGAGTTAGGCAACTTCAATTTCATTGAAACCTCATTAATCTTTTTGATGACTGGAAATGGACCATACATACGAAAAGATAATTTAGGACATTTCTTTCCAACTTGCTTAAGACGCTGTTTCATAATTCGTAGATACACCCAATCTCCTTTCTTGATCGAGACCTCCTGACGATGCTTGTTAGCCTGTCGAGAATAAGATTCATGAGCCTTGCTTAGCCGAAGCTTCACACTCTCAGAAATCTCATCCAATGACTGACTCTTAGCATTGGCATCAAGCATTTGACTGACCGATCGAGTCAACAATGACTGGAATCGGCGGCCAAAAGCTACCTCATACGGAGTTCGACCAATAGCAGAAAAGAAGGAATCATTGAGAATAGCCTGTACCAATGGGAGATAGAGCTCCCATTGAGACTGCTGATCATGAACATAAGACTTCAACACATCAAAAGCCAACTCATTATAAATTTCCGTTTGACCATCTGATTGTGATGAAAAGCGGATGAAAAATTTAACTTTGTGTCAAAATTTTCAAAGAGTGTACGCCAAAAGTTGGACGTAAACTTAACATCCCTATTGCAAACAATGGACTTTGGCAAACCACAGAGGGGATACCAATGCTTTATGAACAATCGTGCAACATCTTGTGCAATAACTGTGGCCTTACAAGGAATCAACATGCAAAATTTGCTAAAACGATCAACAATAGTTAAACATTGAGTGTTCCTTGAATGCTGACTTGGTGGTAAGTTAGTCACAAAATCCATAGAGATATCCTGAAAAGGTCCCTCGGGAATAGGCAGCGGAAGCAAAAGGCCTTGCTGCTTACCCCGAGGAGCTTTCACTTTTTGACATATAGTGCAATGTGTGACATAACTAAACACATCTTTTCGCATTTTAGGCCAATAGAAAAATCGTTCAATCTTTTCCAATGTGGTGTTCATACCCATGTGCCCACCCGTGATGGAGTCATGTGCATCATGCAATATGGCTGGCCTGAGAGAGGGCAACACACATAGACGCTGACGAAAAAATAACAATCCATCACAAATGAGATAGTTGTTGGGCCCTTGGGAAGCATGTCACGATTGTGACTATGTTAACAACAATACATCTACTCCTAGTTGCAGATACGCGAAGTGCCATGCCAACGAGGACCCCTGCGCTTGGATAGTCACACCCCTTCGCCTAAAGGACGTGTCTCTTCGCCAAAAGCCACACTCCTTCGACGATTGGTCACACCCTTTTGCTCTACGGGTGCGACTCTTCGTCCAATGGTTGCAGCTCTTCGCCGAAAGGATGTGTCTTAATCATGAGTTTAAGTACTTAATTAAGGATTAGCACCTAGAATCCTCACAGTGGTATCAGAGCAAATTTTTTCCGGGACCCAAAGGTTGTGAGCCTCTCACCCTCGCCCCTACACTCTACCCCTTCCCGGAGTTGCATGGAAGCAGAAGAAAGATGGTACGCATGTGCATACAAGCATGAGGTAACTTAAATCTATTCTGTTCCAATTACATACATATAGATAATAGAACAAAGGACAGGGATGCAAATGTGGGTGTGCGGGAGTGCCACGTACCTGGCCTCCTCATCGGGTGGTGTCCCTTCGAGATTGTGCGCGCACCTCTTCATGTGAAAGGACAGTACCTCTTCACCTTGCTCGCACCCTTTCGCATACGGGTGTGTCGCTTCGCCTGTGTGCCCATTCACTCGGCAAGGGGCTGAATTCCCTTTGTTGGCTGCTGCATATCCAAAGGGCACCTCTTCCCAAGAGGGCACAAGAAGCCACCCCTTCCCAAAGATCGCACCCCTTCCCTGAGAGTCACGTACACTGGAGGCTGAATTTCTGAAAACGTTGGGCTGAGTTTCTTGCAAACGATGGGCTGCCCATGTTGAAACGCTGGCTGATTTGCACGTGCTGTCTGGCTGAATTTTATGCGCTGGCTGAATTAGTCGCTGGCTGAGATTAGCTACGCTGGCTAGTTTATTACGCTAGCTGCACCTTATGAATCGCCACGCCCAAGTAAACTTGGATTCGTGCGATCACAACAAGCAAAAAAATTATTGTGGTTCATCCCTTGAGTAATGCAGAACACTTCCAAAGCTCTGATACCAATGTAAGGTTTAGCGGAATGAATGTTGTATTTTCTCAAGATTAGTGATCTTTATTGCTCAAGGTTCCTTTTAGTTCTTTAAGGAAAGAGAGAGCTTTCCGTCTTGTAGAGTGCTGTGGTCACGAACAGAGTGAGTGGATTGTGCGTGCAACTGAATGAGACTGAGAGAAGGAGAGAGAAGAGATACGACACCGAGAGGTTGTAAAACCCTCCTCCAAAGGCCCCACTCTCGTCGGCGAGAGTGGTCTACTTGATTGCACAAAGGTGTACAATGTGTATGCAATGGACTGATGCAATGGGACTATGCCGATGATGACGACGGCGACTTAGGCTGAAATTTGTTACCTTCTTCGTGGCTAAAAAATGACTGTTTTTGTCGGGCTGAATAATGGATGAAAAACGCTGAAGAGATCTAGGATTCTGCTGCGTTTTTTAAGGTACTACTGCCGGCTGAAACACTGAGTATTTGCTGCGGTTCAAGGGCTGAATTGCTGAGAGCAAAACGCTGCTTTTTCCTACACTTAGGCTGCGTTTTTGGAGAAGTTTCTTGGCTGAAAAAAACGTTGTGGCAGCAGAGGACTTGTTGCTGAAAATGGCAGTTTTCCAAGTGCTTAATAACTCCTTACCCGGCCTCGGTAGTCTGCTGCAATTTGCTTGATGAAATCGCTGAATTGCTGAGTTTTGCCTGGCGTTAGTAGTGGCCAAAAATGCTGAAGTGACCAGTGGGAAAAACGCTAGCTTTCAATGCTTGCTGGCGATATCTGCATGGGAGGAAAGCGCTGGGGCAGCCAGAAGAGTGGGCGATCCCAAGATGAGGATGATGCGGGGGAATGGGCTTCACCAAGCAACTTGGAGAGGGTCTTGCTGAGAGAGGGAGGGAAACACCTGTTGCTTGCTAGCCTACAGTGCTCCTTGGCTCATCTACCAATTTGTGCTAACTTGGGTTTGCTTATATATTAACTTACCCAATTTGCCCTCCTGAGTACCCAACAAAAGTCACTTAATAAATAAGTGAAAAATGTTAAAAATAGGGAAAAATGGGATAAAGTCATATGAAAAATCCCCAAACTGACTCTTATGGAATCTGATGGAAATGCTTATGCTTATGCAGTGTGCAACCAGAGGATATGCATCTACACTGAGTGACTAGGCATGCACGGTCTACGAATAGACTCACAAAAGTGCCAGATCGCTTCTAATCTAACTTGATTGGACTTGATGGAAACCCTGCTATGGTGTAGCTTGTCTACGGACACACAGGGTTGGGATGTGTCACGCGACAGTACATGTATTGAACGAGAGTCATATTATATGCTGAACAAAACCATACAAGTTACGTAACTGTTTTTGCATCCATTAGAGTTGAAATCTGCTCTGAGTGAAGTGCCCACGTGACAATTTATGCAAGAGGGTTCCAAAAGTGGAAAACCTAATCTAATGGACTTGTCCGGACATGCAGACCCTGCAAACACGCTCGTAAAATTGCCGATACTAATCCTAGACATCCCTATCTAGGAAAAAAAGGAAAATTGCTCTCGAAGTTGATGAAGCATGTCCACGTGGCACACAGCCATGTACACGTGACAAGTATGCTGCTCCTTTTATATTGACTGTTGAGGTGCCGCGTCCGGAGTGCCGAAGTCGGGAAAATGTGCGCACATGGGAGTTCTCTGACGATAACTCACAATTTTGTGACCCATTTGACGAACAGACTGGACCGATGCATTCCTCTAACCTAGACCTACATGCACGTCATTTCAGATGCCCACCAAAGTGTAATAACATCTATCAAAACGCTTGTACAAACCATTTATCCAAGAGGGTTCTAAAACTGAAAAACCTAATCTAATGAACTCGTCCAAGTCTTGCAAACACACTCACAAAATTGTTGGTACTAATCCTCCTAGGATTCTAGACGCTCCTATCTAGGGATAAGAACAAAATTGGCTCTGGAAGTCGAGATGAAGCATGTCCACGTGGCACACAGAGCCATGTACACGTGACATCCCCTCCTACTTAAGGTGAAGTATTGGTACCAAACTCCATGCATGCCATAAGATGGTCTTGAACGAATGGCCTTCTAGATGATGTCTTCCAAGGCTACTTTTGAGAGAGAGGGTCCCGCAGGTGATGTAGAAATGTCCAAAAGACATGGATGGTGATGATACATCTACTCACAACCACTAGATTGCCTCCTAAATGATAAATAAATGATTCCCTTGTTGGTTACCGGCTAGCCTTTGCTGCCCCAACTCGAATGGTGTGAGCCAAACTGCAAACCGGATGGATGTGCGTAGACCAAGTGGCTGGATATGCAAACGTTGATGCCTACGAAGGTTACCACCCAACCTATGCTGCCCCTATACGAGAAGATTGGCGAGAGAAACGCCGAATGGGAAATGAAGCAAGATATATCCTTTGAAATGCCCACAAACCTTGGCAAGTCCTCTGTATGATGTCTCATGAAATCACCAAATAACTCCTCAAAGATAGAGGCTCGTCTTGGGGCTTCAACTAGATTGTCGTACGATGGAAGCTCTAGATGAATCCTCATCTCTGCAATGAATGTGGCTGCAAATGTAGGCTCGCGATGCCAATGAACTCCCACGGTGGTTGCCTCGGATTGGAACCCTTAGGCTTCGGATTGATGGCTTTCAATTGCTAAGAAGATGTAGTGTGGACCCGAAGTGCTGCCAAAGATTTGTACAAATCAATGACGATGCAATGCCTCTTCTAAAATGTTGGAATTCTAATAGGCTGATATGGATGGCGCCTTCCTTTGTCGACACAGGCCGCTAACAAATCCTATAACAAATCCTAATTCTCGCAATCAGCATCTTTATGTTTCCAATGCATGTCTTAAATGATGCGATCTATCATGTCGAAGAATTTGACTGCAAATATCCACGCTCAAATTTCTTAATGTCGAGGTGGTTGAGCGCGCACACCAAGTCAACTACCCTCTTGCAAGTGCACCACAACTATAACCCCCGGTATACAATGTTTGCATTTCCTATGCTCAAGGCGCACGGTCCTACAACACATACTCAAGCACCAAAGAGGAAAAAAAACTCAAAGATTAGCGCATTAGTGCAAAAGCTACAAAGCTCTGATACCAATGTCAGACGCAGCGGAATTGAAATGATGAAGATCTAGACTTTACACTTCCACACATCGTCACTTCTTCCCTTGCTCGATTCATGATTCTTTTTAGAGAGAGAGATGTGTAGAGGGACAATCCTCCTCAACGAACTCATGAGGCCCTGCAACCTTACAACCATAGTCACAAGGGACGCATTCTGGAACGGGGGACGGGGGACGGGGCTGAAATGGATTTTTAGTGTAAAAAAGAGAGCGGGACGGCAAGTGGGGACGGAAAAGTGGGGACAGGAAGCCCGAAAAAGGGCGTCCCCTGTTACTATGCTTACAACGGATCATCATAGAGATCATAGTGATTAGTGATCTCTCCACCCATCAAATATCTAACGAGACCAACTATGATGGTCTAGACTAGGTTGTGAGACAGAGAGGGGGCCAACAAGGCCATGTAGAAATAGTGGTTTAGTAAACTCAACAAAGAGTTTCTTGTAGCATACACAAAAGATACATAAATTGCTCGCTTTTACAGCATTAGAATTATATGGCAAAAACTTTGGGAGGCTAGGTTTCCATACAGATAAACTTTGTCACAGACGTTTCATTGCAAGGCATTTCACCAGCAGAATTAGACATTTCAGCCGTTTTGGCCCTTTCACGCTTCAGACCTATTGAAATGCATTTTGAGGTGATGCTGCTTTAAATACAACTCGTCTGTTCTCCTAGCTATTTAATATATGTCCATAACACCCACCTTAAAATTTCTGTAGACCCATCTAGCAGCCATAAAAGGTGTTACATTTGAATGATCAACAAAGCATAAATAATTGCATGTCTCGACGAACATTATGAATGACAGATCAGATCATCCATACATTATGCATGTATGCACAACGGAGGTCCTAATGTAATGTATGCATGACATTTAGTACATTAACCTAGTTCGCATGTTTCCCGGAGGCAAGAGGATAAGTAGGTTAAGAGTATGTTATCATAATAAATGTCTAACA
Source organism: Adiantum capillus-veneris (assembly GCF_014529385.1). Taxonomy (NCBI): domain Eukaryota; kingdom Viridiplantae; phylum Streptophyta; class Polypodiopsida; order Polypodiales; family Pteridaceae; genus Adiantum; species Adiantum capillus-veneris. The sequence goes on along the minus strand of NC_140931.1, from coordinate 123,950,549 downwards.
TGAATTGATTATGACATTCCATACATGAAAAAATATAGCTCAGTACATAAAACTCAAACAGATATCTTCATGCTTTGAAAGGAGCTGAAATCTTGAAATATCCTTCAAACATTAGAAAATCTCCACTCCAAGGTTGCTAAGGGCAGAATTTGAACCAGACTTTACAGACTATGACAAATGATGGATAGAGTAACAACAGGTGTGCAAAGTAACAATGATGGAAAACCAGCTTCAATCAAAAAAAATAGGTTGTATGCCATTACGATGAACACAGAATTGTTGTAAACTCAACAGAAGATGACATACAGGGCCACCGGAACAATACCTAGTTTTTAACCTCGCATTTGAGAAAACATTAAAAAATTGACACGTTGAAGAAAGACTAGAAGAACTTACGTGGAGTGTAGTATTTAGCAAATGACTCCATTAACTGCTCCACATGAGAGCGTTGAGTTTGAGCCTCCTCTACTAATCTTATCATCCTTGCTACAGCGGAATCTTCAGCCAAGGCCGAAGTTTCAACACAGATATATCCTAACAAAATCCCCAGGAAATTCAGTGGGAAGAAATAGCAGGAACGTTTGAAACTCCTACAGAAACCAGTTTTCTAGCTAAAATTGATTGTTACATACCATCACGAAGTCATTATGCATGCATCCATCCATACATATAATGCATGATGCAGGTAGGCACGCACGTATCTGTATGTATGTACTTCATATGTGACATATGTGTTTACATACATTAATATATAGAAATGTACACACACCCTAGCATGCCTACATACACATATATGTATATCTGTATATGTGTAAACACATACATACACAAATGCATGTGTACACTACACACGTGTGTGCATGTGCACGTGCGTACGTGTACATATGTTGAGGAGCACAAACGTTTGAACTTGAAATTTCTGAATTAATAGCATCACAGCTTAATCATCATCGACTTCAACCTCCATAAAAAGTGATACTAAATTCATAGAGACAAAAAAATGCAATCTCCTTTTACACTCCTTCCACAGAAGCAGCACCTGTCATATTGATGGTACCAGCCCAAACACGAGTACCAGCCTCCTTCTCTACAGGCAGTGACTCTCCAGTTAAGCTGCTTTCATCTACAGCACTCCTCCCAGATACTACAGTGCCATCAATAGGTATTGACTCTCCAGCTTTCACAGCAAGCCTTGTCCCAACTTTGACCTCCGAGACGTTTACCCTTGCACCAGTTTCTGCAAGGATTGCACTCTGGGGGCTAAACTTGCCACAGAAGATATCGCTAATCGTGCCTGAACATTGACTTTAAAGTCATGATAAGCGAAGAAAGATTTTTCACTAATTTTGATCAATGCACCACAGGCATGCACTAAAAAACAACACTTGAAAGAATAGAGAAATACCCTGTCCGATGACCTTGACTCAAGCCATTCCGCAAGAGCGAAGAGAAACACGATCAGACCAGCTTCTAGGTAGTCACCAAGGGCAATAGAACCAGCAACTACAAAATTCGAGCAGAACAGTGATTTGATATTCAGCTTGTAAAAAGCTTGAATGCATCGGTGTTCCTCTGGAGCCAATAAAATCACTTGCCTGCAATTATCATCAATATATTGATGTCCAGAATACAACGCCGCAGGGCTCTGAAACTTTTCAAAATGATTGGTGGGGCACCCACTGCCACAGCCCCAAGAGCAACCCATTTCAACGGGTAAAATGCATACTGAAACAATGCAATAAGGACAAAAAACCCAGAGGCAAACGTGTAAGGAGAAGGCCATTTGCGTGCAGCCTTCCACTCCCCTGTAACATGGATGCTGGCTTCCAGGTGTGCATTATTCAGCAATTTGACTGGCAATTCAGCAGCAAGCAAACACTTGTATTTTTAATGATGGTAGAATAAAATTGAATATTGTTAGATTCCAACATAAGAGGTCAGGTAGCAAGTATGAAAGAATACATGGGATAAACTGTACCTAGTCTGGCCGGGGAGTGGCAAAAGCATCGTGTTGCACCGTTACTAATCTAGCCGCAACATTCACATAGACTTCTTGCACTCCTGGGGCAGGCTCCAAAATCTTCTTGACCAAAGGGACTTCAGCAGGACAGCAAATTCCAAAAACATCAATTGCAGTCTTTTGCAGTTTAATTGGTTCAGCATCATTTTCTATATTTATGCTGACATCTGGTTCTTTCAACAAAGGTTGCATTGCATCAAAGACATGCCCTGAAGAATTCTCAGCTGACACAAGTTCGTCAGCTGCATTGGAAGGAAGTGATCTTGTTCTACTATCTGAGGCACCCATTTGCGGAGCCTCGAATTTGAATAAGGCAAAAGAACTAGTCTCCCGGTTCTTAGCTGTTTGATGATGTGGTTCTCCAATCTTTATGAGCCGCCCATGCTCCAACATTTCGCTATCATTTCCAAGAGCATGGCTGACAGCAAATGAACCATCGCTTAACGGAACTAGCCAGTCCAAGTGATCGCCATGTCTGATCTGCTCATGACCACAACCCTCCTTGTGCACGTGCAGCTCTCCTTTTACCTCATTGCGATGCAAGAAGTCTTGACTGTAGCTTTCATCAAGAACCTTAAAACATGAATCTGGAAATTCCCATGGAAATGGACCAAGACCACAACCTGCTGCTTCCATGCACTGAATTACAACAACAAATGTAACGTTAGAGACATAGTTAATATGCATGTCAGAAGAAAAGTTGGGCTAAAATCAGCAGAACTTTCGCATGAATGGACATAAGAGCAATACTGCTTACAAGAAAATGTCTTCAACGAGTTCGCCATGGTGAAGATGAGCATGAAAGCGACCATTGTTTGGCTTGCAAAATTGCTTGAATTTTTGGTCCTGTATACTCTGACCATGATCGATAAAGCATAATTCAGAGACGTCCACCTCTTGCTGAGGAGGCACAAGGAAACATGACATCTGGTTGCCATGGCGCAACAGAAAATGGCTTGCTTTATTGTGTTGATAAGGCTGCAGGAAGACGAAATGGGCACAAGTTAGACTTGATATATTTGCTCGATAAAGTTGTATGAAACTCATGATTTTGTTGGGTACTGACTAGCTATGATATTTGCCACGGCCACAAGAGGATATTACAAATTGCAATGCCTGTTGCAACAAGTTAAGAAGCAAAGGAGAGAAACGCCTTTTCTCTATTCGACAACTAGCTCGTAAACAGGTTTGTGTGAGTGCGCACGCAAGTGTATGTGCGTGCGTGTGTGTGTGTGTGTGTGGGGGGGGGGGGGGGGGGGGGGTGGCGGTGGGGGGGAGACGGAGGCGCTTACCATTGGCGATGGTGAGCCGTCCTCCATTGGCGAACTGATCAGAAGGGGCTCTGCGCAAGCGGAGGGAGACAAGAGCCATGAAATTTAAATTGAAAATAGGTCCATGTCTTAAACTAAAGAGATTAGTAAGTTGACCCGCATTAAACGGCGCATCATAATCTATTTGGCAATTTGGAATATACCATTTCCTAAGAGCCGAGTCCCGCTGCAGATCAGCAATATTTGTAGTATCAACTAGATTTCGTTGTTCAGCTGTCCCGCTCGAAGTACAGGTTTCAGTGGGATAAAGGAAATACAATAGCATGACTATGTATTGAAATAAGGGGCATGGCCCATGGGTGCTCTCTTTGTGAAAGGGAGTGATTAGAAGATGAGAACACAAGGCAAAGAGCTTACATATGCGTATTTGGGTGAGGATCTCGAACATATCTATAAAGAGCATCATTTATAATAAAGAAGAGGATTATTTATTAATGACATAGGGAACAACGCCAAGAAAAATTCAAGATCTAGCATCATATGGAATAGTACCGAGAGTCCACTCTAAACTGCGAGATATAACGTCATAGGAAACTACCCCAAGAGTCCTCTTTGTTGCATTTCAAAGCAATGGTCACACTTTTAAAAGCCAATGTCTCAAACGCAAATATTTTGTTTTGTTTCTCGATGATACATCCTCTATATTAAAAGAAATCCCATTACTCAATGGGATTCCAGCAGATATTCCTCCCTCCCCCCCCCCCCCCCATTTCCACGCCAGCATCCAGTCGTAGAGAGAGAGAGAGAGAGAGAGAGAGCTGTGTGCCCCCTCTCGATGCACCTTTGTCGCCCTCCCTTGTCCTGCTCCTCTTCTCTCCGCCAACAAACTGGCATGTGCACAACATACTGACACACATGTTCTTTCTTACCTGGCAGCTTCTAAAAGGAAGTAAGGACCTGGAATCTTTTTGGATTCCCTTGCCAATTGCCCCTCCCCCCCCCCAAACCGCCTCTCCTCCAATGTCCCCCTCCAGCCCCATCCTTGCTTGCACCTAGCTCTAACCCCTTTTTCCTCGAGTGCTAACACCAGTAGGATATGGAGCAAGTTTTTAGTTGAGAGAGAGAGAGTTTATGGTCTGGCTACAACAACACCAAGAGCAGCTAAATAGAGCAGTGCCACACTCTAGTGTCACACAACAGCGACGTCACTGAGAGATACAGAGAGCTCAGCGCCACAATCGTACCAAGCCTCAACGAGCCATGGAGTGTCTTGACTCACACAATTGCAATAACCCATGCGCACAGAGAAAGGGCCTCTCTGCTTAGAATACTCTAGACACCGCTACCATGCCATGCGTTGATGGAGCTGCCAATGTGTGTGTATGTTAGAGAGAGAAAGAGAGAGACAGACAGATGGGAGACATATAGTCAGCTACATGGAGAGCATGTGTACAAACACTTGTGTGAGAGAGAGAGAGAAAGAGGTAGAGAGCGACACCTGGAGAGATGTAAACTGAGAGAGAGAATTAAAAGATAGATTTGTGCTTGGTTGAAGTGAATGTGGAGAGCACTTAAACCTTGTGAACTTTTAGTAATGCTACTAATCACCCAGACTTGTTAATTGAGGAATGCAAGGTGTAGCTAATAATTTCTTTTTTCAACAAACCACTTTGAAGTTAAGCATAGTAGGTTTCTACGATCCAAGTTCTAGGGTTGCAAGGGAGCTTCCCTACTGCTCCTCTGGAGCCTCAAAGAATCAATGGGCAGGGAGGACTCGGTCATCCTATGTGGCAGGTTGGAGTTTCGGCATGGGATGATGGTGCGGTCGCGGTGCTTGGTGGGCTAACTCTCACAGTGAAGCTGGGTTCCCCTTGGGGCAAGGACCCGATAGCTTTAGCCGATACTCTGGGCTTCACCCGATGCCCTCCCCCTCTCTTTTTGGCTGTAGTGGAGGCCACCCCTCCATGGCCCTATGGGCTGAAAATGCAGCGTGGTTGTTCTCATGTTGTTCGCCCCTCGGAGCACTGGCAGGGTGTCTCTTCCTGGTGGCATGCCAAGCCAATTTTGCTTTGTTGGCTGAGGGTGCATGACTCACCCACAATAGCTTGGTGGTTTTTGTTTTGGTGTTTTCTCATAGGCAATTCGGGGTCGTTTGTTGTGGTCCTTTTTTGGCTCGTGGTGTTAGCGGGTCGTTGCGAGACGGACGACTATAGCATAGCTACCTGGCACTAACATAATGTCAATACTCATGGAAGCAACTTGGATGGGGCACACTGACTCTTTGAGGGTGTCAACCTCAATAAGTGAACTTGCAAAACGACATCATCTAATGCACTAGCAAACCTATCACTCTCAAACTTGCCAATTGTCTATGTCCTATATCACCGCACTAAGTTTCATGCCATTTTGGCACTCAAACGAAGTCCAAATGCTGCAAAACTTTAGGAGGAGGTCTAAGACACCTAAGGGCACAATCCTACCAAGTTTGGTCGCATTCCGATGAGGTAACAGAATCACAATTTATCATGATCAAGGTCATGAAACCTCCAACAGAACATACGAAAAGGATTGCCCTATGGCCTAGGAACACTCTCCTATTGTCGAAACGTCAAAAAACAACTATTAATGCACTCAAAACAGTCGATTTAGCTCGGTAACACATTGTCGCAAACAACAACAGAATTGACACTGATTACACTTGAATGAGAGAGCAATAGCCAAGGAAATCAAAATGTGATTAACAGAGCTCAAGATATGATGATTACAAGGTGCGTGAGAGTAGTCGTTCTCAGTCGTACACTCAAACTCAAAAATCTTCAAAGATGATAATGTCCCTTTCCCACTTACAAAAATAAACTTTATACCAAGGGCTTCTTCGCCAATGGCCGGCTTTACAAGGCTTTAACCAAATGATAGACTTTACAACTCAGATTTGCATAGACAGACTCATCAAATATATGATTAAAATCAGAGGGCTTTCTCATAATTAGAAGGCTTCTTTGAAAAATAATGATGGATATTCAAAATTTTAGAGCTCATGAAGAAGGGGTCGATTAGGAGGGCACCCATCTGGTTCGACTTCCAAAATTCCCCCCTTCCTAGTCTTTGCATACCCTTGTGCAAACTCTGTCCTGGTCTGCATCTTTGTCGTCAATTGTCATGTTGTCCTTGTTCCTAGCTTTGGTAGCTGCTTTTTTTCATTGTGATTGTAGGAATTGATAGTAATGCAGTGTGCGCTCTCTAATGTTTGGGTGAGGAGCCTGAACTTTTTAGCCCTTGCTTCAATTTCCACTTTTGTTGCTAAATCCTTAAAGGGATTATTCAATAGTGTGCTTTGATAGGCTACATGGCGGGCAGACAAATTTTTGGTCATGGGTTGAAAATTGTATAGTCAATCTCAAAGAACCCCGTCATGAACGCCTTCTCAAATGTCTACATGTATTGAGAGGGTAGGAACATGACCCAAGTGTACATCCCCTTGATCACATCATGGCTTGGAATTTATGTTTTCTAGGTTCTAGCACAAGCCTCTAGTGCCTTCCAGGAACACTTGCCACGGGTGTTCCGTCGATTCAATGTCTTCAAACGTTGTGATGCAGGTTATGAGAATTCTTGAAATCTTCACCAGCATTTGATATAAAAAATCTGGGACATCTCTCATCTGAGTGATGATCCCTTGTAAGGTGTTCACCATGTACTTTTCTAAGGTAGCGAAGTTGTTTGCCGGCTTGGTGGGGACATGATAATTCAACACTACAGGCTGTTTGCTTCGCCATGTATGGAAGCTATCCCAGGATTTCATCCTACACCTTTGCAATCCATTACTTTATCTCATCCCAAGCATCTCTTGTCGTGTCTTCAGGGGCTTCAAAATTGTGTAAACTGCCTGAGTAGAAGTGCTTGGCAATTCTACTGGAGGTGGGTCTACCCATGTGTGCTCTATTTTTTATGTGATTGGTGTAATAGTAGGCACTACTGTTTGAGCTTGAATGGCACTGATTGCCATGTCTTTCTTTTGTAGCTCTAAGGCATGTGCTACTCTCTGGGCATCTAATTATTCCTGTGGTGCGGCCAGTTGCTCCTGAAGCTGCTTGATTTCTTCATCCTTTTGGGATTGGATAGATCTATGTCCTGCAGTCAGGGCCTCTCGATCATATTTTTCTTTTGAAGTAGTTGCTGGAGTGGATGAAGTTGAAGATGGGGTTGGTGTGTCTTGCATTGCTAGAAGCCGTGTGAGTTCTTCACACACCATAAGATTCTCCAAGCTCATATCCTTTTGCCGTTCTCTTTCAAGCGCCTCTTCCAACCGTTGTTGATTCTCTTGTAGTTGGTTGTTTACTTCATTGTAATTTTGAGCTTCTTGATAATAGTAAGCGAAATCTTTCCTTTCTTTTTCTAGCTCAACCTGTGAATGTGCTTGTCTGCTTAGGAGCTCCTGAATCTCCATTTATAGTAGCTTGATCATTTATTCCTCTCACTTTCAATACTTCCTCTTTTGCATCTGCTAGGTCCATCTCTCGCAGGCTACTAATAGCCTTTTGACATTGGAATTGTAGCTTTATACGCTCTAGATATACTTCAATGTCAAACGACTAGATGAGTTTACCTCCGGAGACCTTTGATAATTTCTCTTGTACGTGGAGACACCGGTTTCGGTTCTCTTTCTGAAGTGTTTGGTTTGCGCAAGGTGTCAGCTTCTAGATCTTTGACTTTTGGCACTTCATTAGGCTTCTCTTGCTCTTGTTTTTTATCAGTTGGAGAGCTTGCTCCGTCCTTCCAGCATCTTTCACTTGGCTGTGTTCTTGTATCTCTGTAGGAATTTGTTGTTGAGAGGTTGCGGTTTCCTTAGTTGCCTCTATCTCTTTGTCCTCATTGACTTGCTACTCCGAAGGTGGAGGTTTTTGACCATTGTTTTGCATCTCAATTGCACCTTGTGACTCTTTAAAAGGAGGAGTGGTTGGTTTGGTGGAGAGCGGTGGCACAATTTTTGAGTGGAGTTCAAGAGGCTCCACCCCCGTCTCCTCCCTTGGTGGCTCCTTGTCATCCATTTCTTTGCTATTAAACCTAGAGGAATCATCCAAAGATTCAAGTTCACTAATGTTTGTTTCCATCTCTTCGCTATCAGATGTCCATCTTCGAGAACTTTGTCATCTTGTTTCTTTGTTATATGCACAATAGAGGGTACTACCACTGGTCGGACAACATGCTTTGACTTGTGCTTCCAATTAGACTCTACTTATAGCAATTAGTCTATCATTCCAAGTGCTTGATAGGCAATCCTAGTCAGCACTAGTCCTCCGTTCATGTAAGTTTGTTCCGCTCACTCCTCTCGAGGTTTGCGTCGACTACGTTTTTTAGAATAGAAGTAACGACCCACCCTTTGCTTTGAAATCCCCATGGCCATTACTATTGCAATGTGCAGATTAGGCTCTATGTACCTTGGCGGCTTTTAGACTTTGAGATGTTGGGATATCAATTGTAGCGGTAATTCCGTCTCAGAATAGACCAGATCCTTGTAGGTGAATTTGTGACCTTGCTGCTTGATGAATGCTTTGTCATTATTTGTGGCCTTTGTCTTGAGCGACGGGTTATGGTTTCTTGATGGTAGATGTAAAGCTTGGTTGATCAGATAAGAGCTGATCCAAACCTTGTAGGTGAATTTGTGACCTTGCTGCTTGATGAATGCTTTGTCATTATCTGTGGCCTTTGTCTTGAGCAACGGGTTATGGTTTCTTGATGGTAGATGTAAAGCTTGGTTGATCAGATAAGACGTTATCCAAACCTTTACTATCCCTCCATCTTTGCCTTTATCTGTGGCCATTGTCTTGAGCAACGGTTTATGGTTTCTTGATGGTACATGTAAAGCTTGGTTGATCAGAAAAGAGGTGATCCAAACCTTTACTATCTCTCCATCTTTGTAGGTCAAGGTGGCCTCACTATTATATAAATTGAGCTCATCAGCTCATGTGCTCTCTGAAAATCTGATCCCCATGGCTGAAGTCTGAAGAAAGTGTCCATCTGGAGACACGTGGACATTTCAATAACTTCTTGTTGTTGCTGGTGCAACATTCATAGCTCCTTTGGGAAAATAGTGGTTTTCACCTTGTGCCATCCGCAGCCTCAAATCATCCAATAAAGACATTTGCTAGTATTTTTGCCAGCTCCTCTTCAGATATGTGGGCTTTCTCATTTGATAATATCTCCACCACTTGGAAGGGGGGAGCTTCTCACTGCTTCCTTGGTCGTCTATAAGGCATTCTGTCAATAGATTTGCATGTAATTAGTTCCAGAAGTTGGTTAAAAAGTTGTCGAGAAAGTCGAAAAAACACAAATTTGACAATAAACTAAAAAATGAGCATAACTTATCAAGTCCAAATTTGACCAAACTTCACCAGTGCATCTAGGACAACTACATGCACTAGGTTATGAGGTTACAAGTCAATTTTGACTCGGGGGTCATGGATCACGATCCATGTTGGAACACTTATTGAACTTATGATGATACTCTCTGGTAAAGCATGGTTTGGTGATGCTATGGTCAACTTCCTTTTGAATTTGGATCATTGGTTGCCATTTTTTGAAAAAAAAAATCTTAGACTTAGAAACTTTTGCAATTTTGGCAAGGGTTTTGAAGTTCAATTTTCATTCATCGTGAATTGGATTCCTAGAATTTTGAGCCACATATGATGGTTCGGTAGCTTTGTTGGTGCTAGCCAAAAATGGACTATCCTCATTAGCATAAGCTACGCCCTCAATTCTCTCACATGGGTGTCTGTAGGCTCCTCATAGTAAGCTGTTGGTGGCAACATTGGGTAACTTATGAGTGACTCGATTGGCTATTCGTACCACACAATGGCCTTGTTGTCATGAGGCAAAGGTGGTTGTTTTCTCAACACAGGTTGCAGTTGTCTCCTCCTTGTGTTGCGTTATTGGGTCCAATATGGTACCTCGGAGGTAGTGGCAATCGTTGCACCATTGGAGGTCCACATGGTCTTTCCCTCACATAATTTCGGTTATAAAATCATTCATTAGTATTGTGATTGGTGTATTTCTACTTGATGGCACACCACTTCAACACTCGTGGAGCAATGACTGCTTGTAGCTATTATGGCCTCATATTGGGATTATGTCGGTCCATTTGATTCATTATGTGGATCACCTCTTCAATGACGATTCACATTTTGTGTGATTGGAGTAGGAGCACTACGTTTTGTAGTTGACTCGTTGGCTATAGAAGAGGCATTGCTAGTGTTTGTTTCTACGTCCTCAATTACCTCCCCATATGTCTTGTAGCTATTGACTAGATACAACGCTTACCTAGTGACTTGTTCAAATGTGGTGCATGCTTTCAGGTGTAAGTCCTTTTTTAGAGTTTCGTTTCTAAGACCTTCTATAAAGAGAGCCGATAAGCACTCATCCTGTGGTAACTCTCGCAATGAACATCTTTCGATGTATTGCTTGAAGCGAAGTGAAGCTTCTTTCACCTTTTCATTTTCCTTTTGTTTAAAAGCATAGATTTGTGAAACCGTGTTGTGCTTGATTCCCCTCTTAAAGAATTCCTCGGCAAACTCTAGCAAGAGTTGATCAATATTCAAGAAATATCTAGTGTTTAGTGGTTAGAACCACCATCCCTTCCAATGTCAACCCAAATCCTTGATACTGCATATGGAAATCCGTGACTTTTTCTCTCCTTAAGACTTGCTTAAATATGGAAACATGTGTGTATGGATCTCTCGATCCGCTATACTTCTTCGGCACACATTTAGCTACTTGAAAAGGTTGCATTTTTTGAGTTTCTACTACCATTCTCATCATTCTAGGTTCTCCTACCATTTCACCTCTCATCTCATACCACTGATAGGTACTCTCGATGGAGTTTGGTCAGTTACCCTTTCCTTTGGTCATGCTTCTCTACCCCCGGTTCTAATATCAGGAAATCTTGTGCTAAAAATCGTGTCTGGAATATCACTACCTTGATGTGTGGACATAGGAACCCTTGAACTTAAGTATCCCATCGATCGTGGCTTAGAAACATATGGTCGGCTAAAAGAATCTTCTACTCGTTTTCTCAAAGGTCTCACGCTCGTTTGTTTTCGGCCGTGTTGTTTCTGAGACAGTAGGTCTGTGCATGCTAGGGGTAACATAGTGTTGATGGAGTGGTCCCCCAAAGTATGTATATCCCTCAAGCCCGTTACGGCTCACCGCCGAATATCTTCGACCATACTTTTCTTCTACGTATCTCTCTCCACTTCATACATAAATACATACAAGCATTTTTGCTCCGTTAACTCCCTCACATTGGGCTCGTCACACCGGTAATAGAGAATTTGCTCTCCGTTATCATGCTTATATAAACCCACATGTGTATTGTCGTTGCTAACGGGAGTAGCCACATGTGTATTGTCAGTGCTGATGTGAGGAGCCACATTTACTTGTCTAAGCCTGGCATTAGGAATGTCTAGCTCTGGCAGCTTCTCCTCAGGCTCTACATCAACCTTTTTCTTTGTGCTTGTTAATCCCCATATATCCATAATAAAGGGATTATGCACAACTACAGACATGTACTATGAGCTTGAGCTCACTAGGTCTCTCTTCTATTTTAATGCAATAACGATCCATACCATCTCTGTAAAGCTTGGCACCCTGCTCATTTTCAAACTGTAAGTGAAAAGTTTCATGGTTGGTGCTGAATGAGATGGTCCAACTCCCATTTTGGGGTCCTCCTTGAAACTCACATTTTTGAATCCCTCAACCATATAGGTATGAGATCTCTCCAAGTGAACTTGTGGAACGACATCATCTAATGCACTAGCAAGCCTATCACTCTCAAACCTAGCAAATTGCTTATGTCCTATGTCACCACACCAGGTCATCATGCTATTTTGGCACTCAAACAAAGTCCAAATGCTATGAAACTTTAGGAGGAGGTCTAAGACACCTAAGGGCACAATCCTAACAAGTTTGGTATCATTTTGATGAGGTACCTAAATCACAATCCATCATGATCAAGGTCCTAAAAACTCCAACAAAACATACAGAAGGATCACCCCAAGAACACTCTCTTATGGTCAAAACCTCAAAAAACAACCATTAATTCACTTAAAATAGACAATTTATCTTGCTAACACATTATCGCAAACCACAACAGAATTGACACTGATTACACTTGAATGAAAAAGAAGTAGACAAGGAACATGCTGCAAGTTTTGAGATCAAAATGTGATTACCAGAGCTCAAGATATGACGATTACAAGGCATGTAAGAATAGCTGCTCTCAGGCGTACGCTCGAACTCAAAAACCTTCAAAGATGATAATGTCCCTTTCTCACTTACAAAGATAAACTTTATACCTAGGGATTCTTGGCCAATGGCTAGCTTTACAAGGCTCATACCAAATGAACTTTACAACTCAGATTTGTGTAGACAGACTCATGAAATATTTGATTAAGATAAGAGGCTTTCTCATAATTACAAGGCTTCTCGCAAAAATAATGATGGCTATTCAAAATTTTAGAGCTCATGAAGAAGGGGTCAACTAGTAGGGCACCCGTCTGGTTTGACTGCCAACACCTAGTCCTCCTGAGGCAAGGCGACTACTGGTGGCAGTAGTGAAGCTTTGGTGGCAACTCGGGGGGTCCTGTGTGACAGGTGATGGGGACGTTGGCTCCTGCCCCTTTGTTGGATTTCTTGATCGTGTCGATTCTGCATGAAGGGCATGTTGGGTTGGGATGTGAGATTGCTCATCATCGTGGCATCCTCCTTGCAAGTATCTGGGCTTGGTTGGTGATATTTTGGTGCTTGCTACTTGATTTGTATAAGGGTTTGGGGGCTCCTTGTAAAACCCTATGGTCGCTTCTGTACTATTGGTCTTACTTGTGGTGATGTGTGTGTGGGATCCTATGATGCCATGGATCGTTTAGAGCATGGCTTATGATGTAATTTTTTGAGTTTAATGATTCATATACTACTGTCACAATTGTAAGTTCTGCAAAAAAAAGGTTTCTAGTTGTTTTCGACAAGCATGGAGGACCTTATAGATCTTAAAATCTCTTTTTTTTGTCATACTCACAATTGTGTGTGGAAAAATTAAATTTGTAAAACATAGTGTCATTACAAGTTCCTCACAACAATCACAGGAGCCCAACCATCCACGAAAAGAATTACAACATTTCCAAGAAAAGCCACTAAGGGCAATAAAAGCTATCATAGACAAAAGGTGCGGCAAAGATTGCCAGTTTAGCATGACATTGTTGTAGAGTTTTTTTGTTTAGGCAACACCAATTATTAGGCCATTCCATGAGTGGTTGGTGACCACTGTCATTAGTTTGATTTTGGTAATAATTGAGGACACTTACTTTTTAACTCAAGGTATGTAAAGAAAATGGATATTTGAATAATTGTGGTTTATTTGGATTATATTTTATTGACAATGAAATGAAGATTATATAATTTTTATGGTCAGATGATATGGTGATGTGGATCAACAGATCAATGTGTCACATTGGACGCTTTGAGGATGGCTTAAAGTATTTATGCAGACGGCATGCACCGATTATTACTAGAGCAATTATACTTTTGATGTAAGTAGAGTTTATGGATAGTTCCTATTTGGAAGCAAAGTGCATTGTATCTATTTGATATGGTCTTTTCATCTATATATTAAATATGTATAGAAGGAAGAGTATTGCTTTGTGGGGGGGTGGGGGGAGATTGTACTCTGTGCTCATGTCACTCATCTTCTCTTCTTATCCTCTCCCTCGCTTGCATGCATAGCACTCAAGTTTTTGAGATGCACATGTCTTCTAGCTCTCTCTCTCTCTCTCTCTCTCTCTCTCTCTCTCTCTCTCTCTCTCTCTCTCTCTCTCTCTCTCGCGTGATTTGTGCTTTTCTAGTTATTTTGATGGGCATCATGCTTTTGACTGTTGTAGAGGCAATCAACTTAAACTGAGCCACCTCCACATGGGGGATACTTTTTGCGAGCACTTTTTGGAATCAAGCAAGTAGATTCTAAAAATATTCCCTCTCCTTCTTTCAGTATTTGTGTGTGTGTGTGTGTGTGTGTGTGTGTGTGTGTGTGTGTGTGTGTGTGTGTGCGTGTTTGCAATAAAGTGGGGTTTTGACCCTCTGCATTATATAAAATCCACCATAGGTCCATGTACAAAAGATATGGAATTTTTTTTGAAAGAGAATGAGATCATGGGGGAAAATCCCAAAACAAACCATAAGATAAATAGGGATAAAGATACTCTAATCAAGTAGTAAAATGTAACCATTTGGATTGTGATAAGCCTATACAAGTCTTCCCAAAGCTCTGTCCACCATAGCTGGTGTAGTAAAAACCACAAAGTCCAGCGTTGTGAGGAATATTTTTTTGGTGAGCACCTTTTTGAAATCTGTCGAGAAGATTCCAAAGAGATTCGTTTCCTCTCTCAATCATCCATAGTTGAGGATCTTCTCCTTATTTCTCTCTCTTGAGACTCCCTCGGCCTCGTCCTCTCTCTCTCTCTCTCTCTCTCACACACACACACACACACACACACACACACACACACACACACATGGAGTACTGGTATTGGTACTACTACTACTGATACTGATACGGCTATACTGCTATACTAGACTGGTAGTACTGGTGTTGTACTGGTACTGTATATACTGGTACTGGTACTTGTACTTACTAGTACTACAAGACTATACTGATACTAATATTGGCACTATACACTATTGGTACTGATATTGCTATACTACTATATTGCTATACTAGTACTAGTAATACTGGAGTTGTACTGGTACTGTATATACTGGTACTGGTACTAGTACGCATGCCACACACACACACACACACACACACATATGGCTGTGTATAGCGTGTTTCTATTTCCCTAGTATATTTATGTTCGGACTGTTGGCTTGGGGTACCTTAGTGAATAACTCGTTTAAATTCACAACATAATTTTTTTTTTAAGGTAGTACCTTGATGGTACCTAACCCTTAGATACTAAATGGGTTATGGGCGGGTTACCCAGCTCTGTAAATGAAGTCATCTTCTGCTTAATAGAGAGGTGGCTCCCTCATGAAAGGTCTTCGATATTGCGCTCTTAAGTGATCTCTCTCTCTCTCTCTCTCTCTCTCTCAATCCCCTCTTTCTCTCTCTGTACATGGCGGCGCTGTTACACCATCTCTCCCCCTCTTAAAGCCGAGCCCGCCATACGGCTAGAAAGGAAGGTGGCCACTTGCTCCAAACCCTATAAA
This sequence comes from Adiantum capillus-veneris, assembly GCF_014529385.1. Classification (NCBI taxonomy): domain Eukaryota; kingdom Viridiplantae; phylum Streptophyta; class Polypodiopsida; order Polypodiales; family Pteridaceae; genus Adiantum; species Adiantum capillus-veneris. The sequence continues at coordinate 123,935,006 of NC_140931.1, read as the reverse complement.
AAGGTGAGTTTTACATGCTCACTTAGCATTGGTGGTGTGTGTATTTGGGAGAAGTGTTTGTACATTAGGACTGTGAGGATTTTACTTGCAAAAGTGTAGTGTTAAGTGTCAAATCCATGGCAAATGGTAAGGATAAGCAGGCTATTGTGGAGTTAGCTGCTCCAACTCAATCTTAGGTGACTTTTGGCATTGAAATGGACTGCTGTCCAAATTGTTTGATGGTTGTGAGTATTCCTCATGCATATGCCGGTTGTGAGTATTCCTCATGCATATGCCGGTAGAGGCACTTGAATAGCTTCTTCTGTTGAACTTTATTTCATAAGAGCTTGTAAAGCACAAGGGGCTTCCTATGGTTTTTTTCCCCTTGTAAATGATTTCATCTCTGAATATATGATTAGCTTGACCTTTCTTATTATTTATCTTTGAAAGCAATCTAGTTGGGTGACATCCATAGCATGTGGGATACCCATGCATCACCTAAATATGGTACCAATACTAACTAAATGTTGTGTTGTTTCCATGGGCGCAGGTGAGGGTTACCTTCTCAACTATAGTTTTCAAAGTTCCTTGGCTAGAAGATGCGGACTATTATATTTTCTTGCTCTTGATTTTAGCACTTGTGTATAAAGATTGTTCTGTACTATGAATGGGAATTATACCTCCTTTCATTGACATAGTTTCTAGTGTCTTTTGTAATCTGAAAGGATTCTTTGATGTATTTATTATAGTGTTATTGAAACACACACACACACGATTGTTTCCTTGGCAAACACACTTCAATCAAACATCCATCATTTTAAAATCTCCCTCTTTTTTTTGCCTCTTTCATGTCATACAAGCTCATAATTTGACTCGGATCATTGCACACACGCGCGTGCACACACACACTCTTTCAAACATCATAATCTATGTTGAGAGGATAATGCTACAACCAAGGATATTCTCTGTCTCTCTCTCTCTCTCTCTCTCTCTCTCTTTGAATTTTTCCCTTGACAAACACACCTCGATGATCAAACATCCATCATTCACAAATCTCCCTCTTTTTCTTCTCTCTCCTCTGTATCTCTCTCACATATTTCTTTTCTTGGTGAGCACACATATATCAAGGAACCAAACACACTCTAAACATTAAACACATACACACTCTTTCAAATATTTAACACAACACGATCACAGATTGTGATCTCTCTCTCTCTCTCTCTCTCTCTCTCTCTCTCTCTTTCACACACATCACACACACACACACACATACACACACATACACACAAGGACAAGTATATGCCTAAATCATTTTGCACCAAGATTAATCCTAACAAGTGGAGAGATAGAATGATATTAAACTAAGATAATTCAAGACGACTTTGCGAGTGGTCCAATATCAAAACAATCCAAATCAACTTCACCAGATTCAAAACATGGTGGAATAGGTGTCACAAAATTATCCAAACATGGGGCTTTTTGATCTAGGTTGGGATTGTGCGTTCACGGCTAAGAGCATTTTAGACATCAACTTTGCCTAGCACATGCTTATGTATGAACATGTTTTCATTTTGGCTCAATCCAAGAACTCTAAAGAGAATGAAGTACAAGTACTTACAAGCCAAATAAGGTTTCTTCTTGGTCTCTATGTTAGTGAAATCACGTTATGTGCAATAGGGCTCATCATTGATGTGCACCTCAGACACCCCCACGTGTCGTCTCCTGCATGAGACTCCACTTTGAAGACTTCATGTACATTGTCTATAATGGATTTCTCCTCAATCACCTTACCATTTAAACAAAGAGCCAAACCAATTTTCTTTGTTGTCTCCTGTGAACTAGAAGTATGAAATTTGACTCTTATGCCATTTCTTAGTATTGAACCACTACTACATACTTTTGTTGAAGCGGTAGAGGAGTCATCTCCACCCCTGGGAGGAGTCTGCATTGGTGTTGCAACCATTTGTTCTTTTCCAATTGACTCCACTTGAAATCCTTCGTCAAGAAATATCTCAAGTTCTTCATCTGTAAGATTTGTTCCAAGATCAACTAGCCAAACTGTTGGTGGAGGAGATGGTCTTGGGATCTATATTATGATCCACCACATAACAATGAATAACATGGTTGGTACAGAACCAAAACCATTACATGAGTAGACCATTTGGATTTTTTCTATACCCCTCAAAAGAAGGTACAGGAGTCCCTTTACTACATGCACCTATATTTTGTCCACATCTTTTCCCAGCACTGGGGGTGCCACTACATGTTACACGGCTGTTGATTGGAGTTCTTCTAATTGCCCACATAGCTTTATTGACCTTTTGTTCCAAAACACAAACCTTTGCCTTGTCTTTAGAATTCTCTGTCCCTGAGTCCTCTCTGAAAATGATCTTCCTAGGCCTTCCACGTCATGTGCGGTCACATGTTTTTGCATTGTACTCTGGTCGATGTGTCAATTCATCCTCAACATCAATCACAATCAATGGTCCTCACTTTTGCCAAACGGTTTCTTTGTCTCCTTCAAGATGAGCACGAGCCTTGTACATGGGTGTTCTAGATGTAGCCTCATTTTCTACTCTTATCACTTGTGTTGGACTAGAGGAAACTCTCTCCTTGAGTCTCTCTAATGAAGGACCCTTTCCAATATGTATATCTTGAGAGTAAGAAAGTGCCTTCGTGCGTTCTAGTGTTGCATTTGCCAATTTTGAAGTACATGCATCATACAATGAGATTTTTTTTGGGAATCCCTCGCCTTTAAGCCATCTTCCATGCTTACTCTCGATCAAGTTGGTTCTTGGAGTGTTAGCCCCATTGCTACTTCTCTCTACTGCTGTCATGATGCTCCCTCAATGTGCAATACACATCTGCCATCAACTCAACCAAGAGTCCATTGCGAGATGTTTTTTTCCATGCAATTTCCATTGTGCCACCATTGTTGAAGGAGACAAGACTTTGCTATAGTTGCCTCTCTAAAGGGGGCTAAACGCCACTTTTTGCACATGTCTTTGTGAGTTTGTTGAGATGAAGAAGCAATGTACTTTGTTGTGTGTGCCACCATGCTTTGCTTCCAATGAAAAAGGCAAGATCGCTCTCAATGTTGTAGAAAGTTGTCTTTCCTACCATAGAACACGGACTATATTCCAGTTGGCTTGAGCTTCGTTGTCCATAAAACCATGGAAATCAGCTCTCTCATATCCATGCCCCTCCATAACTTCATTTTATTCACTACCGCAAAAGAATTTGTGCTTCCATGTCCTCCTCTTTCATCTCACAAGTTGCAATAGTGAGGAGATCTTGCATGCTATAACTAAGACATTCATATTAGTATACATATTATTAGTCATTTTTAAAGATACGTCAAACTTGAAAAATATGTTCTAAAATAACGAACCTTGGATCGTAAACATGGCATGCCATGGTCACCCAATTCACCACTCAGTGAGTGTGATCGAGGTGTGATCAAATTGCACCCAAGCATGTCGGAGATCACCAGTTCCGCTTCGTCGCATCCAATTAACCAAATCCAATCCAAAGGTAGGCCCAACCGTAGACATCTTGAACACAAAGCACCACTCCTCTTTTGCTCCTTGCTTGGGAAACCTGCTTCTATGAAAAAAATCATACATGAAATCCCTTTTTAGCCGCAAAAAAGAGTCTACACTGAAGCTCTCCTTCGTTGGCCCATGTCTTGTTGCTACCACGAACCTGCAAAACCTGTATTACAAAATTTAGCTACTTTAAAATAAGATGCACAAACAAGTAATCATCCTCACCAATTGTCCTCCACTAAGGGGCCCATTGTTTTAGTAACATTTACAAATTCTTTCTCATCGCCAAGTACATGGTGAGGGTCCCCTTCTTGCATCAAATTTGTTGTCACAATTTTCTTTGCCACACACATTCATACCTTTTGTGTACCTACATGTCTGTCTACATTGAGGACTCATGCAACCATTTCTTTGGTTTTATCAGTAAGTCCTTTGGATGTACCATCCCTTATGTCATGCTGATGATTTCCTTGATGTACCATCAATCTGCTCATGCTTCTATCCCATGGCATGCCATAATATACGAAGCAATCACATGTATGCAAACAAATGGGTGTTGTCCACAATAGTGGCAAGTAAGTTTTCCTCCAAGTCCATCACAAAACTCGCCCATACATGGTAATTTTAACATACTACCATTGAAATGCGTCGTGTTTGACCTCCCAAAATTAACCAATTTGGGACAACTTTCATAGAGACACTTTTAGGACACCTACATAATGGCTTTTGTGACACACTCCAAGAAATGCAATGTTCGAGATTTGTAGTTTGGTCCATTGGTGTGGATCATACTTATGTTCCATATCTTAAGGTCAGTGGAAACTCAAACACCATGTTACCATTGTACACCTTTGGAATTTTTGACACTTGCTTGGTTTCCACCATCTTTGAAAGAAGCTTTGTCAAGGTGTTGGGCTTCGTCATTGAGTTAAAAAAAGGAAAAATATGATTTTTTCTCCGTACCTCGGTAGAGTTTTGCAATTCTTGCTCCCCATAAAGTTGTTTCTTGCTTGGGCTAGTAAGGTCGACTAGAGGAGTAGCCATGCCATTTGAATTTGAGACTATGTTACCTTCAACCACCACCATGAACTTTGTAGAGATAAATTTTTCCACAACATAAAACTCCTCTCCTATGTGATTGTTTATTTTCTCTAGTGGCACTGTTAACTGTTGGCTCTCAACCATGACAATGGTATGTAGAGCACTAAATGTTTGTAGTGCAACATGCTCTTGTAGATATCTCCCATTGGTAAAGCATTTCAATGGTAACATTGGTTAAGGACATTTTATATTAATCCTAATATTTATTAGTATTATTCAATATTTTTAAAAAAACCACATTAAATTATTTCAAAAAAATTGTATTCCATTACCTGAGAGAGTTCTTTTGGACGCATAATGTCGTTGCTCAACAACATTATAAAAAAGAAATTGGAACATCTAACGCATAAAAAATAGTCCCATCCATGTTACAAAAAAGATCTTGCGTGTTAAAAACCAAGAAGAAACCATTACAAAGGTAGCATTTGCCAACCAAGGAGAGCAGAGAGTACCTTTTGAATGAAGATGATTACAAGGCAAACTATGATTTGGCGATGAAAGAGACTGAGAACTTTTTTGTGTGTAAGGGATTGGAGATAGCGATCTTAGCCAATCTCGAGAATGGAGTGGAGTTTTTTTGAACATGCATTTAGTTTGCGGGTTGGGGAGATAAGGGTTGCAAAATGATCCCCTTTAGAGTGTTCGAGGTTGCATGGGTGCACATTAATCTTGTGAAGTAAGTGTTATTTGCTTTTGAATGCACTATTTTTTTTTAAATTGTCAAAGATGGTGTCCAATGATACATTGCAAAAAATGTCGCTTGGTTGATAGTGACCAAAGGCATCTATTCCGAGAAGCCATTCTTGCAGTGGTTGAAAATGCATGTTTATTGGTGGTAGCTAAAAAGGTGAGCGTAGTAACATTAGAGTACGGGATCATATCTAGTATTACAACATTACTAATGCTTGGAGTGTAGGGGTGTTTTGAGCTTGGCGGAGAAGATGGAGGCAGAGAACTCCACAATGAAGAAGTCACACATACACGCCACATGCAATTGTGGCCTGTCTCTTGGTGAGGCAATGCAGTCTATTTGACAAGATAACTTTGGCAAGGATTTTGTGATGTAGAATCCAACCATACGAGCCACAAACAACATAGAGGAGCATCTGCATTTTGCATGAACTGTTTGAGGCTTGCCACACAAGTATTGAACTATAAAGATTTATTAGGATGTATGATTCAAATTGTGTGTTTTGAATAATGGAGTTGTTCCTCTTGTAATTTGTAGATGGCGGTTGGGTGCCCTTAGGTCAAGTCTTTGTAGTCCATACCCCGAGCATCCTAGCCACACGTGGGTATAGTTTGAGAGAGAGGAGAGTGGGATCTATCCCAACAATTGGATATACAAGCTCCATGATAAGGATACATGGAGAGATCTCCATGGTTCTTGGACTATGTGGATGGTGAGTTTCCCGAAAACAAATTCTCTCCATGGTTCTTGGACTATGTGGATGGCAAGTTCCCCAAAAACAAAGCCAAAGAATACAACAGTAAGTTATGTTTTTCTTATACAACTATCATGGTTTGGTTTGGTATAGTGTCCTCACTATTTTTTTTGGATTTGTAGCATTACACACGGAGGCTAGAGAAAGGGAAAAAGAGGAAATGTCACCATCAATCAGCCTCCCATCGATGCCATTCCCCTAGCATGGCCAAGGGAAGTCCAACCCCAAAAACCATAGATGATGGACCTACACAAGGTAAGAAGAGAGAACCACTAGTCATCGAAGAAGTTGAGGAGTTTTTGGAAGAGCTTCAGAGTGAAAGGAGCAAGCAACAAGGTGGCGAGCCAGATTATGAGCAGGGTGATTTCGAGAGGCACTTAGAATCATGGAGGTCTAGTCCATCTTAGTGGTTTGAAATCTTGGGGTTTGATGCAAACCATATCCGTCGCTACTGGCAAAGCAAGGGCAGCCACCCACTTTCGGTGAGGCCACTTGCTTTCTTTCTAGTAGGTAAAAAATGCAACCACAAACCAATGTTTTTTTTAATAAATTTAATGGTTCTTAACATTGGATTAAATTTTGGATGTGGTGCAATTTCGGCTCACTCTAACGCAAAAATGGTAGAAATTGTGAGTGTCGGAGTGGTTCCCATATATCTTGTAGTACTTGTTGAGATAGACCATCTACGAAAGGCGTTGGTGGATCCAAAATTCAATATTGAATATTGATTACTTCTAAGAACTTATTCTCTATGAAATGGCACATCAAAACTTGGTACTTGTTGTTCTTACTATAGTTTAATTTTTTATGAGGATCATGTTGGGGATGTTTAACTATCCTTGGTTTGAAGGCAAGTTAATTGAAGAAGTTTTATCTTCAAGTGAGATTTTCTCAAATATTATATTTTATTTGAAAAGTGTTTGAAGGACATGGTGCGAATGGTCTTGGAAGTAAAGTCACCAAGGGTTCTTTATAAATTGCCAAAGAATCACTACTTTCATTCATTTGCAAGTTTCTATATGTTTTTTTTACACAAGTTACTCCTTTAGTCTTCTGACATTCTCACATTTACCATGCCGAGGAGAAACCACAGACAATGTGATCAATGTGGGCCACCCACACAACGCGGGCATAGCCCTCAACATGGTCCCCCCCCCCTTGTTGATCCCATCAACAATGTGCATGCTAATGACATTCTTAACATTGTTGATGCGGTGAATAATATATTCACAGCACAAAGTGCATGCAGCTACACAGAGGCTTTCCACGCAGTCAATGAGGCCACAATGTCCCTGCTCAATGCCATGTATCAGCTTGATTTAAATGCACATTCAACCGCACTCGACATTGAGCAAGTTGTCATTATTGCCACCCGACAATGCAATCATGTTTTGAGGGGGACATGGTTATTGCACCCCACAAGAGTGTGCAGTGTTCGAGTGACACGTGGAGACTTGGGTAGAATTACGGATGACATACATTGCTGTGTAAGGTCAAGCGAATGGAGCGATCAATGACAACAATACAACACTAGCAATGAGGACAACTAGATTCCCCATTGTAAGATAGTGTTAGAGCAATAAGTCTGTGAACCCATATGAGTTTCTTGAACTATTTTGCTTTGCTCCATATCTATCTCATTGTAGTTGTCGTTTTAAGATGTGTACTTTCAACCATTTTAATATTACTCTATATGGGTTTGTTATTGCATCTTTTCAATGTTGTTCATCCATTGATTTTTGAGAGGACAAAGTCAATTGTGGATTGTAAACCTTGAAATTGGCTTGTTGCAAATGATTTGTGTGCATGTATCATTGTCTGATTGATGACTAATCTTGTTGCACGACATATATTGTGATTTTTGAAAAGAGTGTGCGTGCTCTAATCCGGGTATATTTTTTGTTCGTGTATACGAGTTGGATTTATCAGGACAAAATTTGGATTGGATTATCTTAGATTGTAAACCCTTAGAATTGGATTGTTGAGTCGGGTGTATGCCTGCATGTGCGTGTGGCCCGCGTGTGGTGATCAAGCTTGTATATGAGTGTATGAGTGTACATGAGAGAGGCAAAAAAAAAGAGATCTCTAAATGATGGATGTTTGATCGAGGTGTGTTCGCCAAGAAATAAATTCAATGTGTGTGTGTGTGCGTGTGTGTGTGTGTGTGTGTGTGAGAGAGAGAGAGAGAGAGAGAGAGAGAGAGAGAGAGAGAGAGAGAGAGAGAGAGAGAGAGAGAAGAAGAAGAAGAAGAAGAAGAAGAAGAAGGAGAAGAAGAAGGAGGAGGAGGAGGAGGAGGAGGAGGAGGAGAAGAAGAAGAAGAATAGGAGAGAAGAGAATTTTAACATTGTAGGAAACTATCATAAGAGACCTTAAAGATCTATCCAAGAAGCAGAGTTGAACTCAAGACCTGTTATTCAAGAGGGAAATGGCATAACCAATCTACCACATTTGGATGATAGAAATGTTATACCATTTTCCTCTCTTTTTAGTGCCCCCCCCACCCCCCCCCCGCAACACACACACACGCACCTGTGTGTGTGTGTGTGTGTGTGATGGCTTCTAAGGCAATAAGCTCAAGGTGGCTTAAAGGTGAAGGCAACCATAGCTCAGACAGTTAGAGAGAGAAGACTACACACCTTTTGAAAAGTGGACTCAACACACAAAAAGCTAGTAATACTTTTAGCATAGGGTATATACAGCATAGCTTGGGCTTTATTTATGAATAAAGATCGAGAGGGTATCCGGCTCATAACTCTCCATGTAGCCCTTCTTAGAAGCTTACAACTCATAGGACAAATGACAATAGCAAAGAATATGCACATCTAGAGGTGTTTCCCATAGTCGCTGAAGAAGAACATGCCTATCTCAACAATCCTCCCCTTAGGCATGGACTATACTGAAGCAAGCTGGGTCGAGACTCAATGCCACACAGCCAAGCAATCACACAGACTGGGGTAGTCACACAGACTATGGCAGTCACACAGATTAAATCATGGTCTCAAACAGACATGGTGTCACACAGACTCAAGGATTCCTCCCCTTCAACATGCTCTCAACATGAAAGGCGAAGGATAACCATATCTATAACTGTCAGTGTCTACTCTTAGTAGCACCTCCCCTCGCTCCTAGTCATCTTCATCATTTGATATGATTTGTTGCTACCACCGCTGCAGCCTGTGCATATTTTGTTGACGATAGCTTCACCTTTGGTTCTCTTCTTGACAATGACATTTAGCATACATAACATTGTGTGAATGATGTCACCACAAGGGATTCTTTCGAGGAAGGTCTTACCTCCCGAAATAACTGGGGCAGTGTCTAGTCCTCTCACATCTCTTGTATATAGTTTTGGCAGACATAATGAAAGGCAAGGCTTTGTTATCATGCCTTGAGTGTAGGAGAAAATAAAATGCATAATAAAACGAGAAGTATGCAATGCTTTTGTACATATGCAAAATATGCTTGTGCAATGCTTTCGAAACGATTGAGACTTGAGAGAATGTGTGAAGTCAAAAGGTTTCAAAAAACTTTGAAGCTCGATTGTGTGCCTTGAGTGGAAGCTTTTAGCCGTGCGTACTTTGAGAATTAGACTTTGTAATTTTTGAATGCCCAATGCAAGGCTGTGCAATTTGTAGGTGGGTCTGAGAGCGACTTGCCATCAAGTTCACGGGTTGAACACGGGGTTGATTATGTTGGCTACAAGGGTGGGGATATCGTTGTATTATGCTGAGGCACGTGAGATTGGACGAGCTGTGCGTGGGTATGAGGGCTTATTTATCATAAAAGGTTACAATGCATTTAAAAAAAATGAAAGCTTGCAAAATTTGTCGATTGCAAACAAGCAAAAGCCGTCCAAGGGGCAATGAGAGTATCTTGGAGCTATTCAATGAGCAGAAACTGCAAGAGGGGGCGCCTTCATGTTGTGATTGCATCCACGAGGTCCGATTGGAGGAAACCATCGTCGATCAACAACGTGTGTGTGTGTGTGTGTGTGTGTGTGTGTGTGTGTGTGTGTGTGTGTGTGTGTGTGTGTATGTGTGTGTATCAAAATAATGCTGCAGTAGAGCTTCGAATTGCATTGGTTTGCATTTGTCTAAGCTAGCACTATGGTAACTTACGACTAAGGGTTGCCCTTCTTGTTGAATGTTTGCCGTAGCCTATGAGTTTCTTGTCTAGCTCGCTTTTACTGTAGCATGATGCACTATTTTCAGCTTTGCAAGTAGCTTTAATTAGGAGCTCCTTCAATCTTTCTTGCCAATTCAGTTTTACAGCGCTATAAGATGCCGACTCCAGTGTACTCCCGGGATTGCTCTCAAATTGTTTGCTCCGCCCTCTCACACTAGAGATACGGGTACCTGGTTTTGCAGCCTTCGTTTGCACTCAGTGCTACCCTCAATTTCTTGATGGAGAGCTCCCAAGCCTTCTAGGCTCTCTTAGTGTTTTTTTGCTCACGGGTTGTAGCTTGATTTCTTGCTGCAACTACACACTCTCCCGTTCGGTATTTGTTGGCTTTATTGGCCACCGATTGCTCCTCAAATTGGTTGATTTTCCACGAGTTTCCCCCAACCTGCAAAGCTCAAGAGCTCTCTGCTTTACTGCTTTTGATGAAGTGCCGAGATCTACCTAACTTTGAGCTCGTAGCTCTGCTCGCTACTGCTCGACACTCTCCTTGGTACAATTCCTTTGCTCTCCTACTAGTTGCCGATTGCCATGCCCGATTGGCTGATTTTGTGTAATTAAAGGGCTTGGTTAGTAGCCTTAATTGCCTGCAAAACAAGTGTGTGCTTGATGCAAATTGGACAAATGGGTATTCTAAGGTTTGTGTGCGGTATTGCTAAGCTAATGGCGGTGCTAACCGGCTCTGATACCAGTTGATGGGTTCGAAGGCAATAAGCTCAAGGTGGCTTGAAGGTGAAGGCAACCACAACTCAGACAGTTAGAGAGAGAAGACTACACACCTTTTGAAAAGTGGACTCAATATAGAAAAAGCTAGACTTAATATTTTTAGCATAGGGTATATACAGCATAGCTTGGGCTTTATTTATGCATAAGCTAGAGTGGCTATCTCGTTGATAACTCTCCAGGTAGTCCTTCTTAGAAGCTTACAACTCATAGGACAAATGCCAATAGCAAAGAATATGCATATGTAGAGGTGTTTCCCATAGTCACTGAAGAAGAATATGCCTATCTCAACAGTGTGTGTCCTAAAAACTAATATCTAACCAACCCAAATGATTTTCTCATATTAAACTGATCACTTAATGTGGGAGAATAAACGGGAACAAGGGTTAAGATATAGACATGTGCTTATAGATCTATCTCAACACGGGGCCAATGGTAAAGGAGCCCAAATGAGAGATGGTCTATCAAAGAGCAAGGTTAACCAATGGAGCATAAGACCTTAGGGTTAGCTTCATTGAAGACCTCCAATAATGTGTGTAAAAGTCCTTTGACCTTAGGTATGACCTTAGGTAAGCTAGGGCTGAGCTTGAGGCGCGGGAACCCGACCCAGCTCGAGGTGCTTGTCCTCCTTGTCATGCTTGATGACTAAGGTGCTTGAGGTGCTTGATGATTGAGGTGCTTGAGATGCTTGAGGTGCTTGATATGCTTGAGATGTTAGGGTTGCACTTGAGGTGAGAACCCAGCCCAAGCTTAAAGTGCTTAAGGGCCAAGCTTGTGGTGGCAACTGGGCCTATGCACGAGGGGTTGAGGTGTCAAAAAGTCAAAGATTCAATCCCTACAAGGAGGGGGCGAGCCCTACATGAGGGGGGATGAGAGAGAACACCCACACACTCACACAAGGCATGCATGGTACAAAGAAAGCAAAAGGGACACTTGTCAAGTTCCTCCTCATGTTGCCCTCATTGTGTGCCTGAAGCCTATTGGTTGGCCACCCAAGGGGTCCAATGATAATTTAGGGGATCTAATTAATTGATTTTGCATTTATCAAGTCCTCTCTCTCAAAGGGGAAAGGGGGACACTTGTCTCAAGGCTACCCTTGCTGCTGGAATGCCTCCTGCTTATGAATGGCTAGGCCTGGAGGGGTCCAATGAGCTTCAAGCATGAGCTACAAGGGGGGGTCGACCCAAGCAAGCTAGGGGGTTTCTTAGGGGGTATAATCACCCACACACACTCACAAACACTCTCATTGTGTGCTATGCAAAGTGCAAGAGCTCCCTCTCCTAGCGATCTTATCCAATCCCGACAATGGAGTGGAGTTTTTTTGAACATGCATTTAGTTTGTGGGTTGGGGAGATAAGGGTTGCAAAATGATCCCCTTTAGAGTGTTCGAGGTTGCATGGGTGCACATTAATCTTGTGAAGTAAGTGTTATTTGCTTTTGAATGCACTATTTTTTTTTTAATTGTCAAAGATGGTGTCCAATGATACATTGCAAAAAATGTCGCTTGGTTGATAGTGACCAAAGGCATCTATTCCGAGAAGCCATTCTTGCAGTGGTTGAAAATGCATGTTTATTGGTGGTAGCTAAAAAGGTGAGCGTAGTAACATTAGAGTACGGGATCATATCTAGTATTACAACATTACTAATGCTTGGAGTGTAGGGGTGTTTTGAGCTTGGAGGAGAAGATGGAGGCAGAGAACTCCACAATGAAGAAGTCACACGTACACGCCACATGCAATTGTGGCCTGTCTCTTGGTGAGGCAATGCAGTCTATTTGACACAATATCTTCCTTAAAGCTGCCACAATATCTTCCTTGCTTGTTAATCCTTGCCTGAGACAAAGGCCGCAATATCCTAAAACGCTTTCGGCCCATTTATCACCAAAACTATGGATTGCTACCTCTCTGTTTACAAGAATACATTTGTGGGCATTTAGGGCTATAGGAAACTGCCAAAACAGAGCTTAGCGCTCTACACTTCTACATCTCTGTTGATGCATAGTCCGTATACTTGTTGTGGATGACCCTAATCTTTTCATTGAAGCTTGGGAGCTAATGTCACAGGGCGGTGTCCTTTCAGTCACCCTCCATGTGAGATCCACCTTTCTGTTGGGCAAACTGATCAATCTCCAAAGCGAACTGCAAAGAAACAATGTCGGATTATGATTCTAAGAAACAGCAATTAGAATTGAAAAGAATGAAGTACTTACTAGTGTCGCATCAGTGCGCGCAAGGGTTCTTGTTGGTTATGTCAATTGTGCCAAGATCAGTGCACTCCAAGCACATGAAATGTTTGTGGGGAGTGAAGCTACTCTCGGGAACACTCTCCTAGAAATCTTTCTCCTCATCAATGGTTTGTAGAGCTACCGCCACGAGGGAATCCATGGAATTATGTCCCTCTGGCAAGGCTAACGTGTTGATGAGGGGAGCAGAGGAGTAGTCCACTTAGAACTCGGCCTTTTGACTTGGGTTCTCTATATCACGAACCCCAACATATATTGCAAGAATAAAGAGGGCTTTGTATTGATGCATTTCAAGAGAGTGGGTAATGTCGTCAAAGAAGAGAAATTCTTGACCATCCACTATAATTAAATGCAAGGTGCGCAAGAGCAACCATTAGGATCTCATCTTCGACATCCTCCCCTTCCAGGTCTTGGTCAACATCTTCTGTTAAGTATGGAGCCTGATTTACCCTTGTAATTTTCTGTGGTAAAAGCGCACATTTGTAAGGCCCCCATTATGAGGAGAAGTCATCGTGCGTGAAGGAAAATCACTCAACGGAAACCAAAATTTTCACGGCCAAGAATCAGGGGCAACTTTAGGGGCCTCAGGGGCGGAAGCCCCCGAGACTTTTTTTTCCCTCGCCGGAATATTATGGCCGGACGGCGGCCGAAAAGTGGTCGGAAAACAACCGTCGGTTGGCCGGTGTGGCCGATAGTCAATGGCCGATGGCCGGTGGTCGGAAGTCAATGGCCGGTGGCCGGTGGCCGAATTCAAAAGTGTACTTGTCTTCTCAAGGGCGGCCACACATGGGCGGATTGGAGGGTCCGATTTGGACTTATTCGCACAAGGGCGGCTAAACATGACTGCATCTCATAAGAGAGGGCAGCCCTTTTGGCCTATAAAAGGAGGCCATTTCTACACACATTTCAGAGTGTGAAGTTGATGCAACAAGGTGAGTGTGAGGTGGTGAGAGTGAAGCAAGGTGGGAGCTCCATTAAGGGTATAATCCCTTTGTAAACTACTTCTTGTTTTGAAGTACTAAAGCCATTGAGTGGCTGCTTTCCCGTGGACGTAGCCCACATTGGGTGAACCATGTATATCGTGTGTACTCTCTCTCTCTCTCTCTACTCTATAATCTCGTGTATGTAAATCTGTCTCTCTCTATTAAGTAATCTACTCAATTATCTATTTAACTACGTCTTATTTCCTAACAACTGGTATCAGAGCAAGGTTTGCTCGTAGCTAAGTTATCTCAAGGAAAGGATTCCTTGAATTGAGTGGGAGTTATGGCGGAGGAAGGGAAGCTCAAGATTGAGAAGTTCAACGGCAAAAACTACCAACATTGGAAGATGCAGATTGAAGACTATCTCTACCAGAAGGACCTCTATTTGCCACTAGACGGTCTTGCAAAGAAGCCCGCAACGATGGCAGATGAAGCATGGATTATCCTTGATCGAAAGGCACTGGGAACAATCCGGTTAAGCTTAGCGTCAACGGTGGCCTTCAATGTTTCAGAGATGAAGACCACGGAGGACTTGATGAAGTCACTTGACGACTTCTACGAGAAACCATCGGCATCTAATAAGGTATTTCTTATGAAGCGCGTGTTCAATCTAAAGATGGCAGATAATGATTCAGTTGCAGAACACCTAAATGACTTTAACACAAACATAAGTCAACTTCGATCGGTGAAAATCAATTTTGATGATGAAGTGCGAGCTCTGCTTATACTATCATCTCTACCGGATAGTTGGGACAGCCTTGTGATGGCTGTAAGTAATTCTATTTCTGGTACAAATACTCTTAAGTTTGATGATGTTGTGGGTGTTCTCCTAAGTGAGGAAATACGAAGGAGAAGCATAGGAGAATCATCAAGTGCTGCATTGTCAGTGGAAACAAGAGGAAGGCCTAAGGAGAGGTTCAAAAACCAAAAGGGTCGTGATCTCTCAAGACGAAGCAAGTCACGCACAAAGTCAGTTCTTGAATGCTGGAACTGCGGCAAGAAGGGCCACGTCAAGAAGGATTGCTGGTCCAAGAAGAAGAAGGATACAGAGTCTCAAGACAACAAGCCAACATCGGAGGCCAATGTGGCAGGTAAAGTAGAGCAAGATGCTCTACTTCTCTCATTAGACAATGTGTCTAATTCCTGGATAGTAGATTTCGGGGCTTCATTCCATGCGACAGCACACAAGCAACATTTCCAAGACTACACCAAAGGTAATTTTGGGTATGTATACTTGGGAGATAATGAAGCTTGTGAGATTGTCGGCAAAGGTACAATTTTTGTCAAAACTGCTAACGGAAATGAATGGAAGCTTAAAGATGTTAGGCATGTTCCTTCTCTTCGCAAAAATTTGATCTCTACAGGACAATTGGACGATGAAGGTCAGAATATTGCATTCGGAAACAAATGGTGGAAGATCTCAAAGGGATCTTTGGTGGTTGCCAAGGGAGAAAAGGTCGGTACACTTTACTTGTGTACTGTTAGCACGCAACCTTCAGCTTGTGCAGCAACTACAGAAGTTGACAGTGCGGTGTGGCACTACCGACTTGGGCATATGAGTGCCAAAGGAATGCAAATCCTTCAAACAAAGAAGCTTCTACCAGGTTTGAAAGAAGTGGAGTTAGAGTTCTATGAAGATTGTGTTTATGGTAAACAAAAGAGGGTAAATTTTCAAAAATCAGGAAATGAAAGAAAAAATAAAAAATTTGAGTTGGTTCATTCTGATGTTTGGGGTCCTGCAAGTACACCATCACTTGGTGGCTCATTGTACCATGTAACATTCATAGACGATGCGACTAGAAAAACATGGGTTTATATCATGAAGAATAAATCCGATGTATTTTTTATATTTCAAAGGTGGAAATCCTTTGTGGAGAATGAAACAGGTACCAAGGTTAAATGCCTCAGATCCGACAATGGAGGCGAATATTGCAGCCAAGCTTTTGAAAGCTTTTGTGATAGCAATGGCATTCGGAGGCAAAGGACAACCCCAAAGACACCTCAACAAAATGGGATTTCGGAAAGGATGAATAGGAAAATCATGGAGCGAGCACGAAGCATGCGGCTACATGCAGGCCTACCGCTTGAGCTTTGGGCGGAAGTTGTAAGTACGTCTGTGTACTTAATCAACCGGTCACCTCAACGGCATTGGATGGGGGAGTCCCAGAAGAGGCGTGGACAGGTAAACCGGTGAATTATGCATTTCTCAAAGTGTTTGGGTGTGAGGCTTTCATGCACATAGATAGAAGCCTAAGATCAAAGCTAGATACAAAGTCCAAAAAGTGTTTCTTCATTGGCTATGGAGAAGGTGACTTTGGGTATCGCCTATGGAATCCTGAAGATGGTAAAATCTTAAGGAGTAGGGATGTAATTTTTAACGAACAAAATATGTACAAAGATTACTTGGAAAGAAAACAAACAAAAGAAACAGGTGATGAGTACATGGAGCTTGAGGACGGTGAAGACTCAAGGACTGCAAACGGTGACAATGTGCAACAACGTCAACCAAATGAGGAGCCTCAACCTATTCCCCAAAGATCTACAAGAGCAAGTAGACCTTCAGAAAGGTTTGTTCCTTCCTTCAACCATCTCTTGATCTCAGATTCTGGAGAGCCGGAATCATACGAAGAAGCTATGCAACAAGAATCCAAAGAAGAATGGACGAAGAGCATGCAAGTGGAGATGGACTCACTACATCGCAACCAAACATGGGAGTTGGTTGAGTTGCCTAAAGGTAAGCGGGCACTTCAAAACAAATGGGTGTACAAGCTGAAGGAAGAAGAAGGTGGGAAGAAAAGGTACAAGTCTAGGCTTGTGGTAAAAGGGTTTTCTCAAAAGAAAGGTATTGACTTCAATGAAATATTTTCTCCTGTTGTAAAAATGAACTCAATTAGGCTTGTCTTAAGCCTTGTGGCTGCTCATGATCTAAATCTCGAGCAAATGGATGTAAATACGGCATTCCCTCACGGTGACTTAGAGGAGGAAATCTACATGCTTCAACCAAAGGGGTATGAAGTAAAAGGTACGGAGAAAATGGTTTGCAGATTAAAGAAGAGCTTGTATGGTTTAAAGCAAGCATCAAGACAATGGTACTTGAAGTTTGATCGATGGATGTTGGATCATGGATTCACAAGATGCAACTCGGATGACTGCGTCTACACGAAGAATTTGGGAGATGGGAAGTTCATCATCTTAATGTTGTATGTTGATGACATGCTGATTGCAAGTGCTAACATGCAGGACATCAAAGACCTAAAAGAGGAGCTGTCTAAATCTTTTTCAATGAAAGATTTAGGTGCTGCAAAGAGGATACTTGGTATGAAAATATCAAGGGACAGGACGAAGAAGACAATAAAGCTATCTCAAGAAGATTACATCAAGAAGGTACTAGAAAGGTTTGCAATGCAAAATGCAAAACCAGTTTCTACACCTTTGGCTGGTCACTTTAAACTAACGAAAGATATGTGTCCAAAGACACAAGAGGAGATAGCCTATATGTCTAAAGTTCCATATGCTACAGCGGTAGGTTCTCTAATGTATGCTATGGTCTGGACAAGGCCAGACATTGCACATGCAGTGCGAGTTGTGAGTAGGTTCATGGACAACCCAAGTAAAGAGCATTGGCAAGCTGTGAAGTGGATACTTAGGTATCTAAAAGGGACAACAACAAATGCTTTGTATTTTGGAGGAACTGATATTTTTCTAGAAGGGTATGCTGATGCCGATATGGCAGGTGACAAAGATACTCGAAGGAGCACTATTGGCTATGTCTTCACGGTTGGAGGCACAGCAGTAAGCTAGGCTTCAAAGCTGCAGAAAGTGGTCTCACTTTCTACCACGGAAGCAGAGTATGTAGCGATGACAGAGGCAAGCAAAGAAATTTTGTGGCTTCACAGATTCTTAGAAGAGCTTGGATTCAAACAAGACAATTGTGTCTTGTACAGTGATAGCCAAAGTGCTATCCATCTTGCGAAGAACTCAGCCTTTCATTCAAGGACAAAGCACATTGAGGTGAGATATCACTTCATACGCACTCTTTTGGAAGAGGGACAGCTAAAGCTAGGAAAGGTGCATACAAGTGAAAATCCTCCAGACATGTTTACAAAGGTGGTCAACAAGGAGAAGTTGAGCTTTTGCTCATCTTCAATCGGAATTCAAGGATAAGAAGCCAGGATGGAAAGCAGTCATAGGTTTGGTTTGGAGATCAGTCTCCAAGTGGGAGATTGTTAAGTATGGAGCCTGATTTACCCTTGTAATTTTCTGTGGTAAAAGCGCACATTTGTAAGGCCCCCATTATGAGGAGAAGTCATCGTGCGTGAAGGAAAATCACTCAACGGAAACCAAAATTTTCACGGCCAAGAATCAGGGGAATATTATGGCCGGACGGCAGCCAGAAAGTGGTCAAGTGACAGGTAAGAACACAATCTACGTTTTGGTACCCATATTTGATCATTTCCTTGATAGTAACCTTGGGCTTCCAATAGTCGGTTAGGAATCCAACGCAACGTTTCTTTACATTTCTTGGGGCGAATGGGACGTCTCTTACCAGGCTCCTGTCTTTTAGCACTGACTATGGTCGCTAAAGAAGATTTAGGGACCCACTTGTATGTTTTCTTCGTTGTATTAGGATGAGTCTTATCATAAGCTATATGCATTGCTTGTTACATATTTAAGGGTACGGGCATTTCATCCCCCTCAGGTGTTACCCATGTCGTCCCCCTATTTCCCCAAGTGTCTATGGTTGCTACTAGGTGGACCCAATCCACATTGTCCGAATCAGTCATCCCAGGTAGTACATCCATATAAGGAGAATCTTCCCCAACATCAGTGTCCGCTTTACACGTGTAACAACACTGCAATGGGGCCGAGTGAACTGTTGTGTCAGATCTATGATCCATTTACGCGGGCACTCATTATTCCTCCACCCTAGGTTCTGGACCTTCGGCCGGGACTCAAGGTAGCGGCCCAAGATCCTCATATCGTGTCTAGTGATTCTTCCTCTGACTACAAAGTCATGGAGGGGTATCCTACACCAAACCCTGATAGTTCAAGTCAAGACATGCATGCCATGGGCCCACGGCCCGGGTCCAGCGTGTTTAGCCGCTTAAAAGAGACCCTTAGTAGAGCTACTCGCTCCGAACATGCGGTTAATGAAATAAATGAAGGGAGTGGGGAAGTAAATTCGTCATTCATGCCTAAAATAGACCCTATGCTTCTTGAGAGTGTGCATGTGAATGTTCCATCCACTGCACCTCCTGATCCTTTAGGACTATCTCCCTCTGAGGTTTTACTACCCGATGGTAGGAGTCTTGCCGAAGTACAAGAGATCGAACGCTATATGCAAGCAACAAGGGAGAGGAAAATTGAGAACCTACGAAGGCTAGAACAAAGTCGAGCCCTGAAAGCAAAGGCTCCTATGACAACAATCATGCCAGCCGAGCAACCGTGTGCTCCCAAGGTAGCAGTCACGGAGGGGCAAGCGATGGGGAGCAATTATGCTTCCACTTTGAGGGAAACCTCCAGCACGCCAGGCCTAGATGGGATATTCCTAAACGAAAATTGGGAGTTTGACCTACAAGCAGAAGCTTTAACTGATCGGTACACAGGACACACCTATCATGTGGGTTGGTTAGATGTTCTACAATCCACATCGGGTGCTACTAGCATAGATGAGCAACAACAGAAAGTCTGTGATGTCCTCCATAGGATTGTCGAGTTAGAAAGACAAAACACAGGGATCAACATGCCTTCAACAGGCCTAATGAGATTCTTGGATACGCGAAAGGCCAACCAACCAACCCTATCACAAATGGAGACTCCCTCAGTGAGCCCCATTGATCCTCCATATGTTGTTTCGCCAGGAGCCTCAATACAATCTGAGCCCACAAGTGGCAGCTTTACCTTCCCAGATCTAGCTCATCTTTCTCTTAATGATGCTACGGCTACCATGCATATCCCAGTGGTGAGCATGACAAGAAGTACACCATGGAGTTCATTTGTTAACACTGCGTCGATGCCTAGTAGCACAGTGCCCCCAACTATACCTACATGTATGTATCAATCATGTGCACCTGTCGTACCTCAACCTCATGTAGCTCCTACACCTCCGATTATTCCAAGAGCTTACAATCCACAATGGCATTATCCAAGCTCTTATACAAGTGGAGCCATGCCATTTAATAATAACATGCCATATCAGGCACCCCCTATGCCTAGGGCCACGCCTGTAAACTTTGGACCACCGTATGGTACACCACCATGCGAAATATGGGACCCAAGAGCCGCGCGTATGCCAAGGCCAAGGCCAACTCCCATCTCACATGGGGTTCCAGGAGCACATACACCCATTATACCTGCTCAAATAGGAGATTTGGCAGCATTTGCTCAAACTATCGATCGCTCTATTGCGGAAAACATGCGTAGTGCACCTGATAGAGAGCCTAGGAGCAAGGCAGTTCAAGTAGCTAAGCTCACACAGAAATTCAGTGGAGACGGAGATGCTAGAAAGCATATGGAAGTCTTTGAACATGTGTGTGATTCCTTGGAAGAGCACAATGAGCTACATAAGTGTAAGGCTTTGAGTTTGACCCTAAGCGGAAAGGCTGGAGATTGGTATAGAACCTTAAGAGTAGAAGAGAAAACGATCTACTCTACTCTTAGGAGACTGTTCTTAAAAGAATACATACTAGTCGCCTAAAGAATTTGAATTCTCGACAACCAATTGCTCGATACATTCATTAGGGGACTACGACATGACAGTATCTGTAATGGCCTAGTCATTAGAGGTATCACTACTTGGGAAGCAGTCATCGTGAATGCAATCCAATTGGAGGATAATTTAATGATTGCAGGAGAAAGAGTGTCCGCCAAGCCGAAGTCTAGTAGCTCGCAAGCGTCAGGGCATGAGCCAATGAAGATAAAGCCAATCGTGAAAGAGCAAACGATATCTGAGATGACTTTGGCAGATCTCACCAAGGCCATCCAAGAAAGCCTTAGGGGTAATCGTGCTCCACAAAACACTCATATGTATCCAAGAAGGGAGCAACAATGGTGCTCAATTTTCTTGGGCCCACATACTACGAGTGAATGCCCTACTTTCAGAGTAAAGTTTAACGGGACTTGTAACGCGTGTGGTAGGTATGGCCATCAAGCGAAGGATTGCCTAATGCTTAAACGCATCATGGAAAATAGACCGCCTATAGCTTGGGCAGACTCACCTCGAGTTCCTGCATTGATGCCTACCCCACCCATGGAGCAAAAGTTGCCATTACAGCACACGGTCCCTAGAACCCAAAATGTGGCCCAAACCACACCATTGCCACCTCCAGTGCTAGGACCGCAACCCCCTCATCCAAGAGTTACACGTATGAACCAAATAGATTGCGAGTCATCTAGTACTTATGTAGATTGCGAAGAGGACATAGACTCTAGTATCACCTATGGAATCGACATGCTTAAGGAGTGTCCCATGTACTATATGGAAGACCATTGGGGACAAATCAAACCGGTATATCAAGCTACTGCGCTAGCAGCAAGAGGCCAAAACATTAATAGTTTTGCCAGGAGACCACCTCTTCAGTGCTACGAATGTGGTGGACCACATCGAGTAGCTGAGTGCCCCATTCGAATGCAAAAGAATGCTGCACTCATGCAAACAAGTCAAGGGAGTGCATTGGCAATGCCAATACTCACTTGTAATCGTTGTGGCATAGATCATTTCATCGCACAGTGTCCTAACAATCCAAACGCACCGAAAATCACACCATTGAACATAATAGAGATTGTTGATGGGACACCACCAACTATAAACATAGCACCAGTGAATGCACTCACACGGTCGATGCTCCAAAAGCAAAATTACATCCTCGAAGAGAGAGATGCTGCATCCATTGGCCGAGCGAGAAAGAAGAAAACACGAAGAAAGAAATCCCTTAATGCTTCTAGCTCAAAACCTAGTTCAAAGACTAACATAGGGACAGGAGAGGATCCCGTGTATATGAATGACCCTGAGGATGACTCAGATTCGATAGAGACCACGGAGACCAAAATTATTACTACAAAGGAAAAAGCCAGTGAGGAGGATCACGAGAGGGAATTACGACGAACACCAAAAGAGTATTCAAAGTTAAACCACCCAGTTGCGAACCCCCAAGATAAGCCACGAGAGACAAAAAATGAGGATTGCAAGAGAAAGATTGGAACCTATCCAAACCCAACAGTGGAAATTGAACGAGTCCAACAACTGAGGGGTTTGGTGGAAGAAACTCAACGAACATTAGAACCTGAACCCAAACATATCCAGATGTCGGACACAATGTTTCCCACACAAGTTCAACCTCACAAGAACTACAGGCCGTTAGCTATACCCAGTATCATTCGGGAAGAGAGTGAGTGTAGGACATCTGAAAGTGGACACACACCTTTCCTACTAGAGAGAATGTTTGGTGAGGGAATGCCCGACCCCCTTGAGGAAGTGGAGATTCCATCTTCACCATTCTCTTGTTAGGGTCCTACGTCCCACAAGATGCCATTAAATGTTGCCAAATTGATGGATTTCATGTCTTAAGAAGTTAGAACCACCATCATGTCCAAACTATATAAAGACCCCGAGCTAGTCTCAGCTCTTCGAGCCTTCCTCAATGGAGAATTACACGCCGGATTACCACAGTTTGCACATATGAACAAACCTGACTCGGTAATGAATGATGAGGAACATTTAGCACCACCATCTGACCTAGCGGGACATGAATCTGTAATTGAAGTACCCGTTAACAAGTTGGGGCAATACTTTGAAGGTGATGAATCTAATGCTACTCTACCAATCACTACTAAAGGATTAACTGTAAAGGGGGTCCTTGATGGTGGTGCGGGAGTCAGCATGGTGACAAAGAGTTTTTGGGAGTCTATGGGGTGACCTCACCTTGAAGCCACAAGCGTAGTGGTAAAAATGGCTAATGGATCTATTGTTACGCCTATTGGAATGCTAAAGGATCTCAGAATCAAGGTCTTGGGACACAAGGTAAGGCAGACTTTCATTGTTATGGATTTTTCCAAGCATCCTATGTCATTTGAGATGATCTTAGGGCGTCCATTCATGAGGGAAGCAAAAATGGTGCATGACTGGTCCAAAAACCACGTCTACTTACAGTTCCAAGACTCTGTCATTCGAGTTGATCTTTTAAGTGGTCGAACGCATCCTCTAGGAAATAAATTCATCATTGATAATCGATCAGACACAACAATTCACTCAGCTCCATTACAGTATTATTACACGTGTAACGAAGACAAGGATATTGGGGAGACCTCTCCTTATATGGATATCCTACCCGGAATGGCTGAGTCAGACAATGTCGATTGGGTACACCTAGCGGCAACTATAGATACATGGGGAGCTATAGGAACAACCTGGGTAACACCAGATGGGGAAGAGATACCACACATTGCACCAGTAAACATGTTAGGTGTAGCGCATGTAACATCCGATGATAAGAAAGAGGCACACCTATCTGAGAGTGAAACTGATGATTCCTCAAAGGCTTCAGGCCAATACACATCAGAAACGGAATCTCAGGGAGAAAAGGATTCAGAACCTAAGGAAACATCGAGTGAACCAAGTATAGAAACTGAACACTCAAGGCCTAGTACGACCATCTATGGTAATTTATATGAGAGTGAAGAAGATACAAGCGAAGACCTATCAGGCGAGTCGAGTTCAAACATTTACCAAAAATATTCAGAACATGTGCTTGAAAGAGTTGCGGGCAAGGAAGCTTATAGCTTTTTAGATGGGTACTCTGGTTACAATCAAATCACAATTGCATTAGAGGACCAAGCTAAAACTGCTTTTATCACAGAGTTTGGAGTGTTTGCATTTCGTGTTATGGCTTTTGGCTTAACAAATGCCCCTGCTACATTCCAACGATTAATAAACACTGCGTTTAAAGAATTTCTAAGGGAGTTTTGTGAAGCTTTCTTAGACGACCTTTGTGTTTATTCTTCTTGGGAGAAGCATTTGTTATATCTACGAAAAATATTTGAAAGGTGCAGATTTATCGCATCTCATTGAACCCTTTCAAATGCCAATTTTGGGTTAAGCATGGAGTCATTCTAGGGCATATAGTGTCCAAGAACGGGATATCCACAGATGAGAGTAAGATTAAAGCCATTGCCGATTTGCCACCACCTACTAACTATAAAGGAGTTCAAAGATTTATGGGCCGTGTTGGTTATTATCGAAGGTTTATTTTAAACTTTGCCGAGATAGCGCGTCCATTGTACAAGCTTCTTATCGAGTTTCACTGGACGGAAGAATGTCATCAATCTTATGAGTTATTAAAGAAGGCCCTAACAAGTGCTCCAATCCTGCGAACACCTGATTAGAATGTACCTTTTCATGTGCATATTGATGCATCAAACTTTGCTATTGGGTGTGTTCTAACTCAACCAGAAGAACATAAATTGGACTACCCTATTAGCTTTGCAAGTCGCCAATTAAATGATGCCGAGATGAACTACACTACTACAGAGCGCGAACGTCTAGCTATGATTTACGCAGTAAAGAAAGTTCGCTATTACCTTCTTGCTACCAAGTTTGTGTTTTATGTTGATCATCAAGCATTGCTATATTTGGTAAACAAGCCGTGTTCCACAGGTCGAATTACACGATGGTTATTAATTCTTCTTGAGTTTGACTTCACCGTTGTTGTGAGGCCTGGGAGAAAACATGTCATGGCGGATCATTTATCTCGTATCCCTAATGGCGAAGCTCCTACGGGGGTTGATGATGAATTGCCTGATACTCCTTTGTTCATTGTTGAGACAATGCCTGAATGGAGTGAAAAGATTGTTAACTTCTTAGTTAATGGTTTTCCACCCAAAGAGCTGCGAAAAGATATAGCTCGAAAATTAATCAAGGAATGTGAACCCTATTGCTTACTGGCGGGAACTCTCTATAAGAGAGGAAAAGATGATGTTCTTAGACGCTGTGCCCGCGAGGATGAGTATTTATATATTCTACAAGAGGCACACATGGGCGTAGCTGGTGGTCACTTTTCAGGAAAGTTGACTGCCCGAAAGATCTTACAGTTAGGCTATTGGTGGCCCACTCTGTTTAAGGATGCATCACTTTTTGCAAAGGGATGTGATGAATGCCAACGCTTCAAGAATCCACAAAGAAGTGATAGGATGCCTCTACATCCCATCAAGTTAACCCAACCATTTGAAAAGTGGGGCTTAGACTTTGTAGGACCGATTAGTCCGACTGCACGTAACATGCAATCACGATATATCATTGTGGCTACCGACTATGTAACCAAATGGGTTGAAGCAAAAGCAACACGAAAGGCGGATGCAAAAACAACAGCTAAGTTCCTCTTTGAGAACATTATCACACGTTTTGGATGCCCCTTTGAACTTGTGAGTGACAATGGAACTCATTTTATAAATGAAGTAATAAAAGAACTCACATCAAACTTCATGATATCTCACCACAAGTCTACACCCTATTATCCCCAAGCAAATGGCCAAGCTGAGAGTACCAACAAAACTCTCATCTCCATTTTGACAAAGACAGTTGAGGCTCATCGCACTAATTGGGACCTAAAGCTTACATCAGCTTTATGGGCTTATCGTACTGCGTATAAAGTTACTATTAATTGCACACCGTTTAAGATGGTGTATGGCCAAGAAGCAGTTATGCCATGGGAGTTTGTCATTCCTAGTCTTCGAGTAGCTTCGCAAGAAGGTTGGGATGGTAACCCCTTAGTTGAGCGATTATATATCCTGGAAAGGCTAGATGAAGAGAGGCAATTAGCTGTGAAAAATGCTCTAGTGGAGAAGGATAGGAGAAAGAAGTGGTTTGATAGCCATTTAAAGGATAAAGACATCAAGGTTGGTGATAAAGTTCTTATGTACGGGGTACGTAATGAAAAGAAGAAATTGAAATACGTTGGTAAGGGACCATATCGAGTGTGTGAAATTATCCCGCAAGGTACCATTCGTGTGGAGACTCTAGATGGAGTTGAAACCATTGGATTCCTTAATGGGAGTAAATTCAAAAGATATTATGATCCTCTAAGCCAGGAAGAGTTGCAAGCTATCCATCAAAAGAAGGCCGCCAAGGAACAAGCAGAGCTTAGAAAAATCCAAGCAAGAGTTGAGGCTCGAGAGCGACAACAACGTCTTAGACGCCAACGAGAGGCTAATCTGGGAATCACGCAAGCATTTTTTGAGGACACAGATTACGACTCATTAGAATCTGAGCCACCCCTACGATACCCAATTGAGCTAAATAGCCCCTATGGGAAAGTACTATACAATGCCTTATTAGATACGGGAGCTAAACACAATTTGTTGTCCTATGGAGTTTGGTGTCAATTAGGGAAGCCGACCCTATCCCCGAGTACGATGCAAGTAAAGGGCATTAATAAAAAGAAAACTGCTATTCTTGGAGTCCTTCAGACCCCTGTTGTCTATGACAATGGAAGCATAGTGCAGAGGTTTCTAGTCATGCCCGCGGGAGCTATGGAAGGCAACGTAAACCTGGGACGCACGTGGATGTTGGCAACCAAATGCACTATTGATTGGGATACTGGTAGTGTCACGACGCGACCACCGACTCTTACCCCTATCATTCAAGCAAAGTCACCTACGTTGCAAACTCTAGCAAAGTTGAAGGATAGCCAACATTCACAAGCCAAGGTGGTTAACTCGTCTTTGCCGGCTACCCATGAACCTAGCACTTCAACACTTGTAGTTGCAGCAAGCAGTAATATTGCAAGTACTCAACCTGCACGACCTAAGAGTACATATCAATGGGTCCCCAAGGCCTTACTTCCAACTACCTCAACCCTCCCATCCATTCCAAGAAAAAATTTCCCCGGAAAACCAAGAGTACGCCCTAGGAGAGTCAAGACCAAATCACGATGGATTCCAAAACAAATATTAGAAGCCCAAGGCTACTATGATGGAATGAGCAAATTTGGTTACCTAAACGTAAAATGTGTCCTTCCCTATCGACAATAAACCCATATGAGTCAAACAGTGTAACGCTAAAGCCAATGGAAAACCGTGGGAAGGGAAAGATCACAGAATGCTACACACCTAGTCCAGAGCTAGTTTGGGCTCCAAGGCAAAACCAATTTATTCCACCTAGCTTAGGAAGGGGGGAGTTCCATGAAGCTTCTAGCTCCTCATGTAATACATCCATAGAGGTAAAAGATTCTACACAACCTCCACCTACAATAGTGGACCTCCATGAAGCTACAAAGGAATCCACACCTTCTAGTGTTCAAGAATCACCTGATGAACCACTTCAAGTTCGATCCTGGGAGAGTACCTTACCACCCTTGCAACTCGACGAGGCACCTAAGGTAATAGAAAACTACTTGCAAAAATCTTTACCTATAACAACTTGGAACAACTGGTTTCAAAGGGTGACGACATCATTTCAAACGATATGATCTACCCAAGAAAGGGGGGAGTGTTTGTGGATATCCATTCATCACTTGCTTCCCTCTCAACCTTTCTCCCTGACCTCTTAATCTCCAATCTTCGGGAATGTATATATAAAGCCTTATACTCACAAAAACAAGATAAAAAAGTAAAAGAGCAAGAGCCATAACACAAAATCATAAAAACAAATTATGCACAAGAACACGAACCTTGTAATATTTGCACTCTAACCATCATCTATTTGCGTGTACAGATATGGTTAGTACGCTAGAGTCATCCACTCCTGCCTTGGGGGAGAGGTATCCTCGTTACTTTTCACAAATATTTCACATGGTCTTTCCAGTGCTTGCATGTGAATGGGATTTGATAGGTACGGTAGCATGTGAGAGGAATTTTGAGGAGTTAGAATGGTTGATACGTCTCTTGACCACGTCTGATCCATACTTAGTAGAGAGCGTTTCTCCCATTGCACAAGCCTACCCTTTTGACCAAGATGACTATAGGCGTCTAGTGACCTTCTTAGTAAACATGGGCACCTATGATGAAGAAGAAAATTTACAGGACTACACGGATGGCACATATGGTCTCATGGATGATGACTTTGTTTATCTTGACGACGAGGATAGGGGTTTAGCCTTAGGGTTTCCCCCCAACCTCTACAATATCCTATTCCCTTGACTCTCTAGGGGATTGCAAGTAATTAGGTTAGGGTTCCTTATGTTTTTTGTTGTGTTCAATAAGTGTTGGTACCTTTTCCCACTAATGTGCCTCCTGGAGATATTCCTTTTGTTTCCTAGTGTGTACAGGAGCGTGTTGCTATTGATAGGATTTGGACCTTCATGGAATCTTTATCTCGACTCACTCTTCAAATCAAGCGCGACCATCGACACAAACAGGTGTTTCTTGTCCATTAGCATTGCCCCTTATCTTTTTTGCATCCATGATTGTTTGCTTTAATTGTGATTGGTAGCCTAATATTCACCGCATTTGCTTAGTATCAAACATTTAATTCAATGTAATTTTTTGTCATAATCACTTGTCTAGGTTTAAAAATCAAGCAGTCCGACTAAGCTAGTTTGACCAAGTTAGGTGTTAGAGATCTTCTCTTAATACCATGGGGAATGCCTTCCTAATAATCAATGGTTACTTAGGTTCTTAATCCGATTTAGGCAGCATTGTGTGAAATGTACTAGGGCTTTCTAGTGGGTTTGACCCTATTGACCTTTCGCTTAAGTATTATAAAGGGAGTTTACTAGTGTGATGAGCCTGGGGAGGTGTATCAGTGTTATATGACCCCCCAAAGTTACAAAATTAAAATGCTGAAAATGAACAAACAAAAAATCAAAGTGCCACAATGTAAAATCTTAAGCTGGAAGAGAAATCTCAGCTTGATTGGGTACTTCACTCACATGTATCGCCTATGGTACTAGAGCCCTAGAGGTTCCGAGTATGGGCGCTTTTTCTTGAAAAGCAAAAAACCCAAGGCATACAAAATAAGCACACACATCAAAATTGAATCACTGTGAAAAGAATTTGGGGGGTCAAAGAAAAAGTAATCAGTCAGGCGATGATTTCATGAGAAATTCCTTTTATGGTAGCTTAACTACAAGGTCTTCTAGATATAGCCTCTAGTCAGCCCTCGAACATGAATACTTGGCTCTCGCGATTAAACAACTTAATCGACCACAGAAAATTAAGAAGCTTACCCATGGTATTAATATTCGATCTCTAGTGCCTTTCGACCGTCAAATTAGCGACCCCAGACTTGTTTAATTTTTTACCTTTACATCTGTTTATGCATTTGATTACATTGCAATTTAATGTTCATTGCCGACAAATTGTTTGAAATTCTTTTACTAATCAATTTGTCTACCTAAAATTGCATATGCTTTTTAATTGCTTATGAAAATGCAATTACTATGCAATGTTGTTTGATTTTGCAGTGACTAATGAAGGCTAAGGACATTCATCTCAAATGCTCTTCCACCTCGACCAACGAGCTTCAACTCAATAGCTTCCGAGGACGGAATCTACATCAGGAAGGGGGGCATGTTAACCCTCACGGCTCACGGACGCCCTATCACCTACGAGACGGACGTTGTAACCTACGGTGGACATTGTATTATTTATTTGGTAGAGTCAGGTACCGGGCTTGTCGGTCCAATAGGAAAAGGGTAAGAGTGATCGCCGATGAGAGGTGCACTCTAACTGGGACATTCAAGGGATTAGTTGGCTAAGCATGGGCGCCCAAGTGTGAATGGGGTGAGCTCATATAAAAGCCAACTAAACCTAAAATTCACTTATTCTCTCATTTGTGCAATAGAAGAGTGCTCTTGCTCCATCTCCATCTCCATCTCCATCTTCTTCATCTTCACCTCCTTGTGTGTGTGTGTGTATGTGTGTGTGTGTGTGTGTGTGTGTGTGAGAGAGAGTGAGAGAGAGAGAGAGAGAGAGAGAGAGAGAGAGAGAGCGATCGAGCATTGCGGCGGCATGGCGGCGGTGAAGCGGTTGAGCGCGACGTAGCGGCGTCTCCTTCTTCTTCACGGCGAGGAATCCTCCACGGCAGGAGCATAGAGCGGTGAGTGACACACCATTGCCCTCTTTTGAGCTTACTAGTTAAGCTAGTTGTGTGCTTGGAGCTGTCTGTGGCTCGCACACAGTGTTAGGCAAGGCCCTTGCTTCGACAGTGCGGCAAGGAGCTCACAACCTGTTTCTTAGAGGATGTGCTCGACCCGTCACAAGATCCACTCGAATGACACAATCTTGGAACTGCAGGTAGACATGGTTCTTAGACCAGTCATGCACCATTTTTGCTTCCCTCATGAAAGGACATCCTAAGATCATCTCCGATGCCATAGTGTGTTTGGAGAAATCCATAACAATGAAGGTAATCCTTATTTTATGTCCAAAGACCTTGATCTTGAGATCTTCTAGTGTCCCAATAGGTTTAAAAATAGACCCATTGGCCATCTTCACTACTATGGTTGTGGTCGCAAGGTGAGGTCTTCCCATAGTTTCCCAGCAATTTTTAATCACAATGCTAACCCGAGTGCCACCATCAGGGATTCCCTTCACAGTTAATCCCTTAGTAGTGATTGGTATGGTCACATTGGATTCATCACCCTCAAAGTATTGTCCCAACTTGTTAACAGGTATCTCTATAACAAGGTTCTTGGGTTGTGGATCTAAGTGTTCCTCCTCTATTGGCATCTCCCCAGCTCCATCCATCTGTGCAAATTGTGGTAGCCCAAACTTTAGTTCTCCATTGAGGAAGGCTCGAAGAGCTGAGACTAGCTCAGGGTCTTTATATAGTTTGGACATGATGGTGGTTCTAACTTCTGAGGACATGAAATCCATCAATTTGGCAATGTTTAACGGCACCTTTCGGACTTCAGTCCCTTGACGTGGGGAAGATGGGATCTCCATTTCTTCGATAGGATCAAGTAGTCCCTCTGTAAACATTCTTTCCATCAAGAAGTGAGTACGTCCACTTTCCCATGACATTAAGGCACTTTCTTTTTGGATGACACTAGGTATGGCTAAGGGTATATGGTCTTGGTGAGGTTGTTGTTGCGTAGGGAACACGTGTCTGTAATCTAGATCTTCCTAGGTGCTATTTCTAGATCCCTTTGGTATCTTCTACCAAACTCCTTAATTGCTTGACTCGCTCAATCTCCTCTGTAGGGTTTGGATAAGTTCCTATCTTCTTCTTGGATCCTAGCCATTGTGGCTCATGAAGATCTTCCTTGTTCGTTTCTATCTTAGTGGTTGTTTTGGTCTCCATGGTTTCTCCTGAATCAAAATCCTCTTCAGCGTCATTCATATATACGGGGTCGTCACCAGTCCCTATGTTGGTCTTTGAACCGGGGTCTGACTTCGCTGCTTTTTGCGATCTCTTCCTTCGTGTTTTCTTCTTTTTTTGATATTGGGAAATTGATGTCGTGTCTCTTTTCTCAAGGATATAATTTTGTTTTTGGAGCATCGATCGTGTGAGTACGTTTACTGGTACCACATGTGTACTTGGTGATGGCTCCAGAGACTACATATGGAGTAGGTATTGGCATTGGGCTTGGTGCATAGGAAGCCCTTGGGTTCCACGTTGGGTACGATGTTGTGCCATGTGGTGGTCCAAAGTTCATATGTGTGGCCCTAGGCATAGCAGACGTCGGATGTGACATGCTAATGCTAGCCGGTATAGTCCCATGGAAATAAGAACTTGGGTGTTGTGGTTGTGGAGCATAGGAAGTTGAAACAATGGGAGGGGTAGGGACTACATGAGTACGAGGACCCATGGGTGTATACGATTGGTACACACTTGTAGGTACTATTGCAGGCATTGAGCTACCATGTAGCGGTGCTTTACTAACAAATGAGGTCCATGGATTGTTTCTCGGCATGCCCATCATTGGGGTAGGCATGGTAGCCGTGGTGTCATCAAGGGAAAGATGAGCTAGACTTGGAAAGGTGAAGCTATCACTTGTGGGCTCAGATTGCATTGAGACCCCTGGCGAAACAACATATGGGGGATCCATCGGACTTACCGAGGGAGTCTCCATTTGCGATAAGATCGGCCTTTCCTGTATCCAAGAATCTCATGAGACCCGCCCCCCTCATTTACATCATTAGCTCCATGTTCGGAGCGAGTGGCTCTACTAAAGGTTTCCTTCAGGCGGCTAAGCATGCTTGGCCCGGACCCCGGACCCATGGCATGTATGTCTTGGCTTGACCTATCGGGATTAGGCATTGAAAACACTCCATGACATCGTGGTTAGAGGAAGACTCACTAGCTGCTATGTTCGGGTCTTGGTTTGTACTACCTTGGGTCCCCGTTGAGGGCCCGAAACCTAAAGTAGGTGGATATTGAGAACTCGCGTAAGTCAAAATTCTCTCTAGTTGCTCTGTCTCTAGCACATGACCAGAGCGCAGATGCATGTGCCTTTGGCACCCTACAAGCGTCAGCGAATAACCTCGAAGGTTAACCGCTTACCTTTTTTAAGTGTCCGTTTTCACTCGTGTTTTTTATATTTTTAATGTTTTTAATGTTTGATTTTTTTGGTTAAAGTGTGTGATAGCTCGAAACGAGCGTATCACTTAGAGGGTCCCTGTGTGCTTTACAACACAATTTTCGGGCATCTAAAGTTCCGTTGGTCCTTAAAAAATCGATTTTTAGCTACGTGTGAAGCTAAAATTCGTTTTTTTTTAAAGGCTACTAAAGCCTAGGCCTGAGCGTGAGCTTCGGCTTGGTCTGGGAGATATTCCTGATCCCGGTCCTACCTTTAAATTATTATTATTTTTATTTTAATTTTATTTTTTTTAAAGGATAAGGTCGTTGCGGCCTGCGCGAGAGCACACACACACACACTCTATCTACTTACTTCTAACTAATACACCTACTATTACACACAAACACACTCTATAAGCTCTCACAGATCTACTTCCTACTTATTGTACATTACATTACACAAAACTAACAACTTTAATACACAAAGAATAAACACAGTACCTTTGAAAACTCCATTAACAAAGAAAACTAACAACCTTAATACACAGAGAATAAACACAGTACCTTTGAAAACTCCATTAACAAAAAAAATACACAGTATAACACAAAATCCTTCTTCTCAACACACACACCCTCCTTCCTTACCTTTCCTACAATAGAAATTGCACCACAAAAGAAGCACAGAGTGCCATTTAAGCTTAGTGTATGGCATTCCCCGACAGCGGCACCAAAAATGTGCGCGTATGTGGCACGTGTCAATGCAAGGAACTTGCCGATACTGTTACCATATACATGTGGTAGTGATGTGTGTGAACACACTAGGACCGCCGGGGCATTTTTTCCCTCTTTAGGAGGTTTTTCCCCCCGTGCATTGTATATACGCCCATCACTCTAGGGCTATCTATCTTTCCATTGCACACTAAGTAACACACTATCTATCGTGTGCCTTGAGCTTCCTTCATCTTCTCCAAGCTGTGTGTGTTTCTCTGCAACCCTAATTCCAACAATTGGTATCAGAGCAGGTCACGTCCTCCCGGGCTTAGTCGCCAGCTGCTCCAGCACACTCCTGCTCACTTTCTCCGATTTCAGTGAGCTTTGGCGAGCGTTCGCAGGTCGACAAAAATTTGGGCTCATTTCGGCCTCCATTTCCACTACAAACAGTACTGCACAGGCTATTTCGTCATTTTATGCAGAATTTCTATCAGTGTCGTTTTTTGCATAACAGGTGCCTTATAGTCTTCTACGGTTTGTGCTATATAGCACAGGTTGTTCCCGCTCTGTTTCTCCTATTTTCGGGCAGTTTTCACATCAGGTGCAGCATTTACCATGGCTGACAACAACAACACAGATGTGTTCAAGATGTTTGTTGCTGAGGACAGGTTGGATGGGGACAACTACCCTATGTGGGCTTATATGATGCAACATGTTCTTGTGTCAACGGGTGTCTGGAACATTGTGCAGGGCATTGATGTACGTCCTAGTTCTGAGGATGTAGGCGATGTTGAGGATGTTGCAGGTCTTGCTGCAAGGATTGCAGCTGTTAGAGTTGTTTTGCCTACGGTAGAACAAGCTCGTTGGGATGTTAAGGATGCGTAGGCTCATGCATTGATTGCGTTGTCTGTGAAGTGCACCATTGTTCCTCACATCCGTTCAGCAAAATCTGCAAAACAGGCTTGGGATATTCTAGCAGGTCTTTATGCAAGCCGCAATGAGGCTAAAATTGCTTTGTTGCGTAAAGAGCTGGAGTCGAAGATTATGCATGAGGAAGATGATATGGAAACTTTCCTTGCTAGTGTCAAGGATATCAATGAGCAGCTTATTTCTGCAGGTGAAGTCATTTCAGACAGTTCCCTTGTGCAGACTGTTCTTGATGCCTTACCATATTCCTACCAGACTTTTGCTAGTACTTGGAGACTGATGACCCAACGAAATCCTGAAGTTGTCAAGTTTGATGC
The DNA here is from genome assembly GCF_014529385.1 of Adiantum capillus-veneris. NCBI lineage: Eukaryota > Viridiplantae > Streptophyta > Polypodiopsida > Polypodiales > Pteridaceae > Adiantum > Adiantum capillus-veneris. The sequence goes on along the minus strand of NC_140931.1, from coordinate 123,900,397 downwards.
ATTATGCACATTGCTGTTGCAAGAGTCACTTTCTAGAAAAAACAGGACTAGGCAGCGTGCAGTTGAACAGGCTTTTATTGCTTCTCAAAGAAAGGGTGGTAACAGTAATGCAGCCACTTCTTATGGTTCTGCTGCGAGTGGCAAAAATTCTGTTCCTAATGCTTCTGCTGGCAGTACTTCGTCTGGCAATTCTGGTGATAAGGGCAAAAAGAAGATGCGTTGCCATTATTGTAAAGCCAATGATCACTTGATCAAGTCGTGTCCTAAGTTGAAGGCCAAAGAGGCTAAGAAGAAAGAGGGCAGTTCCACTGCAAATGCTGGTTCCACTACAAATGCAGCCATTGTTGAGTCTTCTGTGAAAGGAGACTGTGATGCTGATGTTGATGCCGAATGGGCTTTTAGCGCAGAGTGCACTTACAATCCTGTTGTCCATGATGCATGCTTGTTTGCTGCAGATTCACATGTGTGGTATTTCGACAGTGGTGCTACAAAGCACATTACCTCACATCGTGAATTGTTTACCTCTCTCGAGTCTGTCCCTCATGGGAAATTCAGTCACTTGTGCCAACAACGCCTCTTATCCAGTTCAAGGAGTTGGAAAGATTGTGCTCACTGCTGCTAATGGCAATTCCTTCACATTTGTTGATGCACTTTATGTACCTGGGATCAAGAAAAATGTCTTGTCTGTATCCGCACTTGCTAGACTTGGACTTGTAGTCAAATTTGTGGATGACAGATGTACAGTTCATGATCTCAGTTTCGGTGATGAAATTGTTGCATCTGGGCTTTTGTGCCATGGGTTGTATAAGCTCACTTTGTATGACAAGTGTGGAAAAAATTTTGCAAATGTTGTTGCAGATTCAAGGGCTATTTCAGATGCAAAACTTTGGCATGCACGTTTTGGTCATCTGAATTTTGCCAGTTTGCTGCGTTTGCAGAAATCTGATATGGTTGCTTCTTTGCCGCCTCTTGAAGCACATGTCAAACATGTTTGTGAAGGTTTTATTTTGGGTAAGATGCAGCGTTCTAAATTTCCAAAGGATGGTTCAGTTCGGGCCACATGTAGGTTGCAGCTTGTGCATAGTGATGTTTGTGGGCCCGTGCAAACTTCGTCCTTGGGCAATTACCTGTACTTCGTGACTTTCATTGATGATTACTCCAGGCATGCATGGGTATTTCCGCTTAAAGTGAAGTTCGAAGTTTTTATGTGCTTCAAACAATTTCTGGCTATGGCTGAAAATGTCTCAAAATGTACTATGGGCACCCTCCATTCCGATCGAGGGGGGGAGTATATGTCTCATGAATTTAATGCATTTCTAGCTAGTTGTGGGATAAACCACCAATGTACAGTGCCTTATACACCGCAGAAAAATGGTGTTATAGTTGTGGGATAAACCACCAATGTACAGTGCCTTATACACCGCAGCAAAATGGTGTTGCTGAGAGCAAAAACAGGTCACTGACGGAAATGGCACGAAGTATGGTCAAAAGTCAAGCTTTGCCGCATTCTTTTTGGCTTGAGGCCATTATGTGTGCCACTTATGTACTTAACAGGTGTCCTACGAAAGCTTTGCAGTCTATTACTCCATATGAAGCATGGCATGATAGAAAGCCTTCTATTGAGCACATGCGTGTTTTTGGCTGTTTGGCATATGCTTTGGTGCCACAAGTGCAGCGCAGAAAATTGGATGATAAGGCTGTCAAATGTATTTTTGTTGGTTATAGTGTTGAAAGCAAAGGTTACAGGTTGTATCATCCGCAAACAAAACGTATCTTGGTTTCACGAGATGTAGTGTTTGTGGAAGATTCTGTTCAGCCCTTGCTGTCATGTACTAGAGACAGTAATGTACTAGATTCTGTTCAGCCCTTGCTGTCATGTACTAGAGACAGCAATGTAAGCTCACAGGACATTTATGACACTTTGTTGCCTTTTTTCAGTGGTGGAAATATGAATGTAAGTTCCAATGAGGCAAATGTACAACCTATGGAGGTTTCTGAAAATGTTTTAGATCAGCCTATTACTGATGCAGATGTACATGATGTACTTGATGAGGAAAGGTCTGAAAATAAGCAGGCTAGAGGTATTCCAAAATGGCTGGTGCACACTTTGCGTGACAGTAAATTGGATGCACCTTTGTCTAGTCGTACTCGTTCACGCTCTCTCCATGCATCTTATGCATCAGATTGTTATGCGTTGGCTGTGTCTAGTTTACATGATGTTGAGGAGCCTCTGTCTTTTGATGAAGCACAAAATTCAGAAAATTGGCATGCAATCAGAATATGATGCACTTATAGAGAATGACACATGGACTTTATGTGATTTGCCTCCTAGCAAAAAGGCCATTGGTACGAAGTGGGTTTACAAGTTGAAACGCAAGCCGGATGGTGAGATCGATCGCCATAAGGCTCGACTTGTTGCAAAGGGTTATGCACAGCAAAAAGGCATAGATTATGAAGAGACTTTTGCTCCCACTTGTCGTATGACTACTGTGCGTTTTCTATGTGCATTGGCAGCTCATTTTGGTTGGGATGTACATCAATCAGACATTGTTACTGCTTTCTTGAATGGTGACATATTTGAGGAAGTTTATGTAACGCAGCCTCGCGGTTTTGTCATAAAAGGACAAGAGGACAAAGTGTGCAAATGTAAGAAGGCTTTGTATGGGTTGAAGCAATCTCCTCGTGCTTGGTATGAGAAAGCTGACACTCATTTAGTTAAACGAGGCTTTCGTAACAGTCCAACAGAAAGCACATTGTATGTAAAGCATGAGGATGATGTATTTCTCATTGTGGTTCTTCATGTTGATGATTTGCTGATCACTGGACCAAATCAGAGACATATTGCTGAATTTAAGGCTGATTTGAATGCTACTTTCAAGATGAAAGATTTGGGGCTGTTGCATCATTACTTGGGTATACAGTTTAAGCAGTGTGATGGTGGTATTGCCTTGTGTCAGAAAAGTTACATAGAGACATTGCTATGTAAGTTTGGACTTGAGGATTGAAAACCTATTGCCACTCCCATGGATACATGTTTGAAGTTAAGTCTACATGATGCTGGTGATCCTGCTGATGTCACTCTTTACCAAACTGCTGTTGGCTGCCTCATTTATGTATGCAACACGAGGCCGGATATTCGGTTTGCAGTCTCACAGGTCAGCAGAATTATGCATAGCCCATGGTCTAAGCATTGGCAGGCTGTTAAGAGGATTTTTCGCTACCTTAGTGGCACTTTACATCTTGGCTTGTTTTATCCCAAGGGGGGATCATTGCCGCCAGACTTACATGATTTTTCGGACTCAGATTGGGCTGGTTGTTTTGACACGCGAGTGTCCACAAGTGGTTTTTGTTTCATGCTTGGCAGTTCATGTATATCATGGTTGAGCAAGAAGTAACCTACTGTGGCCACTTCGAGTTGTGAGGCTGAGTACAGGGCAGTCTTCACAGCTACGGTTGAGTGTGTATGGCTCAGACGCCTTATGGCTGATTTGGGTGTTGGACAGGACACTGCCAACACTATCTACACTGATAGTCAGAGCGCATTGGCAGTTACGAGGAACCCAGTTTTTCATGCTCGCACAAAGCACATTGAGGTGCATTACCACTATGTCAGGGAGAGGCTCTCAGCAGGAGAGATCAGCTTGGCTTATGTGCCAACACAGGACAACCTTGCAGATCTTTTCACAAAGGCATTGTCTCGTGAGAAGCTTGAAGCTTTCCGCAAAGCTTTGGGCTTACTCTCCTTTGTGGACTGATCCTGTCCTCAGGGCATGGCACTTCCCTTTACTCATGTGCCAACTCTTGTTCACCGCATAACTCCAGGGGGGATTTGTTACCATATACATGTGGTAGTGACGTGTGTGAACACACTAGGACCGCCGGGGCATTTTTTCCCTCTTTAGGAGGTTTTTTCCCCCGTGCATTGTATATACGCCCATCACTCTAGGGTTATCTATCTTTCCATTGCACAATAAGTAACACACTATCTATCGTGTGCCTTGAGCTTCCTTCATCTTCTCCAAGCTGTGTGTGTTTCTCTGCAACCCTAATTCCAACAGATACACCGTGTGCGAGCCACAAATGGCTCCAAGCACACAACAAGCCTAAACTAGTAAGCTCAAAGATGGCCTTGGTGTGTCACTCACCGCTCTACGCTTGCTTCGTGGAGGATTCCTCGCCACGAAGAAGAGGAGACGCCGATACGCCGCGCTCAACTGCCTCGCCGCCGTCGTGCTGCCGCAATGCTCGATCACTCTCTCTCTCTCTCTCTCTCTCACACACACACACACACACACACACACACACACACACACACACACACACACACACACACACACACACACACATACACACACACACACACAAGGAGATGAAGAAGAAGAAGATGGAGCAAGAGCACTCTTCAATTGCACAAATGAGAGAATGAGTGAATTTTAGGTTTAGTTGACTTTTATATGATCTCACCCCATTCACACTTGGGCGCTCATGCTTAGCCAACTAATCCCTTGAATGTTTCAGTTAGAGTGCGCCTCTCATCGACGATCACTCTTACCCTTTTCCTATTGGACCGACAAGCGCGGTACCTGACTCTACCAAGTAAATAATACGTCCGTCGTAGGTGATATGGTGTCTGTGAGCCGTGAGGGTTAACATCACTCGTGAGGTGTTTAGGGCCTTGGGATTGAGTTCAACGAGGTGTTTTAAGTGAAAATTCTAATCGCAACCATTGCCTAACCTTAGAGTTTTCATCTCTTCAATTTGTGTAGTTAAAAGTGAAATTAGCTAGTTGTATTGATCACAAGCTCTCATCAATATACAGTCCTCTTGGAAGGAGGGTTGACTTTTAAAAATCCAAGCCTAACTAGTGTTGAATGCATTCTCTCTCTCTCTCTGAGTTTCGATACATGTATGTGATGTGTGATTGAATCTAAGTCATGATTACATCATGCTCGAATATGCTCCATGTTACACAATCGATTGATTTATCTAGTTGATCTGTGATTTTTGATGCACTTCAATTCCAATTCTCTTACAGGAGTTGGACATGAAGATGGCTTTCTATAGAGAGCGTCTTCTCCAACTCATAGGGGGATGAATTTGTGATTTGACCCAGCTATTTGGATACACATATATCTCGTGTGTTATGGTGTACCATTGATCAGATACACGAATATCTTCACACAAGCTTGAGATTGAGACTAGTAGATTTAGAGGGATACCAACAACTAACAGGATATGCTACCTATGCTATACAAAGCCGAAGACAGCGATGCATTATATATGTTAGTGCACAGTGTATTACAAAATATGGGGTCTCTTCCATTGTCTATTCAAAGAAGGCTTTGGACCCTTCTCTAGAGTCATGAGCTATCAAGACCAAAGATGATTGGACTGTATCTACTTGAGTTACACATACACAAAGATGGTTGGACTGTATCTACTTGAGTTACACATACACAAAGATGGTTTATTGAGGAGATATAGAGAGAGACAATCTCAAAGACAACTTATTGATTTCCGAACACTGGAAAATAGAGTAGTCACCATTGCAAAGGTCAGCTCACTCACACTCACGGTACTCTCATTGACCGAGCACTGGAGCTAAGGAGATCGAGATGCCCACGATTGAGGAGAGGAGCTTCACAACATCGACAAAGCCTACAACAGAGGATTTGAGTCATACTATCTCGACATCCAAAGTACATATGAGAATGGATTCATCACCCATTATATCACCATCTATTGGGCACCCATTATACCCCACATAGTTCTACTAGTAGCACTTCTAGATTCATCTTAGTCTCTCTTTTTTGTATCCAAACATGGTATCAGATTCACCAATTTTGGCCTTTTGAAGACGTCAATATATTATTTCATTTCTCTTTGTGTAGTAGATTCCAAGGAGTATCAAGCCATGGCCTTGTGTCAACCATGTCAACTCAAACTTGCACTCTTAGTTAGTAATAGTTAATCTAATGTCGGTGTCAATTGAAAATTGACACCACCATTAAATATAACCAAATGACATGCAAAACATAGTATATATGTATTCAAGTGACAATTGAGTATCGCTATGGCTATTGTATTCGTTTACATAAGATTAGTGGGTTAGTTTTCCCTAATCATTTACCAACCAAGCAACAAAGCAAGCCTCGTGATTCTATCACTTGTTATGTTTCAAATTGGATTTTCTGGTTTGCCAAAATATAGACCTACTTTTACAATATATTTTTTCAAAATTTAAGAGTAGTCTTAGTTTCATTTGGCCTCTCCAATAGTCTTAAATGAGGATACTGGACTACTATTTACTTACTTAGGTTGCTACATACTTAAGAAACGATGAACATAGGCCTATTTACATATGCCCAAAGAGACCAAATCCGTCTAATTTGAAACGAAATTCCAAAGCGGAAACATCATCGAATTCTGAACAACTAGATTCTGCTAAGGATAAAGGAAAATCTGTGGTCAATACGATTCGTGTCTCTGAGGATACGAGTATTCTTATGAAGCATGCTCAGTGCAATTCTTCAGTTTTGGAGCCTCTCTCAAAGCAAGTTTTGAGCCTTCTTGGACCACTGAATGGTCGCTCCATCAATATTTTAGTCGACAGCGGATGCTCGAATAATTTCGTCAGCACTCAGATAGTTCAACAACTTGGCTTACCAACTCAAAAGACATCTCACTTATATGATGTGGAATTAGCAGATGGATCAATTTTGACTTGTGATCAGACAGTTCGACAGTTGCAAGTCGACAGTTGCAGTTCGAGATTCAAACTTATGCAGATCAACTGGATTTTGAAGTCATGCCTTTATCTTATTACGACATGATTCTTGGTCAGAATTGGTTATTCCAATATGATCCAACAATTAGCTTTCGAGGACATACTATCAATTTGTTCAAAGATGGACGTGAATTGACTTTACACGGGCTTTCTCATGCAGAAAGAGTGATTCAAGCCTCACGTGTACTAGTCAATTGCAAAGAGCATGATACAGTGGATTATGAAGAGAATATGATTTTCGATGCAGATGAAGATATTATTATTGATGAATTTTTTAATTCTTTAACTTATCATGAATCAATTGATGAAGACAAAGATAAAGATATAGTTGCAGATTCCGAGTCTGAAGACGAATATGCTTTCTTTGATTCTTTACTGGATGATGATATGCCAATTACAAGTCATGAAGTTACAGTTCCTGAAGATGATTCTGAAGAATTTTGGGATTCATTATTGGAAGATGATTACAGTCTCAAGACAAAATCCTCTCCAGAGATTACTAAAGTTGATTTCCTCTTCCCCAAATATTTCGCAGTTACTGGAAAATTTTGAACCAGAAATCTTACATCACACGAAGGATTTTGAAGATAAACCTCTTGTTGCAGTCAACCTGATTATGCCAGATGCCTCTAAAAAGTCTTTGAATAATGCAATGACATGGGATTTAGCAGTCAAAGCAAAAAGGTTTCGCAAGAAACAAAGGTTCAAGACAAAGGTTTCTGATAACTCAAAGACTGAAGATTTTCGAAGATTCAATGCTTTTCCAGTATTCTATCAACATCAAAAGTCATTTCTTTGACACGGGCTCTCATTTTAAATGGGAGGGAATGTCACGATTGTGACTATGTTAACAGCAATACATCTACTCCTAGTTGCAGATACGCGAAGTGCCATGCCAAGGAGGACCTCTTTTGCATCTGCTAGGTCCATCTCTCGCAGGCTACTAATAGCCTTTTGACATTGGAATTGTAGCTTTATACGCTCTAGATATACTTCAATGTCAAACGACTAGATGAGTTTACCTCCGGAGACCTTTGATAATTTCTCTTGTACGTGGAGACACCGGTTTCGGTTCTCTTTCTGAAGTGTTTGGTTTGCGCAAGGTGTCAGCTTCTAGATCTTTGACTTTTGGCACTTGATTAGGCTTCTCTTGCTCTTGTTTTTTATCAGTTCGGGGAGCCTGCTCCGTCCTTCCAGAATCTTTCACTTGGCTGTGTTCTTGTATCTCTGTAGGAATTTGTTGTTGAGAGGTTGCGGTTTCCTTACTTGCCTCTATCTCTTTGTCCTCATTGACTTGCTACTCCGAAGGTGGCGGTTTTTGACCATTGTTTTGCATCTCAATTGCACCTTGTGACTCTTTAAAAGGAGGAGTGGTTGGTTTGGTGGAGAGCGGTGGCACAATTTTTGAGTGGAGTTCAAGAGGCTCCACCCCCGTCTCCTCCCTTGGTGGCTCCTTGTCATCCATTTCTTTGCTATTAAACCTAGAGGAATCATCCAAAGATTCAAGTTCACTAATGTTTGTTTCCATCTCTTCGCTATCAGATGTCCATCTTCGAGAACTTTGTCATCTTGTTTCTTTGTTATATGCACAATAGAGGGTACTACCACTGGTCAGACAACATGCTTTGACTTGTGCTTCCAATTGAGACTCTACTTATAGTAATTAGTCTATCATTCCAAGTGCTTGATAGGCAATCCTAGTCAGCACTAGCCCTCCGTTCATGTAAGTCTGTTCCGCTCACTCCTCTTGAGGTTTGCGTCGACTACGTTTTTTAGAATAGAAGTAACGAACCACCCTTTGCTTTGAAAGCCCCATGGCCATTACTATTGCAATGTGCAGATTAGGCTCTATGTACCTTGGCGGCTTTTAGACTTTGAGATGTTGGGATATCAACTGTAGTGGTAATTCCGTCTCAGAATAGACTAGATCCTTGTAGGTGAATTTGTGACCTTGCTGCTTGATGAATGCTTTGTCATTATTTGTGGCCTTTGTCTTGAGCGACGGGTTATGGTTTCTTGATGGTAGATGTAAAGCTTGGTTGATCAGATAAGAGCTGATCCAAACCTTGTAGGTGAATTTGTGACCTTGCTGCTTGATGAATGCTTTGTCATTATCTGTGGCCTTTGTCTTGAGCAACGGGTTATGGTTTCTTGATGGTAGATGTAAAGCTTGGTTGATCAGATAAGACGTTATCCAAACCTTTACTATCCCTCCATCTTTGCCTTTATTTGTGGCCATTGTCTTGAGCAACGGTTTATGGTTTCTTGATGGTACATGTAAAGCTTGGTTGATCAAAAAAGAGGTGATCCAAACCTTTACTATCTCTCCATCTTTGTAGGTCAAGGTGGCCTCACTATTATATAAATTGAGCTCATCAGCTCATGTGCTCTTTGAAAATCTGATCCCCATGGCTGAAGTCTGAAGAAAGTGTCCATCTGGAGACACGTGGACATTTCAATTACTTCTTGTTGTTGCTGGTGCAACATTCATAGCTCCTTTGGGAAAATAGTGGTTTTCACCTTGTGCCATCCGCAGCCTCAAATCATCCAATAAAGACATTTGCTAGTAATTTTGCCAGCTCCTCTTCAGATATGTAGGCTTTCTCATTTGATGATATCTCCACCACCTGGAAGGGGGGGGCTTCTCACTGCTTCCTTGGTCATCTATAAGGCATTCTGTCAATAGATTTGCATGTAATTAGTTCCAGAAGTTGGTTAAAAAGTTGTCGAGAAAGTCGAAAAAACACAAATTTGACAATAAACTGAAAAATGAGCATAACTTATCAAGTCCAAATTTGACCAAACTTCACCAGTGCATCTAGGACAACTACATGCACTAGGTTATGAGGTTACAAGTCAATTTTGACTCGGGGGTCATGGATCACGATCCATGTTGGAACACTTATTGAACTTATGATGATACTCTCTGGTAAAGCATGGTTTGGTGATGCTATGGTCAACTTCCTTTTGAATTTGGATCATTGGTTGCCATTTTTTGAAAAAAAAATCTTAGAATTAGAAACTTTTGCAATTTTGGCAAGGGTTTTGAAGTTCAATTTTCATTCATCGTGAATTGGATTCCTAGAATTTTGAGCCACATATGATGGTTCGGTAGCTTTGTTGGTGCTAGCCAAAAATGGACTATCCTCATTAGCATAAGCTACGCCCTCAATTCTCTCACATGGGTGTCTGTAGGCTCCTCATAGTAAGCTGTTGGTGGCAACATTGGCTAACTTATGAGTGACTCGATTGGCTATTCGTACCACACAATGGCCTTGTTGTCATGAGGCAAAGGTGGTTGTTTTCTCAACACAGGTTGCAGTTGTCTCCTCCTTGTGTTGCGTTATTGGGTCCAATATGGTACCTCGGAGGTGGTGGCAATCGTTGCACCATTGGAGGTCCACATGGTCTTTCCCTCACATAATTTCGGTTATAAAATCATTCATTAGTATTGTGATTGGTGTATTTCTACTTGATGGCACACCACTTCAACACTCGTGGAGCAATGACTGCTTGTAGCTATTATGGCCTCATATTGGGATTATGTCGGTCCATTTGATTCATTATGTGGATCACCTCTTCAATGACGATTCACATTTTGTGTGATTGGAGTAGGAGCACTACGTTTTGTAGTTGACTCGTTGGCTATAGAAGAGGCATTGCTAGTGTTTGTTTCTATGTCCTCAATTACCTCCCCATATGTCTTGTAGCTATTGACTAGATACAACGCTTACCTAGTGACTTGTTCAAATGTGGTGCATGCTTTCAGGTGTAAGTCCTTTTTTAGAGTTTCGTTTCTAAGACCTTCTATAAAGAGAGCCGATAAGCACTCATCCTGTGGTAGCTCTCGCAATGGACATCTTTCGATGTATTGCTTGAAGCGAAGTGAAGCTTCTTTCACCTTTTCATTTTCCTTTTGTTTAAAAGCATAGATTTGTGAAACCGTGTTGTGCTTGATTCCCCTCTTAAAGAATTCCTCGGCAAACTCTAGCAAGAGTTGATCAATATTCAAGAAATATCTAGTGTTTAGTGTTTGGAACCACCATCCCTTCCAATGTCAACCCAAAGCCTTGATACTGCATATGGAAATCCGTGACTTTTTCTCTCCTTAAGACTTGCTTAAATATGGAAACATGTGTGTATGGATCTCTCGATCCGCTATACTTCTTCGGCACACATTTAGCTACTTGAAAAGGTTGCATTTTTTGAGTTTCTACTACCATTCTCATCATTCTAGGTTCTCCTACCATTTCACCTCTCATCTCATACCACTGATAGGTACTCTCGATGGAGTTTGGTCAGTTACCCTTTCCTTTGGTCATTCTTCTCTACCCCCGGTTCTAATATCAGGAAATCTTGTGCTAAAAATCGTGTCTGGAATATCACTACCTTGATGTGTGGACATAGGAACCCTTGAAGTCAAGTATCCCATCGATCGTGGCTTAGAAACATATGGTCGGCTAAAAGAATCTTCTACTCGTTTTCTCAAAGGTCTCACGCTCGTTTGTTTTCAGCCGTGTTGTTTCTGAGACAGTAGGTCTGTGCATGCTAGGGGTAACATAGTGTTGATGGAGTGGTCCCCCAAAGTATGTATATCCCTCAAGCCCGTTACGGCTCACCGCCGAATATCTTCGACCATACTTTTCTTCTACGTATCTCTCTCCACTTCATACATAAATACATACAAGCATTTTTGCTCCGTTAACTCCCTCACATTGGGCTCGTCACACCGGTAATAGAGAATTTGCTCTCTGTTATCATGCTTATATAAACCCACATGTGTATTGTCGTTGCTAACGTGAGTAGCCACATGTATATTGTTAGTGCTGATGTGAGTAGCCACATTTACTTGTCTAAGCCTGGCATTAGGAATGTCTAGCTCTGGCAGCTTCTCCTCAAGCTCTACATCAACCTTTTTCTTTGTGCTTGTTAATCCCCATGTATCCATAATAAAGGGATTATGCACAACTACAGACATGTACTATGAGCTTGAGCTCACTAGGTCTCTCTTCTATTTTAACGCAATAACGATCCATACCATCTCTATAAAGCTTGGCACCCTGCTCATTTTCAAACTGTAACTGAAAAGGTTTCATGGTTGGTGCTGAATGAGATGGTCCAAGTCCCATTTTGGGGTCCTCCTTGAAACTCACATTTTTGAATCCCTCAACCATATAGGTATGAGATCTCTCCAAGTGAACTTGTGGAACGACATCATCTAATGCACTAGCAAGCCTATCACTCTCAAACCTAGCAAATTGCTTATGTCCTATGTCACCACACCAGGTCATCATGCTATTTTGGCACTCAAACAAAGTCCAAATGCTATGAAACTTTAGGAGGAGGTCTAAGACACCTAAGGGCACAATCCTAACAAGTTTGGTATCATTTTGATGAGGTACCTAAATCACAATCCATCATGATCAAGGTCCTAAAAACTCCAACAAAACATACAGAAGGATCACCCCAAGAACACTCTCTTATGGTCAAAACCTCAAAAAACAACCATTAATTCACATAAAATAGACAATTTATCTTGCTAACACATTATCGCAAACCACAACAGAATTGACACTGATTACACTTGAATGAAAAAGAAGTAGACAAGGAACATGCTGCAAGTTTTGAGATCAAAATGTGATTACCAGAGCTCAAGATATCACGATTACAAGGCATGTAAGAATAGCTGCTCTCAGGCGTACGCTCGAACTCAAAAACCTTCAAAGATGATAATGTCCCTTTCTCACTTACAAAGATAAACTTTATACCTAGGGATTCTTGGCCAATGGCTAGCTTTACAAGGCTCATACCAAATGAACTTTACAACTCAGATTTGTGTAGACAGACTCATGAAATATTTGATTAAGATAAGAGGCTTTCTCATAATTACAAGGCTTCTCACAAAAATAATGATGGCTATTCAAAATTTTAGAGCTCATGAAGAAGGGGTCAACTAGTAGGGCACCCGTCTGGTTTGACTGCCAACACCTAGTCCTCCTGAGGCAAGGCGACTACTGGTGGCAGTAGTGAAGCTTTGGTGGCAACTTGGGGGGTCCTGTGTGACAGGTGATGGGGACGTTGGCTCCTGCCGCTTTGTTGGATTTCTTGATCGTGTCGATTCTGCATGAAGGGCATGTTGGGTTGGGATGTGAGATTGCTCATCATCGTGGCATCCTCCTTGCAAGTATCTGGGCTTGGTTGGTGATATTTTGGTGCTTGCTACTTGATTTGTATAAGGTTTTGGGGGCTCCTTGTAAAACCCTATGGTCGCTTCTGTACTATTGGTCTTACTTGTGGTGATGTGTGTGTGGGATCCTATGATGCCATGGATCGTTTAGATCATGGCTTATGATGTAATTTTTTGAGTTTAATGGTTCATATACTACTGTCACAATTGTAAGTTCTGCAAAAAAAAGGTTTCTAGTTGTTTTCGACAAGCATGGAGGACCTTATAGATCTTAAAATCTCTTTTTTTTGTCATACTCACAATTGTGTGTGGAAAAATTAAATTTGTAAAACATAGTGTCATTACAAGTTCCTCACAACAATCACTGTGCAAGAGCCCAACCATCCACAAAAAGAATAACAACATTTCCAAGAAAAGCCACTAAGGGCAATAAAAGCTATCATAGACAAAAGGTGCGGCAAAGATTGCCAGTTTAGCATGACATTGCTGTAGAGTTTTTTTGTTTAGGCAACACCAATTATTAGGCCATTCCATAAGTGGTTGGTGACCACTGTCATTAGTTTGATTTTGGTAATAATTGAGGACACTTACTTTTTAACTCAAGGTATGTAAAGAAAATGGATATTTGAATAATTGTGGTTTATTTGGATTATATTTTATTGACAATGAAATGAAGATTATATAATTTTTATGGTCAGATGATATGGTGATGTGGATCAACAGATCAATGTGTCACATTGGACGCTTTGAGGATGGCTTAAAGTATTTATGCAGACGGCATGCACCGATTATTACTAGAGCAATTATACTTTTGATGTAAGTAGAGTTTATGGATAGTTCCTATTTGGAAGCAAAGTGCATTGTATCTATTTGATATGGTCTTTTCACTCATATATTAAATATGTATAGAAGGAAGAGTATTGCTTTGTGGGGGGGTGAGGGGAGATTGTACTCTGTGCTCATGTCACTCATCTTCTCTTCTTATCCTCTCCCTCGCTTGCATGCATAGCACTCAAGTTTTTGAGATGCACATGTCTTCTAGCTCTCTCTCTCTCTCTCTCTCTCTCTCTCTCTCTCTCTCTCTCTCTCTCTCTCTCTCTCTCTCTCTCGCGTGATTTGTGCTTTTCTAGTTATTTTGATGGGCATCATTCTCTCTCTCTCTCTCTCTCTCTCTCTCTCTCTCTCTCTCTCTCTCTCTCTCTCGCGTGATTTGTGCTTTTCTAGTTATTTTGATGGGCATCATGCTTTTGACTGTTGTAGAGGCAATCAACTTAAACTGAGCCACCTCCACATGGGGGATACTTTTTGCGAGCACTTTTTGGAATCAAGCAAGTAGATTCTAAAAATATTCCCTCTCCTTCTTTCAGTATTTGTGTGTGTGTGTGTGTGTGTGTGTGTGTGTGTGTGCGTGTTTGCAATAAAGTGGGGTTTTGACCCTCTGCATTATATAAAATCCACCATAGGTCCATGTACAAAAGATATGGAATTTTTTTTGAAAGAGAATGAGATCATGGGGGAAAATCCCAAAACAAACCATAAGATAAATAGGGATAAAGATACTCTAATCAAGTAGTAAAATGTAACCATTTGGATTGTGATAAGCCTATACAAGCCTTCCCAAAGCTCTGTCCACCATAGCTGGTGTAGTAAAAACCACAAAGTCCAGCGTTGTGGGGAATATTTTTTTGTTGAGCACCTTTTTGAAATCTGTCGAGAAGATTTCCAAAGAGATTCGTTTCCTCTCTCAATCATCCATAGTTGAGGATCTTCTCCTTATTTCTCTCTCTTGAGACTCCCTCGGCCTCGTCCTCTCTCTCTCTCTCTCTCTCTCTCTCACACACACACACACACACACACACACACACACACACACACACACACACACACACACACACACACATGGAGTACTGGTACTGGTACTACTACTACTACTGATACTGATACGGCTATACTGCTATACTAGACTGGTAATACTGGTGTTGTACTGGTACTGTATATACTGGTACTGGTACTTGTACTTACTAGTACTACAAGACTATACTGATACTAATATTGACACTATACACTATTGGTACTGATATTGCTATACTACTATATTGCTATACTAGTACTAGTAATACTGGAGTTGTACTAGTACTGTATATACTGGTACTGGTACTAGTACGCATGCACACACACACACACACACACACACACACACACACACACACACACATATATGGTTGTGTACAGCGTGTTGCTATTTCCCTAGTATATTTATGTTCGGACTGTTGGCTTGGGGTACCTTAGTGAATAACTCATTTAAATTCAAAACATAATTTTTTTTTGTAATGTAGTACCTTGATGGTACCTAACCCTTAGATACTAAATGGGTTATGGGCGGGTTACCCAGCTATGTAAATGAAGTCATCTTCTGCTTAATAGAGAGGTGGCTCCCTCATGAAAGGTCTTCGATATTGCGCTCTTAAGTGCTCTCTCTCTCTCTCTCTCTCTCTCTCTCTCTCTCTCTCTCTCTCTCTCTCTCAATCCCCTCTTTCTCTCTCTGTACATGGCGGCGCTGTTACACCATCTCTCCCCCTCTTAAAGCCGCGCCCGCCATACGGCTAGAAAGGAAGGTGGCCACTTGCTCCAAACCCTAGAAAAAGGTGAGTTTTACATGCTCAATTAGCATTGGTGGTGTGTGTATTTGGGAGAAGTGTTTGTACATTAGGACTGTGAGGATTTTACTTGCAAAAGTGTAGTGTTAAGTGTCAAATCCATGGCAAATGGTAAGGATAAGCAGGCTATTGTGGAGTTAGCTGCTCCAACTCAATCTTAGGTGACTTTTGGCATTGAAATGGACTGCTGTCCAAATTGTTTGATGGTTGTGAGTATTCCTCATGCATATGCCGGTAGAGGCACTTGAATAGCTTCTTCTGTTGAACTTTATTTCATAAGAGCTTGTAAAGCACAAGGGGCTTCCTATGGTTTTTTTCCCCTTGTAAATGATTTCATCTCTGAATATATGATTAGCTTGACCTTTCTTATTATTTATCTTTGAAAGCAATCTAGTTGGGTGACATCCATAGCATGTGGGATACCCATGCATCACCTAAATATGGTACCAATACTAACTAAATGTTGTGTTGTTTCCATGGGCGCAGGTGAGGGTTACCTTCTCAACTATAGTTTTCAAAGTTCCTTGGCTAGAAGATGCGGACTATTATATCTTCTTGCTCTTGATTTTAGCACTTGTGTATAAAGATTGTTCTGTACTATGAATGGGAATTATACCTCCTTTCATTGACATAGTTTCTAGCGTCTTTTGTGATCTGAAAGAATTCTTTGATGTATTTATTATAGTGTTATTGAAACACATACACACACGATTGTTTCCTTGGCAAACACACTTCAATCAAACATCCATCATTTTAAAATCTCCCTCTTTTTTTTGCCTCTTTCATGTCATACAAGCTCATAATTTGACTCGGATCATTGCACACGCGCGCGCGCGCGCACACACACACACACACACTCTTTCAAACATCATAATCTATGTTGAGAGGATAATGCTACAACCAAGGATATTCTCTATCTCACTCATGTACATTCATACACATGTACTCTCTCTCTCTCTCTCTCTCTCTCTCTCTCTCTCTCTCTCTCTCTCTCTCTCTCTCTCTCTGAATTTTTTCCTTGACAAACACACCTCGATGATCAAACATCCATCATTCACAAATCTCCCTCTTTTTCTTCTCTCTCCTCTGTATCTCTCTCACATATTTCTTTTCTTGGTGAGCACACATATATCAAGGAACAAAACACACTCTAAACATTAAACACATACACACTCTTTCAAATATTTAACACAACACGATCACAGATTGTGATCTCTCTCTCTCTCTCTCTCTCTCTCTCTCTCTCTCTCTCTCTCTCTCTTTCACACACATACACACAAGGACAAGTATGTGCCTAAATCATTTTGCACCAAGATTAATCCTAACAAGTGGAGAGATAGAATGATATTAAACTAAGATAATTCAAGACGACTTTGCGAGTGGTCCAATATCAAAACAATCCAAATCAACTTCACCAGATTCAAAACATGGTGGAATAGGTGTCACAAAATTATCCAAACATGGGGCTTTTTGATCTAGGTTGGGATTGTGCGTTCACGGCTAAGAGCATTTTAGACATCAACTTTGCCTAGCACATGCTTATGTATGAACATGTTTTCATTTTGGCTCAATCCAAGAACTCTAAAGAGAATGAAGTACAAGTACTTACAAGCCAAATAAGGTTTCTTCTTGGTCTCTATGTTAGTGAAATCAGGTTATGTGCAATAGGGCTCATCCTTGATGTGCACCTCAGACACCCCCACATGTCGTCTCCTGCATGAGACTCCACTTTGAAGACTTCATGTACATTGTCTATAATGGATTTCTCCTCAATCACCTTAGCATTTAAACAAAGAGCCAAACCAATTTTCTTTGTTGTCTCATGTGAACTAGAAGTATGAAATTTGACTCTTATGCCATTTCTTAGTATTGAACCACTAATACATACTTTTGTTGAAGCGGTAGAGGAGTCATCTCCACCCCTGGGAGGAGTCTGCATTGGTGTTGCAACCATTTGTTCTTTTCCAATTGACTCCACTTGAAATCCTTCGTCAAGAAATATCTCAAGTTCTTCATCTGTAAGATTTGTTCCAAGATCAACTAGCCAAACTGTTGGTGGAGGAGATGGTCTTGGGATCTATATTATGATCCACCACATAACAATGAATAACATGGTTGGTACAGAACCAAAACCATTACATGAGTAGACCATTTGGATTTTTTCTATACCCCTCAAAAGAAGGTGCAGGAGTCCCTTTACTACATGCACCTATATTTTGTCCACATCTTTTCCCAGCACTGGGGGTGCCACTACATGTTACATGGCTATTGATTGGAGTTCTTCTAATTGCCCACATAGCTTTATTGACCTTTTGTTCCAAAACACAAACCTTTGCCTTGTCTTTAGAATTATCACTCCCATCTACTGTCCCTGAGTCCTCCCTGAAAATGATCTTCCTAGGCCTTCCACGTGATGTGCGGTCACATGTTTTTGCATTGTACTCTGGTCGATGTGTCAATTCATCCTCAACATCAATCACAATCAATGGTCCTCGCTTTTGCCAAACGGTTTCTTTGTCTCCTTCAAGATGAGCACGAGCCTTGTACATGGGTGTTCTAGATGTAGCCTCATTTTCTACTCTTATCACTTGTGTTGGACTAGAGGAAACTCTCTCCTTGAGTCTCTCTAATGAAGGACCCTTTCCAATATGTATAGCTTGAGAGTAAGAAAGTGCCTTCGTGCTTTCTAGTGTTGCATTTGCCAATTTTGAAGTACATGCATCATACAATGAGATTTTTTTTGGGAATCCCTCGCCTTTAAGCCATCTTCCATGCTTAGTCTCGATCAAGTTGGTTCTTGGAGTGTTAGCCCCATTGCTACTTATCTCTACTGCTGTCATGATGCTCCCTCAATGTGCAATACACATCTTCCATCAACTCAACCAAGAGTCCATTGCGAGATGTTTTCTTCCATGCAATTTCCATTGTGCCACCATTGTCGAAGGAGACAAGACTCTGCTATAGTTGCCTCTCTAAAGGGGGCTAAACGCCACTTTTTGCACATGTCTTTGTGAGTTTGTTGAGATGAAGAAGCAATGTACTTTGTTGTGTGTGCCACCATGCTTTGCTTCCAATGAAAAAGGCAAGATCGCTCTCAATGTTGTAGAAAGTTGTCTTTCCTACCATAGAACACGGACTATATTCCAGTTGGCTTGAGCTTCGTTGTCCATAAAACCATGGAAATCAGCTCTCTCATATCCATGCCCCTCCATAACTTCATTTTATTCACTACCGCAAAAGAATTTGTGCTTCCATGTCCTCCTCTTTCATCTCACAAGTTGCAATAGTGAGGAGATCTTGCATGCTATAACTAAGACATTCATATTAGTATACATATTATTAGTCATTTTTAAAGATACGTCAAACTTGAAAAATATATTCTAAAATAACGAACCTTGGATCGTAAACATGGCATGCCATGGTCACCCAATTCACCACTCAGTGAGTGTGATCGAGGTGTGATCAAATTGCACCCAAGCATGTCGGAGATCACCAGTTCCGCTTCGTCGCATCCAATTAACCAAATCCAATCCAAAGGTAGGCCCAACCGTAGACATCTTGAACACAAAGCACCACTCCTCTTTTGCTCCTTGCTTGGGAAACCTGCTTCTATGAAAAAAATCATACATGAAATCCCTTTTTAGCCGCAACAAAGAGTCTACACTGAAGCTCTCCTTCGTTGGCCCATGTCTTGTTGCTACCACAAACCTGCAAAACCTGTATTACAAAATTTAGCTACTTTAAAATAAGATGCACAAACAAGTAATCATCCTCACCAATTGTCCTCCACTAAGGGGCCCATTGTTTTAGTAACATTTACAAATTCTTTCTCATCGCCAAGTACATGGTGAGGGTCCCCTTCTTGCATCAAATTTGTTGTCACAATTTTCTTTGCCACACACATTCATACCTTTTGTGTACCTACATGTCTGTCTACATTGAGGACTCATGCAACCATTTCTTTGGTTTTATCAGTAAGTCCTTTGGATGTACCATCCCTTATGTCATGCTGATGATTTCCTTGATGTACCATCAATCTGTTCATGCTTCTATCCCATGGCATGCCATAATATACGAAGCAATCACATGTATGCAAACAAATGGGTGTTGTCCACAATAGTGGCAAGTAAGTTTTCCTCCAAGTCCATCACAAAACTCGGCCATACATGGTAATTTTAACATACCACCATTGAAATGCGTCGTGTTTGACCTCCCAAAATTAACCAATTTGGGACAACTTTCATAGAGACACTTTTAGGACACCTACATAATGGCTTTTGTGACACACTCCAAGAAATGCGATGTTCGAGATTTGTAGTTTGGTCCATTGGTGTGGATCATACTTATGTTCCATATCTTAAGGTCAGTGGAAACTCAAACACCATGTTACCATTGTACACCTTTGGAATTTTTGACACTTGCTTGGTTTCCACCATCTTTGAAAGAAGCTTTGTCAAGGTGTTGGGCTTTGTCATTGAGTTAAAAAAAGGAAAAATACGATTTTTTCTCCGTACCTCGGTAGAGTTTTGCAATTCTTGCTCCCCATAAAGTTGTTTCTTGCTTGGGCTAGTAAGGTCGACTAGAGGAATAGCCATGCCATTTGAATTTGAGACTATGTTACCTTCAACCACCACCATGAACTTTGTAGAGATAAATTTTTCCACAACATAAAACTCCTCTCCTATGTGATTGTTTATTTTCTCTAGTGGCACTGTTAATTGTTGGCTCTCAACCATGACAATGGTATGTAGAGCACTAAATGTTTGTGGTGCAACATGCTCTTGTAGATATCTCCCATTGGTAAAGCATTTCAATGGTAACATTGGTTAAGGGCATTTTATATTAATCCTAATATTTATTAGTATTATTCAATATTTTTTTAAAATCCACATTAAATTATTTCAAAAAAATTGTATTCCATTACCTGAGAGAGTTCTTTTGGACGCATAATGTCGTTGCTCAACAACATTATAAAAAAGAAATTGGAACCTCTAACGCATAAAAAATAGTCCCATCCATGTTACAAAAAAGATCTTGCGTGTTAAAAACAAAAAAAAAAACCATTACAAAGGTAGCATTTGCCAACCAAGGAGAGCAGAGAGTACCTTTTGAATGAAGATGATTACAAGGCAAACTATGATTTGGCGATGAAAGAGACTGAGAACTTTTTTGTGTGTAAGGGATTGGAGATAGCGATCTTAGCCAATCCCGAGAATGGAGTGGAGTTTTTTTGAACATGCATTTAGTTTGTGGGTTGGGGAGATAAGGGTTGCAAAATGATCCCCTTTAGAGTGTTCGAGGTTGCATGGGTGCACATTAATCTTGTGAAGTAAGTGTTATTTGCTTTTGAATGCACTATTTTTTTTTAAAATTGTCAAAGATGGTGTCCAATGATACATTGCAAAAAATGTCGCTTGGTTGATAGTGACCAAAGGCATCTATTCCGAGAAGCCATTCTTGCAGTGGTTGAAAATGCATGTTTATTGGTGGTAGCTAAAAAGGTGAGCGTAGTAACATTAGAGTACGGGATCATATCTAGTATTACAACATTACTAATGCTTGGAGTGTAGGGGTGTTTTGAGCTTGGCGGAGAAGATGGAGGCAGAGAACTCCACAATGAAGAAGTCACACGTACACGCCACATGAAATTGTGGCCTGTCTCTTGGTGAGGCAATGCAGTCTATTTGACAAGATAACTTTGGCAAGGATTTTGTGATGTAGAATCCAACCATACGAGCCACAAACAACATAGAGGAGCATCTGCATTTTGCATGAACTGTTTGAGGCTTGCTACACAAGTATTGAACTATAAAGGTTTATTAGGATGTATGATTCAAATTGTGTGTTTTGAATAATGGAGTTGTTCCTCTTGTAATTTGTAGATGGCGGTTGGGTGCCCTTAGGTCAAGTCTTTGTAGTCCATACCGCGAGCATCCTAGCCACACGTGGGTATAGTTTGACAGAGAGGAGAGTGGGATCTATCCCAACAATTGGATATACAAGCTCCATGATAAGGATACATGGAGAGATCTCCATGGTTCTTGGACTATGTGGATGGCGAGTTTCCCGAAAACAAATTCTCTCCATGGTTCTTGGACTATGTGGATGGCAAGTTCCCCAAAAACAAAGCCGAAGAATACAACAGTAAGTTATGTTTTTCTTATACAACTATCATGGTTTGGTTTGGTATAGTGTCCTCACTATTTTTTTTGGATTTGCAGCATTACACAGGGAGGCTAGGGAAAGGGAAAAAGAGGAAATGTCACCATCAATCAGCCTCCCATCGATGCCATTCCCCTAGCATGGCCAAGGGAAGTCCAAGCCCAAGCACCATAGCTGATGGACCTACACAAGGTAAGAAGAGAGAACAACTAGTCATCGAAGAATTTGAGGAGTTTTTGGAAGAGCTTTAGAGTGAAAGGAGCGAGCAACAAGGTGGCGAGCCAGATTATCAGCAGGGTGATTTCGAGAGGCACTTGGAATCATGGAGGTCTAGTCCATCTTAGTGGTTTGAAATCTTGGGGTTTGATGCAAACCATATCCGTCGCTACTGGCAAAGCAAGGGCAGCCACCCACTTTCGGTGAGGCCACTTGCTTGCTTTCTAGTAGGTAAAAAATGCAACCACAAACCAATGTTTTTTTTACTAAATTTAATGGTTCTTAACATTGGATTAAATTTTGGATGTAGTGCAATTTCGGCTCACTCTAACGCAAAAATGGTAGAAATTGTGAGTGTCGGAGTGGTTTCCATATATCTTGTAGTACTTGTTGAGATAGACCATCTACGAAAGGCGTTGGTGGATCCAAAATTCAATCTTGAATATTGATTACTTCTAAGAACTTATTCTCTATGAAATGGCACATCAAAACTTGGTACTTGTTGTTCTTACTATAGTTTAATTTTTTATGAGGATCGTGTTGGGGATGTTTAACTATCCTTGGTTTGAAGGCAAGTTAATTGAAGAAGTTTTATCTTCAAGTGAGATTTCCTCAAATATTATATTTTATTTTAAAAGTGTTTGAAGGACATGGTGCGAATGGTCTTGGAAGTAAAGTCACCAAGGGTTCTTTATAAATTGCCAAAGAATCACTACTTTCATTCATTTGCAAGTTTCTATATGTTTTTTTTACACAAGTTACTCCTTTAGTCTTCTCACATTCTCACATTTACCATGCTGAGGAGAAACCACAGACAATGTGATCAATGTGGGCCACCCACACAACGCGGGCATGGCCCTCAACATGGTCCCCCCCCCTTGTTGATCCCATCAACAATGTGCATGCTAATGACATTCTTAACATTGTTGATGCGGTGAATAATATATTCACAGCACAAAGTGCATGCAGCTACACGGAGGCTTTCCACGCAGTCAATGAGGCCACAATGTCCCTGCTCAATGCCATGTATCAGCTTGATTTAAATGCACATTCAACTGCACTCGACATTGAGCAAGTTGTCATTATTGCCACCCGACAATGCAATCATGTTTTGAGGGGGACATGGTTATTGCACCCCACAAGAGTGTGCAGTGTTCGAGTGACACGTGGAGACTTGGGTAGAATTATGGATGCAATACATTGTTGTGTAAGGTCAAGCGAATGGAGCGACCAATGACAACAATACAACACTAGCAATGAGGACAACTAGATTCCCCATTGTAAGCTAGTGTTAGAGCAATAAGTCTGTCAACCCATATGAGTTTCTTGAACTATTTTGCTTTGCTCCATATCTATCTCATTGTAGTTGTTGTTTTAAGATGTGTACTTTCAACCATTTTAATATTACTCTATATGGGTTTGTTATTGCATCTTTTCAATGTTGTTCATCCATTGATTTTTGAGAGGACAAAGTCAATTGTGGATTGTAAACCTTGAAATTGGCTTGTTGCAAATGATTTGTGTGCATGTATCATTGTCTGATTGATGACTAATCTTGTTGCACGACATATATTGTGATTTTTGAAAAGAGTGTGCGTGCTCTAATCCGGGTATATTTTTTGTTCGTGTATACGAGTTGGATTTATCAGGACAAAATTTGGATTGGATTATCTTAGATTGTAAAGCCTTAGAATTGGATTGTTGAGTCGAGTGTATGCCTGCATGTGCGTGTGGCCCGCGTGTGGTGATCAAGCTTGTATATGAGTGTATGAGTGTACATGAGAGAGGCAAAAAAAAAGAGATCTCTAAATGATGGACGTTTGATCGAGGTTTGTTCACCAAGAAATAAATTCAATGTGTGTGTGTGTGTGTGTGTGTGTGTGTGTGTGTGTGTGAGAGAGAGAGAGAGAGAGAGAGAGAGAAGAAGAAGAAGAAGAAGAAGAAGAAGAAGAAGAAGAAGGAGAAGAAGAAGAAGGAGGAGGAGGAGGAGAAGAAGGAGAAGAAGAAGAAGAAGAATAGGAGAGAAGAGAATTTTAACATCGTAGGAAACTATCATAAGAGACCTTAAAGATCTATTCGAGAAGCAGAGTTGAACTCAAGACCTGTTATTCAAGAGGGAAATGGCATAACCAATCTACCACATTTGGATGATAGAAATGTTATACCATTTTCCTCTCTTTTTAGTGCCCCCCCCCCCCCCCCCCCCCCCCCCCCCCCCGCAACACACACACACGCACCTGTGTGTGTGTGTGTGTGTGTGTGTGTGAGTGATGGGTTCGAAGGCAATAAGCTCAAGGTGGCTTAAAGGTGAAGGCAGCCATAGCTCAGACAGTTAGAGAGAGAAGACTACACACCTTTTGAAAAGTGGACTCAACACACAAAAAGCTAGTAATACTTTTAGCATAGGGTATATACAGCATAGCTGGGGCTTTATTTATGAATAAAGCTGGAGTGGGTATCCGGCTCATAACTCTCCATGTAGCCCTTCTTAGAAGCTTACAACTCATAGGACAAATGACAATAGCAAAGAATATGCACATCTAGAGGTGTTTCCCATAGTCGCTGAAGAAGAACATGCCTATCTCAACAATCCTCCCCTTAGGCATGGACTATACTGAAGCAAGCTGGGTTGAGACTCAATGCCACACAGGCAAGCAATCACACAGACTGGGGTAGTCACACAGTCTATGGCAGTCACACAGATTAAATCATGGTCTCAAACAGACATGGTGTCACACAGACTCAAGGATTCCTCCCCTTCAACATGCTCTCAACATGAAAGGCAAAGGATAACCATATCTATAACTGTCAGTGTCTACTCTTAGTAGCACCTCCCCTCGCTCCTAGTCATCTTCATCATTTGATATGATTTGTTGCTGCCACCGCTGCAGCCTGTGCATATTTTGTTGACGATAGCTTCACCTTTGGTTCTCTTCTTGACAATGACATTTAGCATACATAACATTGTGTGAATGATGTCACCACAAGGGATTCTTTCGAGGAAGGTCTTACCTCCCGAAATAACTGGGGCAGTGTCTAGTCCTCTCACATCTCTTGTATATAGTTTTGGCAGATATAATGAAAGGCAAGGCTTTGTTATCATGCCTTGAGTGTAGGAGAAAATAAAATGCATAATAAAACGAGAAGTATGCAATGCTTTTGTACATATGCAAAATATGCTTGTGCAATGCTTTCGAAAGGATTGAGACTTGAGAGAATGTGCGAAGTCAAAAGGTTTCAAAAAACTTTGAAGCTCGATTGTGTGCCTTGAGTGGAAGCTTTTAGCCGTGCGTACTTTGAGAATTAGACTTTGTAATTTTTGAATGCCCAATGCAAGGCTGTGCAGTTTGTAGGTGGGTCTGAGAGCGACTTGCCATCAAGTTCACGGGTTGAACATGGGGTTGATTATGTTGGCTACAAGGGTGGGGATATCGTTGTATTATGCTGAGGCACGTGAGATTGGACGAGCTGTGCGTGGGTATGAGGGCTTATTTATCATAAAAGGTTACAATGCATTAAAAAAAATGAAAGCTTGCAAAATTTGTCGATTGCAAAACAAGCAAAATCCGTCCAAGGTGCAATGAGAGTATCTTGGAGCTATTCAATGAGCAGAAACTGCAAGAGGGGGTGCCTTCATGCTATGATTGCATCCACGAGGTCCGATTGGAGGAAACCATCGTCGATCAACAACGTGTGTGTGTGTGTGTATGTGTGTGTATCAAAATAATGCTGCAGTAGAGCTTCGAATTGCATTGGTTTGCATTTGTCTAAGCTAGCACTACGGTAACTTACGACTAAGGGTTGCCCTTCTTGTTGAATGTTTGCCGTAGCCTATGAGTTTCTTGTCTAGCTCGCTTTTACTGTAGCCTGATGCACTATTTTCAGCTTTGCAAGTAGCTTTAATTAGGAGCTCCTTCAATCTTTCTTGCCAATTCAGTTTTACAGCGCTACAAGATGCCGACTCTAGTGTGCTCCCGGGATTGCTCTCAAATTGTTTGCTCCGCCCTCTCACACTAGAGATACGGGTACCTGGTTTTGCAGCCTTCGTTTGCACTCAGTGCTACCCTCAATTTCTTGATGGAGAGCTCCCAAGCCATCAAGGCTCTCTTAGTGTTTTTTTGCTCACGGGTTGTAGCTTGATTTCTTGCTGCAACTACACACTCTCCCATTCGGTATTTGTTGGCTTTATTGGCCACCGATTGCTCCTCAGATTGGTTGATTTTCCACGAGTTTCCCCCAACCTGCAAAGCTCAAGAGCTCTCTGCTTTACTGCTTTTGATGAAGTGCCGAGATCTACCTTACTTTGAGCTCGTAGCTCTGCTCGCTCCTGCTCGACACTCTCCTTGGTACAATTCCTTTGCTCTCCTACTAGTTGCCGATTGCCATGCCCGATTGGCTGATTTTGTGTAATTAAGGGGCTTGGTTAGTACCCTTAATTGCCTTCAAAACAAGTGTGTGCTTGATGCAAATTGGACAAATGGGTATTCTAAGGATTGTGTGTGTTATTGCTAAGCTAATGGCGGTGCTAACCGGCTCTGATACTAGTTGATGGGTTTGAAGGCAATAAGCTCAAGGTGGCTTGAAGGTGAAGGCAACCACAACTCAGACAGTTAGAGAGAGAAGACTACACACCTTTTGAAAAGTGGACTCAATATAGAAAAAGCTAGACTTAATATTTTTAGCATAGGGTATATACAGCATAGCTTGGGCTTCATTTATGCATAAGCTAGAGTGGCTATCTCGTTGATAACTCTCCAGGTAGTCCTTCTTAGAAGCTTACAACTCATAGGACAAATGCCAATAGCAAAGAATATGCATATGTAGAGGTGTTTCCCATAGTCACTGAAGAAGAATATGCCTATCTCAACAGTGTGTGTCCTAAAAACTAATATCTAACCAACCCAAATGATTTTCTCATATTAAACTGATCACTTAATGTGGGAGAATAAACGGGAACAAGGGTTAAGATATAGACATGTGCTTATAGATCTATCTCAACACGGGGCCAATGGTAAAGGAGCCCAAATGAGAGATGGTCTATCAAAGAGCAAGGTTAACCAATGGAGCATAAGACCTTAGGGTTAGCTTCATTGAAGACCTCCAATAATGTGTGTAAAAGTCCTTTGACCTTAGGTATGACCTTAGGTAAGCTAGGGCTGAGCTTGAGGCGCGGGAACCCGACCCAGCTCGAGGTGCTTGTCCTGCTTGTCATGCTTGATGACTAAGGTGCTTGAGGTGCTTGAGATGCTTGAGGTGCTTGACATGCTTGAGATGTTAGGGTTGCACTTGAGGTGAGAACCCAGCCCAA
Source organism: Adiantum capillus-veneris (assembly GCF_014529385.1). NCBI lineage: Eukaryota > Viridiplantae > Streptophyta > Polypodiopsida > Polypodiales > Pteridaceae > Adiantum > Adiantum capillus-veneris. Next base: position 123,873,080 of record NC_140931.1, on the reverse strand, counting down.
GCTTAAAGTGCTTAAGGGCCAAGCTTGTGTGGGAACTGGGCCTATGCACGAGGGGTTGAGGTGTCAAAAAGTCAAAGATTCAATCCCTACAAGGAGGGGGCGAGCCCTACATGAGGGGGGATGAGAGAGAACACCCACACACTCACACAAGGCATGCATGGTACAAAGAAAGCAAAAGGGACACTTGTCAAGTTCCTCCTCATGTTGCCCTCATTGTGTGCCTGATACATTGGTGTCCAATGATACATTGCAAAAAATGTCGCTTGGTTGATAGTGACCAAAGGCATCTATTCCGAGAAGCCATTCTTGCAGTGGTTGAAAATGCATGTTTATTGGTGGTAGCTAAAAAGGTGAGCGTAGTAACATTAGAGTACGGGATCATATCTAGTATTACAACATTACTAATGCTTGGAGTGTAGGGGTGTTTTGAGCTTGGCGGAGAAGATGGAGGCAGAGAACTCCACAATGAAGAAGTCACACGTACACGCCACATGCAATTGTGGCTTGTCTCGTGGTGAGGCAATGCAGTCTATTTGACACAATATCTTCCTTAAAGCTGACACAATATCTTCCTTGCTTGTTAATCCTTGCCTGAGACAAAGGCCGCAATATCCTAAAACGCTTTCGGCCCATTTATCACCAAAACTATGGATTGCTACCTCTTTATTTACAAGAATACATTTGTGGGCATTTAGGGCTATAGGAAATTGCCAAAACAGAGCTTAGCGCTCTACACTTCTACATCTTTGTTGATGCATAGTCCGTATACTTGTTGTGGATGACCCTAATCATCTTTTCATTGAAGCTTGGGAGCTAATGTCACAGGGCGGTGTCCTTTGAGTCACCCTCCATGTGAGATCCACCTTTCTGTTGGGAAAACTGATCAATCTCCAAAGCGAACTGCAAAGAAACAATGTCGGATTATGATTCTAAGAAACAACAATTAGAATTGAAAAGAATGAAGTACTTACTAGTGTCGCATCAGTGCGCGCAAGGGTTCTTGTTGGTTATGTCAATTGTGCCAAGATCAGTGCACTCCGAGCACATGAAATGTTTGTGGGGAGCGAAGCTACTCTCGGGAACACTCTCCTAGAAATCTTTCTCCTCATCAATGGTTTGTAGAGCTACCGCCACGAGGGAATCCATGGAATTATGTCCCTCTGGCAAGGCTAACGTGTTGATGAGGGGAGCAGAGGAGTAGTCCACTTAGAACTCGGCCTTTTGACTTGGGTTCTCTATATCACAAACCCCAACATATATTGCAAGAACAAAGAGGGCTTTGTATTGATGCGTTTCAAGAGAGTGGGTAATGGCGTCAAAGAAGAGAAATTCTTGACCATCCACTATAATTAAATGCAGGGTGTGCAAGAGCAACCATTAGGATCTCATCTTCGACATCCTCCCCTTCCAGGTCTTGGTCAACATCTACTGTTAAGTATGGAGCCTGATTAACCCTTGTAATTTTCTGTGGTGAAAGTGCACATTTGTAAGGCCCCCATTATGAGGAGAAGTCATCGTGCGTGAAGGAAAATCACTCAACGGAAACCAAAATTTTCACGGCCAAGAATCAGGGGCAACTTTAGGGGCCTCGGGGACGGAAGCCCCCGAGACTTTTTTTTCCCTCGCCGGAATATTATGGTCGGACGGCGGCCGAAAAGTGGTCGGAAAACAACCGTCGGTTGGCCGGTGTGGCCGGTAGTCAATGGCCGATGGCCGGTGGTCGGAAGTCAATGGCCGGTGGCCGGTGGCCGAATTCAAAAGCGGACTTGTCTTCTCAAGGGCGGCCACACATGGGCGGATTGGAGGGTCCGATTTGGACTTATTCGCACAAGGGCGGCTACACATGGCTGCATTTGGCCTATAAAAGGAGGCCATTTCTACACACATTTCAGAGTGTGAAGTTGATGCAACAAGGTGAGTGTGAGGCGGTGAGAGTGAAGCAAGGTGGGAGCTCCATTAAGGGTATAATCCCTTTGTAAACTACTTCTTGTTTTGAAGTACTAAAGCCATTGAGTGGCTGCTTTCCCGTGGACGTAGCCCACATTGGGTGAACCACGTATATCGTGTGTACTCTCTCTCTCTCTCTCTCTCTCTCTCTCTCTCTCTCTCTCTCTCTACTCTATAATCTCGTGTATGTAAATCTGTCTCTCTCCATTAAGTAATCTACTCAATTATCTATTTAGCTACGGCTTATTTCCTAACAACTGGTATCAGAGCAAGGTTTGCTCGTAGCTAAGTTATCTCAAGGAAAGGATTCCTTGAATTGAGTGGGAGTTATGGCGGAGGAAGGGAAGCTCAAGATTGGGAAGTTCAACGGCAAAAACTACCAACATTGGAAGATGTAGATTGAAGACTATCTCTACTAGAAGGACCTCTATTTGCCACTAGACGGTCTTGCAATGAAGCCCGCAACGATGGCAGATGAAGCATGGATTGTCCTTGATCGAAAAGGCACTGGGAACAATCCGGTTAAGCTTAGCGTCAACGGTGGCCTTCAATGTTTCGGAGATGAAGACCACGGAGGACTTGATGAAGTCACTTGACGACTTCTACGAGAAACCATCGGCATCCAATAAGGTATTTCTTATGAAGCGCTTGTTCAATCTAAAGATGGCAGATAATGGTTCAGTTGCAGAACACCTAAATGACTTTAACACAAACATAAGTCAACTTCGATCGGTGAAAATCAATTTTGATGATGAAGTGCGAGCTCTCCTTATACTATCATCTCTACTGGATAGTTGGGACAGCCTTGTGATGGCTGTAAGTAATTCTATTTCTGGTACAAATACTCTTAAGTTTGATGATGTTGTGGGTGTTCTCCTAAGTGAGGAAATACGAAGGAGAAGCATAGGAGAATCATCAAGTGCTGCATTGTCAGTGGAAACAAGAGGAAGGCCTAAGGAGAGCTTAAAAAACCAAAAGGGTCGTGATCGCTCAAGACGAAGCAAGTCACGCACAAAGTTAGTTCTTGAATGCTGAACTGCGGCAAAACCACGTCAAGAAGGATTGCTAGTCCAAAAGAAGAAAGCATACAGTATTCTCAAGACAACAACCAACATCAGGCCAATGTGGCAGGTAATTAAGCAAGATGCTCTACTTCTCTCATTAGACAATGTGTCCTAATTCTTATATAGTATTTCGGGGCTTCATTCCATGCGACACCACACAAGCAACATTTCCAAGACTACACCAAAGGTAATTTTGGGTATGTATACTTGGGAGATAATGAAGCTTGTGAGATTGTCGGCAAAGGTACAATTTTGTCAAAACTGCTAACGGAAATGAATGGAAGCTTAAAGATGTTAGGCAGTTTCCTTCTCTTCGCAAAAATTTGATCTCTACAGGACAATTGACGATGAAGGTCACAATATTGCATTCGGAATAAATGGTGGAAGATCTCAAAGGGATCTTTGGTGGTTGCCAAGGGAGAAAAGGTCGTACACCTTTACTTGTGTACTGTTAGCACACAACCTTCAGCTTGTGCACAACTACAGAAGTTGACAGTGCGTTGTGGCACTACCGACTTGGGCATATGAGTGCCAAAGGAATGCAAATCCTTCAAACAAAGAAGCTTCTACCAGTTTTGAAAGAAGTGGAGTTAGAGTTCTATGAAGATTGTGTTTATGGTAAACAAAAGAGGGTAAAATTTCAAAAATCAGGAAATGAAAGAAAAAATAAAAAATTTGAGTTGGTTCATTCTGATGTTTGGGTCATGCAAGTACACCATCACTTGGTGGCTCATTGTACCATGTAACATTCATAGACGATGCGACTAGAAAAACATGGGTTTATATCATGAAGAATAAATCCGATGTATTTTTTATATTTCAAAGGTGGAAAGCCTTTGTGGAGAATGAAACAGGTACCAAGGTTAAATGCCTCAGATCCGACAATGGAGGCGAATATTGCAGCCAAGCTTTTGAAAGCTTTGTGATAGCAATGGCATTCGGAGGCAAAGGACAACCCCAAAGACACCTCAACAAAATGGGATTTCGGAAAGGATGAATAGGAAAATCATGGAGCGAGCACGAAGCATGCGGCTACATGCAGGCCTACCGCTTGAGCTTTGGGCGGAAGTTGTAAGTACGTCTGTGTACTTAATCAACCGGTCACCTCAACGGCATTGGATGGGGGAGTTCCAGAAGAGGCGTGGACAGGTAAAACCGGTGAATTATGCATTTCTCAAAGTGTTTGGGTGTGAGCTTTCCATGCACATAGATAGAAGCCTAAGATCAAAGCTAGATACAAAGTCCAAAAAGTGTTTCTTCATTGGCTATGGAGAAGGTGACTTTGGGTATCGCCTATGGAATCCTGAAGATGGTAAAATCTTAAGGAGTAGGGATGTAATTTTTAACGAACAAAATATGTACAAAGATTACTTGGAAAGAAAACAAACAAAAGAAACAGGTGATGAGTACATGGAGCTTGAGGACGGTGAAGACTCAAGACTGCAAACGGTGACAATGTGCAACAACGTCAACCAAATGAGGAGCCTCAACCTATTCCCCAAAGATCTACAAGAGCAAGTAGACCTCCAGAAAGGTTTGTTCCTTCCTTCAACCATCTCTTGATCTCAGATTCTGGAGAGCCGGAATCATACGAAGAAGCTATGCAACAAGAATCCAAAGAAGAAATGGACGAAGAGCATGCAAGTGGAGATGGACTCACTACATCGCAACCAAACATGGGAGTTGGTTGAGTTGCCTAAAGGTAAGCGGGCACTTCAAAACAAATGGGTGTACAAGCTGAAGGAAGAAGAAGGTGGAAGAAAAGGTACAAGTCTAGGCTTGTGGTAAAAGGGTTTTCTCAAAAGAAAGGTATTGACTTCAATGAAATATTTTCTCCTGTTGTAAAAATGAACTCAATTAGGCTTGTCTTAAGCCTTGTGGCTGCTCATGATCTAAATCTCGAGCAAATGGATGTAAATACGGCATTCCCTCACGGTGACTTAGAGGAGGAAATCTACATGCTTCAACCAAAGGGGTATGAAGTAAAAGGTACGGAGAAAATGGTTTCAAACAAGACAATTGTGTCTTGTACAGTGATAGCCAAAGTGCTATCCATCTTGCGAAGAACTCAGCCTTTCATTCAAGGACAAAGCACATTGAGGTGAGATCTCACTTCATACGCACTCTTTTGGAAGAGGGACAGCTAAAGCTAGGAAAGGTGCATACAAGTGAAAATCCTGCAGACATGTTTACAAAGGTGGTCAACAAGGAGAAGTTGAGCTTTTGCTCATCTTCAATCGGAATTCAAGGATAAGAAGCCAGGATGGAAAGCAGTCACAGGTTTGGTTTGGAGATCAGTCTCCAAGTGGGAGATTGTTAAGTATGGAGCCTGATTTACCCTTGTAATTTTCTGTGGTAAACGCGCACATTTGTAAGGCCCCCATTATGAGGAGAAGTCATCGTGCGTGAAGGAAAATCACTCAACGGAAACCAAAATTTTCACGGCCAAGAATCAGGGGAATATTATGGCCGGACGGCAGCCAGAAAGTGGTCGGAAAACAACCGTCGGTTGGCCAGTGTGGCCGGTAGTCAATGGCGAGTGGTCGGTGGTCGGAAGTCAATGGCCGGTGGCCGGTGGCCGGTGGCCGAATTCAAAAGCGGACTTGTCTTCTCAAGGGCGGCCACACATGGGCGGATTGGAGGGTCCGATTTGGACTTATTCGCACAAGGGCGGCTACACATGGCTGCCTCTCATAAGAGAGGGCAACCCTTTTGGCCTATAAAAGGAGGCCATTTCTACACACATTTCAGAGTGTGAAGTTGATGCAACAAGGTGAGTGTGAGGTGGTGAGAGTGAAGCAAGGTGGGAGCTCCATTAAGGGTATAATCCCTTTGTAAACTACTTCTTGTTTTGAAGTACTAAAGCCATTGAGTGGCTGCTTTCCCGTGGAGGTAGCCCACATTGGGTGAACCACGTATATCGTGTGTACTCTCTCTCTCTCTCTACTCTATAATCTCGTGTATGTAAATCTGTCTCTCTCCATTAAGTAATTTACTCAATTATCTATTTAGCTACGTCTTATTTCCTAACATCTTCCAAAGGAGGGTTGCCTTGGAGACATATGAGGGCCAACGAAGCCTCTTCTTGGCTAGACATCTTCTCCTCTTTGGGCTCCACCTCCTTTACAAGCATCCTTGGAGACGGCTTGTTACAGTCACTTGCTTTACCTTTTCCCTTGTTGTTTTCAATTTCCTCCATCACCATGACAGTGATCGCCATATCCCACCTCATAGGTCAGCTACCGATGTTCCCCATACCCATGTTTATGAGGTTGTCCTCCTCTTCCTCTATGTAGTGTTCCTTGGTGAGCCCTTTGATCACCCTACCCAATGTGAAGCGGAAACTACTATCTTCTTTGAAGGTGTGCTTGAGGATATCAACTGGCACCCACAAACCTTCTTCATCTTCAAAATTGATGGAGTACTTTGCTATACCCATGTTTATGAGGTTGTCCTCCTCTTCCTCTATGAGTGTTCCTTTATGAGCCCTTTGATCACCCTACCCAATCTGAAGCAGAAACTCCTATCTTCTTTGAAGGTGTGGTTGAGGATGTCAACTGGCACCCACAAACCTTCTTCATCTTCAAAATTGATGGAGTACTTTGCTATATGTAGGATGTAAGCGGTTCAAACGAATCAGCATGCAGTTCGATGTAGCCTCCATGTCGATGGACACCTGGAACACGGCACTAAGCTTCTCCATAATGTGTCCTAGGTCATGCGCAAGGAGTTGGTCAACCAAGGGCTTGATTAGCAGCAGCCATTCTTACTGGAGGAGTGCAAGGGACGATGGCATGTGCTTGGGGATGGATAGAGCAAGAAAGCAGTGGAGAATATGACAGAAATTCAAAAACAAGAAAGTGACTTTAAAATAGGCCTTGCAAGTCACTTATAAAGGACACAATTAAAAATAGAACACTTTTATAAAACTTAACAATTCAACGGTGACTAAAATTTAAATGTTCTCTTCCGTAGAAATCCCGGGCTATAATCCATATGTTGATATCCAAACACCACAATTTGAAGCACCGTAACTTCACCACCCACCACGACTATAGTCACTTAACACTTTTAAAATTGAAAATTAGACATTCCTGAATCACAAAATTAGATAGTCATATATTGTGTTAATATGAGAGTATTACATTGCAACGTCAGTTGCTTGCTTGACATGAATACATCTAGGAAGGGGATGCTCTAGCAAAGAAAGACCCTCTACTTTCTCTTACGTAGAGGGTTGCCACCGATTACAAATGAGTAGTCCATCTTGAGCTCAAACCTAAGCGCCAAGTACTCCCTTAGATTTGCCCTATTCCAATCAGCATTGACGACCACATCCCATACTTCCTCTTGCTTGCACACATGCAATTCAGCTTGCAACATATAAGTGATGTCCAAATTGAGTGCTTCCCATTCACCTTGCGTCTACTTACACCGCCGGTAAGGGAATATAACTGAGATTTGCTGCTTTGCAATGTGGTATCGGATGATCATTTTCTCCTCTCACCTCTTTTGTATAGGAGGCTTGTGGACCACATCCCTTATCTCCACATAGATTTAGGTTGGTCATGTGTGGATAATAATACCTTGGCTCCCATTCCCACTTTTTGGTTATCCTTCTCACTTTCAGCGGCTTTCGAGATCTGTTTTGGACTCACTAATATCTCGTCTTTGCTCCATAAAAACCCGATTGAATCCTTATCCAATTTCATTGGCATTTTTTAAGAATGCATTCAACTTTTGGAGCTCTCTAGTTCAAGAATACATTCCTTTGTCCATTATACATAATTAACCCTTCTACTATTTTTATTTTCTCTCACTAGAATGACCGATTCTAGAGAGAAAAATCATTTACGTAGATTAAACAAAAATAAAATTTAATCGCAACTCTTGTGTCGGCTCTATCCAATTCCTCCTTGTGTCCGATTGGGTTAGGTCGGGGGTGAATGAGTCTAGTAATCTCCACATGGGCATAGGAATGTGTTCATTAACTAGAGATTGCCAAAAATTGAATGCATTCTTCAAAAGTGTCAATGAAATTTGATAAGGATTCAATTGGGATTTTATGTGGCGAAGACAAGATATTAGCGAGTCCAAAAGAGTCCAAAACGGATCCTGGAGGCCTCCAAAAGTGAGGAAATGGAAGCCAAGGTGTTATTATCCTCACATGCCAACCTAAAGCTATGTGGAGATAAGGGATTTGGTCCACGGGCCTCCCATGCAAAAGAGAAGGTGAGAGACAGTAGCTCTAAAATAAGATCACTACTTTTGCAGGACCTAGGGTGAGTATTTTTGGAATAACTCAAAATAGAAGCATTTTTGTGAACAGGCCCTGTATTCAACTTATCAAAAACGGCAAGATGAACAACTTTGTAGTTCAAAAAGATTTCATTTAAGGATTGGAAGGCGAAGATTTCTTCTTTTTTTTGTAGGGTTGCGCAAAAAGGAGTAGAAAAACTTATAACTTCCTAGCTCTTGAAGCTCCATGCAATCCTCAACCAAAAGGAGGTTCTCCATGCTATTCTCAAATCTTCTCTCTCTCTCTCCCACACGTCTCCATAGTTATGGCTGCTCAAGATTTTACATAATTAACTATGCACATTACTACTTCTCAATGCTTACATATCTTCTTTCCAACCTGATTCTTGCTTAATCCCCATTGATCCTATCACTTGTGCACGTATGTCGCACGTGACAATGCAAGGAACTTGTGGATACACCGTGTGCAAGCCACAAATGGCTCCAAGCACACAACAAGCCTAAACTAGTAAGCTCAAAGATGCGTTGGTGTGTCACTCATCGCTCTACACTTGCTTTGTGGAGGATTCCTCGCTACGAAGAAGAGGGAGACGCCGCTACGCCGCGCTCAACCGCCTCGCCGCCGTCGTGCCGCCGCAATGCTCTCTCTCTCTCTCTCACGCATACACACACACACACACACACACACAAGGAGATGATGAAGAAGAAGATGGAGATGGAGCAAGAGCACTCTTTAATTGCACAAATGAGAGAATGAGTGAATTTTAGGTTTAGTTGACTTTTATATGAGCTCACCCCATTCACACTTGGGTGCCCATGCTTAGCCAACTAATCCCTTGAATGTTCCAGTTAGAGTGCACCTCTTATCGACGATCACTCTTATCCTTTTCCTATTGGACCGACAAGCCTGGTACCTAACTCTACCAAGTAAATAATACAACGTCCGTCATAGGTGATATGGTGTCCGTGAGCCGTGAGGGTTAACATGCCCCCCTTCCTGATGTAGATTCCGTCCTCGGAAGCTATTGAGTTGAAGCTCGTTTGTCGAGGTGGAAGAGCATTTGAGATGAATGTCCTTAGCCTCACTGCAAACTAAAACAACATTGGCACAGTAATTGCATTCTCATAAGCAATTAAAAAGCATATGCATTTGTAGGCAGACAATTTGATTGGTAACAGAATTTTAAACCATTTGTCAGTAATAAACATTAAATTGCAATATGATCAAACACATAAACAACTGTAAAGGTAAAAAATTAAACAAGTATGGGGTCGCTAATTTAACGAACGAAAGACACTAAAGATCGACTATTAATACCATGGGTAAGCTTCTCAATTTTCTCTGGTCAATTAAGTTGTTTAATCGCGAGAGCCAAGTATCTCATGTTCGAGGGCTGACTAGAGGTTATACCTAGAAGACCTTGTAGTTAAGCTACAATAAAAGGAATTTCTCATGAAATCATCGCCTAACTGATTACCTTTTCTTTGACCCCCCAAAAGTCTTTTCTCATTGATTTACTTTTGATGTGTGTGCTTATTTTGTATGCCTTGGGGTTTTTTGCTTTTCAAGGAAAAGCACCCACACTGGGAACCTCTAGGGCTCTAGTACCATAGGCGATACATGCGAGTGAAGTACCAAATCAAGCTGAGGTTTCTCTTCCAGCTTAAGATTTTACATTGTGGCACTTTGATTTTTTTTTTAAAAAATCAACATTTTAATTTTGTCACTTTGGGGGGTCATATAACACCGTTACCCTCATCACACTAGTAAACTCCCTTTATAATACTTAAGCTAAAGGTCAATAGGGACTAAGCCCACTAGAAAGCCCTAGTACATTTCACACAATGCTGCCTAAATCGGATTAAGAACCTACATAACCATTGATAATTAGGAAGGCATTCCCCATGGTATTAAGACAAGATCTCTAACACCTAGCGTGGTCAAACTAGCTTAGTCGGACTGCTTGATTTTTTAACCTAGACAAGTGATTATGACAAAAAAATACATTGAATTTAATGTTTGGTACTAAGCAAATGCGCTGAATATTATGCTACCAATCACAATCAAAGCAAACAAACATGGATGCAAAAAAGATAAGGGGCAATGCTAATGGACAAGAAACACCTGTTTGTGTTGATGGTCGCGCTTGATTTGAAGTGTGAACGACAGAAAGATCCCATGAAGATCCAAATCCTAACCACAGCAACATGTTCCTGTACAGACTATGAAATACAAGAATACCTCTAGGAGGCACATCAGTGGGAAAAATGAACTTTGGTAATCACTCAACTCTAAAGCAGAAACACTCCTATCGTACTAATCTTACCTACCCTCCATCACTCGAGTGTTGAGGATCAAAGGTGTTTGATGACATAGGTTTCTGTTTCAGTGTACCGGATATGAATGTGTAGGTCTGGGTCAATGTTTTGACTTTTATTGTGCATACTCGTTTGCTAATTGCTCTTGCTCTTTATTATTTTTGTTTTTTGTGAGTATAAGGCTTTATATATACATTCCCTAAGATTGGGAGATTGAGAGGTCAGGGAAACAAGGTTGAGAGGGGAGTGAGTGAATGATGACTGTCAGCAAACACTCCCCCCTTCCTTGGGTAGATCATATCGTTTGAAATGTGCTCGTCACCCTTTGAAACCAATTGTCCCAGTCGGTAATAGGTGAGGATTTTTGCCAGTAATTTTCTATTACCTTAGGTGCCTTGTCGAGTTGCAAGGGTGGTAAGATACTCTCCCAGGATCGAAATTGAAGTGGTTCATCAGGTGATTCTTGAATACTGGGAGGTGTGGATTCCTTTGTAGCTTTATGGAGGTCCACTATTGTAGGTGGAGGTTGTGGAGAAGCTTTTACCTCTATGGATGCATTACATGAGGAGCTAGAAGCTTCATGGGACTCCCCCCTTCCTGAGCTAGGTGGAACAAATCGTTCTTTCTTCGGTACCCAAACTATCTCTGGAGAAGGTGTGTAGCATTTTGTGATTTTTCCTTTCCCATGATCTTTCATCGGCTTTGTCGTCACAGGGTTTGACTCACATAGGTCAAGTGACAGGTAAGAACACAATCTACGTTTTGGTACCCATATTTGATCATTTCCTTGATAGTAACCTTGGGCTTCCAATAGTCGGTTAGGAATCCAACGCAACGTTTCTTTACATTTCTTGGGGCGAATGGGACGTCTCTTACCAGGCTCCTGTCTTTTAGCACTAACTATGGTCGCTAAAGAAGATTTAGGGACCCACTTGTATGTTTTCTTCGTTGTATTAGGATGAGTCTTATCATAAGCTATATGCATTGCTTGTAGCATATTTAAGGGTACGGGCATTTCATCCCCCTCAGGTGTTACCCATGTCGTCCCCCTATTTCCCCAAGTGTCTATGGTTGCTGCTAGGTGGACCCAATCCACATTGTCCGAATCAGTCATCCCAGGTAGTACATCCATATAAGGAGAATCTTCCCCAACATCAGTGTCCGCTTTACACGTGTAACAACACTGCAATGGGGCCGAGTGAACTGTTGTGTCAGATCTATGATCCATTTACGCGGGCACCCATTATTCCTCCACCCTAGGTTCTGGACCTTCGGCCGGGACTCAAGGTAGCGCGACCCAAGATCCTCATATCACGTCTAGTGATTCTTCCTCTGACTACGAAGTCATGGAGGGGTATCCTACACCAAACCCTGATAGTTCAAGTCAAGACATGCATGCCATGGGCCCACGGCCCAGGTCCAGCGTGTTTAGCCGCTTAAAAGAGACCCTTAGTAGAGCTACTCGCTCCGAACATGCGGTTAATGAAATAAATGAAGGGAGTGGGGAAGTAAATTCGTCATTCATGCCTAAAATAGACCCTATGCTTCTTGAGAGTGTGCATGTGAATGTTCCATCCACTGCACCTCCTGATCCTTTAGGACTATCTCCCTCTGAGGTTTTACTACCCGATGGTAGGAGTCTTGCCGAAGTACAAGAGATCGAACGCTATATGCAAGCAACAAGGGAGAGGGAAATTGAGAACCTACGAAGGCTAGAACAAAGTCGAGCCCTGAAAGCAAAGGCTCCTATGACAACAATCATGCCAGCCGAGCAACCGAGTGCTCCCAAGGTAGCAGTCACGGAGGGGCAAGCGATGGGGAGCAATTATGCTTCCACTTTGAGGGAAACCTCCAACACGCCAGGCCTAGATGGGATATTCCTAAACGAAAATTGGGAGTATGACCTACAAGCAGAAGCTTTAACTGATCGGTACACAGGACACACCTATCATGTGGGTTGGTTAGATGTTCTACAATCCACATCGTGTGCTACTAGCATAGATGAGCAACAACAGAAAGTCTGTGATGTCCTCCATAGGATTGTCGAGTTAGAAAGACAAAACACACGGGATCAACATGCCTTCAACAGGCCTAATGAGATTCTTGGATACGGAAAGGCCAACCAACCAACCCTATCACAAATGGAGACTCCCTCAGTGAGCCCCATTGATCCTCCATATGTTGTTTCGCCAGGAGCCTCAGTACAATCTGAGCCCACAAGTGGCAGCTTTACCTTCCCAGATCTAGCTCATCTTTCTCTTAATGACGCTACGGCTACCATGCATATCCCAGTGGTGAGCATGACAAGAAGTACACCATGGAGTTCATTTGTTAACACTGCGTCGATGCCTAGTAGCACAGTGCCCCCAACTATACCTACATGTATGTATCAATCATGTGCACCTGTCGTACCTCAGCCTCATGTAGCTCCTACACCTCCGATTATTCCAAGAGCTTACAATCCACAATGGCATTATCCAAGCTCTTATACAAGTGGATCCATGCCATTTAATAATAACATGCCATATCAGGCACCCCCTATGCCTAGGGCCACGCCTGTAAACTTTGGACCACCGTATGGTACACCACCATACGAAATATGGGACCCAAGAGCCGCACGTATGCCAAGGCCAAGGCCAAATCCCATCTCACATGTGGTTCCAGGAGCACATACACCCATTATACCTGCTCAAATAGGAGATTTGGCAGCATTTGCTCAAACTATCGGTCGCTCTATTACGGAAAACATGCGTAGTGCACCTGATAGAGAGCCTAGGAGCAAGGCAGTTCAAGTAGCTAAGCTCACACAGAAATTCAGTGGAGACGGAGATGCTAGAAAGCATATGGAAGTCTTTGAACATGTGTGCGATTCCTTGGAAGAGCACAATGAGCTACATAAGTGTAAGGCTTTGAGTTTGACCCTAAGCGGAAAGGCTGGAGATTGGTATAGAACCTTAAGAGTAGAAGAGAAAACGATCTACTCTACTCTTAGGAGACTACCTTTAAATTTTTTTTTTTTGTTATTTTATTTTTATTTTATTTTTTTAAAAGGATAAGGTCGCTGCGGCCTGCGCGAGAGCACACACACACACACTCTATCTACCTACTTCTAACTAATACACCTACTGTTACACACAAACACACTCTATAAGCTCTCACAGATCTACTTCCTACTTATTGTACATTACATTACACAAAACTAACAACTTTAATACACAAAGAATAAACACAGTGCCTTTGAAAACTCCATTAACAAAGAAAACTAACAACCTTAATACACAGAGAATAAACACAGTACCTTTGAGAACTCCATTAACAAAAAAAATACACAGTATAACACAAAATCCTTCTTCTCAACACACACACCCTCCTTCCTTACCTTTCCTACAATAGAAATTGCACCACAAAAGAAGCACAGAGTGCCATTTAAGCTTAGTGTATGGCATTCCCCGACAGTGGCACCAAAAATGTGTGCGTATGTCGCACGTGTCAATGCAAGGAACTTGCCGATACTGTTACCATATACATGTGGTAGTGATGTGTGTGAACACACTAGGACCGCCGGGGCATTTTTTCCCTCTTTAGGAGGTTTTTTCCCCCGTGCATTGTATATACGCCCATCACTCTAGGGCTATCTATCTTTCCATTGCACACTAAGTAACACACTATCTATCGTGTCCTCCCGGGCTTAGTCGCCAGCTGCTCCAGCACACGCCTGCTCACTTTCTCCGATTTCAGTGAGCTTTGGCGAGCGTTCGCAGGTCGACAAAAATTTGGGCTCATTTCGGCCTCCGTTTCCACTACAGGCAGTACTGCACAGGCTATTTCGTCATTTTGTGCAGAATTTCTATCAGTGCCGTTTTTTGCATAACAGGTGCCTTATAGTCTTCTACGGTTTGTGCTATATAGCACCCATTGTGGATTGTAGGACATCTAACCAACCCAAGTGATAGGTGTGACCTGTGTATAGGTCGGTCAGAGTTTCTGTTTGTAGTTCGTACTCCCAGTTCTCATTTAGGAACACTCCATCTAGGATTGAGGTGTTAGGGATGTCCTTTGAGCTAGATGCAATGTTGCTTTCTAGGGGTTGGCCCTTAGCGGTTGCTAAGTCAAGAGCATTCGATTGCTCTCTTAGCAAGGATATTGACATAGGGGCTTTCGCTTTTAACTCTCTTCGTTGCTCCGCCTTACGTAAACTCTCAACTTCCTTTTCCCTCGCTGCAAGGATATATCGCTCAACCTCTTGCACTTCGGCAAGGCTTCTACCATCAGGTAATATGACCTCGGAAGGAAATAACTCTGAAGACTCATGAGGTGCAGTGAATGAAGTATTCATGTGCACATTCTCTAACGGGATAGGGTCTACGTTGGTCACGAATGGAGAATTTACTTCCCCACCCCCCTCATTTACATCATTAGCTCCATGTTTGGAGCGAGTGGCTCTACTAAAGGTTTCCTTCAGGCGGCTAAGTGTGCTCGGCCCGGACCCCGGACCCATGGCATGCATGTCTTGGCTTGAACTATCGGGATTAGGCATTGGAAAACCCTCCATGACATCGTGGTTAGAGGAAGACTCACTAGCCGCTATGTTCGGGTCTTGGTTTGTACTACCTTGGGTCCCCGTCGAGGGCCCGAAACCTAAAGTAGGTGGATATTGAGAACTCGCGTAAGTCAAAATTCTCTCTAGTTGCTCCGTCTCTAGCACACGACCAGAGCGCAGATGCATGTGCCTTTGGCACCCTACAAGCGTCAGCGAATAACCTCGAAGGTTAACCGCTTACCTTTTTTAAGTGTCCGTTTTCACTCGTGTTTTTTACATTTTTAATGTTTTTAATGTTTGATTTTTTTGGTTAAAGTGTGTGATAGCTCGAAACGAGCGTATCACTTAGAGGGTCGTTGTGTGCTTTACAATACAATTTTCAGGCATTTAAAGTTCCGTTGGTCCTCAAAAAATCGATTTTTAGCTACGTGTGAAGCTAATTTTTATTTTTTTTTAAGGCGGCTAAAGCCTAGGCCTGAGCGTGAGCTTCGGCTTGGGTCTGGGAGATATTCCCGATCCCGGTCCTACCTTTAAATTATTATTTTTTTCAATTTTTTTATTTTTATTTTAATTTTTTTAAAGGATAAGGTCGTTGCGGCCTGCGCGAGAGCACACACACACACTCTATCTACCTACTTCTAACTAATACACCTACTGTTACACACAAACACACTCTATAAGCTCTCACAGATCTACTTCCTACTTATTGTACATTACATTACACAAAACTAACAACCTTAATACACAGAGAATAAACACAGTACCTTTGAAAACTCCATTAACAAAAAAAATACACAGTATAACACAAAATCCTTCTTCTCAACACACACACCCTCCTTCCTTACCTTTCCTACAATAGAAATTGCACCACAAAAGAAGCACAGAGTGCCATTTAAGCTTAGTGTATGGCATTCCCCGGCAGCGGCACCAAAAATGTGCGCGTATGTCGCACGTGTCAATGCAAGGAACTTGCCGATACTGTTACCATATACATGTGGTAGTGATGTGTGTGAACACACTAGGACCGCCGGGGCATTTTTTCCCTCTTTAGGAGGTTTTTTCCCCCGTGCATTGTATATACGCCCATCACTCTAGGGCTATCTATCTTTCCATTGCACACTAAGTAACACACTATCTATCGTGTGCCTTGAGCTTCCTTCGTCTTCTCCAAGCTGTGTGTGTTTCTCTGCAACCCTAATTCCAACAATTGGTATCAGAGCAGGTCACGTCCTCCCGGGCTTAGTCGCCAGCTGCTCCGGCACACGCCTGCTCACTTTCTCCGATTTCAGTGAGCTTTGGCGAGTGTTCGCAGGTCGACAAAAATTTGGGCTCATTTCGGCCTCCGTTTCCACTACAGGCAGTACTGCACAGGCTATTTCGTCATTTTGTGCAGAATTTCTGTCACTGCCGTTTTTTGCATAACAGGTGCCTTATAGTCTTCTACGGTTTGTGCTATATAGCACAGGTTGTTCCCGCTCCGTTTCTCCTATTTTCGGGCAGTTTTCACATCAGGTGCAGCATTTACCATGGCTGACAACAACAACACAGATGTGTTCAAGATGTTTGTTGCTGAGGACAGGTTGGATGGGGACAACTACCCTATGTGGGCTTATATGATGCAACATGTTCTTGTGTCAAAGGGTGTCTGGAACATTGTGCAGGGCATTGATGTACGTCCTAGTTCTGAGGATGTAGGCGATGTTGAGGATGTTGCAGGTCTTGCTGCAAGGATTCCAGCTGTTAGAGTTGTTTTGCCTACGGCAGAACAAGCTCGTTGGGATGTTAAGGATGCGTAGGCTCATGCATTGATTGCGTTGTCTGTGAAGCGCACCATTGTTCCTCACATCCGTTCAGCAAAATCTGCAAAACAGGCTTGGGATATTCTAGTAAGTCTTTATGCAAGCCGCAATGAGGCTAAAATTGCTTTGCTGCGTAAAGAGCTGGAGTCGAAGATTATGCATGAGGAAGATGATATGGAAACTTTCCTTGCTAGTGTCAAGGATATCAATGAGCATCTTATTTCTGTAGGTGAAGTCATTTCAGACAGTTCCCTTGTGCAGACTGTTCTTGATGCCTTACCATATTCCTACCAGACTTTTGCTAGTACTTGGAGACTGATGACCCAACGAAATCCTGAAGTTGTCAAGTTTGATGCATTATGCACATTGCTGTTGCAAGAGTCACTTTCTAGAAAAAACAGGACTAGGCAGCGTGCAGTTGAACAGGCTTTTATTGCTTCTCAAAGAAAGGGTGGTAACAGTAATGCAGCCACTTCTTATGGTTCTGCTGCGAGTGGCAAAAATTATGTTCCTAATGCTTCTGCTGGCAATACTTCGTCTGGCAATTCTGGTGATAAGGGCAAAAAGAAGATGCGTTGCCATTATTGTAAAGCCAATGATCACTTGATCAAGTCGTGTCCTAAGTTGAAGGCCAAAGAGGCTAAGAAGAAAGAGGGCAGTTCCACTGCAAATGCTGGTTCCACTACAAATGCAGCCATTGTTGAGTCTTCTGTGAAAGGAGACTGTGATGTTGATGTTGATGCCGAATGGGCTTTTAGCGCAGAGTGCACTTACAATCCTGCTGTCCATGATGCATGCTTGTTTGCTGCAGATTCACATGTGTGGTATTTCGACAGCGGTGCTACAAAGCACATTACCTCACATCGTGAATTGTTTACCTCTCTCGAGTCTGTCCCTCATGGGAAATTCAGTCACTTGTGCCAACAACGCCTCTTATCCAGTTCAAGGAGTTGGAAAGATTGTGCTCACTGCTGCTAATGGCAATTCCTTCACATTTGTTGATGCACTTTATGTACCTGGGATCAAGAAAAATGTCTTGTCTGTATCCGCACTTGCTAGACTTGGACTTGTAGTCAAATTTGTGGATGACAGATGTACAGTTCATGATCTCAGTTTCGGTGATGAAATTGTTGCATCTGGGCTTTTGTGTCGTGGGCTGTATAAGCTCACTTTGTATGACAAGTGTGGAAATTTTTTTGCAAATGTTGTTGCAGATTCAAGGGCTATTTCAGATGCAAAACTTTGGCATGCACGTTTTGGTCATCTGAATTTTGCCAGTTTGTTGCGTTTGCAGAAATCTGATATGGTTGCTTCTTTGCCGCCTCTTGAAGCACCTGTCAAACATGTTTGTGAAGGTTGTATTTTGGGTAAGATGCAGCGTTCTAAATTTCCAAAGGATGGTTCAGTTCGGGCCACATGCAGGTTGCAGCTTGTGCATAGTGATGTTTGTGGGCCCGTGCAAACTCCGTCCTTGGGCAATTACCTGTACTTCGTGACTTTCATTGATGATTACTCCAGGCATGCATGGGTATTTCCGCTTAAAGCGAAGTCCGAAGTTTTTATGTGCTTCAAACAATTTCTGGCTATGGCTGAAAATGTCTCAAAATGTACTATGGGCACCCTCCGTTCCGATCGAGGGGGGGAGTATATGTCTCATGAATTTAATGCATTTCTAGCTAGTTGTGGGATAAAACACCAATGTACAGTGCCTTATACACCGCAGCAAAATGGTGTTGCTGAGAGCAAAAACAGGTCACTGACGGAAATGGCACGAAGTATGGTCAAAAGTCAAGCTTTGCCGCATTCCTTTTAGCTTGAGGCCATTATGTGTGCCACTTATGTACTTAACAGGTGTCCTACGAAAGCTTTGCAGTCTATTACTCCATATGAAGCATGGCATGATAGAAAGCCTTCTATTGAGCACATGCATGTTTTTGGCTGTTTGGCATATGCTTTGGTGCCACAAGTGCAGCGCAGAAAATTGGATGATAAGGCTGTCAAATGTATTTTTGTTGGTTATAGTGTTGAAAGCAAAGGTTACAGGTTGTATCATCCGCAAACAAAACGTATCTTGGTTTCAGGAGATGTAGTGTTTTTGGAAGATTCTGTTCAGCCCTTGCTGTCATGTACTAGAGACAGTAATGTACTAGATTCTGTTCAGCCCTTGCTGTCATGTACTAGAGACAGCAATGTAAGCTCACAGGACATTTATGACACTTTGTTGCCTCTTTTCAGTGGTGGAAATATGAATGTAAGTTTCAATGAGGCAAATGTACAACCTATGGGGGTTTCTGAAAATGTTTTAGATCAGCCTATTACTGATGCAGATGTACATGATGTACTTGATGAGGAAAGGGCTGAAAATAAGCAGGCTAGAGGTATGCCAAAATGGCTGGTGCACACTTTGCGTGACAGTAAATTGGATGCACCTTTGTCTAGTCGTACTCGTTCAGGCTCTCTTCATGCATCTTATGCATCAGATTGTTATGCGTTGACTGTGTCTAGTTTACATGATGTTGAGGAGCCTCTGTCTTTTGATGAAGCACAAAATTCAGAAAATTGGATGGCTGCCATGCAATCAGAATATGATGCACTTATAGAGAATGACACATGGACTTTATGTGATTTGCCTCCTAGCAAAAAGGCCATTGGTACGAAGTGGGTTTACAAGTTGAAATGCAAGCCGGATGGTGAGATCGATCGCAAGGCTCGACTTGTTGCAAAGGGTTATGCACAGCAAAAAGGCATAGATTATGAAGAGACTTTTGCTCCCACTTGTCGTATGACTACTGTGCGTTTTCGATGTGCATTGGCAGCTCATTTTGGTTGGGATGTACATCAATCAGACATTGTTACTGCTTTCTTGAATGGTGACATATTTGAGGAAGTTTATGTAACGCAGCCTCGCGGTTTTGTCATAAAAGGACAAGAGGACAAAGTGTGCAAATGTAAGAAGGCTTTGTATGGGTTGAAGCAATCTCCTCGTGCTTGGTATGAGAAAGCTGACACTCATTTGGTTAAACGAGGCTTTCGTAACAGTCCAACAGAAAGCACATTGTATGTAAAGCGTGAGGATGATGTATTTCTCATTGTGGTTCTTCATGTTGATGATTTGCTGATCACTGGACCAAATCAGAGACATATTGCTAAATTTAAGGCTGATTTGAATGCTACTTTCAAGATGAAAGATTTGGGGTTGTTGCATCATTACTTGGGTATACAGTTTAAGCAGTGTGATGGTGGTATTGCCTTGTGTCAGAAAAGTTACATAGAGACATTGCTATGTAAGTTTGGACTTGAGGATTGCAAACCTATTGCCACTCCCATGGAAACATGTTTGAAGTTAAGTCTACATGATACTGGTGATCCTGCTGATGTCACTCTTTACCAAACTGCTGTTGGCTGCCTCATTTATGTATGCAACACGAGATCGAGATGCCCACGATTGAGGAGAAGAGCTTCACAACATCGACAAAGCCTACAACAGAGGATTTGAGTCATACTATCTCGACATCCAAAGTACATATGAGAATGGATTCATCACCCATTATATCACCATCTATTGGGCACCCATTATACCCCACATAGTTCTACTAGTAGCACTTCTAGATTCATCTTAGTCTCTCTTTTTTGTATCCAAACATGGTATCAGATTCACCAATTTTGGCCTTTTGAAGACGTCAATATATTATTTCATTTCTCTTTGTGTAGTAGATTCCAAGGAGTATCAAGCCATGGCCTTGTGTCAACCATGTCAACTCAAACTTGCACTCTTAGTTAGTAATAGTTAATCTAATGTCTGTGTCAATTGAAAATTGACACCACCATTAAATATAACCAAATGACATGCAAAACATAGTATATATGTATTCAAGTGACAATTGAGTATCGCTATGGCTATTGTATTCGTTTACATAAGATTAGTGGGTTAGTTTTCCCTAATCATTTACCAACCAAGCAACAACGCAAGCCTCGTGATTCTATCACTTGTTATGTTTCAAATTGGATTTTCTGGTTTGCCAAAGTATAGACCTACTTTTACAGTATATTTTTTCAAAATTTAAGAGTAGTCTTAGTTTCATTTGGCCTCTCCAATAGTCTTAAATGAGGATACTGGACTACTATTTACTTACTTAGGTTGCTACATACTTAAGAAACGATGAACATAGGCCTATTTACATATGCTTTTGTCAAGGAGAAGGAGAGGGGCTTTAACTGTGGCCACTGGTTCAACCCCTACCTCATGCAGGTAGCTTTTGGGGGGGGGGGGGGGGAGACAAAGCATGTCTACATATTGTTTCGTAGCTTCCTTCATCACTTTCACATTCCCTTCGCACTGGGTTCCCCATCCTCTGTCCACATGTTACAACATCCCTCTTCACATCCACTGTTGGAGTCAAGCTGTACTATGCTTGGAAGGGCTTCGCTTTTAGACGTACAACACGCAGGAGGAGCACTCAAAGATGTGTTCATTGTGCAGCAATGGCCTGTCACGGCAACGCTTCCTAAATTCTTTCATATTGGTTGCGCTGCTGCTGGCATGTCTGCCTTTAGGCTCTGGCTTTCACAACATGGCCGTTCACAGCCATCGAAGGATTTGAGCTGTAAGCTTGCAGCTGGGGCTTTGCTTTCAGATGAACAAAATGCAGGAGAAGCACCCGACAAAGCAATGTTTGGGCAGCGCTCGTCAGTCATGGCGGCACCTACAAATTTTCTTTGCAATGGCTCCACTGCTATAGACTCGTCTAACTTTCGGCTCCCCCTTGACAACAACCCCGTTTACAACCATCAACGGATTTGAGCTGCAAGCTTTGAGCTGGGGCTTGGCCTTCGGAAGCACAAGCACCCAACAAGGTATTGTTTGTGCAGCACAGGTCCCTTTCAGCGGCATCTTCAAATTTCCTTTGAAATGGCTCTCCTGCTGTAGACTCATCTGCCTTATGGCTCCCCCCTTTGCAACATCCCAGTTGACAAACGTCAATAGATTTAAGCTGCAGGCTGGGAGGAGGGGCTTTGCTTTCAGACACACATGCAGGGGAACTGCCCAAATGAGTATTGTTTGTGCAGCATTGGCCAGTTTTGGCAGCACCATCAGGTTTCCTTTGCAATGGCCCACCTGCAGTAGACTCGCCTGTCTTTGGACTACCCAATAAGGTTTTCTTTGTGCAGCACTGGCCAGTTGTAGCAGCACCTTTAAATTTCCTTTGTAATGGATCCCCTGCTGTAGACTCGCATGCCTTTCGGATCTCCCCTTCACAACATCCCCTTTCACAGTCGTCTATAGATTTGAGCTGTAAGCTTGGAGCTAGGGCTTTGCCTTTAGAAAGACAACAAGCAGGGGAACTACCCAACGAAATATCATTTGTGCAGCATTGCATTGCTGTGGCAGCACCTTCGTTATTGCTTTGCGATGGCTTCCCTGCTGTGAACTCACATACCTTTTGGCTTCCTCCTTGGCAACTTCCCCATTCACAACCATCAATAGATTTGAGCCGTAAACTTGAAGCTGGAACTTTGCTTCCAGGCATACTACATGCAACAGTAGCAACCAAAGGCTTAGTGGTTCCGCAGCAATGGCCAATCCTTGCAGTACTTTCAGACTTCTTCTGCATTGGCACTCCTATTTCTGACTCATCTGCCTTTCGGGTTGGCCCTTTACAGCATCCCTTCTCACAACCATCAAGGGATTTAAGCTGTATGCTTGGAGCTGGGGCTTGGCTTTTCAAGGCACAACAGGCAGGGGTAGCACCGAGTGAAGCATCAGGTGTCCAGCTCTGTCTTGTCATGGCAGCACCTTCACAACATCCTTTCTCACAACAATTGATGGGTGAAAGTAGTAATTTTGGAGGACTTTGGCTTTTAGCAGCACAGCACGCCGGGGTAGCACCCAATGAACTATTGGTAGTGAAGCACTGACCAGCTGTGCCCCTTGAGGTACACAAGTTCACGGCTTGCCTAGAGCTGTATGGAGTCTCTAGGACATTGGGTTTTATGGTGATGCCACAAGAGGCATCACTTTCTGCTTGCATCATACTGGTAGTGGTGTTCCTGCTACTACAGCCAGTACAACATTTACTAGAGCAACAAGAGCACTCGCTCAAGTTTCTTCTACTGTCTGATTGCTTCAAGAGTAAGCCTTCAAGCTCTGGAATGTTAATTGATGAGCAGATTCCTTCATCTATGCCTAGGCAATCTTTATCATAGGTGTCTCTATTGCTCACTCTTCGTCTCATTCCATTGTTTGCACCCCTCATATCACAACAAGACTTCGCTGAACAACAGGACTGACTCGACTGATTTTCCTGCTTGGTACTTTGGGCAGATTCTCCGTTATTTTCCATTTTCTTTGGGCAGCAGGGTTCAGCTTCCGTGTCCATGTACTCCTCACTGCTCAGCAGGACACCTTTCTGGCAAACTTTGCTTTTGGGTTTCCGCCAAAATGTAAATAATCCTAGACGTCCTGCTTCATCCTTCTTCCTTTCTAGCAACAGCATGCTGTTAAATATAACAAGTAGGCAAGTGCCAACATCTGCAAGGACAGCACCCCAAAGAGATGCATATCCGACTGCTGCAAGCACAATCACCAGCACTTTGGTTGTAATTGATAAAAAAATATTTTGCAGGATCTTCCTGCGAGCTTTTTGGCCAAGTCTCACAGCAACTGGTAGCTTTCGGAGATCGTTAGTCATGAGGGCTATGTCAGCTGTCTCCATAGCAATGGCAGTACCAGCAACGCCCATAGCAATGCCAACATCAGCAGCCGCTAATGCCGGGGCGTCATTAATTCCATCACCAACCATACCAGTAAGGCCGGCTGCTTTTAATTGCTGAAGCACCTCCACCTTGCCTTCAGGAAGCAATTGAGCATGCACATCAATTCGTCCAAGCTGCAAGCAAGACTAGGAAATCAGATTTGTTCATCTATACTGGTGTGAAGTGTAGCAAACCATGATATATACAGCGGCATTGTCATGATGTATGCAGAGTGCCTTTGTCTTTAGACCCGAAAAGGAAGAAGTCAATACCTTTCTCTGTACATTATTGGCCACTTCCAAACTATCTCCAGTTAGCATAGCTAGTCGGAGACCCAATCTCTGAAACAATGCGGTCTCAAGCGAGACCGTAAAATTCTCATTACTCTGCTACTTAATTATAACCAAGAACAACTTCGATGACAAGGCTTACCCTCATGTCTCTCACAGCCTCCCTGGCTTCTGGTCGAAGCTGGTCACCAGCACTCATAATCAATATTGGCTTTTCATCCACACCAATCCAGCAGATTGTTAAACCCTGGCTTTTCCAACTCTCCAGAAGAGCAGAATCGGCACCTGAAGCTACGTAAGGCATGTTAAGTATTACTCTGCAGAGAGCCATATTTGACAAACATGATGCCTGATATAGAAACAGTTACCTTCCAACCAAAGGAGCCGACTGGCTAAGCGTTCATTCCCAACAGCAATTTTATGACCATTGACGATTCCGCTCACACCTTCTCCAGGAAGTACTCTAAATTCATCCACAACGACCTCAGCATTTCCTGATTGTGCCCCATGCAGCCTAGCATAGTCCACTATAGCTGATGCAATGGGATGGCTTGCTTTGCTCTCAATGCATGATAGCCTGAAGCAATGATTCAACATAGAAAATTCTTCATTTTTCAGGTTCATAAGTGTCTGTTGATTTTGTGTAGTCAATTTCTTGGTCAATACACAAATTGTTTTGTACTCCGTACTCCATTAACATGACTAGATTGTGTGCAATAGTTGTGTTTAAGCCTTTTTTCTGACCCTTCTCCCACATTCTCAAGTTGAAGACTTTGTGTCCTTGTAAAGGTATAATAGACTAATTTGCACAATTAAAAAGTCGACCATATAGAGAGTAGTTTACCAAAATAGGACATCTTGTAGATCGGCTTCCTTGTTTAAGGCATGCACTTCTATTATTTGAAAGCAACCCTCAGTAAGCGTGCCAGTCTTATCCATAGCAACAACTTTCAGCTTTCCAAGAGCTTCCAAGTGTTTTCCACCCTTCACAAGGAGACCCAATCGAGCAGCTTGTGCTATTGCACAGGTTGTTGTAACAGGAGTGGAGATCACAAGAGCGCAAGGGCAAGCCACAACAAGTAGAACTAATGCCAAGTACATCCAGTGCCGAATGTTGTGCGCATGTACACTTACTGGAATTATTGTGAAAGCCAAAGCACCAGCTATCACAACTGCACATCATGAAAAAAATTAATCTGCATTTGATGATGTTAAAAAAAGCATTGGACAATCTCATTAGTCTATCCTCGAATCATGTCATTACTTTAAATCCGCGTCACTGCGCTATGTTTCAGCTCTAGACCTCGAATCATGTCATTACTTTAAATCAGCATCACTGCACTATGTTTCAGCTCTAGACTTCCATAGCCGAAATGCAATGTTTCACCCTGAAATGTTCAAGCCTCCATAAAGACCTTGGGAAAACGTCTAACTGAAATGCCTACATACCACATATATGTATGTGCATGTAAGGTTTAGCGGAATGAATGTTGTATTTTCTCAAGATTAGTGATCTTTATTGCTCAAGGTTCCTTTTAGTTCTTTAAGGAAAGAGAGAGCTTTCCGTCTTGTAGAGTGCTGTGGTCACGAACAGAGTGAGTGGATTGTGCGTGCAACTGAATGAGACTGAGAGAAGGAGAGAGAAGAGATACAACACCGAGAGGTTGTAAAACCCTCCTCCGAAGGCCCCAGTCTCGTCGGCGAGACTGGTCTACTTGATTGCACAGAGGTGTACAATGCGTATGCAATGGACTGATGCAATGGGACTATGCCGATGACGACGACGGTGATGACAACGGCGACTTAGGCTGAAATTTGTTATCTTCTTCGTGGCTGAAAAATGACTGTTTTTGTCGGGCTAAATAATGGATGAAAAACGCTGAAGAGATCTAGGATTCTGCTGCGTTTTTGAAGGTACTACTGCCGGCTGAAACACTAAGTATCTGCTGCGGTTCAAGGGCTGAATTGCTGAGAGCAAAACGCTGCTTTTTCCTGCACTTAGGCTGCGTTTTTGGAGAAGTTTCTTGGCTGAAAAAAAACGCTGTGGCAGCAGAGGACTTCTTGCTGAAAATGGCAGTTTTCCAAGTGCTTAATAACTCCTTACCCGGCCTCGGTAGTCTGCTGCAATTTGCTTGATGAAATCGCTGAATTGCTGAGTTTTGCCTGGCATTAATAGTGGCCAAAAACGCTGCAGGCTGAGAGTCACGTACACTGCAGGCTGAATTTCTGAAAACGTTGGGCTGAGTTTCTTGCAAACGCTGGGCTGCCCATGTTGAAACGCTGGCTGATTTGCACGTGCTGTCTGGCTGAATTTTATGCGCTGGCTGAATTAGTCGCTGGCTGAGATTGGCTACGCTGGCTAGTTTATTACGCTAGCTGCACCTTATGATTACCCCTTCAAATATATTAAGTCCTAAGTGACCTGCCCGCCCGCCCCAAACTTGGGTGACCGGCCAAAAAAAAACCCAAATTTTTTAAAACCCCATGTGAAAACACCCATATTTAAAAAAAACTCCCATGTGAAAGCCTCTTCACGTAAACTTACCTTTATAAAAATAAACAAAAAAAAATTACGCTGCCTCTCCCTTGCTCTGCTCTGTGTGCACCTACTGCGCAAGATATTTCGCACACATGGCCGACGCGAACCACTACGCAGATTTTTCCCGATGAAATTTTGCGGGTGAATTTCCCTGCTTAGAACCGGCAGTGATAATTATTCCCGATTCCCCGACTCCCGAGCACGAACTTATTTCATAGAGATTTTCCGCTCACGGAGAACTCGTTCCAGAACCTATTCCCGACCCAGAACTTACACCTGTTCGAGAATTCCCATTGAGGCGTAACCATGCCGAATTCTTAGGACGGAGGTGGTCAATCTGACGATGCTCTTACTCTCATCAAGGAGCAGATGGCCACACTTTCCATAAGCCTCGCATCACTTCACACTCGCTTGGATGAGATGCACAAGGAAAACACTTCTCGAAGTCGACCTGCTGTTTCTCGAACTACTAATGCAACATCTTCAACACCTTCTTCCGAAGCTTCAGTGGATGAACCGAACGAACCAGATCCAGCTGAAGAGGTAGACAATCGCGAACTTCAATTACTTTATAAAATTTTTAATGCTGCACAGAAGAAGAAACTTGATGTTAAATTGCCAGAACCATACACTGGTCGCCGCGACAAGCGCGTGCTGGACCAATGGCTGTTCAAAATGGAGATTTACTTATCGAACACAGACTTGGTCGAGAGTAAAAAAGTTGCACTTGCTAGTTCTCTGCTCAAGGACACAGCATTTCTTTGGTGGCAACAACGGGTTGCTGATGGTAAAAACACACCTTCTTGGGATAAATTCCGGCGTGCTATTCGCAAGGCGTTCGAACCTGCCAATGCGGATTTTCATGCCCGGTCCTCTCTTCGCCGCCTGAGCCAGACAGGTTCCTTGGCCGCGTACATCACAGAGTTCCAAAGGCTAACTCTGGAGATAGAGACCCTTAGTCCCTCTGATAAACTTCACAGCTTTATCGACGGACTTGAACCCAACCTGAAGGATGATGTGCACAAATACAACCCTACCACCTTGGATGCTGCAATTGCCTATGTGGAGCGTCTTGGCGATAATCGACGCCCTACACGGAATTTTCTCCCTGGTAACAGATCTTCAAACAGCGCTCGCTTTTCACAGCGCGATCGCAGAGACAACTATAGCCAAAGTCAGCAACATCAGTCTCAGTTTAGACAGCAAGCAACACAACCTTATTCAACTTCAAGGTTCTATTCTCAAGATCGACAATCTGAAAGCAGATCTTCTTCACATGTTCCTCCACTTGATCGTGGTAATGGACGTGATTTTTCTCAAGATCAGCATTCCAATACTCAGCAAGGCTCTTCGTCAAATTCATCTTCGACTTCAAAGAAGGAAGGATTATGTACAATTTGCAGTGGTGACCATAGATGGTATCAATGTCCAAAGAGACCAAATCCGTCTAATTTGAAAAGAAATTCAAAAGCGGAAACATCATCGAATTCTGAACAACTAGATTCTGCTAAGGATAAAGGAAAATCTGTGGTCAATACGATTCGTGTCTCTGAGGATACGAGTATTCTTATGAAGCATGCTCAGTGCAATTCTTCAGTTTTGGAGCCTCTCAAAGCAAGTTTTGAGCCTTCTTGGACTACTGAATGGTCGCTCCATCAATATTTTAGTGGACAGCGGATGCTCGAATAATTTCGTCAGCACTCAGATAGTTCAACAACTTGGCTTACCAACTCAAAAGACATCTCACTTATATGATGTGGAATTAGCAGATGGATCAATTTTGACTTGTGATCAGACAATTCGACAGTTGCAGTTCGAGATTCAAACTTATGCAGATCAACTGGATTTTGAAGTCATGCCTTTATCTTATTACGACATGATTCTTGGTCAGCATTGTTTATTCCAATATGATCCAACAATTAGCTTTCGAGGACATACTATCAATTTGTTCAAAGATGGACGTGAATTGACTTTACACGGGCTTTCTCATGCGGAAAGAGTGATTCAAGCCTCACGTGTACTAGTCAATTGCAAATAGCATGATACAGTGGATTATGAAGAGAATATGATTTCCGATGCAGATGCAGATATTATTATTGATGAATTTTTTAATTCATTAACTTATCATGAATCAATTGATGAAGACAAAGATAAAGATATAGTTGCAGATTCCGAGTCTGAAGACGACTATGCTTTCTTTGATTCTTTACTGGATGATGATATGCCAATTACAAGTCATGAAGTTACAGTTCCTGAAGATGATTCTAAAGAATTTTGGGATTCATTTTTGGAAGATGATTACAGTCTCAAGACAAAATCCTCTCCAGAGATTACTAAAGTTGATTTCCTCTTCCCCAAATATTTCGCAGTTACTGGAAAATTTTGAACCAGAAATCTTACATCACACGAAGGATTTTGAAGATAAACCTCTTGTTGCAGTCAACCTGATTATGCCAGATGCCTCTAAAAAGTCTTTGAATAATGCAATGACATGGGATTTAGCAGTCAAAGCAAAAAGGTTTCGCAAGAAACAAAGGTTCAAGACAAAGGTTTCTGATAACTCAAAGACTGAAGATTTTCGAAGATTCAATGCTTTTCCAGAGTTCTATCAACATCAAAAGTCATTTCTTTGACACGGGCTCTCATTTTAAATGGGAGGCAATGTCACGATTGTGACTATGTTAACAGCAATACATCTACTCCTAGTTGCAGATACGCGAAGTGCCATGCCAAGGAGGACCCCTGCGCTTGGATGGTCACACCCCTTCGCCCAAAGGACGTGTCTCTTCGCCAAAAGCCACACTCCTTCGACGACTAGTCACACCCCTTTGCTCTACGGGTGCGACTCTTCGCCCAATGGTTGCAGCTCTTAGCCGAAAGGATGTGTCTTTTCGCCTAAAGTCATGTCTCTTCACAAAGAGACATGCCTCTTCACTGATGACTATTCAATTCCTATAAAAGGAACCCTTGTATCACACATTTCAATCAATCAAACACAGAGTCTTCTAAGTCTTGTTCTAAGTTCAGTTTCAGTTTCTTAAGTCTTAATCATGAGTTTAAGTACTTAATTAAGGATTAGCACCTAGAATCCTCACAAAGCAAGCACCTGCAATTACTTACCAAACTCCGAATCTGCATATTGATTCTTCATGCTGTCAAAAGACTCACCATGTATAGAAAATGTGGTTTTTGACTCAAGAGCCAAAATTTGTCCTTTGCGACTCAATGCATCTGCAACAGGGTTAGCTTTTCCAGGCACATACTCAATCAAACCTCCAAATTGCTCAAAAAATTATGACCACCGCGCTTGGCGATCACTCCAATGTGCACTAGGCATAGACTGGAGCCACTTGAGGGCTTGATGATCTGTGCGTACTGTAAACTCTCTACCATACAAGAAATGCTTCCAATGCTTAAGAGAGTGAATGACAGACAAAAGTTCTTTATCATAAACTGAATAATTCTTTTCCGCACTATTGAGCTTCCGGCTAAGAAAGCTACAAGACGACCATGCTGCTGGAGCACAGCACCTATGGCGACATTGCTCGCATCCGTCCATACCTCAAAGGGATCATCCCAAAAAGCAAGGATAAGACACGGAGCTTCCATCACCGCAACCTTGAGAGCTGTGAAAGCCTCAATGGCTGCCCCGGGCAAGTCTACGCGCTGACGGCGAGTCTTTACCCCTTTCAAAACATCAATCATAGGTGCAGCAATGCGTGCAAAATTCTCTATGTGCAAACTATATGCTTCACATAAACCAAGAAAAGAACGCACATCATATGCAGTTTTGGGCAAATCCTAATTACAAACCTGTTCCACCTTCGCGGGGTCTAGCTTGACGCCTTCTGCAGAAATGATATAACCCAGATAAGTGACTTCAGTAAGAAAAAATTCAGACTTCTTAGCTGCAATGTACAACTGACACTCATCCAAACGAGTTAATACCCTTTCAACATCCCTTTCATGTTGTTCCCACGATGCAGAAAAAATCAGAATATCATCTAAAAAGATGAACACACATACACCTACCATGTCGCCGAAACGACCTACCATGAGACGATTGAACGTACCCACGGCTCCTGTCAATCCAAAAGGCATAACAATATACTCCCATTGCCCTCGCTCGTGCGAAAGGTAGTCTTGAAAATGTCGCCTTTGAATACCCGTACCCGATGGTATCCACTTTTGAGATCGACCTTGCTGAAAACCTTTGCCCCATTGAGCCTATCCAAGATATACTCAATGTGAGGCATCGGAAACTTGTTCTTGACGGTCATCTTGTTTAATGCCCTGTAATCAACACACAAACGAGACGAACCATCCTTCTTGCGAACGAACAAAATAGGGGCAGCAAAAGGGCTTACACTAGGACGTATGAATCCTCTAGCCACCAACTCCGTGAGTTGTTGCTCTAACTCTTCCTCCTGTGACTTGTTCAAACGGTAGGGAGCCTTACTGACCGGCTGCGCTCTCTCCATAAGCTCGATGCAGTGGTTCTCCGCTGAACGATAAACATCACATCAAGGCACTCCTTCGTGATAAGAGAGTCCATACCAGGAGCGAAGCCAGAAACCTCAAGAGGAGATTTCTGACTAACCTCTAGGCGGGCTCTCTCAACAAGAGAGTGACTAATCACATCATGCATACTGCCTGGATCAAACAATACAACAAAACGCTGTCCTTTTACATGACCATAACACTTCATGAGAGATTCATCAATGTGTGTGTCGAATCATGAGAAGATGCAGGTTGTGTTGTGACAGAGTTTGTGGTAGTTGCGGGTGCCTTTAATTCTTTAGGTGGGACTGTCTTAGGACAGTTTTTCTTAATGTGACCCTTAATGTGACATTGAAAACATCTACCTTCTTTAGCATAAATCACTTGTTCTTCCGACGTGATGTATCCTCCTTTAATTCCTTGAGAAGCTTTTTCATCAAGGGTTAGCTTAGGTTTTGCAGTTGCTTTAGATTTACCCTTAGATTCATTGTTAGAGTTCTTTTCCGAGGAATTAGAGGAAGAAGGGCTAGAAGAATTACCATTTTTACCATTTTGTGTGTTCTGAGAATTCTGAGATGTCCCTTGAGAAGACTTGTTCTCCTTAGGCTTTCCCTTGTTGTGCTTCATCTCTTGGACGAGAGCGATTGCTACCGCCTTGTTGAGATCCGCGGGGTCAAAGACTTCAACATCAAACTTGATGTATTCGTCTAACCCAAAGAGAAAAGTCTCTTTGCGCTCATCATCCGACTTGCGTTGTTGAGTGCCTAGCTGCAAAACACGGTTAGAAAAAGACATGACTGGCATACCATGTTGCTTGAGATTACGCCAATCCTCTTTCAAGCGGTGCAAGGTACTGAGGTGGCATAAACTGAGCCTTGAGCTTTCATTGAAATCAGCCAAACTAAAAGAGAGGAGAGTGAAATCGTCGGCTGCCTCTAGGTGCGCGGCTAGCTGTGCCTCTTGCCATGCATGGTACCAATTTATGGCATCACCGGCAAGGTACATAGCTGCCGTCAAAACTTTGCTATTTTCTGTTTTCTTAGTTGTCGCAAAATAAGCATTAAATTGATGCAACCAAGAATGAATCACCGTAGCATCCATCTTACCATCATACTTACTGAAAGTCACTTTTTCGGTGACTGGGTTGTTGGAATCCGCATCGTGGCTTGCACCACGAGAGGAACTCCCATGATCTTTGGGTGGTTCAGTCTTCGAGGCGAGAACTTGGGCAAGCAATTCCTGAGTGCGTAGCTCTCGTCGAGCTTCACACTCGGCCTCCAATGCTACATTTCTTGCTGCCGCTTCTTCCTTCCTCAGTTCTTTTCTTGCGTCGCGCTCGCGTTCTAAAGCAAGGCGCTTGTCTTCCTGTCTATCCATCATGGCCATCATTTGCTTCATCATTGCCTCCATAGGGTCTGGCGTAGATGGCGATGAGGGAGGGTTGGAAAAATCTCCTAGTGGGGAAAATCCTTCGTCGCCTCTCTCATGCTCATCACCTGAATGCGAAGTATCCATGCCGCTTCGGGTGACGACCATGCACTATGATCTTGGGGTCTTAAGCTCGCGAGGAACTTGGTTCTTGAGGGTCTTGAGGTTCTTGAGGGGTTCTTTCGCTTGCAAATCGCGTTGGAGAAGGATCTTCTCTTCACCCGAGTTCTACTCCTTTCTATGGGCGTACCCCTTGGCGGCCTTGCACTCACACCAAGGTTGCTTTTTCCACCTCACGTCGATTGGCCGGCCGCTAAGTGCACGGTCCGCTCTCAATGAGTGAAAAGAGACACAAGCGGAGGCTGGACAAGCCCTTCTTTCTTGGGATTCCTGTCACTCTTCAACAAAACACGATTAGGAATCTCCACGCCCAAGTAAACTTGGATTCGTGCAATCACAAGAAGCAAAAAAATTATTGTGGTTCTTCCCTTGAGTAATGCAGAACACTTCCAAAGCTCTGATACCAATGTAAGGTTTAGCGAAATGAATGTTGTATTTTCTCAAGATTAGTGATCTTTATTGCTCAAGGTTCCTTTTAGTTCTTTAAGGAAAGAGAGAGCTTTCCGTCTTGTAGAGTGCTGTGGTCACGAACAGAGTGAGTGGATTGTGCGTGCAACTGAATGAGACTGAGAGAAGGAGAGAGAAGAGATACGACACCGAGAGGTTGTAAAACCCTCCTCCGAAGGCCCCACTCTCGTCGGCGAGAGTGGTCTACTTGATTGCACAAAGGTGTACAATGCGTATGCAATGGACTGATGCAATGGGACTATGCCGATGATGACGACGGCGACTTAGGCTGAAATTTGTTACCTTCTTCGTGGCTAAAAAATGACTGTTTTTGTCGGGCTGAATAATGGATGAAAAACGCTGAAGAGATCTAGGATTCTGCTGCGTTTTTTAAGGTACTACTGCCGGCTGAAACACTGAGTATTTGCTGCGGTTCAAGGGCTGAATTGCTGAGAGCAAAACGCTGCTTTTTCCTACACTTAGGCTGCGTTTTTGGAGAAGTTTCTTGGCTGAAAAAAACGTTGTGGCAGCAGAGGACTTGTTGCTGAAAATGGCAGTTTTCCAAGTGCTTAATAACTCCTTACCCGGCCTCGGTAGTCTGCTGCAATTTGCTTGATGAAATCACTGAATTGCTGAGTTTTGCCTGGCGTTAGTAGTGGCCAAAAATGCTGAAGTGACCAGTGGGAAAAACGCTAGCTTTCAATGCTTGCTGGCGATATCTGCATGGGAGGAAAGCGCTAGGGCAGCCAGAAGAGTGGGCGATCCCAAGATGAGGATGATGCGGGGGAATGGGCTTCACCAAGCAACTTGGAGAGGGTCTTGCTGAGAGAGGGAGGGAAACACCTGTTGCTTGGTAGCCTACTGTGCTCCTTGGCTCATCTACCAATTTGTGCTAACTTGGTTTGCTTATATATTAACTTACCCAATTTGCCCTCCTGAGTACCCAACAAAAGTCACTTAATAAATAAGTGAAAAATGTTAAAAATAGGGAAAAATGAGATAAAGTCATATGAAAAATCCCCAAACTGACTCTTATGGAATCTAATGGAAATGCTTATGCTTATGCAGTGTGCAACCAGAGGATATGCATCTGAGTGACTGGGCATGCACGGTCTACGAATAGACTCACAAAAGTGCCAGATCACTTCTAATCTAACTTGACTGGACTTTATGGAAACCCTGCTATGGTGTAGCTTGTCTACGGACACATAGGGTTGGGATGTGTCACGCGACAGTACATGTATTGAACGAGAGTCATATTATATGCTGAACAAAACCATACAAGTTACGTAACTGTTTTTGCATCCATTAGAGTTGAAATCTGCTCTGAGTGAAGTGCCCACGTGACAATTTATGCAAGAGGGTTCCAAAAGTGGAAAACCTAATCAAATGGACTTGTCCGGACATGCAGACCCTGCAAACACGCTCGTAAAATTGCCGATACTAATCCTAGACATCCCTATCTAGGAAAAAAAGGAAAATTGCTCTCGAAGTTGATGAAGCATGTCCACGTGGCACACAGCCATGTACACGTGACAAGTATGCTGCTCCTTTTATATTGACTGTTGAGGTGCCGCGTCCGGAGTGCCGAAGTCAGGAAAATGTGCGCACATGGGAGTTCTCTGACGATAACTCACAATTTTGTGACCCATTTGACGAACAGACTGGACCGATGCATTCCTCTAACCTAGACCTACATGCACGTCATTTCAGATGCCCACCAAAGTGTAATAACATCTATCAAAACGCTTGTACAAACCATTTATCCAAGAGGGTTTTAAAACTGAAAAACCTAATCTAATGAACTCGTCCAAGTCTTGCAAACACACTCACAAAATTGTTGGTACTAATCCTCCTAGGATTCTAGACGCTCCTATCTAGGGATAAGAACAAAATTGGCTCTGGAAGTCGAGATGAAGCATGTCCACGTGGCGCACAGAGCCATGTACACGTGACATCCCCTCCTACTTAAGGTGAAGTATTGGTACCAAACTCCATGCATGCCATAAGATGGTCTTGAACGAATGGCCTTCTAGATGATGTCTTCCAAGGCTACTTTTGAGAGAGAGGGTCCCGCAGGTGATGTAGAAATGTCCAAAAGACATGGATGGTGATGATACATCTACTCACAACCACTAGATTGCCTCCTAAATGATAAATAAATGATTCCCTTGTTGGTTACCGGCTAGCCTTTGCTGCCCCAACTCGAATGGTGTGAGCCAAACTGCAAACCGGATGGATGTGCGTAGACCAAGTGGCTGGATATGCAAACGTTGATGCCTACGAAGGTTACCACCCAACCTATGCTGCCCCTATACGAGAAGATTGGCGAGAGAAACGCCGAATGGGAAATGAAGCAAGATATATCCTTTGAAATGCCCACAAACCTTGGCAAGTCCTCTATATGATGTCTCATGAAATCACCAAATAACTCCTCAAAGATAGAGGCTCGTCTTGGGGCTTCAACTAGATTGTCGTACGATGGAAGCTCTAGATGAATCCTCATCTCTGCAATGAATGTGGCTGCAAATGTAGGCTCGCGATGCCAATGAACTCCCACGGTGGTTGCCTTGGATTGGAACCCTTAGGCTTCGGATTGATGGCTTTCGATTGCTAAGAAGATGTAGTGTGGACCCGAAGTGCTGCCAAAGATTTGTACAAATCAATGACGATGCAATGCCTCTTCTAAAATGTTGGAATTCTAATAGGCTGATATGGATGGCGCCTTCCTTTGTCGACACAGGCCGCTAACAAATCCTAATTCTCGCAATCAGCATCTTTATGTTTCCAATGCATGTCTTAAATGATGCGATCTATCATGTCGAAGAATTTGACTGCAAATATCCACGCTCAAATTTCTTTATGTCGAGGTGGTTGAGCGCGCACACCAAGTCAACTACCCTCTTGCAAGTGCACCACAACTATAACCCCCAGTATACAATGTTTGCATTTCCTATGCTCAAGGCGCACGGTCCTACAACACATACTCAAGCACCAAAGAGGAAAAAAAACTCAAAGATTAGCGCATTAGTGCAAAAGCTACAAAGCTCTGATACCAATGTCAGATGCAGCGGAATTAAAATGATGAAGATCTAGACTTTACACTTCCACACATCGTTACTTCTTCTCTTGCTCGATTGATGATTCTTTTTAGAGAGAGAGATGTGTAGAGGGACAATCCTCCTCAACGAACTCATGAGGCCCTGCAACCTTACAACCATAGTCACAAGGGACGCATTCCGGGACGGGGGACGGGGCTGAAATGGATTTTTAGTGTAAAAAAGAGAGCGACGGCAAGTGGGGACGGAAAAGTGGGGACAGGAAGCCGAAAAAGGGCGTCCCCTGTTACTATGCTTACAACGGATCATCATAGAGATCATAGTGATTAGTGATCTCTCCACCCATCAAATATCTAACGAGACCAACTATGATGGTCTAGACTAGGTTGTGAGACAGAGAGGGGGCCAACAAGGCCATGTAGAAATAGTGGTTTAGTAAACTCAACAAAGAGTTTCTTGTAGCATACACAAAAGATACATAAATTGCTCGCTTTTACAGCATTAGAATTATATGACAAAAACTTTGGGAGGCTAGGTTTCCATACAGATAAACTTTGTCACAGACGTTTCATTGCAAGGCATTTCACCAGCAGAATTAGACATTTCAGCCGTTTTGGCCCTTTCACGCTTCAGACCTATTGAAATGCATTTTGAGGTGATGCTGCTTTAAATACAACTCGTCTGTTCTCCTAGCTATTTAATATATGTCCATAACACCCACCTTAAAATTTCTGTAGACCCATCTAGCAGCCATAAAAGGTGTTACATTTGAATGATCAACAAAGCATAAATAATTGCATGTCTCGACGAACATTATGAATGACAGATCAGATCATCCATACATTATGCATGTATGCACAACGGAGGTCCTAATGTAATGTATGCATGACATTTAGTACATTAACCTAGTTCGCATGTTTCCCGGAGGCAAGAGGATAAGTAGGTTAAGAGTATGTTATCATAATAAATGTCTAACATGAATTGATTATGACATTCCATACATGAAAAAATATAGCTCAGTACATAAAACTCAAACAGATATCTTCATGCTTTGAAAGGAGCTGAAATCTTGAAATATCCTTCAAACATTAGAAAATCTCCACTCCAAGGTTGCTAAGGGCAGAATTTGAACCAGACTTTACAGACTATGACAAAT
Source organism: Adiantum capillus-veneris (assembly GCF_014529385.1). Classification (NCBI taxonomy): domain Eukaryota; kingdom Viridiplantae; phylum Streptophyta; class Polypodiopsida; order Polypodiales; family Pteridaceae; genus Adiantum; species Adiantum capillus-veneris. The sequence continues at coordinate 123,835,860 of NC_140931.1, read as the reverse complement.
GATGGATAGAGTAACAACAGGTGTGCAAAGTAACAATGATGGAAAACCAGCTTCAATCAAAAAAAATAGGTTGTATGCCATTACGATGAACACAGAATTGTTGTAAACTCAACAGAAGATGACATACAGGGCCACCGGAACAATACCTAGTTTTTAACCTCGCATTTGAGAAAACATTAAAAAACTGACACGTTGAAGAAAGACTAGAAGAACTTACGTGGAGTGTAGTATTTAGCAAATGACTCCATTAACTGCTCCACATGAGAGCGTTGAGTTTGAGCCTCCTCCACTAATCTTATCATCCTTGCTACAGCGGAATCTTCAGCCAAGGCCGAAGTTTCAACACAGATATATCCTAACAAAATCCCCAGGAAATTCAGTGGGAAGAAATAGCAGGAACGTTTGAAACTCCTACAGAAACCAGTTTTCTAGCTAAAATTGATTGTTACATACCATCACGAAGTCATTATGCATGCATCCATCCATACATATAATGCATGATGCAGGTAGGCACGCACGTATCTGTATGTATGTACTTCATATGTGACATATGTGTTTACATACATTAATATATAGAAATGTACACACACCCTAGCATGCCTACATACACATATATGTATATCTGTATATGTGTAAACACATACATACACAAATGCATGTGTACACTACACACGTGTGTGCATGTGCACGTGCGTACGTGTACATATGTTGAGGAGCACAAACGTTTGAACTTGAAATTTCTGAATTAATAGCATCACAGCTTAATCATCATCGACTTCAACCTCCATAAAAAGTGATACTAAATTCATAGAGACAAAAAAATGCAATCTCCTTTTACACTCCTTCCACAGAAGCAGCACCTGTCATATTGATGGTACCAGCCCAAACACGAGTACCAGCCTCCTTCTCTACAGGCAGTGACTCTCCAGTTAAGCTGCTTTCATCTACAGCACTCCTCCCAGATACTACAGTGCCATCAATAGGTATTGACTCTCCAGCTTTCACAGCAAGCCTTGTCCCAACTTTGACCTCCGAGACGTTTACCCTTGCACCAGTTTCTGCAAGGATTGCACTCTGGGGGGCTAAACTTGCCACAGAAGATATCGCTAATCGTGCCTGAACATTGACTTTAAAGTCATGATAAGCGAAGAAAGATTTTTCACTAATTTTGATCAATGCACCACAGGCATGCACTAAAAAACAACACTTGAAAGAATAGAGAAATACCCTGTCCGATGACCTTGACTCAAGCCATTCCGCAAGAGCGAAGAGAAACACGATCAGACCAGCTTCTAGGTAGTCACCAAGGGCAATAGAACCAGCAACTACAAAATTCGAGCAGAACAGTGATTTGATATTCAGCTTGTAAAAAGCTTGAATGCATCGGTGTTCCTCTGGAGCCAATAAAATCACTTGCCTGCAATTATCATCAATATATTGATGTCCAGAATACAACGCCGCAGGGCTCTGAAACTTTTCAAAATGATTGGTGGGGCACCCACTGCCACAGCCCCAAGAGCAACCCATTTCAACGGGTAAAATGCATACTGAAACAATGCAATAAGGACAAAAAACCCAGAGGCAAACGTGTAAGGAGAAGGCCATTTGCGTGCAGCCTTCCACTCCCCTGTAACATGGATGCTGGCTTCCAGGTGTGCATTATTCAGCAATTTGACTGGCAATTCAGCAGCAAGCAAACACTTGTATTTTTAATGATGGTAGAATAAAATTGAATATTGTTAGATTCCAACATAAGAGGTCAGGTAGCAAGTATGAAAGAATACATGGGATAAACTGTACCTAGTCTGGCCGGGGGAGTGGCAAAAGCATCGTGTTGCACCGTTACTAATCTAGCCGCAACATTCACATAGACTTCTTGCACTCCTGGGGCAGGCTCCAAAATCTTCTTGACCAAAGGGACTTCAGCAGGACAGCAAATTCCAAAAACATCAATTGCAGTCTTTTGCAGTTTAATTGGTTCAGCATCATTTTCTATATTTATGCTGACATCTGGTTCTTTCAACAAAGGTTGCATTGCATCAAAGACATGCCCTGAAGAATTCTCAGCTGACACAAGTTCGTCAGCTGCATTGGAAGGAAGTGATCTTGTTCTACTATCTGAGGCACCCATTTGCGGAGCCTCGAATTTGAATAAGGCAAAAGAACTAGTCTCCCGGTTCTTAGCTGTTTGATGATGTGGTTCTCCAATCTTTATGAGCCGCCCATGCTCCAACATTTCGCTATCATTTCCAAGAGCATGGCTGACAGCAAATGAACCATCGCTTAACGGAACTAGCCAGTCCAAGTGATCGCCATGTCTGATCTGCTCATGACCACAACCCTCCTTGTGCACGTGCAGCTCTCCTTTTACCTCATTGCGATGCAAGAAGTCTTGACTGTAGCTTTCATCAAGAACCTTAAAACATGAATCTGGAAATTCCCATGGAAATGGACCAAGACCACAACCTGCTGCTTCCATGCACTGAATTACAACAACAAATGTAACGTTAGAGACATAGTTAATATGCATGTCAGAAGAAAAGTTGGGCTAAAATCAGCAGAACTTTCGCATGAATGGACATAAGAGCAATACTGCTTCCAAGAAAATGTCTTCAACGAGTTCGCCATGGTGAAGATGAGCATGAAAGCGACCATTGTTTGGCTTGCAAAATTGCTTGAATTTTTGGTCCTGTATACTCTGACCATGATCGATAAAGCATAATTCAGAGACGTCCACCTCTTGCTGAGGAGGCACAAGGAAACATGACATCTGGTTGCCATGGCGCAACAGAAAATGGCTTGCTTTATTGTGTTGATAAGGCTGCAGGAAGACGAAATGGGCACAAGTTAGACTTGATATATTTGCTCGATAAAGTTGTATGAAACTCATGATTTTGTTGGGTACTGACTAGCTATGATATTTGCCACGGCCACAAGAGGATATTACAAATTGCAATGCCTGTTGCAACAAGTTAAGAAGGAAAGGAGAGAAGCGCCTTTTCTCTATTCACATGAGCAGCGTCTAGCTCGTAAACAGGTTTGTGTGAGTGCGCACGCAAGTGTATGTGCGTGCGTGTGTGTGTGTGTGGGGGGGGGGGGGGGGGGGGGGGCGGGGGAGACGGAGGCGCTTACCATTGGCGATGGTGAGCCGTCCTCCATTGGCGAACTGATCAGAAGGGGCTCTGCGCAAGCGGATGGAGACTCTTCCATGAAATTTAAATTGAAAATAGGTCCATGTCTTAAACTAAAGAAATTAGTAAGTTGACCCGCATTAAACGGCGCATCATAATTTCCTAAGAGCCGAGTCCCGCTGCAGATCAGTCGTAGAGAGGAGAGAGAGAGAGAGTGAGAGAGAGAGAGAGAGAGAGAGTTGTGTGCCCCCCCTCGATGCACCTTTGTCGCCCTCCCTTGTCCTGCTCCTCTTCTCTCCGCCAACAAACTGGCATGTGCACAACATACTGACACACATGTTCTTTCTTACCTGGCAGCTTCTAAAAGGAAGTAAGGACCTGGAATCTTTTTGGATTCCCTTGCCAATTGCCCCTCCCCCCCCAAACCGCCTCTCCTCCAATGTCCCCCTCCAGCCCCATCCTTGCTTGCACCTAGCTCTAACCCCTTTTTCCTCGAGTGCTAACACCACTAGGATATGGAGCAAGTTTTTAGTTGAGAGAGAGAGAGTTTATGGTCTGGCTACAACAACACCAAGAGCAGCTGAATAGAGCAGTGCCACACTCCAGTGTCACACAACAGCGACGTCACTGAGAGATACAGAGAGCTCAGCGCCACAATCGTACCAAGCCTCAACGAGCCATGGAGTGTCTCGACTCACACAATTGCAATAACCCATGCGCACAGAGAAAGGGCCTCTCTGCTTAGAATACTCTAGACACCGCTACCATGCCATGCGTTGATGGAGCTGCCAATGTGTGTGTATGTTAGAGAGAGAAAGAGAGAGACAGACAGATGGGAGACATATAGTCAGCTACATGGAGAGCATGTGTACAGACACTTGTGTGAGAGAGAGAGAAAGAGGTAGAGAGCGACACCTAGAGAGATGTAAACTGAGAGAGAGAATTAAAAGATAGATTTGTGCTTGGTTGAAGTGAATGTGGAGAGCACTTAAACCTTGTGAACTTTTAGTAATGCTACTAATCACCCAGACTTGTTAATTGAGGAATGCAAGGTGTGGCTAATAATTTCTTTTTTCAACAAACCACTTTGAAGTTAAGCATAGTAGGTTTCTACGATCCAAGTTCTAGGGTTGCAAGGGAGCTTCCCTACTGCTCCTCTGGAGCCTCAAAGAATCAATGGGCAGGGAGGACTCGGTCATCCTATGTGGCAGGTTGGAGTTCGGCATGGGATGATGGTGCGGTCGCGGTGCTTGGTGGGCTAACTCTCACAGTGAAGCTGGGTTCCCCTTGGGGCAAGGACCCGATAGCTTTAGCCGATACTCTGGGCTTCACCCGATGCCCTCCCCCTCTCTTTTTGGTTGTAGTGGAGGCCACCCCTCCATGGCCCTATGGGCTGAAAATGCAGCTGGTTGTTCTCATGTTGTTCCCCCCTCGGAGCACTGGCAGGGTGTCTCTTCCTGGTGGCATGCCAAGCCAATTTTGCTTTGTTGGCTGAGGGTGCATGACTCACCCACAATAGCTTGGTGGTTTTTGTTTTGGTGTTTTCTCATAGGCAATTCGGGGTCGTTTGTTGTGGTCCTTTTTTGGCTCGTGGTGTTAGCGGGTCGTTGCGAGACGGACGACTATAGCATAGCTACCTGGCACTAACATAATGTCAATACTCATGGAAGCAACTTGGATGGGGCACACTGACTCTTTGAGGGTGTCAACCTCAATAAGTGAACTTGCAAAACGACATCATCTAATGCACTAGCAAACCTATCACTCTCAAACTTGCCAATTGTCTATGTCCTATATCACCGCACTAAGTTTCATGCCATTTTGGCACTCAAACGAAGTCCAAATGCTGCAAAACTTTAGGAGGAGTTCTAAGACACCTAAGGGCACAATCCTACCAAGTTTGGTCGCATTCCGATGAGGTAATAGAATCACAATTTATCATGATCAAGGTCATGAAACCTCCAACAGAACATACGAAAAGGATTGCCCTATGGCCTAGGAACACTCTCCTATTGTCGAAACGTCAAAAAACAACTATTAATGCACTCAAAACAGTCGATTTAGCTCGGTAACACATTGTCGCAAACAACAACAGAATTGACACTGATTACACTTGAATGAGAGAGCAATAGCCAAGGAAATCAAAATGTGATTAACAGAGCTCAAGATATGATGATTACAAGGTGCGTGAGAGTAGTCGTTCTCAGTCGTACACTCAAACTCAAAAATCTTCAAAGATGATAATGTCCCTTTCCCACTTACAAAAATAAACTTTATACCAAGGGCTTCTTCGCCAATGGCCGGCTTTACAAGGCTTTAACCAAATGATAGACTTTACAACTCAGATTTGCATAGACAGACTCATCAAATATATGATTAAAATCAGAGGGCTTTCTCATAATTAGAAGGCTTCTTTGAAAAATAATGATGGATATTCAAAATTTTAGAGCTCATGAAGAAGGGGTCGATTAGGAGGGCACCCATCTGGTTCGACTTCCAAAATTCCCCCCTTCCTAGTCTTTGCATACCCTTGTGCAAACTCTGTCCTGGTCTGCATCTTTGTCGTCAATTGTCATGTTGTCCTTGTTCCTAGCTTTGGTAGCTGCTTTTTTTCATTGTGATTGTAGGAATTGATAGTAATGCAGTGTGCGCTCTCTAATGTTTGGGTGAGGAGCCTGAACTTTTTAGCCCTTGCTTCAATTTCCACTTTTGATGCTAAATCCTTAAAGGGATTATTCAATAGTGTGCTTTGATAGGCTACATGGCGGGCAGACAAATTTTTGGTCATGGGTTGAAAATTGTATAGTCAATCTCAAAGAACCCCGTCATGAACGCCTTCTCAAATGTCTACATGTATTGAGAGGGTAGGAACATGACCCAAGTGTACATCCCCTTGATCACATCATGGCTTGGAATTTATGTTTTCTAGGTTCTAGCACAAGCCTCTAGTTCCTTCCAGGAACACTTGCCACGGGTGTTCCGTCGATTCAATGTCTTCAAACGTTGTGATGCAGGTTATGAGAATTCTTGAAATCTTCACCAGCATTTGATATAAAAAATTTGGGACATCTCTCATCTGAGTGATGATCCCTTGTAAGGTGTTCACCATGTACTTTTCTAAGGTAGCGAAGTTGTTTGCCGGCTTGGTGGGGACATGATAATTCAACACTACAGGCTGTTTGCTTCGCCATGTATGGAAGCTATCCCAGGATTTCATCCTACACCTTTGCAATCCATTACTTTATCTCATCCCAAGCATCTCTTGTCGTGTCTTAAGGGGCTTCAAAATTGTGTAAACTGCCTGAGTAGAAGTGCTTGGCAGTTCTACTGGAGGTGGGTCTACCCATGTGTGCTCTATTTTTTATGTGATTGGTGTAATAGTAGGCACTACTGTTTGAGCTTGAATGGCACTCATTGCCATGTCTTTCTTTTGTAGCTCTAAGGCATGTGCTACTCTCTGGGCATCTAATTATTCCTGTGGTGCGGCCAGTTGCTCCTGAAGCTGCTTGATTTCTTCATCCTTTTGGGATTGGATAGATCTATGTCCTGCAGTCAGGGCCTCTCGATCATATTTTTCTTTTGAAGTAGTTGCTGGAGTCGATGAAGTTGAATATGGGGTTGGTGTGTCTTGCATTGCTAGAAGCCGTGTGAGTTCTTCACTACACCATAAGATTCTCCAAGCTCATATCCTTTTGCCGTTCTCTTTCAAGCGCCTCTTCCAACCGTTGTTGATTCTCTTGTAGTTGGTTGTTTACTTCATTGTAATTCTGAGCTTCTTGATAATAGTAAGCGAAATCTTTCCTTTCTTTTTCTAGCTCAGCCTGTGAATGTGCTTGTCTGCTTAGGAGCTCCTGAATCTCCATTTATAGTAGCTTGATCATTTATTCCTCTCACTTTCAATACTTCCTCTTTTGCATCTGCTAGGTCCATCTCTCGCAGGCTACTAATAGCCTTTTGACATTGGAATTGTAGCTTTATACGCTCTAGATATACTTCAATGTCAAACGACTAGATGAGTTTACCTCCGGAGACCTTTGATAATTTCTCTTGTACGTGGAGACACCGGTTTCGGTTCTCTTTCTGAAGTGTTTGGTTTGCGCAAGGTGTCAGCTTCTAGATCTTTGACTTTTGGCACTTCATTAGGCTTCTCTTGCTCTTGTTTTTTATCAGTTCGGGGAGCCTGCTCCGTCCTTCCAGAATCTTTCACTTGGCTGTGTTCTTGTATCTCTATAGGAATTTGTTGTTGAGAGGTTGCGGTTTCCTTACTTGCCTTTATCTCTTTGTCCTCATTGACTTGCTACTCCGAAGGTGGCGGTTTTTGACCATTGTTTTGCATCTCAATTGCACCTTGTGACTCTTTAAAAGGAGGAGTGGTTGGTTTGGTGGAGAGCGGTGGCACAATTTTTGAGTGGAGTTCAAGAGGCTCCACCCCCGTCTCCTCCCTTGGTGGCTCCTTGTCATCCATTTCTTTGCTATTAAACCTAGAGGAATCATCCAAAGATTCAAGTTCACTAATGTTTGTTTCCATCTCTTCGCTATCAGATGTCCATCTTCGAGAACTTTGTCATCTTGTTTCTTTGTTATATGCACAATAGAGGGTACTACCACTGGGTCGGACAACATGCTTTGACTTGTGCTTCCAATTGAGACTCTACTTATAGCAATTAGTCTATCATTCCAAGTGCTTGATAGGCAATCCTAGTCAGCACTAGCCCTCCGTTCATGTAAGTCTGTTCCGCTCACTCCTCTTGAGGTTTGCGTCGACTACGTTTTTTAGAATAGAAGTAACGAACCACCCTTTGCTTTGAAAGCCCCATGGCCATTACTATTGCAATGTGCAGATTAGGCTCTATGTACCTTGGCGGATTTTAGACTTTGAGATGTTGGGATATCAACTGTAGTGGTAATTCCGTCTCAGAATAGACCAGATCCTTGTAGGTGAATTTGTGACCTTGCTGCTTGATGAATGCTTTGTCATTATTTGTGGCCTTTGTCTTGAGCGACGGGTTATGGTTTCTTGATGGTAGATGTAAAGCTTGGTTGATCAGATAAGAGCTGATCCAAACCTTGTAGGTGAATTTGTGACCTTGTTGCTTGATGAATGCTTTGTCATTATCTGTGGCCTTTGTCTTGAGCAACGGGTTATGGTTTCTTGATGGTAGATGTAAAGCGGTTGATCAGATAAGACGTTATCCAAACCTTTACTATCCCTCCATCTTTGCCTTTATCTGTGGCCATTGTCTTGAGCAACGGTTTATGGTTTCTTGATGGTACATGTAAAGCTTGGTTGATCAGATAAGAGGTGATCCAAACCTTTACTATCTCTCCATCTTTGTAGGTCAAGGTGGCCTCACTATTATATAAATTGAGCTCATCAGCTCATGTGCTCTCTAAAAATCTGATCCCCATGGCTGAAGTCTGAAGAAAGTGTCCATCTGGAGACACGTGGACATTTCAATAACTTCTTGTTGTTGCTGGTGCAACATTCATAGCTCCTTTGGGAAAATAGTGGTTTTCACCTTGTGCCATCCGCAGCCTCAAATCATCCAATAAAGACATTTGCTAGTATTTTTGCCAGCTCCTCTTCAGATATGTAGGCTTTCTCATTTGATGATATCTCCACCACCTGGAAGGGGGGAGCTTCTCACTGCTTCCTTGGTCGTCTATAAGGCATTCTGTCAATAGATTTGCATGTAATTAGTTCCAGAAGTTGGTTAAAAAGTTGTCGAGAAAGTCGAAAAAAACACAAATTTGACAATAAAGTGAAAAATGAGCATAGCTTATCAAGTCCAAATTTGACCAAACTTCACCAGTGCATCTAGGACAACTACATGCACTAGGTTATGAGGTTACAAGTCAATTTTGACTCGGGGTCATGGATCACGATCCATGTTGGAACACTTATTGAACTTATGATGATACTCTCTGGTAAAGCATGGTTTGGTGATGCTATGGTCAACTTCCTTTTGAATTTGGATCATTGGTTGCCATTTTTTGAAAAAAAAATCTTAGAATTAGAAACTTTTGCAATTTTGGCAAGGGTTTTGAAGTTCAATTTTCATTCATCGTGAATTGGATTCCTAGAATTTTGAGCCACATATGATGGTTCGGTAGCTTTGTTGGTGCTAGCCAAAAATGGACTATCCTCATTAGCATAAGCTACGCCCTCAATTCTCTCACATGGGTGTCTGTAGGCTCCTCATAGTAAGCTGCTGGTGGCAACATTGGCTAACTTATGAGTGACTCGATTGGCTATTCGTACCACACAATGGCCTTGTTGTCATGAGGAAAAGGTGGTTGTTTTCTCAACACAGGTTGCAGTTGTCTCCTCCTTGTGTTGCGTTATTGGGTCCAATATGGTACCTCGGAGGTGGTGGCATCGTTGCACCATTGGAGGTCCACATGGTCTTTCCCTCACATAATTTCGGTTATAAAATCATTCATTAGTATTGTGATTGGTGTATTTCTACTTGATGGCACACCACTTCAACACTCGTGGAGCAATGACTGCTTGTAGCTATTATGGCCTCATATTGGGATTATGTCGGTCCATTTGATTCATTATGTGGATCACCTCTTCGATGATGATTCACATTTTGTGTGATTGGAGTAGGAGCACTACGTTTTGTAGTTGACTCGTTGGCTATAGAAGAGGCATTGCTAGTGTTTGTTTCTACGTCCTCAATTACCTCCCCATATGTCTTGTAGCTATTGACTAGATACAACGCTTACCTAGTGACTTGTTCAAATGTGGTGCATGCTTTCAGGTGTAAGTCCTTTTTTAGAGTTTCGTTTCTAAGACCTTCTATAAAGAGAGCCGATAAGCACTCATCCTGTGGTAACTCTCGCAATGGACATCTTTCGATGTATTGCTTGAAGCGAAGTGAAGCTTCTTTCACCTTTTCATTTTCCTTTTGTTTAAAAGCATAGATTTGTGAAACCGTGTTGTGCTTGATTCCCCTCTTAAAGAATTCCTCGGCAAACTCTAGCAAGAGTTGATCAATATTCAAGAAATATCTAGTGTTTAGTGGTTGGAACCACCATCCCTTCCAATGTCAACCCAAAGCCTTGATACTGCATATGGAAATCCGTGACTTTTTCTCTCCTTAAGACTTGCTTAAATATGGAAACATGTGTGTATGGATCTCTCGATCCGCTATACTTCTTCGGCACACATTTAGCTACTTGAAAAGGTTGCATTTTTTGAGTTTCTACTACCATTCTCATCATTCTAGGTTCTCCTACCATTTCACCTCTCATCTCATACCACTGATAGGTACTCTCGATGGAGTTTGGTCAGTTACCCTTTCCTTTGGTCATGCTTCTCTACCCCCGGTTCTAATATCAGGAAATCTTGTGCTAAAAATCGTGTCTAGAATATCACTACCTTGATGTGTGGACATAGGAACCCTTGAAGTTAAGTATCCCATCGATCGTGGCTTAGAAACATATGGTCGGCTAAAAGAATCTTCTACTCGTTTTCTCAAAGGTCTCACGCTCGTTTGTTTTCGGCCGTGTTGTTTCTGAGACAGTAGGTCTGTGCATGCTAGGGGTAACATAGTGTTGATGGAGTGGTCCCCCAAAGTATGTATATCCCTCAAGCCCGTTACGGCTCACCGCACGAATATCTTCGACCATACTTTTCTTCTACTATCTCTCTCCACTTCATACATAAATACATACAAGCATTTTTGCTCCGTTAACTCCCTCACATTGGCTCGTCACACCGGTAATAGAGAATTTGCTCTCCGTTATCATGCTTATATAAACCCACATGTGTATTTTCGTTGCTAACTGTGAGTAGCCACATGTGTATTGTCAGTGCTGATGTGAGTAGCCACATTTACTTGTCTAAGCCTGGCATTAGGAATGTCTAGCTCTGGCAGCTTTCTCCTCAGGCTCTACATCAACCTTTTCTTGTGCTTGTTAATCCCCATATATCCATAATAAAGGGATTATGCACAACTACAGACATGTACTATGAGCTTGAGCTCACTAGGTCCTCTCTTCTATTTTAACGCAATAACGATCCATACCATCTCTGTAAAGCTTGGCACCCTGCTCATTTTCAAAACTGTAAGTGAAAAGTTTCATGTTTGGTGCTGAATGAGATGGTCCAACTCCCATTTTGGGGTCCTCCTTGAAACTCACATTTTTGAATCCCTCAACCATATAGGTATGAGATCTCTCCAAGTGAACTTGTGGAACGACATCATCTAATGCACTAGCAAGCCTATCACTCTCAACCCTAGCAAATTGCTTATGTCCTATGTCACCACACCAGGTCATCATGCTATTTTGGCACTCAAACAAAGTCCAATGCTATGAAACTTTAGGAGGAGGTCTAAGACACCTAAGGGCACAATCCTAACAAGTTTGGTATCATTTTGATGAGGTACCTAAATCACAATCCATCATGATCAAGGTCCTAAAAACTCCAACAAAACATACAGAAGGATCACCCAAGAACACTCTCTTATGGTCAAAACCTCAAAAAACAACCATTAATTCACTTAAAATAGACAATTTATCTTGCTAAACACATTATCACAAACCACAACAGAATTGACACTGATTACACTTGAATGAAAAAGAAGTAGACAAGGAACATGCTGCAAGTTTTGAGATCAAAATGTGATTACCAGAGCTCAAGATATGACGATTACAAGGCATGTAAGAATAGCTGCTCTCAGGCGTACGCTCGAACTCAAAAACCTTCAAAGATGATAATGTCCCTTTCTCACTTACAAAGATAAACTTTATACCTAGGGATTCTTGGCCAATGGCTAGCTTTACAAGGCTCATACCAAATGAACTTTACAACTCAGATTTGTGTAGACAGACTCATGAAATATTTGATTAAGATAAGAGGCTTTCTCATAATTACAAGGCTCTCGCAAAAATAATGATGGCTATTCAAAATTTTAGAGCTCATGAAGAAGGGGTCAACTAGTAGGGCACCCGTCTGGTTTGACTGCCAACACCTAGTCCTCCTGAGGCAAGGCGACTACTGGTGGCAGTAGTGAAGCTTTGGTGGCAACTCGGGGGTCCTGTGTGACAGGTGATGGGGACGTTGGCTCCTGCCCCTTTGTTGGATTTCTTGATCGTGTCGATTCTGCATGAAGGGCATGTTGGGTTGGGATGTGAGATTGCTCATCATCGTGGCATCCTCCTTGCAAGTACTGGGCTTGGTTGGTGATATTTGGTGCTTGCTACTTGATTTGTATAAGGGTTTGGGGGCTCCTTGTAAAACCCTATGGTCGCTTCTGTACTATTGGTCTTACTTGTGGTGATGTGTGTGTGGGATCCTATGATGCCATGGATCGTTTAGAGCATGGCTTATGATGTAATTTTTTGAGTTTAATGATTCATATACTACTGTCACAATTGTAAGTTCTGCAAAAAAAAAAGTTTCTAGTTGTTTTCGACAAGCATGGAGGACCTTATAGATCTTAAAATCTCTTTTTTTTCATACTCACAATTGTGTGTGGAAAAATTAAATTTGTAAAACATAGTGTCATTACAAGTTCCTCACAACAATCACTGTGCAGGACCCAACCATCCACGAAAAGAATTACAACATTTCCAAGAAAAGCCACTAAGGGCAATAAAAGCTATCATAGACAAAAGGTGCGGCAAAGATTGCCAGTTAGCATGACATTGTTGTAGAGTTTTTTTGTTTAGGCAACACCAATTATTAGGCCATTCCATGAGTGGTTGGTGACCACTGTCATTAGTTTGATTTTGGTAATAATTGACTAATGACACTTCTTTTTAACTCAAGGTATGTAAAACTCAAATGAAATTTGATATATTGTGGTTTATTTGGATTATATTTTATTGACAATGAAATGAAGATTATATAATTTTTATGGTCAGATGATATGGTGATGTGGATCAACAGATCAATGTGTCACATTGGACGCTTTGAGGATGGCTTAAAGTATTTATGCAGACGGCATGCACCGATTATTACTAGAGCAATAATACTTTTGATGTAAGTAGAGTTTATGGATAGTTCCTATTTGGAAGCAAAGTGCATTGTATCTATTTGATATGGTCTTTTCATCTATATATTAAATATGTATAGAAGGAAGAGTATTGCTTTGTGGGGGGTGGGGGGAGATTGTACTCAGTGCTCATGTCACTCATCTTCTCTTCTTATCCTCTCCCTCGCTTGCATGCATAGCACTCAAGTTTTTGAGATGCACATGTCTTCTAGCTCTCTCTCTCTCTCTCTCTCTCTCTCTCTCTCTCTCTCTCTCTCTCTCCTCTCTCTCTCTCTCCCCTCGATGATTTGTGCTTTTCTAGTTATTTTGATGGGCATCATGCTTTTGACTATTGTAGAGGCAATCAACTTAAACTGAGCCACCTCCACATGGGGGATACTTTTTGCGAGCACTTTTTGGAATCAAGCAAGTAGATTCTAAAAATATTCCTCTCCTTCTTTCAGTATTTGTGTGTGTGTGTGTGTGTGTGTGTTGCAAATAAAGTGGGGTTTTGACCCTCTGCATTATATAAAATCCACCATAGGTCCATGTACAAAAGATATGGAATTTTTTTTGAAAGAGAATGAGATCATGGGGGAAAATCCCAAAACAAACCATAAGATAAATAGGGATAAAGATACTCTATTCAAGTAGTAAAATGTAACCATTTGGATTGTGATAAGCCTATACAAGTCTTCCCAAACTCTGTCCACCATAGCTGGTGTAGTAAAAACCACAAAGTCCAGCGTTGTGGGGAATATTTTTTTGGTGAGCACCTTTTTGAAATCTGTCGAGAAGATTCCAAAGAGATTCGTTTCCTCTCTCAATCATCCATAGTTGAGGATCTTCTCCTTATTTCTCTCTCTTGAGACTCCCTCGGCCTCGTCCTCTCTCTCTCTCTCTCTCTCTCACACACACACACATATGGAGTACTGGTACTGGTACTGCTACTACTGATACTGATACGGCTATACTGCTATACTAGACTGGTAGTACTGGTACTGTATATACTGGTACTGGTACTTGTACTTACTAGTACTACGAGACTATACTAATACTAATATTGACACTATACACTATTGGTACTGATATTGCTATACTACTATATTGCTATACTAGTACTAGTAATACTGGAGTTGTACTGGTACTGTATATACTGGTACTGGTACTAGTACGCATGCCACACACACACACACACACACACACACACACACATATGGCTGTGTACAGCGTGTTGCTATTTCCCTAGTATATTTATGTTCGGACTGTTGGCTTGGGGTACCTTAGTGAATAACTCGTTTAAATTCACAACATAATTTTTTTTTGTAAGGTAGTACCTTGATGGTACCTAACCCTTAGATACTAAATGGGTTATGGGCGGGTCCCAGCTATGTAAATGAAGTCATCTTCTGCTTTAAGAGGTGGCTCCCTCATGAAAGGTCTTCGATATTGCGCTCTTAATGCTCTTCTCTCTCTCTCTCTCTCTCTCTCTCTCTCTCTCTCCTCTCTCTTCCCCTCTTTCTCTCTCTGTACATGGCGGCGCTGTTACACCATCTCTCCCCCTCTAAAAGCCGGCCCGCCATACGGCTAGAAAGGAAGGTGGCCACTTGCTCCAAACCCTATAAAAAGGTGAGTTTTACATGCTCACTTAGCATTGGTGTGTGTGTATTTGGGAGAAGTGTTTGTACATTAACTGGACTTGCAAAAGTGTATGTTAAGTGTCAAATCCATGAAAGTGTAGTAAGTGAGGATTTTACTTGCAAAAGTGTAGTGTTAGTGTCAAATCCATGGCAAATGGTAAGGATAAGCAGGCTATTGTGAGTTAGCTGCTCCAACTCAATCTTAGGTGACTTTTGGCATTGAAATGGACTGTTTCCAAATTGTTTGATGGTTGTGAGTATTCCTCATGCATATGCCGGTAGAGGCACTTGAATAGCTTCTTCTGTTGAACTTTATTTCATAAGAGCTTGTAAAGCACAAGGGGCTTCCTATGGTTTTTTTCCCCTTGTAAATGATTTCATCTCTGAATATATGATTAGCTTGACCTTTCTTATTATTTATCTTTGAAAGCAATCTAGTTGGGTGACATCCATAGCATGTGGATACCCATGCATCACCTAAATATGGTACCAATACTAACTAAATGTTGTGTTGTTTCCATGGGCGCAGGTGAGGGTTACCTTCTCAACTATAGTTTTCAAAGTTCCTTGGCTAGAAGATGCGGACTATTATATCTTCTTGCTCTTGATTTAGCACTTGTGTATAAAGATTGTTCTGTACTATGAATGGAATTATACCTCCTTTCATTGACATAGTTTCTAGCGTCTTTTGTGATCTGAAAGGATTCTTTGATGTATTTATTATAGTGTTATTGAAACACATACACACACAATTGTTTCCTTGGCAAACACACTTCAATCAAACATCCATCATTTTAAAATCTCCCTCTTTTTTTTGCCTCTTTCATGTCATACAAGCTCATAATTTGACTCGGATCATTGCACACGCACGCGCACACACACACACACACACACACACACACACACTGTTTCAAACATCATAATCTATGTTGAGAGGATAATGCTACAACCAAGGATATTCTCTATCTCACTCATGTACACTCATACACATGTACTCTCTCTCTCTCTCTCTCTCTCTCTGAATTTTTCCCTTGACAAACACACCTCGATGATCAAACATCCATCATTCACAAATCTTCCTCTTTTTCTTCTCTCTCCTCTGTATCTCTCTCACATATTTCTTTTCTTGGTGAGCACACATATATCAAGGAACAAAACACACTCTAAACATAAAACACATACACACTCTTTCAAATATTTAACACAACACGATCACAGATTGTGATCTCTCTCTCTCTCTCTCTCTTTCACACACACACACACACACACACACAAGGACAAGTATATGCCTAAATCATTTTGCACCAAGATTAATCCTAACAAGTGGAGAGATAGAATGATATTAAACTAAGATAATTCAAGACGACTTTGCGAGTGGTCCAATATCAAAACAATCCAAATCAACTTCACCAGATTCAAAACATGGTGGAATAGGTGTCACAAAATTATCCAAACATGGGGCTTTTTGATCTAGGTTGGGATTGTGCGTTCACGGCTAAGAGCATTTTAGACATCAACTTTGCCTAGCACATGCTTATGTATGAACATGTTTTCATTTTGGCTCAATCCAAGAACTCTAAAGAGAATGAAGTACAAGTACTTACAAGCCAAATAAGGTTTATTCTTGGTCTCTATGTTAGTGAAATCAGGTTATGTGCAATAGGGCTCATCCTTGATGTGCACCTCAGACACCCCCACGTGTCGTCTCCTGCATGAGACTCCACTTTGAAGACTTCATGTACATTGTCTATAATGATTTCTCCTCAATCACCTTAGCATTTAAACAAAGAGCCAAACCAATTTTCTTTGTTGTCTCATGTGAACTAGAAGTATGAAATTTGACTCTTATGCCATTTCTTAGTATTGAACCACTACTACATACTTTTGTTGAAGCGGTAGAGAGTCATCTCCACCCCTGGGAGAGTCTGCATTGGTGTTGCAACCATTTGTTCTTTTCCAATTGACTCCACTTGAAATCCTTCGTCAAGAAATATCTCAAGTTCTTCATCTGTAAGATTTGTTCCAAGATCAACTAGCCAAACTGTTGGTGGAGGAGATGGTCTTGGATCTATTATGATCCCACCATAACAATGAATAACATGGTTGGTACAAAACCAAAACCATTACATGAGTAGACCATTTGGTTTTTCTATATACCCCTCAAAAAAGGTGCAGTCCCTTTACTACATGCACCTATATTTTGTCCACATCTTTTCCCAGCACTGGGGTGCCACTACATGTACACGGCTATATTGGAGTTCTTCTAATTGCCCACATAGCTTTATTGACCTTTTGTTCCAAAACACAAACCTTTGCCTTGTCTTTAGAATTCTCACTCCCATCTACTGTCCCTGAGTCCTCCCTAAAATGATCTTCCTAGGCCTTCCACGTGATGTGCAGTCACATGTTTTTGCATTGTACTCTGGTCGATGTGTCAATTCATCCTCAACATCAATCACAATCAATGGTCCTCGCTTTTGCCAAACGGTTTCTTTGTCTCCTTCAAGATGAGCACGAGCCTTGTACATGGGTGTTCTAGATGTAGCCTCATTTTTTACTCTTATCACTTGTGTTGGACTAGAGGAAACTCTCTGCTTGAGTCTCTCTAATGAAGGACCCTTAATTATAGCTTGAAAGTAAGAAATGCCTTCGTGCTTTCTAAGTTGCATTGCCAATTTTGAAGTACATGCATCATACAATGAAATTTTTTGGGATCCCTCGCCTTTAAGCCATCTTCCATGCTTACTCTTGATCAAGTTGTTCTTGAGTGTTAGCCCCATTGCTACTTCTCTCTACTGCTGTCATGATGTCCCTCGATGTGCAATACACATCTCCCATCAACTCAACAAAGTCTTGCGAGATTTTTTTTCCATGCAATTCCATTGTGCCACCATTGTCGAAGGAGACAAACTCTGCTATAGTTGCCTCTCTAAAGCCGCCACTTTTTCACATGTCTTGTTGTGTGTGCCACCATGCTTTGCTTCCAATGAAAAGGCAATCGTCTCAATGTTGTAGAAATTGTCTTTCCTACCATAGAACTACTATATTCCAGTTGGCTTGAGCTTCGTTGTCCATAAAACCATGGAAATCAGCTCTCTCATATCCATGCCCCTCCATAACTTCATTTTATTCACTACCGCAAATTTCTTCCATGTCCTCCTCTTTCATCTCACAATTGCAATAGTGAGAGATCGCATGCTATAACTAAGACATTCATATTAGTATACATATTATTAGTCATTTTTAAAGATACGTCAAACTTGAAAAATATGTTCTAAAATAACGAACCTTGGACATAACATGGCATGCCATGGTCACCCAATTCACCACTCATGAGTGTGATTGAGTGTGATCAAATTGCACCCAAGCATGTCGAGATCCCAGTTCCGCTTCGTCGCATCCAATAACCATCCAATCCAAAGGTAGCCCAACCGTAGACATCTTGAACACAAACACCACTTTCTTTTGCTCCTTGCTTGGGAAACCTGCTTCTATGAAAAAAATCATACATGAAATCCCTTTTTGCCGCAACAAAGAGTCACACTGAAGCTCTCCTTCGTTGTCCCATGTCTTGTTGCACCACAACCTGCAAAACCTGTATTACAAAATTTAGCTACTTTAAAATAAGATTGCACAAACAAGTAATCATCCTCACAATCGTCCTCCACTAAGGGCCCTTGTTTTAGTAACATTTACAAATTCTTTCTCATCGCCAAGTACATGGGAGGGTCCCCTTCTTGCATCAAATTTGTTGTCACAATTTTCTTTGCCACACACATTCATACTTTTTGTACCATGTCTGTCTACATTGAGGACTCATGCAACCATTTCTTTGGTTTTATCAGTAAGTCCTTTGATGTACCATCCCTTATGTCATGCTGATGATTTCCTTGATGTACCATCAATCTGTTCATGCTTCTATCCCATGGTATGCCATAATATACAAAGCAATCACATGTATGCAAACAAATGGGTGCTGTCCACATAGTGGCAAGTAAGTTTCCTCAAGTCCATCACAAAACTCGCCCATACATGGTAATTTTAACATACTACCATTGAAATGCGTCGTGTTTGACCTCCCAAAATTAACCAATTTGGGACAACTTTCATAGAGACACTTTTAGGACACCTACATAATGGCTTTTGTGACACACTCCAAGAAATGCGATGTTCGAGATTTGTAGTATGATCCATTGTGTGGATCATACTTATGTTCCATATCTTAAGGTCATGGAAACTCAAACACCATGTTACCATTGTACACCTTTGAATTTTTGACACTTGCTTGGTTTCCACCATCTTTGAAAGAAGCTTTGTCAAGGTGTTGGGCTTCGTCATTGAGTTAAAAAAAAGAAAAATACGATTTTTTCTCCGTACCTCGGTAGAGTTTTGCAATTCTTGCTCCCTATAAAGTTGTTTCTTGCTTGGGTAGTAAGGTCGACTAGAGGAGTAGCCATGCCATTTGAATTTGAGACTATGTTACCTTCAACACCACCATATGAACTTTGTAGAGATAAATTTTTCCACAACATAAAACTCCTCTCCTATGTGATTGTTTATTTTCTCTAGTGGCACTGTTAACTGTTGGCTCTCAACCATGACAATGGTATGTAGAGCACTAAATGTTTGTAGTGCAACATGCTCTTGTAGATATCTCCCATTGGTAAAGCATTTCAATGGTAACATTGGTTAAGGCATTTTATATTAATCCTAATAATTATTAGTATTATTCAATATTTTTAAAAATCCACATTAAATTATTTCAAAAAATTTGTATTCCATTACCTAGAGAGATAGTTCTTTTGGACGCATAATGTCGTTGCTCAACAACATTATAAAAAAGAAATTGGAACCTCTAACGCATAAAAAATAGTCCCATCCATGTTACAAAAAGATCTTGCGTGTTAAAAACCAAGAAGAAACCACTACAAAGGTAGCATTTGCCAACCAAGAGAGCACAAGGCAAAACTATGATTTGGCGATGAAAGAGACTGAGAACTTTTTTGTGTGTAAGGGATTGGAGATAGCGATCTTAGCCAATCCCGAGAATGGAGTGGAGTTTTTTTGAACATGCATTTAGTTTGTGGTTGGGGAGATAAGGGTTGCAAAATGATCCCCTTTAGAGTGTTCGAGGTTGCATGGGTGCACATTAATCTTGTGAAGTAAGTGTTATTTGCTTTTGAATGCACTATTTTTTTTTAAATTGTCAAAGATGGTGTCCAATGATACATTGCAAAAAATTTTGCTTGGTTGATAGTGACCAAAGGCATCTATTCCGAGAAGCCATTCTTGCAGTGGTTGAAAATGCATGTTTATTGGTGGTAGCTAAAAAGGTGAGCGTAGTAACATTAGAGTACGGGATCATATCTAGTATTACAACATTACTAATGCTTGGAGTGTAGGGGTGTTTTGAGCTTGGCGGAGAAGATGGAGGCAGAGAACTCCACAATGAAGAAGTCACACGTACACGCCACATGCAATTGTGGCCTGTCTCTTGGTGAGGCAATGCAGTCTATTTGACAAGATAACTTTGGCAAGGATTTTGTGATGTAGAATCCAACCATACGAGCCACAAACAACATAGAGGAGCATCTGCATTTTGCATGAACTGTTTGAGGCTTGCTACACAAGTATTGAACTATAAAGGTTTATTAGGATGTATGATTCAAATTGTGTGTTTTGAATAATGGAGTTGTTCCTCTTGTAATTTGTAGATGGCGGTTGGGTGCCCTTAGGTCAAGTCTTTGTAGTCCATACCCCGAGCATCCTAGCCACACGTGGGTATAGTTTGAGAGAGAGGAGAGTGGGATCTATCCCAACAATTGGATATACAAGCTCCATGATAAGGATACATGGAGAGATCTCCATGGTTCTTGGACTATGTGGATGGTTTTCCCGAAAACAAATTCTCTCCATGGTTCTTGGACTATGTGGATGGCAAGTTTCCCAAAAACAAAGCCGAAGAATACAACAGTAAGTTATGTTTTTCTTATACAACTATCATGGTTTGGTTTGGTATAGTGTCCTCACTATTTTTTTTGGATTTGCAGCATTACACACGGAGGCTAGGGAAAGGGAAAAAGAGGAAATGTCACCATCAATCAGCCTCCCATCGATGCCATTCCCCTAGCATGGCCAAGGGAAGTCCAAGCCCAAAAACCATAGCTGATGGACCTACACAAGGTAAGAAGAGAGAACAACTAGTCATCGAAGAATTTGAGGAGTTTTTGGAAGAGCTTCAGAGTGAAAGGAGCGAGCAACAAGGTGGCGAGCCAGATTATGAGCAGGGATTTCGAGAGGCACTTGGAATCATGGAGGTCTAGTCCATCTTAGTGGTTTGAAATCTTGGGTTTGATGCAAACCATATCCGTCGCTACTGGCAAAGCAAGGGCAGCCACCCACTTTCGGCGAGGCCACTTATTTTTTCTTTCTAGTAGGTAAAAAATGCAACCACAAACCAATGTTTTTTTTAATAAATTTAATGGTTCTTAACATTGGATTAAATTTTGGATGTGGTGCAATTTCGGCTCACTCTAACGCAAAAATGGTAGAAATTGTGAGTGTCGGAGTGGTTCCCATATATCTTGTAGTACTTGTTGAGATAGACCATCTACGAAAGGCGTTGGTGGATCCAAAATTCAATCTTGAATATTGATTACTTCTAAGAACTTATTCTCTATGAAATGGCACATCAAAACTTGGTACTTGTTGTTCTTACTATAGTTTAATTTTTTATGAGGATCGTGTTGGGGATGTTTAACTATCCTTGGTTTGAAGTCAAGTTAATTGAAGAAGTTTTATCTTCAAGTGAGATTTTCTCAAATATTATATTTTATTTGAAAAGTGTTTGAAGGACATGGTGTGAATGGTCTTGGAAGTAAAGTCACCAAGGGTTCTTTATAAATTGCCAAAGAATCACTACTTTCATTCATTTGCAAGTTTCTATATGTTTTTTTTACACAAGTTACTCCTTTAGTCTTCTCACATTCTCACATTTACCATGCCGAGGAGAAACCACAGACAATGTGATCAATGTGGGCCACCCACACAACGCGGGCATGGCCCTCAACATGGTCCCCCCCCCTTGTTGATCCCATCAACAATGTGCATGCTAATGACATTCTTAACATTGTTGATGCGGTGAATAATATATTCACAGCACAAAGTGCATGCAGCTACACGGAGGCTTTCCACGCAGTCAATGAGGCCACAATGTCCCTGCTCAATGCCATGTATCAGCTTGATTTAAATGCACATTCAACCGCACTCGACATTGAGCAAGTTGTCATTATTGCCACCCGACAATGCAATCATGTTTTGAGGGGACATGGTTATTGCACCCCACAAGAGTGTGCAGTGTTCGAGCGACACGTGGAGACTTGGGTAGAATTATGGATGACATACATTGTTGTGTAAGGTCAAGTGAATGGAGCGACCAATGACAACAATACAACACTAGCAATGAGGACAACTAGATTCCCCATTGTAAGCTAGTGTTAGAGCAATAAGTCTGTGAACCCATATGAGTTTCTTGAACTATTTTGCTTTGCTCCATATCTATCTCATTGTAGTTGTTGTTTTAAGATGTGTACTTTCAACCATTTTAATATTACTCTATATGGGTTTGTTATTGCATCTTTTCAATGTTGTTCATCCATTGATTTTTGAGAGGACAAAGTCAATTGTGGATTGTAAACCTTGAAATTGGCTTGTTGCAAATGATTTGTGTGCATGTATCATTGTCTGATTGATGACTAATCTTGTTGCACGACATATATTGTGATTTTAAAAGAGTGTGCGTGCTCTAATCCGGGTATATTTTTTTGTTCGTGTATACGAGTTGGATTTATCAGGACAAAATTTGGATTGGATTATCTTAGATTGTAAACCCTTAGAATTGGATTGTTGAGTCGGGTGTATGCCTGCATGTGCGTGTGGCCCGCGTGTGGTGATCAAGCTTGTATATGAGTGTATGAGTGTACATGAGAGAGGCAAAAAAAAAGAGATCTCTAAATGATGGATGTTTGATCGAGGTGTTTCGCCAAGAAATAAATTCAATGTGTGTGTGTGTGTGTGTGAGAGGTGAGAGAGAGAGAGAGAGAAGAGAAGAGAGAGAGAGAGAGAGAGAGAGAGAGAGAGAGAGAGAAGAAGAAAAAAGAAGAAGAAGAAGAAGAAGGAGGAGGAGGAGAAAGAAGAGAAGAAGAAGAAGAAGAATAGGAGAGAAGAGAATTTTAACATCGTAGGAAACTATCATAAGAGACCTTAAAGATCTATTCGAGAAGAAGAGTTGAACTCAAGACCTGTTATTCAAGAGGGAAATGGCATAACCAATCTACCACATTTGGATGATAGAAATGTTATACCATTTTCCTCTCTTTTTAGTGCCCCCCCCCCCCCCCCCCCCCCCCACCCCCCACACACACACACACGCACCTGTGTGTGTGTGTGTGATGGGTTCGAAGGCAATAAGCTCAAGGTGGCTTAAAGGTGAAGGCAGCCATAGCTCAGACAGTTAGAGAGAGAAGACTACACACCTTTTGAAAAGTGGACTCAACACACAAAAAGCTAGTAATACTTTTACCATAGGGTATATACAGCATAGCTTGGGCTTTATTTATGAATAAAGCTGGAGTGGGTATCCGGCTCATAACTCTCCATGTAGCCCTTCTTAGAAGCTTACAACTCATAGGACAAATGACAATAGCAAAGAATATGCACATCTAGAGGTTTCCCATAGTCGCTGAAGAAGAACATGCCTATCTCAACAATCCTCCCCTTAGGCATGGACTATACTGAAGCAAGCTGGGTCGAGACTCAATGCCACACAGGCAAGCAATCACACAGACTGGGGTAGTCACACAGACTATGGCAGTCACACAGATTAAATCATGGTCTTAAACAGACATGGTGTCACACAGACTCAAGGATTCCTCCCCTTCAACATGCTCTCAACATGAAAGGCAAAGGATAACCATATCTATAACTGTCAATGTCTACTCTTAGTAGCACCTCCCCTCACTCCTAGTCATCTTCATCATTTGATATGATTTGTTGCTGCCACCGCTGCAGCCTGTGCATATTTTGTTGACGATAGCTTCACCTTTGGTTCTCTTCTTGACAATGACATTTAGCATACATAACATTGTGTGAATGATGTCACCACAAGGGATTCTTTCGAGGAAGGTCTTACCTCCCGAAATAACTGGGGCAGTGTCTAGTCCTCTCACATCTCTTGTATATAGTTTTGGTAGACATAATGAAAGGCAAGGCTTTGTTATCATGCCTTGAGTGTAGGAGAAAATAAAATGCATAATAAAACGAGAAGTATGCAATGCTTTTGTACATATGCAAAATATGCTTGTGCAATGCTTTCGAAACGATTGAGACTTGAGAAAATGTGCAAAGTCAAAAGGTTTCAAAAAACTTTGAAGCTCGATTGTGTGCCTTGAGTGGAAGCTTTTAGCCGTGCGTACTTTGAGAATTAGACTTTGTAATTTTTGAATGCCCAATGCAAGGCTGTGCAATTTGTAGGTGGGTCTGAGAGCGACTTGCCATCAAGTTCACGGGTTGAACACGGGTTTGATTATGTTGGCTACAAGGGTGGGGATATCGTTGTATTATGATGAGGCACGTGAGATTGGACGAGCTGTGCGTGGGTATGAGGGCTTATTTATCATAAAAGGTTACAATGCATTAAAAAAAAATGAAAGCTTGCAAAATTTGTCGATTGCAAAACAAGCAAAAGCCGTCCAAGGGGCAATGAGAGTATCTTGGAGCTATTCAATGAGCAGAAACTGCAAGAGGGGGCGCCTTCATGCTGTGATTGCATCCACGAGGTCCGATTGGAGGAAACCATCGTCGATCAACAACGTGTGTGTGTGTGTGTATGTGTGTGTATCAAAATAATGCTGCAGTAGAGCTTCGAATTGCATTGGTTTGCATTTGTCTAAGCTAGCACTACGGTAACTTAAGACTAAGGGTTGCCCTTCTTGTTGAATGTTTGCCGTAGCCTATGAGTTTCTTGTCTAGCTCGCTTTTACTGTAGCATGATGCACTATTTTCAGCTTTGCTTGTAGCTTTAATTAGGAGCTCCCTTCAATCTTTCGCTTGCCAATTCAGTGCTACCCTCAATTTCTTGATGGAGAGCTCCAAGCCTTCAAGGCTCTCTTAGTGTTTTTTTGCTCACGGGTAGCTTGATTTCTTGCTGCAACTACACACACTCTCCCGTTCGTATTTGTTGGCTTTATTGGCCACCGATTGCTCCTCAGATTGGTTGATTTTCCACGAGTTTCCCCCAACC
Source organism: Adiantum capillus-veneris (assembly GCF_014529385.1). Taxonomy (NCBI): domain Eukaryota; kingdom Viridiplantae; phylum Streptophyta; class Polypodiopsida; order Polypodiales; family Pteridaceae; genus Adiantum; species Adiantum capillus-veneris. Next base: position 123,810,800 of record NC_140931.1, on the reverse strand, counting down.
TGCAAAGCTCAAGAGCTCTCTGCTTTACTGCTTTTGATGAAGTGCCGAGATCTACCTTACTTTGAGCTAGTAGCTCTGCTCGCTACTGCTCGACACTCTCCTTGGTACAATTCCTTTGCTCTCCTACTAGTTGCCGATTGCCATGCCCAATTGGCTGATTTTGTGTAATTAAGGGGCTTGGTTAGTAGCCTTAATTGCCTTCAAAACAAGTGTGTGCTTGATGCAAATTGGACAAATGGGTATTCTAAGGATTGTGTGCGGTATTGCTAAGCTAATGGCGGTGCTAACCGGCTCTGATACCAGTTGATGGGTTCGAAGGCAATAAGCTCAAGGTGGCTTGAAGGTGAAGGCAACCACAACTCAGACAGTTAGAGAGAGAAGACTACACACCTTTTGAAAAGTGCACTCAATATACAAAAAGCTAGACTTAATATTTTTAGCATAGGGTATATACAACATAGCTTGGGCTTTATTTATGCATAAGCTAGAGTGGCTATCTCGCTGATAACTCTCCAGGTAGTCCTTCTTAGAAGCTTACAACTCATAGGACAAATGCCAATAGCAAAGAATATGCATATGTAGAGGTGTTTCCCATAGTCACTGAAGAAGAATATGCCTATCTCAACAGTGTGTGTCCTAAAAACTAATATCTAACCAACCCAAATGATTTTCTCATATTAAACTGATCACTTAATGTGGGAGAATAAACGGGAACAAGGTTAAGATATAGACATGTGCTTATAGATCTATCTCAACACGGGGCCAATGGTAAAGGAGCCCAAATGAGAGATGGTCTATCAAAGAGCAAGGCTAACCAATGGAGCATAAGACCTTAGGGTTAGCTTCATTGAAGACCTCCAATAATGTGTGTAAAAGTCCTTTGACCTTAGGTATGACCTTAGGTAAGCTAGGGCTGAGCTTGAGGCGCGGGAACCCGACCCAGCTCGAGGTGCTTATCTTGCTTGTCATGCTTGATGACTAAGGTGATTGAGGTGCTTGAGATGCTTGAGGTGCTTGACATGCTTGAGATGTTAGGGTTGCACTTGAGGTGAGAACCCAACCCAAGCTTAAAGTGCTTAAGGGCCAAGCTTGTGGTGGGAACTGGGCCTATGCACGAGGGGTTGAGGTGTCAAAAAGTCAAAGATTCAATCCCTACAAGGAGGGGCGAGCCCTACATGAGGGGGGATGAGAGAGAACACCCACACACTCACACAAGGCATGCATGGTACAAAGAAAGCAAAAGGGACACTTGTCAAGTTCCTCCTCATGTTGCCCTCATTGTGTGCCTGAAGGCTATTGGTTGGCCACCCAAGGGGTCCAATGATAATTTAGGGATTTAATTAATTGATTTTGCATTTATCAAGTCCTCTCTCTCAAAGGGGAAAGGGGGACACTTGTCTCAAGGCTACCCTTGCTGCTTGTAATGCCTCCTGCTTGGCTAGGCCTGGAGGGGTCCAATGAGCTTCAAGCATGAGCTACAAGGGGGGGTCGACCCAAGCAAGCTAGGGGGTTGCTTAGGGGTATAATCACCCACACACACTCACAAACACTCTCATTGTGTGCTATGCAAAGTGCAAGAGCTCCCTCTCCTAGCGATCTTATCCAATCCCGAGAATGGAGTGGAGTTTTTTTGAACATGCATTTAGTTTGTGGGTTGGGGAGATAAGGGTTGCAAAATGATCCCCTTTAGAGTGTTCGAGGTTGCATGGGTGCACATTAATCTTGTGAGTGAAGTAAGTGTTATTTGCTTTTGAATGCACTATTTTTTAAAATTGTCAAAGATGGTGTCCAATGATACATTGCAAAAAATGTCGCTTGGTTGATAGTGACCAAAGGCATCTATTCCGAGAAGCCATTCTTGCAGTGGTTGAAAATGCATGTTTATTGGTGGTAGCTAAAAAGGTGAGCGTAGTAACATTAGAGTACGGGATCATATCTAGTATTACAACATTACTAATGCTTGGAGTGTAGGGGTGGTTTGAGCTTGGCGGAGAAGATGGAGGCAGAGAACTCCACAATGAAGAAGTCACACGTACACGCCACATGCAATTGTGGCCTGTATCTTGGTGAGGCAATGCAGTCTATTTGACACAATATCTTCCTTAAAGCTGACACAATATCTTCCTTGCTTGTTAATCCTTGCCTGAGACAAAGGCCGCAATATCCTAAAACACTTTCGGCCCATTTATCACCAAAACTATGGATTGCTACTCTCTGTTTACAAGAATACATTTGTGGGCATTTAGGGCTATAGGAAACTGCCAAAACAGAGCTTAGCGCTCTACACTTCTACATCTCCGTTGATGCATAGTCCGTATACTTGTTGTGGATGACCCTAATCATCTTTTCATTGAAGCTTGGGAGCTAATGTCACAGGGCGGTGTCCTTTGAGTCACCCTCCATGTGAGATCCACCTTTCTGTTGGGCAAACTGATCAATCTCCAAAGCGAACTGCAAAGAAACAATGTCGGATTATGATTCTAAAAACAACAATTAGAATTGAAAAGAATGAAGTACTTACTAGTGTCGCATCAGTGCGCACAAGGGTTCTTGTTGGTTATGTCAATTGTGCCAAGATCAGTGCACTCCGAGCACATGAAATGTTTGTGGGGAGCGAAGCTACTCTCGGGACACTCTCCTAGAAATCTTTCTCCTCATCAATGGTTTGTAGAGCTACCGCCACGAGGGAATCCATGGAATTATGTCCCTCTGGCAAGGCTAACGTGTTGATGAGGGAGCAGAGGAGTAGTCCACTTAGAACTCGGCCTTTTGACTTGGGTTCTCTATATCACGAACCCAACATATATTGCAAGAACAAAGAGGGCTTTGTATTGATGCATTTCAAGAGAGTGGGTAATGTCGTCAAAGAAGAAATTCTTGACCATCCACTATAATTAAATGCAGGGTGCGCAAGAGCAACCATTAGGATCTCATCTTCGACATCCTCCCCTTCCAGGTCTTGGTCAACATCTTCTGTTAAGTATGGAGCCTGATTTACCCTTGTAATTTTCTGTGGTAAAAGCTCACATTTGTAAGGCCCCCATTATGAGGAGAAGTCATCGTGCGTGAAGGAAAATCACTCAACGGAAACCAAAATTTTCACGGCCAAGAATCAGGGGCAACTTTAGGGGCCTCGGGGCGGAAGCCCCCGATACTTTTTTTTTCCCTCGCCGGAATATTATGGCCGGACGGCGGCCGAAAAGTGGTCGGAAAACAACCGTCAGTTGGCCGGTGTGGCCGGTAGTCAATGGCCGATGGCCGGTGGTCGGAAGTCAATGGCCGGTGGCCGGTGGCCGAATTCAAAAGCGGACTTGTCGTTCTCAAGGGCGGCCACACATGGGCGGATTGGAGGGTCCGATTTGGACTTATTCGCACAAGGGCGCTACACATGGCTGCATCTCATAAGAGAGGGCAGCCCTTTTGGCCTATAAAAGGAGGCCATTTCTACACACATTCAGAGTGAAGTTGATGCAACAAGGTGAGTGTGAGGTGGTGAGAGTGAAGCAAGGTGGAGCTCCATTAAGGGTATAATCCCTTTGTAAACTACTTCTTGTTTTGAAGTACTAAAGCCATTGAGTGGCTGCTTTCCCGTGGACGTAGCCCACATTGGGTGAACCACGTATATCGTGTGTACTCTCTCTCTCTCTCTCTCTACTCTATAATCTCATGTATGTAAATCTGTCTCTCTCCATTAAGTAATCTACTCAATTATCTATTTAGCTACGTCTTATTTCCTAACAACTGGTATCAGAGCAAGGTTTGTTCGTAGCTAAGTTATCTCAAGGAAAGGATTCCTTGAATTGAGTGGGAGTTATGGTGGAGGAAGGGATGCTCAAGATTGAGAAGTTCAACGGCAAAAACTACCAACATTGGAAGATGCAGATTGAAGACTATCTCTACCAGAAGGACCTCTATTTGCCATTAGACGGTCTTGCAAAGAAGCCTGCAACGATGGCAGATGAAGCATGGATTGTCGTTGATCGAAAGGCACTGGGAACAATCCGGTTAAGCTTAGCGTCAACGGTGGCCTTCAATGTTTCAGAGATGAAGACCACAGGACTTGATGAAGTCACTTGACGACTTCTACAGAAACCATCGGCATCCAATAAGGTATTTCTTATGAAGCGCTTGTTCAATCTAAAGATGGCAGATAATGTTCAGTTGCAGAACACCTGTTGAGCCAGCAGAGGATCACACCCACATTTTTGCTCACACTCATAATTTTGTAACCATTGATTGTAATAAATGTCTTTCCGACATTAATTTTGATTTGAGCCATTCATTAAGTAACGGGACTCAATTGAGTTTCCAGCTTGTAATCCCGAAGTAATTTCACTTGCTGATGTAATTAGTTAGAGATGTTCTCACCTCCAAGGCTGAGGTATATAAGCCAAAGTTTTTGTAACCTAAGGGGAGATTATTAATCAAAGTGAGTTTTTTTTTGGAGCGCCGTGACTGTGTCTGAGAGAGAGAGAGAGAGAGAGAGAGTGAGAGTCTTATCTACTTGCTACGCGAGCTACGGAGCCGCCATTGGAGAAGCGACACCGCCATTGTGTTAGCAACGGCGAGAGCTACGCACAGATACCAAGAGCGCTATCGGCTTCTATGTGTGGTAAGTTCCTACGAGCTTCGGTGTGAGTTTTCTTCCAACTCGTGTGTCGGAATGGAGCGTGCAGCATATCTATAGAACCACAACGAGTAGAGCTACACATTAGTACCATCGGGTCAAGTTTCGATCACCTGTATTTTTCGGCATGTCTTCATACGCGTTTACCGCACAGAGTGGTTATAGGTTGATTTTGCAGTTCAAGTCTTTAGGGTGTTGTTCTTACTAGTGTATAGACTTCCCCTTGAGTTTGAGATTGATTCAATGATTCTAGATCTGTTTCGTATAGCATTCGTTCGTGGAAGGATTTCAGTCACTTGCGTATTTTAGAACTTAGATTTGATTTCCTTAGTAGTGATTGTCATTAGAAGGTCGAGTAGGTGATTTGACACCCACCTAGTTGTTTCCATGCGCCTGCGGGTCAAGCTCCGTCCTCGTCTGACAAATTCTGTTGTTGGTTGAGTTCTCGCTATTTAGCTTCCGCTAGCGGCGTAACCGCCTTAACATTTGGCGTCGTTGCCGGGGACGAGAGCCCTAAGTAGGTGACCTTAGACTAATCCTACGAGGTGAGTCGTATAAACTACTTTGTATACTTTAGTTAGAAAAGATCTAGGAGTGGTGGACTCCGAAGATCTCGAGAGATACTAGGAAGTGGGGTATTCCTGGTCTTCCGTGTTGACAGTATTTTTAGTTTAGCTTAGATTTGTTTGTTGTTTTGTTGGTGTTGAGTAGTTGTTGATAGAAGAAGAATTGCTAGTCCGTGAGTGGCAGTGGATCTCTTTAAAATCACAACTACCAAACCCTTTTATGATTAGGAATAGCTTAGGTAGGACTTCATTTGATCCTGATCTAGAGCTAGTAATCATTGGAGTATTTGCTTGATATGTTGATTGCATGTTAGATCACTAAACCGTCGAGTTAGTAGTGAAACTTGCAATAAACAAATGAGAGAAATTTCTGTGTATCTGGGAGTTGCTGAGCACTTGAGAAAGCTTTAGGAAGGATTCTGTGCCAAAAAACTGGAAATCTGCAACTTTAGACATCATACGCGTATGATGTCTAAATGACCAAACAGAGACCAAAACAGAAATTTTGACTTTACCAGAGTGTTCAAAAGGGGGTTTATACCCTAATTTTCAACTTAAAACAAGAGCATTAACACTCAAAGAAACCCAAAAAGACAAGCCGGAGTCCAAGAAACGCAAAGAACAGGAAATTTTGGATTCAGATCTTGTTTTTACATTCAAACCTGACAAAAACACTTGAAACTCAATTATAAACATTGGAGAAGGCTTAAAACCAAGAATAGTCAAAATTTGGGACAAAAGACATCATACGCGTATAATGTCTTTTAGCACATCCACTGCTTATTTTTGATATCTGACCTGACAAGATTGTTACAAACACTGTAGAAAGCATAAATATCAAGTCTTGACCCAAATTGATGAAAAAGACATCATACGCGTATGATGTCTTTGACCTAATTTTGGACATATTTTGATACTTTGCCAACACAGATCCATTGTAATAGCTGTCTAGAGGTTATATTTCAAGTTTCATCCCATTTGGATCACAATTGATCCAAAACAAGTCAAAAGCGGAAAATTGCCAAGAAAAGCCTAAATTAGCCATAACTTCTCAAACAGAGTTCAAACTGAATTTTGTGAGTGGACAGAGCATAAGGGGGCTACTGAGAGTGAGCATAACCAAAATAGTCCAAATCTGTGAAAAAAAGACATCATACGCGTATAATGTCTTTTTCAGCATAACTGCAACAAAATTCTCACTTGATGAAACAAAAGTTGTCCAACTGACAAGATTAAACAATTGACCAAGTATCAATCAGTTTGGATCAATTCTGACCACAAAAACTTGGGAAAACAAATTGCCGAGACGGAAAAGTTAAAGTCCTTTAGGGGAATTGATGAATTTGAGATCGGGCAGGAATCTCCAGAATAACCAACCAAAACAAGGGAACAAGCAAGTGTCATATTAACCGAGGGAAGTGTAAACCAAAGTTGGGTGCAACCATTAGAGCCGATCTTTGAAGGAAGTGTTTCTGATACTTCTTCGGAGAGATCTTACGAGATTTTCACCGAACACTTGGAACACTTGAACCTGAACAACAGAGAAAATATGGCAGCAGGATCATCAAACCCTTCCGCCACAATGAAGCTATTGTTTATAAAATACCAGTACGACAATGAGCAAGGTGCCAAGATCTACAAAGATGGAATGGACCGCTATTGTGTAAAGATAGAAGATAGACCTAGTGAGTTCAAGGACTTAGTGCCTGTGAGCTATAGCGGAGATAGATATCTAGATGATGAGGGTACCATGTACTTGGTAGTCCTAAACCCTAACATTGTGGACAAGTGGGGATTGATGGGCACCAAAGCCAAAGTAGATGAAGAACTTGAGGAGAAAGCACCAATAATGAACTTCCCTGATGCGAGGTTAAGAAGAGAGAATGAAACTACAAGGATCAACACTGATAACATCTATGTGGGGCTATACAAATATAATAATGGGAGCAAGATCTCTATTATAGATGTGAAGAACCCTACACCGGAGAGTTGACAGATCAAAAAAGACTTTATGTCTTTACCTACACAGGGATCGGAAGTGAAAATTGCCGCTTACGACAAGTATGGGAGGCAATACTCAACAATGGGCAAGAAAGAATTAGAAGGATATACATACTTTGGGGACCACTACATCAGTATTATGTTACTTCTAGCTCACAAAGCCAGCACCAACAAATGGAGTGCAAAACCCAATGACAACAGGAGGACAAAGAACTCAGGCTGCTGACTCTTTCAGTCAACCTCAGTACTCGAAGCCCGGACCAATGGGATCATTACATTCCAGAGAGTCAATGGATACGAATCGAGGTAGTGCAGTTCCAATCCCCACGTATACCACTCCAGGTCCAAGGTTCGAAGCGGAACCATCACATTTACCTCCTAGTAGTAGACTCAGGGCAGGGGAACCGACAAGGGTAACCCATGAAGTCCATGATGCTAGAGAAAGCTTTAGCCGGGACACAGGAGCAATGAGATTGGTAGCAGACCATAGACGTATGAGACCATCTCAAGTAGCCAAGTGTATGCCAAAGAAGTATGGTGGTTCAGGAGATCCGTATGCACATGTGTCACTCTTTAAGCAAGTCTTAAGAGCTGAGCAAATAACAGATTTCCATACACAATACGAGGGATTTGGTCTTACTCTAGAAGGTACGGCATTGACATGGTTTCAACCACTGAACAAGGGGGATTCCATGACATTGACCATTTGCTAAGAGTTTGCTGAGGAATTCTCAAAACGAGGGATTAAGCACAATACGGTCTCACAAATATATGCTTTTAAACAGAGAGAACACGAAAAAGTGAAGGAAGCTTCACTTCGCTTCAAACAATACATTGAGAGATGTCCAGTACGTGAACGACCACAAGATGACAGACTATCTGTTCTCTTTATTGAAGGATTGAGAAACGACACTCTCAAGAAGGACTTGCACTTGAAAGCTTGTACAAGTTTCGAGCAAGTAACGAGAGACATTGTACTTAGTGGATAACTGTACGGTTTATGGAGAAGTGTCAGCGGATACAGATTTTGCATCCAGTAGCTCTTCCTCCGTAGCGAGCAAGACTACCACTAAAAAGAATGTTCAAACAACAACCATGCCAAATGTAGAGCAAATGATAGAAGATGCTCTAAAAAGGATGGCACCATACCAAAAACCATTGCCAAAACCACTGAAATGGTGTGCTATTGAACAAAAATGGACAAACCATCCAATAGAGGAGTGCTATTACAACAAAGGGTATGTAAGGGAGCGTCAGTATGCACCTCCTGCTCAATTAGCACCACCTCAGGTACATCCAGTACCTCGATACCCAACGGGAAATGTACCAGGACCTATGGGGATAGAAAGACCGCAACCGGTATTGGGACAACAACCACCTTTACCAGGAGCAAGACCAGTGGGCATTAGATATGCACCAACCTTAGAGAATCAGGAAGAACAAGTCTTAGTGCCTGTTCAAGCCTATTATGAAGAATCTGGTGCACACATGTCTCCAACTGTGTATTACCCACCAGAAGAACCCAAACAACCAGAACCATGGGGCATGATTGGGAATGTTGGAACACCAACAGTTACAAGTGCTTCTGATGAAGAGAGATACAATTTGGACGCAAGAACATTGATGTTCATAGCTCATGGAGGGTTAACAGGACAAAGACCATCCTATCCACAAAGGACGAATCAAGTGGGACCAAGACCAGCACTAGGACCCTGTTACAAGTGTGGAGGTGACCATCTGATGAATGTTTGTCCACATACGGAAATCATTAGAATTAACGCTTATTGCACTGAGTGTGGGGTTACTCACTTCATTGAGGATTGTTCAAAGAATCCAAACAAAGTGCAAAAGACGACATTGAATATGCTAGAAACTATTCCTACCAGCAGTGGGTCTGAAAATGAAACTCTGATACCAACGCAAGTTGTTACTAGAGCTCAAGCTAAGAAAACCACTAGAGAACTTGAGATGGAAAGTTAGCGACTGAAGTGGTTAGTCAAGGACCGCGGAGTCAGAGAAACACATGGAAAGCTAGAAAAGCACGCATGAAGTTGAGAAAATAACGTGAAGACGCTATTCTAGCTGAGGAATTAAAGCGAACTAAAGATAGATTAGAAAAACTTGAGAGTCAAAACGGGAAACGAGAGATGAGCCCGGAAAGAACGAAACAAAAGAGTATCAAAGAGACAACGAGCTTAAGCTCAGGGGATCAGTGCTAGTCGACAAAGTACACAAACCATTGGACGCACTGATGAGAGCTTACGAAGCTAGGTTAAAGAACAACCAAACACAAGAACAGAGGTGGATGACATACCCAAACGCGGAATTGGAAAAGCAGAGACTTGAAATGTGCCAGAGAATGATCGAGACTGCACAAGCCTTATTAGAACCACCAGAGAAACAATGAATTGTGGAACGGAAAACCCAATTCAGCAAGAGACTATCATTTCACGGGTAGCTGAAAAGACTCCCAGTGCACAAAAGCCTGAAAATACACACAAGGATGACCGCATAGTATTGAACACAACCGATCAGGAGATAGAGAGTTTTCATCCAGTCATACAGAGGATTTACGGAAGAGATGAGGATTACAATGAATTTTGGAAACAAGTGAGAGAGGCAAACTTTGCAAACGAGCTAAGTTGCCAAGCCAATCAGACAAATTGGGAAAAGGACATCAGGAATCCTCCCATAGTGGAATTTGAGGCAGGATCTCAAGTGGACTTGGATCTGCAATCTTACTGGGGAGATGGGGGCTTTGTTAGAACAATGGAGAGCAAACCTCATTCACTGAATACCTTACCTTCATACTTAGGAGAGTATGAAGCAAAATCCGAGATTAGAGCACTTCCCTCACAAAGAATTTCATCAGAAAAAGTCATGGACTTGCAAGGATTGATAGAGCTCTTGTCAACACCAGTGACATGCACTATCACTCTAGCTGAGCTTTTGAGGCTAAGACCACATATGTGGACCACTGTAGGAAAATGCTTGGAGAAATTTGGGATAAAAGACCCAACATCGAGACTGCAAGAGGGTATACAAGAGCTGAGCAAACCACAAAAGAACGCTAAGCCTGTACCCTTAAACAAGGTCGGAGAGTAGTGCGAAGGTGAAGAGGGGAATACAACCTTACCAGTTGAATTCCAAGGAGTGAACACTATGGCAATACTAGACAGCGGAGCTGGGGTAGCCATTGCTACAAAAGAAATCTGGAAAAAATGGGGGAAACCAGCAATAAGGAAGACTAGGTTGAAACTCCAATTAGCAGATGGACACATGGAGAAACCTATGGGGTTATTAGAGAAAGTCGTAGTGACTTCTTGCGGCATTGAATACGAACATACTTTTGCTATTGTCGATTTTGGCAAGGAGAATAACTATGATATCATACTGGGAAGACCATTCATGAGACAGTTGAAAATGGTCCAGGATTGGGGCTACGATCACATATACCTGAGAAATATGGAAACCACTACACGTGTGAACCTGAAAGACCATAGCTACAAAGATGTGAACCGAAAACCGGTAGAGGAGTTTGATTCAGCTACTTTGGCGGGATCCGAATTTCCAGCTTGGTTAGGTAAGCCCAAGGAGTTATGGATGTGTGGAGCCTCGAAATGTGGAAGTCTGAGGCGAGAAGAATATGTTTTAGAAAGGGCTATCGAAGACGAAACTTATATAGGAGAACCCTTTCCAGAGGACACGCTTGAACCATTAGAATGGACACACATTCTAGCAACCCTAGATGTTTGTGCAATTCCGGATGGTCCCACAATAAAAATTTTGCGACAAGGACGGGTACGACGTGGTTCCGTACTTCATGTTGAGAACTGTACTCGAAAAAGAAACTGAAAAGAACGATACACTGGAAAAGGAAGATGAAGAAGAGGTGTTTCACGACATTCCCGATCATCCAGAGTGGGGAAATGAAGCAGACAACGAGTCAACGGACAATTCAAGCGGAAACGAAGAAACTATAACGGATGTCAGATTTTATGATTTTCCGAACCAAACTAAACAACGCCAGAAACGCTATAGAGCAAAGAGAAAAACAAAGGGGTTAGAACCAATCCGATGCTTAGAATAAGAGGAAAAAATCAATTCCTAATGCTAGTAAAGGCGGAAGATTGTGTTAAGGACAAGATTTCTGGAAGAATGAGAGGCAATGATCAAAAGCTTACGAAAAGACAAAAGAAGCTCAAGAAATCAAGTTCAAAGGAATGAACGAAAACTGAAACAGAAAAATCAGAAAAGAACAAGCGCAACAGAGAACACACGGAGTCCAAGTTAGAACGTAGAAACAAGTACAGAGAGCTCAAGAAAACTCTGAAAGAAGTTTGGACGACAGAAATTGAGAGTGGAGAGGACGAAAACGCCAAAATCAAGGAAAACATGGATGTTCCCTCTCACTACAGGAAATTCACAATAGAGGATAGGAAGGTGGTATTAACCCAACCTATTCGAGAGAGAAAGGCGAACGGATCTTATGACGGACCGGAGGATGCAAAAAAAGTTGATTTAGCAGCTCCAGGTGAGACACCTAGACCGGTGTACATAGCCACAGATTTGTCTCCAGGCGAGGAAGAGAGACTTTTGAGTCTTCTTCGAGAGTACAGGGATGTGTTTGCATGGTCTTATAAGGACTTAAAGGAGTTGACCCATCGAATATCCAACACACAATCCCACTAAAACAAGATGCAAAGCCTAGCAGACAGAGACCATACACATATAATGATACGTTTGCTAAGCGAATCAAAGAAGAGATAGATAAGCTAATGGAAGCTGAATTCATATACGAGATTGAACACACCGATTGGGTATCTCCAATTGTGGTGGTACCCAAGAAGAACGGAAAACTCCGAGTGTGTGTCAACTTAAAGAAAGTGAATGCTGCAACAATCAGGGACAATTATCCCCTGCCGATAACTGATCATGTTCTAGAGCGTGTATCAGGGAAAACAACATACTCCTTTCTTGATGGTTTTTCAGGATATAACCAGCTAGCCATAGCACGGCAGATCAACATAAAACAGCTTTTGCAACGGAGTGGGGAATTTATGCTTATCGGGTTATGCCTTTTGGTCTAACCAATGCTCCCGCAACCTTCCAGAGGCTGATGACGCATGCTTTCAAAGAATACTTAAGGTTGTTTCTAGAAATATACATGGATGACTTATGTGTACATTCTCTTCTGAGGATGAGCATCTAGAACACCTAAGAAAAGTATTTGAGAAATGTAGGACATATCGCATTTGTCTCAATCCTGAGAAATGTGTGTTTATGGTCCGACAGGGCAGAATTCTGGGACATATTGTCTCACAAAACGGAATATCCACGGATTTAGAGAAGATAAAAGTTATAGTGGATATGCCTAGACCAACCAATGCGAAACAAGTACAGAGCTTTATGGGACATTGCGGATATTATAGACGATTCATTTACATGTACGCTATAATAGGCCAACCACTTTACAGGCTAATAGTGAACTTTGAATGGACAGAGGAGTGTGAGGAATCATTCAAGAAATTGAAAGAGGCACTCATTACTGCTCCAGTCTTGAAATCACCAGATTGGGAGAAGATATTCCATGTGCATATAGATGCTTCGGCATGTGCAATAGGATGCATTCTGGCTCAGCCAGAAGAAGGAAACATGGATTTTCCTATCTGTTACGCCAGTCGACAACTCAACAATGCAGAGAAGAATTACACCACAACAGAGCGAGAAGGATTAGGAATGATATATGCTGTGAAGAAATTTCGGCATTATCTTCTAGCCAACAAGTTTGTGTTTTTTACGGATCACCAAGCCTTGCTCTACCTAGTGAATAAACCATGCAATACCGGGAGAATAGTGAGATGGTTCATTATTTTACTGGAATTCAACTTCACGGTAGTAGTAAAGAAAGGAGAAACACATCTTAGAGCTGATCATCTTTCGCGATTGACGAATGGAGAAGACCCTATAGGAGTAGATGACGACATGCCAGACGCGTACTTGTTCAACATAGAAATGATACCGAAGTGGTCTCAAAATGTCGTTAGCCTATTAACCTATGGAGGAGAGTTTGATAGAAGAGAATACAACAAGAAACATATTGCTATTCAGCAATCCAAGAATCTTCAATTGGTTGCAGGAAGGTCAATTGGGAAATGATCATGTTTTACGACTATGCATCAATCCTGAGGAATATAATATATATTTGCACGAAGCACATGTTCAGGAATGTGCATTTCATTATTCAAGAAGGAACACATATAGGAATTTGTTACAACTGGGAGTCTATTGGCCAGGAATGAAAGAAAGCGTACATGAATATGTCACTGTATGTATTGTATGTTCATCAAAACCCCGCCAGCAGAGTATTCGACATTATATCAGATAATGATCGCTCCGGAATGGAGTCAGTATATTGTTGAATATCTCACAAATAGAACTTTCCCAGAAGGAACGTCAAAAGCTCGTCAGAAATCTGTAGAGACAGAAGCTAGAGATTACGCTTTAATAGGAGATCAACTCTATAAGAGAGGTAAAGACAACCAGCTTAGGATTTGCGCATCAGAGTCTGAGTATGTGATAATCCTGGAGCAAGCTCATGGAGGAGTAGGTGGAGGCCATTTCTCAGGTGATAAGACAGCACAACTTGTCTTAGCTGCAGGAATATGGTGGCCAACATTACATATGGACGCTGAAGAAGAATACGTTAAACGGTGTGATGACTGTCAGCGGACCAAAGTACCACTTAAAAGAGATGATATGCCGCTTAGACCAATGATGGGGGCAAGAGCTTTTGCAAAATGGGGGATTGATTATGTCGGACCCATTTCACCTCCTGCATATAAGACTCATGCACAATACATTGTTGTGGCTACAGACTATCTAACAAAGTGGGTCGAAGCAAAGGCAACTCAAAAAGCAGATGCCAGGACCACGGCACAATTTCTATATGAATACGTCTTTGTACGATATGGTTTTCCAATAGAAATTGTGAGTGATCGAGGTACACATTTTATAAATGAAGTGATAGAGATCCTTCTAGATGAATTCATGGTAATCCATAGGAAATCAGCCCCGTATCATCCACAAGCAAACGGACAAGCTAAAGCAACAAACAAAACCATATGCATGGTCCTTACGAAGATTGTATCTGAGTCGAGAATTGACTGGGACCAGAAGTTGCATTCAACATTATGGGCATATAGGGTAGCATATAAAACATCAATAGGAACGACCCCATATAACATGGTTTTTGGGCTAAATGCTATCTTACCAATAGAATTCTTGATTTCAACCTTAAGGGTGGCTAAGGATCTAGAGTGGACAGGGCACGAGCTTTCTGATAGAATAGATGACCTGGAAAAGCTAGACGAGCTTCGCCTAAAAGCAGTAGCTTCTATCTACGCTCAAAAAAGGCGACAAAAGGAATTTTTTGATAAGCATGTGCGGACTAAAGAGTTTAAGGTTGGGGACTATGTCCTAGTTTACACTCTGAAACAGCATGCTAAGAAGCTTAAAAAGCGAGGGATGGGACCTCTGGTGATTAAAGATCTATCACCAAGTGGAGCCGTCAAGCTTGCTACATTAGACGGAGAAGAAATGCCCAATTGGATTAGTGGATGCAGAGTGAAAAAGTATCTTTTGCCGCTAACCCAAGACATGCTTCTCAAAATACATCAAGAAAAGCTGCGTGTCCAGAAAAAGAAAAAGATTGTGGAGGAAGCGCAAGCCGAGGCGAAGGAAAGAATGGAGAAAAGAAGACTACTACGTCAGAAACAGCGCAATGAAGGAGCAATACGAATAAACGCAGTCAGTATAACAGAATGGATAATGACAAAGAAGAACCCATCATTGAATGCAAAGTAGGAACCAACCAAATCAAAGCCAGAGCACTATTGGATTCAGGAGCTCAAACTAACCTACTTTCACTCAGTTTGTACAGACAATTGACAAATGACACTAAATTACAAACTGCCAAGCAAGAGTTAAAGAGTTACTCTGAGAATTCAATCAAAACTGTCGGATGCACAGTTTTACATATACAGATTAACCGTTATGTGTATCCTCATATGTTTTACGTGGTTGAAGACCAAGCTACACAACATCCATTATTGCTAGGACAACCATGGCAGAAGCAATACAATGCAATGATTGACTGGAGTTCTAAATCAGTGCTTATCAAATACGAAGGTGAAAGTCAATCAGTTAAGTTCACCAAAGGAGCAGAGCCAACTCCAAAGGAAGAATCCAAGCACAAAGGTAAACAACAACCAGAGAAAAAGAAGAAGCAATGGCAACCAAAAGTTTCTATACAACCGGATTACTCTTCGACGAGGAATTCTCAACATTGGATAAGGAAGACAAGCAATAATATAACAGCTCAACCTTGGAAAAAAACGGGTCAAAGTTGGTATGGAGACCAAAAAAGGTGTGCCAGAGAACACAAAGGTGGAAAACAGAGTCTTCAATACCAGACAACAGAGTGATTCCAGACAATCAAGGACAGAGAAACAGATCTGGATTCCAAAGAAGTTCATGACGGCACAAAGCTATAGCAAGCAAATTTGGATCCCAAGGATTTGTAAACAGGAACTCCCTTAAGTACAATCCACAGAAACTCCTAGGTATTTCAAGGCGAGGAAATCAACACAAAGAACAAAGCAGGTTTGGGTCGCAAAGAGTTTGTGGCAAGCACAAGCAAAGCGGAAGCAGATTTGGATTGTGAAAAAGAACAACAAGGTAAAGAAGAATCCATCTACTGATTCTACTACCGAAGTGCCAAAACCAACCCAAAACCCGACCACCAATCCTTCAATCAAACAAAGAGCAGCTTTATTGGAAAGACTGTTGTATCATCGCTCTACAATTGCATTGGGAACTTATGACCAAAACAACTACAATGCTTCGCCCACAGACACTTCATAGTCGTCCAGGAGGACTCAGACTAGGAGGGGGGGAGGTATACATGTATACAGGAGCTACAAAGCAGCTACAAGCGACAAAAACAAAGAAAAACAAAAATTATATTACAAGGGCAGTGTCTTACATGATTTCGCAATTTTTATGTTTGATTGCGGATATTGATAATATTTATGCTCTTATATACCTTGTTTTGCAACAAGAAGAGATCAAATGATGAATTTGGGTCTCTAGACGTGTAAATATCACTAAATAAGAGTGTTTTTGGAGCTAAAAAGTGGAAAAAAGTGGTAATCCAAGTCCAAAAATCACAAATAAGTGTATATTCATATACACAGGGTTACCAGCTATTTATTGTGTATGTTTGGAATTTTTTGGCTTCAATTTGCTATTTTCTTTTATTTTTTATGATTTTCTTGATAAAAGTAAAAGAAAAATAAAAAACAGGTGAAACGAGATCAGAAAAAAGAAAAGAATAGATGGTGATGATCCTAATGACAAGGGCAACCCATGAAAAAATTGAGTACAATTCGAAAAGTTGCGGAAAGCCCGAAATGACAAAATTTTGGCAAAGTGGACAGATTTCTCAGAAAAAGGTCAAACGGAGTCCACATTGAGAAATTTCAAATCCTAAAGTGCATTTCACGACGAGATAGGAGCACATGTCAAATTTGGTAACAAGTGATCCAGGAAGTCCAAAGTTAAGTATTTTTGACTTCACTTACAGGCTCATTTGCAATATTACCCACTTGGAGAGAGCAAAGAGCACACAGGAGCATCCAACCTTCTACAGCCTTCTACGACTGCTACGAGAGCTCAGAGGACACCAGACATGAGAGGTAGACTCGTTGCCATAAGCTTTTGATGCTTATCATTAACTTTTGTCGCGAAAACTGAGCAAAACCAAGAAACAAGAGCAGACGGGGAATGCGGTAGAATGCTAGGTAGTGGCACAACCACCTAACCAAACCTTGCAAGAACTTATAGGTGGGTTACCCTAGTATAGAAGATGGGTTTCTAACACTCAAAGCTCGAGAAAGAACGACTGGAAAAACCCTAGGTCAACAGAGCCTGCAAGAGGCAAACAGGAAAAAGTTGTTGAAATGACACAAAACTTCTCAGGAAGCTTAACAACATCGAGGGCAATGCAACCATGGAGTATCTCCAGGTTTGGACCACCAAAAGTGGGTCAAAACAACCGATTCGACGACAGACACACAAAGCGTCATTTTGGCATAACGGCTGAAATTGACGACCGAATGAAATGAAACTTCACAAGCAGCTTCAAGTAACATTGATGACTTATGTTTGCAAGCAAAACCCAAAAGAAAGCTGATTCACTTACCGATGGTGAAAAAGACGCTTTCGGGCAACCAAATGGAGAAAGATGGAGAACGGGGAGCCAAAGTCAAGTTCAACCAAATAGATGGCTTCACAACATATCCAATGAGCTGGAAATGCAACTCTCGAGAAGAAAAGTTGAAGAGATTCAACTCCAAGGCAAAAGACGACTTCGGAGACTGAAATGCCTATAAGGGGGCTTTTTAGCTAAACTGATGACTTTTTAAGTTGAAAACTAGTTAGCAGGGCTTAGGGCACTAGCACAAAGCATTCTTTGCACAAAAAGACCAACATTTCAAGAAAAGACATCATACGCGTATGATGTCTCACAGCATGAATTTCACATCCATTTCAACATTTGAGTGCATAGCCTCATTCCACATGTTAATCACATCCTATGAACCAAGTATCATGAGAATTGGAGTTAGAAAACCCAAGGAAAACCAAAAAGACGCAAAGTAGGCCATAAAATTGATTTTTGGTCCTAATTTTTGTCATCATTCCGTATGATCGATTTGCACTTACAGAGCCAAACTGCTCATTTGTCATCATACATCCATTATATATATCTATTACATGCTACATATGAAATTTGGAACCATTTGGTCAAGAGGATCACCCCATTAGCCCAATTGAGGGAAAATCCTTCACCTAAAGCCTATTTTTGGCCCAAATCCAACATACTCAAGTCCAAACCAAGATTTGAGTAGAGACAGTCCTTCACTAGTACATGGAGTCCACAGAACCAATCCCATGCAAAAATTGATGAAAAAGACATCATACGCGTATGATGTCTCCAGAGCCATTTTTAGCCCAAAATCTATCCAAACTTCATAAATCCACTGAATAAGCCTATCTAAAGCCAAATCCAAGCTTATAGAGAAATTTGGTCCAAAAATACACTAAAAGACATCATACGCGTATGATGTCTCACTATGTGATTTTGGCACCTCAGGGCTTCAACCACCAAACAAAAGTGATCTACATGCCATTTGAAAGTGAACCACCAAGTTTTATCCAATTTGGATCATAAAATCCAATTCCCTTTCAAAATTTTGCCAAGAGCCGGAACTGGACTAAATTGGCCAAAACTTGACCAAATGGGATCCAAACTCAAATCCAAGCATATGATAATCATGTATACACTATCAGCTACAAGCACAACTAATATGAAGTCATGTTGACACAAAAGACATCATACGCGTATGATATCTCCAGCATGATTTTGAGCCCATTTTGCATATTTTTTCACCTACCTTGCATCCTTAGGCCCTGAATAGCTCATGTTTCAATTTTCAAGTCATTTGGATAGTTAAAAGCTTCATTTCGGCTTTCAGTACTAAAAAGACGCTAACTTCTGAAATTGGAGTTACAGGATCCATGGATTCCACCAAGTCATCGGCAACGAAGAGAAAAAGACCGAAAATCAAAGATGCTATTGCAGAAGCGGAACCATTTGACATTCCAGCAGAAACCCTCAAGCCAACCAAAACTTGGGTGGAGGAAGCAGTATTGAGAAAGAGGGAATAAAGATCTACCAGGGGACTTTCAGAGATCCTCAAGGGCAAGCGATGGATGTACCGATGATCCCACAGAAATTGGTAGATTATAGCAGGTCAGAAGACATCAGCAGGTACCTGGAAAGGGCAGACTTGCACAGCTTCTTCACCTCGAGACCATCAGGTGTGGATACAAGAAGAGTGTACGAGTTGGCAACATCCATTCAGAAGGATGGAAAAGCCACATTGACAGCCATGGATGGAGAGAGGTAGAAGTACAGATCACTCCACAGCTAATTGCAGACGCATTGAAGCTGAACAACAAAGGGAGCTCGGTCAGGGAAAGAAGGGAGGCCATAGAGGTCTATGGCCCCAAGAAACAGAATGCGACCTATGGAGATATGGCGACCCAAGAGCGGCAACCCTTTGCCGACTGTACAACCAATTTCTTCATGTTTGCAGTAAAAGACCGCAAAGTATACGACACCACCCCATGCCATTGCGACCACCATCACATGGGCATTAAGAGCAATATGCCAAAAGAGGTGAATTATGCTCAACACATCCACGAGCAAGTAATTGCCATGCACAACGAGAAGCCAAAATACATAGGAGGAGCGAAATCTGACAAGAATAGCTTATGAAGCTATTGGAGCTAGAGATCAGTGCCAAAGGCTCCCTCCCAGAATGAGTGGCTTAGAGAAGCCGACGAGGAGGAAGACCAGCCCGAAGTACCCAAGAGGGCATCCACAAGAGCACGCCGAAAACTAGAAGTAGTTTTCAGAACCTGAAGAGGATGTGGACGAGCCACTTAAGAAGAAAGTAAAGAAGAAGGTTGCTCCCAAGCAAACCAAAAGTCAGAAAGCGGCAAGGATGGAAAGATTAGTGGAGCAGTTTAGAGCGGAAAGAGCTCTAAAGGGTGACTTTGAAGAAAAGTGGGTGCCAGACCCCACTAAAGTCGGAACTAGCTCGCCAGGCCACATATTGATCAATACGATCAATATATTAAAGCTTATGAGGAGTCAGAGGCTATTTTGGAGCAGCAACCTGTCGAGCCATACACTGAAGAGGAGGTATAGCAATTAAAAGCTGAGCTGAAAAAGACGACAAGGGAAAAGGAAAGTAGATGAGTCTACTAAGCCTCAAGAGAAAGATGGGCAAGCCAACAAGGGGAAAGCCAAGAAGCTGAGGACAAACATCCCTCTATGACTGATGTACCAAGCCCGAAGAAGACGAAAAAATTGTGAAGAGACCACAATAGAGGGGACACAGATGTTTTGGAAAAGCCAGAAGCCGAGACCAAAGAAAAGAAGATAGATCCAGTTCAGCAAAAGAGAAATGATTATGAGGATCTGGTAAGATAGGATACACTGAAGAAGAGGCCCTGAGGCAGTTTATGGGATCACCCTACAAAAACAAGATGAACGGAGAGGACAGAGAAAGAGACAAAGAGTAAAAAAGAAAGTGAAGAGAAACTGGACGAACTGAAAGTACTAGAAGAGCCAAAGCCAGTGGAGGTGGTGGCGGAAAGAGCTTTAGAGTTGACAGATGATGATGAAAAAGACATGCACATGGTGCATGAACTGCTCAGCAAGATAAAAGAAAGGTCCAAGGCAAAGGAAGTAGAGATTGAGACAGCCAAGCAAAGGGAAGCGGAGTTGTAGAGAAATTTAGAGAATGCTATGACTGAATCTGAAAGTCATAAAGCATCACTCTATGACGCAGAAAACGAGAGAGACGGCTTGATACTCCAGCTAGCCGAGGTTTCAAGAGAAGTAACAAGTGCACAGGAAGCAAGGGAGCGGATAGAGGATGAGTTGGAGGCGGCTAAGGATGAGCTCATTGAGCTAAGGGAAAGAGTCGAGCTCCAAGAAAGAACAATCACTAGACTCAGGTCTACCCCTAGAGCTAGCAGAGCAGGAACCGAACAAGAGGGAGCTATCGTACCAATTTTGGAAGACCAGGTCCGAAGTTTACAAAGAGAGCTAAGATTAGAGCAAGTGAAAAGGTTGCACATTGCGGAGGGATCATTGGCCGCAGAGGAGAGGCTCACATTAGGAAATCAAACACTACGGACAGAGAATGAGGCCCTCCGCAAACAGCTCCAAGATCTACAAGAGCAACAAAGAAAAGAGACAGAGACACCACAAGAAGAATCAGTGGAGCAGCCATAGAGCTACCAGAAACTGGAGAGGCAACCACAATTGAAGATCCAGCCCCGGCTCAAGAGGTGGCCTCGACTTCAAGAATCTCTGAAGAAGAAGAACAAAGGCTCCATGACCAAATAGAAAAGTCAACAGAGGAGAGTGCCAAGGCGGAAATGGAATGGGAGAGGAGACTCCTAATCTCCATTAGACTTCAGGGACTAGACACAAAAGTGCTCCATGAACAGTGGATGCAACCCAGCCTGCCTTTCCCTTTGATGAAATTTGAAGTGCTAAAGACGAAAAGAGAATAGAGGAGGAGCAGTATGTCGCTCTTTACGAAGGCGACATCACAAAGGAGGAACAATCAAAGAAGATAGTAGATTCACAACCTAGATGGAGGAAAGGTTGGCTGAACAAATACCCAGCCTACCTCATCTACTTGGTGGAGGCACCAAAGGAGATTCGGGAGGATGCAACCTTCTGCCCGGTGCCAAGAGTCAGAAACTGGAAAGAGCATGCAGGATTGCAGAAAAGAAGCCAAATTGGCTTAATTATCCCAGGATGCCAGGACCAAAGGCAGGAGAGAGAATAGGTAAAGCCTACATGGTGAAAACCCTAACGGGCACCATCAAGCTCTTTACTGGCTCTCCTGACCTTTCATGTCAGATGCTCAAGAAAATCTGCAGGACTCTCTTAGCTTGCATTGAAGTGTTCGCGCCAGATAAAGCCACGACCTCGAGTCTACTATCGACGGCCGACACGTGACTGATATGATGTACGATCTTTCATTGCAGCCTTCTCCAAAAGTGTTACACCTCCTATACCAAAGATTATGTTTTTGCCTAGCTTCCACATGCAAACATTCGAAGAAGCTTTCTACACCGGCTTTTTCACCCACGAAAGCAAAATATTCGGCCCAACCTTGACCATCGGCAACCTACGATACGAATCACATTTGCAGATGCTCAAGACGACAGGACTTTATTGACCAAGCATAAAAGTCATGTCAGGACGACATGAACGCGGAGGGGGGGAGTGTTGAGCCAGCAGAGGATCACACCCACATTTTTGCTCACACTCATCATTTTGTAACCATTGATTGTAATAAATGTCTTTCCGACATTAATTTTGATTTGAGCCATTCATTAAGTAACGGGACTCAATTGAGTTTCCAGCTTGTAATCCCGAAGTAATTTCACTTGCTGATGTAATTAGTTAGAGATGTTCTCACCTCCAAGGCTGAGGTATATAAGCCAAAGTTTTTGTAACCTAAGGGGAATTATTAATCAAAGTGAGTTTTTTTTGGAGCGCCGTGACTGTGTCTGAGAGAGAGAGAGAGAGAGTGAGAGTCTTATCTACTTGCTACGCGAGCTACGGAGCCGCCATTGGAGAAGCGACACCGCCATTGTGTTAGCAACGGCGAGAGCTACACACAGATACCAAGAGTGCGCGCTATCGGCTTCTATGTGTGGTAAGTTCCTACGAGCTTCGGTGTGAGTTTTCTTCCAACTCGTGTGTCGGAATGGAGCGTGCAGCATATCTATAGAACCACAACGAGTAGAGCTACACATTAGTACCATCGGGGTCAAGTTTCGATCACCTGTATTTTTCGGCCTGTCTTCATACACGTTTACCGCACGGAGTGGTTATAGATTGATTTTGCAGTTCAAGTCTTTAGGGTGTTGTTCTTACCTAGTGTATAGACTTCCCCTTGAGTTTGAGATCGATTCAATGATTCTAGATCCTGTTTCGTATAGCATTCGTTCGTAGTAAGGATTTCAGTCACTTGCGTATTTTAGAACTTAGATTTGATTTCCTTAGTAGTGATTGTCATTAGAAGGTCGAGTAGGTGATTTGACACCCACCTAGTTGTTTCCATGCGCCTGCGGGTCAAGCTCCGTCCTCGTCTGACAAATTCTGTTGTTGGTTGAGTTCTCGCTATTTAGCTTCCGCTAGCGGCGTAACCGCCTTAACATTTGGCGCCGTTGCCGGGCGAGAGCCCTAAGTAGGTGACCTAAACTACCTACGAGTTGATCGTATAAACTACTTTGTATACTTTAGTAGAAAAGATCTAGGAGTGGTGGACTCCGAGCAAGCAAAGAAATTTTGTGCTTCACAGATTCTTAGAAGAGCTTGGATTCAAACAAGACAATTGTGTCTTGACAGTGATAGCCAAAGTGCTAACCATCTTGCGAAGAACTCAGCCTTTCATTCAAGGACAAAGCACATTGAGGTGAGATATCACTTCATACGCACTCTTTTGGAAGAGGGACAAACAAAGCTAGGAAAGGTGCATACAAGTGAAAATCCTGCAGACATGTTTTATAAAGGTGGTCAACCAAGGAGAAGTTGAGCTTTTGCTCATCTTCAATCGGAATTCAAGGATAAGAAGCCAAAATGGAAAGCAGTCACAGGTTTGGTTTGGAGATCAGTCTCCAAGTGGGAGATTGTTAAGTATGGAGCCTGATTTACCCTTGTAATTTTCTGTGGTAAAAGCGCACATTTGTAAGGCCCCATTATGAGGAGAAGTCATCGTGCGTGAAGGAAAATCACTCAACGGAAACCAAAATTTTCACGGCCAAGAATCAGGGGAATATTATGGCCGGACGGCAGCCAGAAAGTGGTCGTAAAACAACCGTCGGTTGGCCGGTAGTCAATGGCGAGTGGCCGGTGGTCGAAGTCAATGTCGTGGCCGTGGCTGAATTCAAAAGCGGACTTGTCTTCTTCAAGGCGGCCACACATGGGCGGATTGGAGGGTCTGATTTGGACTTATTCGCACAAGGGCGCTACACATGGCTGCCTCTCATAAGAGAGGGCAGTCCTTTTGGCCTATAAAAGGAGGCCATTTCTACACACATTTCAGAGTGTGAAGTTGATGCAACAAGGTGAGTGAGGTGGTGAGAGTGAAGCAAGGTGGAGCTCCATTAAGGGTATAATCCCTTTGTAAACTACTTCTTGTTTGAAGTACTAAAGCCATTGAGTGGCTGCTTTCCGTGGACGTAGCCCACATTGGGTAAACCACGTATATCGTGTTACTCTCTCTCTCTCTCTCTCAACCTATAATCTCGTGTATGTAAATTTGTCTCTCTCCATTAAGTAATTTACTCAATTATCTATTTAGCTACGTCTTATTTCCTAACATCTTCCAAAGGAGGGTTCCTTGGAGACATATGAGGGCCAACGAAGCCTCTTCTTGGCTAGACATCTTCTCCTCTTTGGGCTCCACCTCCTTACAAGCATCCTGGAGACGGCTTGTTACAGTCACTTGCTTTACCTTTTCCCTTGTTGTTTTCAATTTCCTCCATCACCATGGACAGTGATCGCCATATCCCACCTCATAGGTCAGCTACCGATGTTCCCCATACCCATGTTTATGAGGTTGTCCTCCTCTTCCTCTATGTAGTGTTCCTTGGTGAGCCCTTTGATCACCCTACCCAATCTGAAGCGGAAACTACTATCTTCTTTGAAGGTTTGCTTGAGGATATCAAGTGGCACCCACAAACCTTCTTCATCTTCAAAATGATGGAGTACTTTGCTATACCCATGTTTATGAGGTTGTCCTCCTCTTCCTCTATGAGTGTTCCTTTATGAGCCCTTTGATCACCCTACCCAATCTGAAGCAGAAAACTACTATCTTCTTTAAGGTGTGCTTGAGGATATCAACTGGCACCCACAAACCTTCTTCATCTTCAAAATTGATGGAGTACTTTGCTATATGTAGGATGTAAGCGGTTCAAATGAATCAGCATGCAGTTCGATGTAGCCTCCATGTCGATGGACACACCTGGAACACGGCACTAAGCTTCTCCATAATGTGTCCTAGGTCATGCGCAAGGAGTTGGTCAACCAAGGGCTTGATTAGCAGCAGCCATTCTTACTGGAGGAGTGCAAGGGACGATGGCATGTGCTTGGGGATGGATAGATCAAGAAAGCAGTGGAGAATAAGAAGAAGTTCAAAAACAAGAAAGTGACTTTAAAATAGGCCTTGCAAGTCACTATAAAGGACACAATTAAAAATAGAACACTTTTATAAAACTTAACAATTCAACGGTGACTAAAATTTAAATGTTCTCTTCCGTAGAAATCCCGGGCTATAATCCATATGTTGATATCCAAACACCACAATTTGAAGCACCGTAAACTTCACCACCCACCACGACTATAGTCACTTAACACTTTTAAAATTGAAAATTAGACATTCCTGAATCACAAAATTAGACAATCATATATTGTGTTAATATGAGAGTATTACATTGCAACGTCGGTACTTGCTGACATGAATACATCTAGGGAAGGGGATGCTCTAGCAAAGAAAGACCCTCTACTTTCTCTTACGTAGAGGGTTGCCACCGATTACAAATGAGTAGTCCATCTTGAGCTCAAACCTAAGCGCCAAGTACTCCCTTAGATTGCCCTATTCAATCAGCATTGACGACCACATCCCATACTTCCTCTTGCTTGCACACATGCAATTCAGCTTGCAACATATAAGTGATGTCCAAATTGAGTGCTTCCCATTCACCTTGCGTCTACTTACAACCGCCGTAAGGGAATATAACTGAGATTTGCTGCTTTGCAATGTGGTATCGGATGATCATTTTCTCCTCTCACCTCTTTTGTATGGGAGGCTTGTGGACCACATCCCTTATCTCCACATAGATTTAGGTTGCATGTGTGGATAATAATACCTTGGCTCCCATTCCCACTTTTTGTTATCCTTCTCACTTTCAGAGGCTTTCGAGATCTGTTTTTGGACTCACTAATATCTCGTCTTTGCTCCATAAAAACCCGATTGAATCCTTATCCAATTTTCATTGGCATTTTTTAAGAATGCATTCAACTTTTGGAGCTCTCTAGTTCAAGAATACATTCCTTTGTCCATTATACATAATTAACCCTTCTACTATTTTTAT
This sequence comes from Adiantum capillus-veneris, assembly GCF_014529385.1. Classification (NCBI taxonomy): domain Eukaryota; kingdom Viridiplantae; phylum Streptophyta; class Polypodiopsida; order Polypodiales; family Pteridaceae; genus Adiantum; species Adiantum capillus-veneris. The sequence goes on along the minus strand of NC_140931.1, from coordinate 123,784,787 downwards.
TTTCTCTCACTAGAATGACCGATTCTAGAGAGAAAAATCATTTACGTAGATTAAACAAAAATAAAATTTAATCGCAACTTTTGTGTCGCTCTATCCAATTCCTCCTTGTGTCCATTTGGGTTAGGTCGGGGTGAATGAGTCTAGTAATCTCCACATGGGCATAGAATGTGTTCATTAACTAGAGATTGCCCAAAAATTGAATGCATTCTTCAAAAGTGTTCAATGAAATTCGATAAGGATTCAATCGGGATTTTATGTGGCGAAGACAAGATATTAGCGAGTCCAAAAGAGTCCAAATGGATCCCGAAGGCCTCCAAAAGTGAGAAATGGAAGCCAAGGTGTTATTATCCTCACATGCCAACCTAAAGCTATGTGGAATAAGGGATTTGGTCCACGGGCCTCCCATGCAAAAGAGAAGGTGAGAGACAGTAGCTCTAAATAAGAAAACTGCTTTTGCAGGACCTAGGGTGAGTATTTTTGGAATAACTCAAAAAAGAAGCTTTTTTGTGAACAGGCCCTGTATTCAACTTATCAAAACGGCAAGATGAACAACTTGTAGTTCAAAAAGATTTCATTTAAGGATTGGAAGGCGAAGATTCTTCTTTTTTTTGGTAGGTTGCGCAAAAAGGAGTCGAATAACTTCTAACTTCCTAGCTCTTGAAGCTCCATGCAATCCTCAACCAAAAAGGAGGTTCTCCATGCTATTCTCAAATCTTCTCTCTCTCTCCTCTCCCACACGTCTCCATAGTTATGCTGCTCAAGATTTTACATAATTAACTATGCACATTACTACTTCTCAATGCTTACATATCTTCTTTCCAACCTGATTCTTGCTTAATCCCCATTGATCCTATCACTTGTGTGCGTATGTCGCACGTGACAATGCAAGGAACTTGTGGATACACAGTGTGCCAGCCACAAATGGCTCCAAGCACACAACAAGCTAAACTAGTAAGCTCAAAGATGGCGTTAGTGTGTCACTCACCGCTCTACGCTTGCTTCGTGGAGGATTCCTCGCTACGAAGAAGAGGAGACGCCGCTACGCCGCGCTCAACCGCCTCGCCGCCGTCGTGCCGCCGCAATGCTCTCTCTCTCTCTCTCACGCATACACACACACACACACACAACACACACACACACACACACACACACACACACACAAGGAGATGAAGAAGAAGAAGATGGAGATGGAGCAAGAGCACTCTTTAATTGCTCAAATGAGAGAATGAGTGAATTTTAGGTTTAGTTGACTTTATATGAGCTCACCCCAATCACACTTGGGTGCCCATGCTTAGCCAACTAAATCCCTTGAATGTTCCAGTTAGAGTGCCACCTCTTATCGACGATCACTCTTATCCGTTTCCATTGGTCCGACAAGCCTGGTACCCAACTTTACCAAGTAAATAATACAACGTCAGTCGTAGGTGATATGGTTTCCGTGAACCGTGAGGGTTAACATGCCCCCCTTCCTGATGTAGATTCCGTCCTCGGAAGCTATTGAGTTGAAGCTCGTTTGTCGAGGTGGAAGAGCATTTGAGATGAATGTCCTTAGCCTCACTGCAAAATCAAACAACATTGGCACAGTAATTGCATTCTCATAAGCAATTAAAAAGCATATGCATTTGTAGACAGACAATTTGATTGGTAACAGAATTTTAAACCATTTGTCATTAATAAACATTAAATTGCAATATAATCAAACACATAAACAACTGTAAAGGTAAAAAATTAAACAAGTATGGGGTCGCTAATTTAACGAACGAAAGGCACTAAAGATCGACTATTAATACCATGGGTAAGCTTCTCAATTTTCTCTGGTCAATTAAGTTGTTTAATCGCGAGAGCCAAGTATCTCATGTTCGAGGGCTGACTAGAGGTTATACCTAGAAGACCTTGTAGTTAAGATACAATAAAAGGAATTTCTCATGAAATCATCGCCTAACTGATTACCTTTTCTTTGACCCCCCAAAAGTCTTTTCTCATTGATTTACTTTTGATGTGTGTGCTTATTTTGTATGCCTTGGGGTTTTTTGCTTTTCAAGGAAAAGCACCCACACTGGGAACCTCTAGGGCTCTAGTACCATAGGCGATACATGCGAGTGAAGTACCAAATCAAGCTGAGGTTTCTCTTCCAGCTTAGGTCTGGGTCAATGTTTTGACTTTTATTGTGTATACTCGTTTGCTAATTGCTCTTGCTCTTTATTATTTTTGTTTTTTGTGAGTATAAGGCTTTATATATACATTCCCTAAGATTGGGAGATTGAGAGGTCAGGGAAACAAGGTTGAGAGGGGAGTGAGTGAATGATGACTGTCAGCAAACACTCCCCCCTTCCTTGGGTAGATCATATCGTTTGAAATGTGCTCGTCACCCTTTGAAACCAATTGTCCCAGTCGGTAATAGGTGAGGATTTTTGCCAGTAGTTTTCTATTACCTTAGGTGCCTCGTCGAGTTGCAAGGGTGGTAAGATACTCTCCCAGGATCGAAATTGAAGTGGTTCATCAGGTGATTCTTGAATACTGGGAGGTGTGGATTCCTTTGTAGCTTTATGGAGGTCCACTATTGTAGGTGGAGGTTGTGGAGAAGCTTTTACCTCTATGGATGCATTACATGAGGAGCTAGAAGCTTCATGGGACTCCCCCCTTCCTGAGCTAGGTGGAACAAATCGTTCTTTCTTCGGTACCCAAACTAGCTCTGGAGAAGGTGTGTAGCATTTTGTGATTTTTCCTTTCCCATGATCTTTCATCGGCTTTGTCGTCACAGGGTTTGACTCACATAGGTCAAGTGACAGGTAAGAACACAATCTACGTTTTGGTACCCATATTTGATTATTTCCTTGATAGTAACCTTGGGCTTCCAATAGTCGGTTAGGAATCCAACGCAACGTTTCTTTACATTTCTTGGGGCGAATGGGATGTCTCTTACCAGGCTCCTGTCTTTTAGCACTGACTATGGTCGCTAAAGAAGATTTAGGGACCCACTTGTATGTTTTCTTCGTTGTATTAGGATGAGTCTTATCATAAGCTATATGCATTGCTTGTAGCATATTTAAGGGTACGGGCATTTCATCCCCCTCAGGTGTTACCCATGTCGTCCCCCTATTTCCCCAAGTGTCTATGGTTGCTGCTAGGTGGACCCAATCCACATTGTCTGAATCAGTCATCCCAGGTAGTACATCCATATAAGGAGAATCTTCCCCAACATCAGTGTCCGCTTTACACGTGTAACAACACTGCAATGGGGCCGAGTGAACTGTTGTGTCAGATCTATGATCCATTTACGCGGGCACCCATTATTCCTCCACCCTAGGTTCTGGACCTTCGGCCGGGACTCAAGGTAGCGCGATCCAAGATCCTCATATCGCATCTAGGAAATTGAGAACCTACGAAGGCTAGAACAAAGTCGAGCCCTGAAAGTAAAGGCTCCTATGACAACAATCATGCCAGTCAAGCAACCGAGTGCTCCCAAGGTAGTAGTCACGGAGGGGCAAGCGATGGGGAGAAATTATGCTTCCACTTTGAGGGAAACCTCCAGCACGCCAGGCCTAGATGGGATATTTCTAAACGAAAATTGGGAGTATGACCTACAAGCAGAAGCTTTAACTGATCGGTACACAGGACACACCTATCATGTGGGTTGGTTAGATGTTCTACAATCCACATCGGGTGCTACTAGCATAGATGAGCAACAACAGAAAGTCTGTGATGTCCTCCATAGGATTGTCGAGTTAGAAAGACAAAACACACGGATCAACATGCCTTCAACAGGCCTAATGAGATTCTTGGATACGGGAAAGGCCAACCAACCAGCCCTATCACAAATGGAGACTCCCTCAGTGAGCCCCATTGATCCTCCATATGTTGTTTCGCCAGGAGCCTCAGTACAATCTGAGCCCACAAGTGGCAGCTTTACCTTCCCAGATCTAGCTCATCTTTCTCTTAATGACACTACGGCTACCATGCATATCCCAGTGGTGAGCATGACAAGAAGTACACCATGGAGTTCATTTGTTAACACTACGCCGATGCCTAGTAGCACAATGCCCCCAACTATACCTACATGTATGTATCAATCATGTGCACCTGTCGTACCTCAGCCTCATGTAGCTCCTACACCTCCGATTATTCCAAGAGCTTACAATCCACAATGGCATTATCCAAGCTCTTATACAAGTGGAGCCATGCCATTTAATAATAACATGCCATATCAGGCACCCCCTATGCCTAGGGCCACGCCTGTAAACTTTGGACCACCGTCTGGTACACCACCATACGAAATATGGGACCCAAGAGCCGCGCGTATGCCAAGGCCAAGGCCAACTCCCATCTCACATGTGGTTCCAGGAGCACATACACCCATTATACTTGCTCAAATAGGAGATTTTGCAGCATTTTCTCAAACTATCGGTCGCTCTATTGCGGAAAACATGCGTAGTGCACCTGATAGAGAGCCTAGGAGCAAGGCAGTTCAAGTAGCTAAGCTCACACAGAAATTCAGTGGAGACAGAGATGCTAGAAAGCATATGGAAGTCTTTGAACATGTGTGCGATTCCTTGGAAGAGCACAATGAGTTTGACCCTAAGCGGAAAGGCTGGAGATTGGTATAGAACCTTAAGAGTAGAAGAGAAAACGATCTACTCTACTCTTAGGAGACTGTTCTTAAAAGAATACATACGAGAGGGAGTACTTTGGGGTGTAGCCTCTCAGCTCCAGATAGCCCAACGAGAAGAAGGTGAATCCGTGAGAGACTTCATTGGTCGCCTAAAGAATTTGAATTCTTGATGCAATCCAAACGAGCGATTCAACAACCAATTGCTCGATAGATTCATTAGGGGACTACGACATGAAAGTATCTATAATGGCCTAGTCATTAGTCGCCTAAAGAATTTGAATTCTCGATGCAATCCAAACGAGCGATTCAACAACAACCAATTGCTCGATAGATTCATTAGGGGACTACGACATGAAAGTATCTATAATGGCCTAGTCATTAGAGGTATCACTACTTGGGAAGCAGTCACCATGAATGCAATCCAATTGGAGGATAATTTAATGATTGCAAGAGAAAGAGTGTCCTCCAAGCCGAAGTCTAGTAGCTCGCAAGCGTCAGGGCATGAGCCAATGAAGATAAAGCCAATCGTGAAAGAGCAAACGATGTCTGAGATGACTTTGGCAGATCTCACCAAGGCCATCCAAGAAAGCCTTAGGGGTAATCGTGCTCCACAAAACACTCATATGTATCCAAGAAGGGAGCAACAATGGTGCTCAATTTGCTTGGGCCCACATACTACGAGTGAATGCCCTACTTTCAGAGTAAAGTTTAACGGGACTTGTAACGCGTGTGGTAGGTATGGCCATCAAGCGAAGGATTGCCTAATGCTTAAACGCATCATGGAAAATAGACCGCCTATAGCTTGGGCAGACTCACCTCGAGTTCTTGCATTGATGCCTACCCCACCCATGGAGCAACAGTTGCCATTACAGCACACGGTCCCTAGAACCCAAAATGTGGTCCAAACCACACCGTTGCCACCTCCAGTGCTAGGACCGCAACCCCCTCATCCAAGAGTTACACCTATGAACCAAATAGGTTGCGAGTCATCTAGTACTTATGTAGATTGCGAAGAGGACATAGACTCTAGTATCACCTATGGAGTCGACATGCTTGAGGAGTGTCCCATGTACTATATGGAAGACCATTGGGGACAAATCAAACCGGTATATCAAGCTACTGCGCTAGCAGCAAGAGGCCAAAACATTAATAGTTTTGCCAGGAGACCACCTCTTCAGTGCTACGAATGTGGTGGACCACATCGAGTAGCTGAGTGCCCCATTAGAATGCAAAAGAATGCTGCACTAATGCAAACAAGTCAAGCGAGTGCATTGGCAATGCCAATACTCATTTGTAATCGTTGTGGCATAGATCATTTCATCGCACAGTGTCCTAACAATCCAAACGCACCGAAAATCACACCATTGAACATAATAGAGATTGTTGATGGGACACCACCAACTATAAACATAGCACCAGTGAATGCACTCACACGGTCAATGCTCCAAAAGCAAAATTACATCCTCGAAGAGAGAGATGCTGCATCCATTGGCCGAGCGAGAAAGAAGAAAACACGAAGAAAGAAATCTCTTAATGCTTCTAGCTCAAAACCTAGTTCAAAGACTAACATAGGGACAGGAGAGGATCCCGTGTATATGAATGACCCTGAGGATGACTCAGATTCGATAGAGACCACGGAGACCAAAACTATTACTACAAAGGAAAAAGCCAGTGAGGAGGATCACGAGAGGGAATTACGACGAACACCAAAAGAGTATTCAAAGTTAAACCACCCAGTTGCCAACCCCCAAGATAAGCCACGAGAGACAAAAAATGAGGATTGCAAGAGAAAGATTGGAACCTATCCAAACCCAACAGTGGAAATTGAACGAGTCCAACAACTGAGGGGTTTGGTGGAAGAAACTCAACGAACATTAGAACCTGAACCCAAACATATCCAGATGTCGGACACAGTGTTTCCCACACAAGTTCAACCTCACAAGAACTACAGGCCGTTAGCTATACCCAGTATCATTCGGGAAGAGAGTGAGGGTGGGACATCTGAAAGTGGACACACACCTTTCCTACTAGAGAGAATGTTTGGTGAGGGAATGCCCGACCCCCTTGAGGAAGTGGAGATTCCATCTTCACCATTCTCTTGTCAGGGTCCTACGTCCCACAAGATGCCATTAAATGTTGCCAAATTGATGGATTTCATGTCTTCAGAAGTTAGAACCACCATCATGTCCAAACTATATAAAGACCCCGAGCTAGTCTCAGCTCTTCGAGCCTTCCTCAATGGAGAATTACAGGCCGGATTACCACATTTTGCACATATGAACAAACCTGACTCGGTAATGAATGATGAGGAACATTTAGCACCACCATCTGACCTAGCGGGACATGAATCTGTAATTGAAGTACCCGTTAACAAGTTGGGGCAATACTTTGAAGGTGATGAATCTAATGCTACTCTACCAATCACTACTAAAGGATTAACTATAAAGGGGGTCCTTGACGGTGGTGCGGGAGTCAGCATGGTGACAAAGAGTTGTTGGGAGTCTATGGGGCGACCTCACCTTGAAGCCACAAGCGTAGTGGTAAAAATGGCTAATGGATCTATTGTTACGCCTATTGGAATGCTAAAGGATCTCAGAATCAAGGTCTTGGGACACAAGGTAAGGCAGACTTTCATTGTTATGGATTTTTCCAAGCATCCTATGTCATTTGAGATGATCTTAGGGCGTCCATTCATGAGGGAAGCCAAAATGGTGCATGACTGGTCCAAAAACCATGTCTACTTACAGTTCCAAGACTCTGCCATTCGAGTTGATCTTTTAAGTGGTCGAACGCATCCTCTAGGAAATAAATTCATCATTGATAATCGATCAGACACAACAATTCACTCAGCTCCATTACATAATTGTTACACGTGTAACGAAGACACGGATATTGGGGAGAACTCTCCTTATATGGATATCCTACCCGGAATGGCTGAGTCAGACAATGTCGATTGGGTACACCTAGTGGCAACTATAGATACATGGGGAGCTAGAGAAACAACCTGGGTAACGCCAGATGGGGAAGAGATACCACACATTGCACCAGTAAACATGTTAGGTGTAGCGCATGTAACATTCGATGATAAGAAAGAGGCACACCTATCTGAGAGTGAAACCGATGATTCCTCAAAGGCTTCAGGCCAATACACATCAGAAACGAAATCTCAGGGAGAAATGGATTCAGAACCTAAGGAAACATCGAGTGAACCAAGTATAGAAACTGAACACTCAAGGCCTAGTACGACCATCTATGGTAATTTATATGAGAGTGAAGAAGATACAAGCGAAGACCTATCAGGCGAGTCAAGTTCAAACATTTACCAAAATCAAAACCTTATTAAGAAACGAAGGTCATATAAGAGACGAAGATATCGAGAAAATGTGAGAGCTAGGATAAACAAGGAAAGATCTACTGCAGAATGGCTTAGCTATCTAGGGGCATGTGATGCTCATCGAAAGCTAGTGGACAATTGGGGTGAACATCTCCAGAGTGTCATGTGGTGCAGCCCGCGACCCATTGACCTCTCTCAATTAGAGGTTACAGAGCCGAAATTGAGTCGAACTATAAGAAGACGTCAAATCCGAGAGTTAGCACAACAACAAAAGGAGGCAGAACTAAAAGAAAGGTCTCCGTCAGGACAAGAGCCTGCTGACTTACATACGGCTCGTGAACATTTTAAATCTTATACCACGGGGGAGCGAAAGGTTGTGTATGCCAAAGCCCAACGAATACCTACCAATGGAAGCAGTGGAGTCTACGATGGTCCAGCGGTAGTTAAAGAGATAGAATTAGCAGAACCAAGTGAGGAGTCTAAACCAGTCTTTATTGCTCAAGACCTTACCGAAACTGAAGAGGCTGTACTTAAGGAGCTCCTCAAGGAATACAAGGATATCTTTGCTTGGACATATCATGACATGAAGGGCGTTCCACCTTCTGTGGTGCAACATACAATTCCCATGATCAACACTGCTAAACCCGTCCAGCAACGACCATATCCAATGAATCCTAAGTACGCCAAAATTGTACAAGAGGAGATTGAAAAACTTATCCAATGTGGATTTATATACCCTATTGAGCACTCAGAATGGGTTTCTCCAATAGTCATTGTGCCAAAAAAGAATGGGAAACTAAGAGTGTGCGTGGACCTCAAGAAAGTTAATGCAGCTACTAGGAGAGATCATTATCCCTTGCCATATTCAGAACATGTGCTTGAAAGAGTTGCGGGCAAGGAAGCTTATAGCTTTTTAGATGGGTACTCTGGTTACAGTCAAATCACAATTGCATTAGAGGACCAAGCTAAAACTGCTTTTATCACAGAGTTTGGAGTGTTTGCATTTCGTGTTATGGCTTTTGGCTTAACAAATGCCCCTGCTACATTCCAACGATTAATAAACACTGCGTTTATAGAATTTCTAAGGGAGTTTTGTGAAGCTTTCCTAGACGACCTTTGTGTTTATTCTTCTTGGGAGAAGCATTTGTTATATCTACGAAAAATATTTGAAAGGTGCAGATTTTATCGCATCTCATTGAATCCTTTCAAATGCAAATTTTGGGTTAAGCATGGAGTCATTCTAGGGCACATAGTGTCCAAGAACGGGATATCCACAGATGAGAGTAAGATTAAAGCCATTGCCGATTTGCCACCACCTACTAACTATAAAGGAGTTCAAAGATTTATGGGCCATGTTGGTTATTATCGAAGGTTTATTTTAAACTTTGCCGAGATAGCGCGTCCATTGTACAAGCTTCTTATCGAGTTTCACTGGACGGAAGAATGTCATCAATCTTATGAGTTATTAAAGAAGGCCCTAACAAGTGCTCCAATCCTGCGAACACCTGATTGGAATGTACCTTTTCATGTGCATATTGATGCATCAAACTTTGCTATTGGGTGTGTTCTAACTCAACCAGGAGAACATAAATTGGACTACCCTATTAGCTTTGCAAGTCGCCAATTAAATGATGCCAAGATGAACTACACTACTACAGAGCGCGAAGGTCTAGCTATGATTTACGCAGTAAAGAAATTTCGCTATTACCTTCTTGCTACCAAGTTTGTGTTTTATGTTGATCATCAAGCATTGCTATATTTGGTAAACAAGCCGTGTTCCGCAGGTTGAATTACACGATGGTTATTAATTCTTCTTGAGTTTGACTTCACCGTTGTTGTGAGGCCTGGGAGAAAACATGACATGGCGGATCAGTTATCTCGTATCCCTAATGGCGAAGCTCCTACGAGGGTTGATGATGAATTGCCTGATACTCCTTTGTTCATTGTTGAGACAATGCCTGAATGGAGTGAAAAGATTGTTAACTTCTTAGTTAATGGTTTTCCACCCAAAGAGCTGCGAAAAGATATAGCTCAGAAATTAATCAAGGAATGCGAACCCTATTGCTTACTGGCGGGAACTCTCTATAAGAGAGAAAAAGATGATGTTCTTAGACGTTGTGCCCGCGAGGATGAGTATTTATATATTCTACAAGAGGCACACATGGGCATAGCTGGTGGTCACTTTTCAGGAAAGTTGACTGCCCGAAAGATCTTACAATCAGGCTATTGGTGGCCCACTCTGTTTAAGGATGCATCACTTTTTGCAAAGGGATGTGATGAATATCAACGCTTCAAGAAGCCACAAAGAAGTGATAGGATGCCTCTACATCCCATCAAGTTAACCCAACCATTTGAAAAGTGGGGCTTAGACTTTGTAGGACAGATTAGTCCGGCTGCACGTAACACGCAATCACGATATATCATTGTGGCTACCGACTATGTAACCAAATGGGCTGAAGCAAAAGCAACACAAAAGGCGGATGCAAAAACAACAGCTAAGTTCCTCTTTGAGAACATTATCACACGTTTTGGATGCCCCTTTGAACTTGTGAGTGACAACGGAACTCATTTTATAAATGAAGTAATAAAAGAACTCACATCAAACTTCATGATATCTCACCACAAGTCTACACCCTATTATCCCCAAGCAAATGGCCAAGCTGAGAGTACCAACAAAACTCTCATCTCCATTTTGACAAAGACAGTTGAGGCTCATCGCACTGATTGAGACCTAAAGCTTACATCAGCTTTATGGGCTTATCGTACTGAGTATAAAGTTACTATTAATTGCACACCGTTTAAGATGGTGAATGGCCAAGAAGCAGTTATGCCATAGGAGTTTGTCATTCCTAGTCTTCGAGTAGCTTCGTAAGAAGGTTGGGATGGTAACCCCTTAGTTGAGCGATTATATATCCTGGAAAGGCTAGATGAAGAGAGGCAATTAGCTGTGCGAAATGCTCTAGTGGAGAAGGATAGGAGAAAGAAGTGGTTTAATAGCCATTTAAAGGATAAAGACATCAAGGTTGGTGATAAAGTTCTTATGTATGGGGTACGTAATGAAAAGAAGAAATTGAAATACGTTGGTAAGGGACCATATCGAGTGTGTGAAATTACCCCGCAAGGTACCATTCGTGTGGAGACTCTAGATGGAGTTGAAACCATTGGATTCCTTAATGGGAGTAAATTCAAAAGATATTATGATCCTCTAAGCCAGGAAGAGTTGCAAGCTATCCATCAAAAGAAAGCTGCCAAGGAACAAGCAGAGCTTAGAAAAATCCAAGCAAGAGTTGAGGCTCGAGAACGACAACAACGTCTTAGATGCCAACGAGAGGCTAATCTGGGAATCACGCAAGCATTTTTTGAGGACACAGATTACGACCCATTAGAATCTGAGCCACCCCTACGATACCCAATTGAGCTAAATAGCCCCTATGGAAGTACTATACAATGCCTTATTAGATACGAGAGCTAAACACAATTTGTTGTCCTATGGAGTTTGGTGTCAATTAGGGAAACCGACCCTATCCCCGAGTACGATGCAAGTCAAGGGCATTAATAAAAAGAAAACTGCTATTCTTGGAGTCCTTCAGACCCCTGTTGTCTATGACAATGGAAGCATAGTGCAGAGGTTTCTAGTCATGCCCGCGGGAGCTATGGAAGGCAACGTAAACCTGGGACGCACGTGGATGTTGGCAACCAAATGCACTATTGATTGGGATACTGGTAGTGTCACAACGCGACCACCGACTCTTACCCCTATCATTCAAGCAAAGTCACCTACGTTGCAAACTCTAGCAAAGTTGAAGGATAGCCAACATTCACAAGCCAAGGTGGTTAACTCGTCTTTGTCGGCTACCCATGAACCTAGCACTTCAACACTTGTAGTTGCAGCAAGCAGTAATATTGCAAGTACTCAACCTGCACGACCTAAGAGTACATATCAATGGGTCCCCAAGGTCTTACTTCCAACTACCTCAACCCTCCCATCCATTCCAAGAAAAAATTTCCCCGGAAAACCAAGAGCGCGCCCTAGGAGAGTCAAGACCAAATCACGATGGATTCCAAAACAACTATTAGAAGCCCAAGGCTACTATGATGGAAATGAGCAAATTTGGGTACCTAAACGTAAAATGTGTCCTTCCCTATCGACAACAAACCCATATGAGTCAAACAGTGTAACGCTAAAGCCAATGGCAAACCGTGAGAAGGGAAAGATCACAGAATGCTACACACCTAGTCCAGAGCTAGTTTGGGCTCCAAGGCAAAACCAATTTATTCCACCTAGCTCAGGAAGGGGGGAGTTCCATGAAGCTTCTAGCTCCTCATGTAATACATCCATAGAGGTAAAAGCTTCTACACAGCCTCCACCTACAATAGTGGACCTCCATGAAGCTACAAAGGAATCCACACCTTCCAGTGTTCAAGAATCACCTGACGAACCACTTCAAGTTTGATCCTGGGAGAGTACCTTACCACCCTTGCAACTCGACGAGGCACCTAAGGTAATAGAAAACTACTTGCAAAAATCTTTACCTATAACAACTTGGAACAACTAGTTTCAAAGGGTGACGACATCATTTCAAACGGTATGATCTACCCAAGAAAGGGGGGAGTGTTTGTGGATATCCATTATTCACTTGCTTCCCTCTCAACCTTTCTCCCTGACCTCTTAATCTCCAATCTTCGGGAATGTATATATAAAGCCTTATACTCACAAAAACAAGATAAAAAAGTAAAAGAGCAAGAGCCATAACACAAAATCATAAAAACAAATTATGCACAAGAACACGACCCTTGTAATATTTGCACTCTAACCATCATCTATTTGCGTGTATAGATATGGCTAGTACGCTAGAGTCATTCACTCCTGCCTTGGACGAGAGTTACCTTTGTTACGTTTCACAAATATTTCACATGGTCTTTCCAGTGCTTGCATGTGAATGGGATTTGATAGGTACGCTAGCATGTGAGAGGAATTTTGAGGAGTTAGAATGGCTGATACGTCTCTTGACCACGTCTGATCCATACTTAGTAGAGAGCGTTTCTCCCATTGCACAAGCCTACCCTTTTGACCAAGATGACTATAGGCGTGTAGTGACCTTCTTAGTAAACATGGGCACCTATGATGAAGAAGAAAATTTACAGGACTACACGGATGGCACATATGGTCTCATGGATGATGACTTTGTTTATCTCGACGACGAGGATAGGGGTTTAGCCTTAGGGTTTCCCCCCAACCTCTACAATATCCTATTCCCTTGACTCTCTAGGGGATTGCAAGTAATTAGGTTAGGGTTCCTTATGTTTTTTGTTGTGTTCAATAAGTGTTGGTACCTTTTCCCACTAATGTGCCTCCTGGAGATGTTCCTTTTGTTTCCTAGTGTGTACAGGAGCGTGTTGCTATTGATAGGATTTGGACCTTCATGGAATCTTTATCTCGACTCACTCTTCAAATCAAGCGTGACCATCGACACAAACAGGTGTTTCTTGTCCATTAGCATTGCCCCTTATCTTTTTTGCATCCATGATTGTCTGCTTTAATTGTGATTGGTAGCCTAATATTCACCGCATTTGCTTAGTATCAAACATTTAATTCAATGTAATTTTTTGTCATAATCACTTGTATAGGTTTAAAAATCAAGCAGTCCGACTAAGCTAGTTTGACCAAGTTAGGTGTTAGAGATCTTCTCTTAATACCATGGGGAATGCCTTCCTAATAATCAATGGTTACTTAGGTTCTTAATCCGATTTAGGCAGCATTGTGTGAAATGTACTAGGGCTTTCTAGTGGGCTTGACCCTATTGACCTTTCGCTTAAGTATTATAAAGCGAGTTTACTAGTGTGATGAGCCTGGGGAGGTGTATCAGTGTTATATGACCCCCCAAAGTTACAAAATTAAAATGCTGAAAATGAACAAACAAAAAATCAAAGTGCCACAATGTAAAATCTTAAGCTGGAAGAGAAATCTCAGCTTGATTGGGTACTTCACTCACATGTATCGCCTATGGTACTAGAGCCCTAGAGGTTCCCAGTATGGGCGCTTTTTCTTGAAAAGCAAAAAACCCAAGGCATACAAAATAAGCACACACATCAAAATTGAATCACTGTGAAAAGAATTTGGGGGGTCAAAGAAAAAGTAATCAGTCAGGCGATGATTTCATGAGAAATTCCTTTTATGGTAGCTTAACTACAAGGTCTTCTAGATATAGCCTCTAGTCAGCCCTCGAACATGAATACTTGGCTCTCGCGATTAAACAACTTAATGGACCACAGAAAATTAAGAAGCTTACCCATGGCATTAAGATTCGATCTCTAGTGCCTTTCGATCGTCAAATTAGCGACCCCAGACTTGTTTAATTTTTTACCTTTACATCTGTTTATGCATTTGATTACATTGCAATTTAATGTTCATTGCTGACAAATTATTTGAAATTCTTTTACCAATCAATTTGTCTACCTAAAATTGCATATGCTTTTTAATCGCTTATGAAAATGCAATTACTATGCAATGTTGTTTGATTTTGCAGTGACTAATGAAGGCTAAGGACATTCATCTCAAATGCTCTTCCACCTCGACCAACGAGCTTCAACTCAATAGCTTCCGAGGACGGAATCTACATCAGGAAGGGGGGCATGTTAACCCTCACGGCTCACGGACACCCTATCACCTACGAGACGGACGTTGTAACCTACGGTGGACATTGTATTATTTATTTGGTAGAGTCAGGTACCGGGCTTGTCGGTCCAATAGGAAAAGGGTAAGAGTGATCGCCGATGAGAGGCGCACTCTAACTGGGACATTCAAGGGATTAGTTGGCTAAGCATGGGCGCCCAAGTGTGAATGGGGTGAGCTCATATAAAAGCCAACTAAACCTAAAATTCACTTATTCTCTCATTTGTGCAATAGAAGAGTGCTCTTGCTCCATCTCCATCTCCATCTTCTTCTTCTTCACCTCCTTGTGTGTGTGTGTATGTGTGTGTGTGTGTGTGTGTGTGTGTGTGAGAGAGAGAGAGAGAGAGAGAGAGAGAGAGAGAGAGAGAGAGAGAGAGAGATCGAGCATTGCGGCGGCACGATGGCGGTGAAGCGGTTGAGCGCGACGTAGCGGCGTCTCCTTCTTCTTCGCGGCGAGGAATCCTCCACTGCAGGAGCATAGAGCGGTGAGTGACACACCATTGCCCTCTTTTGAGCTTACTAGTTAAGCTAGTTGTGTGCTTGGAGTCGTTTGTGGCTCGCACACAGTGTTAGGCAAGGCCCTTGCTTCGACAGTGCGGCAAGGAGCGCACAACCTGTTTCTTAGAGGATGTGCTCGACCCGTCACAAGATCCACTCGAATGACACAATCTTGGAATGGTAGGTAGACATGGTTCTTAGACCAGTCATGCACCATTTTTGCTTCCCTCATGAAAGGACTCCTAGCCTTCGTAGCTTCTGAGCCTTAGGTGTGGCCTCTGGCTTCAACTCAATTTTGTGTTGAACAACATCTACTCCACGCACATCGGTGTAGTCTTTAGCAAAAAGCCTAGGAAACTTCCTTAGCACACATTTGAACTCCTCTCTTTCATCCTTTGTAAGTGTTGTTGATAGCATACCTTCCAGCATCCCTTCATCTTGATATTCACCTTCGTTCTCTTGAGGACCTACCTCCTCCAAGCCTTGACAAGAGGTCTCTTGGTTGCTTGGCTTAAACCTTACCCCCATGACTTCGATGGAAGACTCCTCTTCAGTAATGCTGCCGCTACTTTCTTCTTCTGAAGTGCTATCGGTCCAACCTTCTTCCGTCTCACTTTGAGATGATTCTTCATGGAGCTCCTCTTGGCGTTGCTCCTTCATGTCAAAGACAACCTTCTTGTGATTGTCATTCCTGCAAATTAGCTTTCCACTCTCCCAATCCTGCAAAGCTCGCATTTTCATTAGCCATGGTCTTCCTAGGATAAATGGGTAACCATTTCCCTTGGTAGACATGACATAGAAATCCACTGCCTTCTTAATGCCAAAGGCCTCCACAAAAACATTTTTACAAATGCCTACGCACCTAGCCTTGCTATTGTTTGCCATCTTGACCCTAATTTCAGGTGTCTCATGGATGTGCATGCCTAGTTTTTGCATGAGTCCCTATGTCATGATGCAAATTTGTGCACCCCCATCCACTAGACCTTTCCTAACCAATCTCCCTTTGATGTAACAGTCTAGCACCGGTGTAATGTCCTCATTCATTTCAGCTTGTGCAATTTTTACAACAGGCACACTCTCTTTTACCTTTCTCCTAGTGCTAACTGCCCTTGTCAAATCCCTCCTAACTTGTGGACATAATGCAAGAAATTGAGGCCATGAAATATCAGGACCCTTACCTCTCATGTCTTCCAACAAGTTGTACGGAGCCATACCATGTCCAAGAGGGAAGTCTTGGAGGTTGATACGACGTCGAGTCCTCTTGGTTTCCTTGGTTTCCTTTGCCTTCTTGCCTTGTCCATGGTCACTCTATGATGTGACTCCTTCTTTCTCTTTACCTTTTCGTCGGCCACGCTTAATGCCATTGGCTTCCATGTCAACCTCATTTGAATTTGTCACCTCTACCACATGCACATTTGGATCTGGCAAAGGTGGAACTCCTTCTACCCCTTGTGGAGGTGGTCTTGGTCCATTTGGCCTTTGCAGAAGCCTTGGTTGTTGACCAGCTCCTTCTCCTGCATTCATCACTGGGTAATTCAAGTTAGGTCTCCCTGGCTCCCCACGGGGCCAAGGACAATTATACATCCCATGTCCAGACTCTCCGCAATTCCAACATTGCAAGACTCTCCTAGGTCGTGGGTCTCGCTCTTCAGACTTCTTTGCTTGTTCCTTTGGACCTACGGCTTGTGCAAGGTGAATTGACAGGCTGCTTAAGGATTCATTTAACTTCTCAATCACTTCAACCGTTACCTCAGGAAGCTCCTTAGATGTTGATGCTTGTGACTTACCTTTGGGTCTAAGACCTTCTATTGGAACCTCCCCCCTTAGGCACTTGAGTTTCTTATATTTCTCAGCAGCCCTAGTTTCAGCTGCATCAAAGGTAGCAGGTGCACCCGCCTCAACTTTTACCTTAAGGTCAGGAAAGAGTCCGGCTATGAACCTCTCCTTCTTTAGAAATTCTGCACCATCACCAGGGTTAGCAACATTTCGTATCCATAGAGCCCAAAGACGTAGGAACTCTTGCTTGTACAAGTAGTAGTCATCTAAGTCTTTTTGCTTATGAGAAACAATGTCTTGCCATAGCTTTTGAGTGTTTTGGGGATCAAAGAAGTATCTCTTGAAATGATTGACAACTTCCATGTAATTTTCTTTAACTTCCTCAGGCAAAGAGTCAAACCAAGTGCTAGCATCTTTCCTAAGGACTACCTCAAACATTTCTACACGTTCTTGATCAGTTACTATCCTCTTGATACGACAAGACATCTTGAAATTTGCCAAAAATAATTCTGCATCCTCTCCAGGCTCTCCAAAGAAAAGAGGATATCCAGACATTTGGCGTTGATTCTCCATTGAATTGATTTCAAAGTGACGCGTTTTGTTTTTTCTTTCTTTAAAAGATCTACACAATAATATTCTCTAAATTGCAATCTATTCTACAACAAAATAAAAATATTCACATCAAATGACCTATGATAATCAATGAGAGGTAGGATGACAGGGTTTGGTGACGCGAGAATTTCTCCTACTCTTTGGGCACCAAACATGAACACCATACGTTGTTGAAAATGGATTTTTCTACTAATTGCAATGTTTATTCTAATGTGTGGAGTGAAATGAAAGGGGAAAACCTCTATTCTTGGGCCATTATCCATTGTCTATGCATGACCTTATGCTTAAAACAAAACAAAAATATAGACGTCCAAACTAAGGTCGTACCTAATGAGAGGCAAAATAAAAGGATTTACTGATGCGTTTATCTCTGCCAACCTAAGAGGACCTAAAATTCTACGAATTACACGTTGAAATTGCAACTTAGTACTAACAATTATGTGTACCTTTTGCCTTGCAATGGGAATGAAGGGATCATACAAATTCTCGTGATTCATGCAAGCTACTTGATTATGCTAAAGGTTGAGCCTACACAAAACATACACAAGCCGTTCCTCCGTGGGGGCACCAAAATTGAGGCGGTCCGGGGCGGGCAACAAGAGAGGCGACCTCTAAACACCCCTCAAGGCTCCCGTGCTGCTCAATTGGGCTGGGGAAACTACAAGCACAACAAAACAACAAACCCACAGCCAAACCCAAACAAGATAGGGGCACCACCTAGTTATGGTATGCGAACTAGGACGCGAGAGAGATTTTGGTACAACCAAGAAGATGCACCACACAACACACACAAGCAACCTCACACCAAGACACACACAAAATGGACCAGAGAGAGCTAGAGCAAAGGGAAGAGAGAGAGAAAAGGATCTTGTGTAATACCTTATTTGTGACTTGCAAATGGAGATGGTTTGTTAGGTTGCTATCGTAGAGCTTGTACAAAACTCACTCAAAGCTTAGTGATTGCTAAACATTGCCAAAACACACACACACTGTCTTAGGGTGTGGGAGACCTCTCACCACAATACCCTCTTACAATGGACACAAAATTGGCAATGAAAAACACACTAAAACACTTTCTAAAATCAAGATCAACCGATGGAAACTCAAAATACACAAGTCACCTTGAATTCACCAAACCGTATTGCACAAATGGAAGGACGAAGATTTGAACGTCGAATCACGCCTTTGATGCACCAAACCTCAATTTATTGATGATAAAGGAGCATATACAATAGTGGTTTTGAGATTTGTGAAACTCACGCTCTCTCACTTGCAATGTGTAGCTTGAAGGCTTCTCTCACACCAAGAGTGAAGCTCACAAGTGGTTGCTACACCTAAGTCTCTCCTCACGCATAGAGTGTTGGGGTGCTATGTGAGATATTGGAGGTTGTTTTACAAGAAGGAGAGGGGCCTATTTATAGGTTGGAGACCCCATATTAAGATTATTGGAAATCCTAATTTACAAGCTAACAAATCAGGATTATGATTTTTTTGAATATCAAAACATTGCGGGCCTTCTTTGTCTGCTTGAGTCATGGGTGTGGGCTCAAAAGAGAGCATTATTGATGGTAGATAAGGTGAAAGTAAGTTTTAAGGAAGGGGAGAGAGAGAGAGAGAGAGAGAGAGAGAGAGAGAGTTACTATACATGTCTTGAGGTGAGGTGTCTTTTATGGTTAGGTCAATGCTATTTTGTGTTAGTATGTTAGTCGTTAGTAATCACTAGAAAGTTAATGTTACATTTACAATGGGTAGAGTGAGTTGATTTGATGAAGGAAGAGGGGTGAATTAAAAGAGAATCATTGAGATGGTGAAGCTTTGAAGAAGCTTGAACTCACCCTTGTGTAGATTGTGGAAAAAATGACCGCTGGTCTTCTTCTTCTTCTTCGCTTCTTTACGCCGCCGCCACGGTTGACCACCACGATGAAAAGAGGATTTGTTGATGAAAAATCCTCAATTTGCAGAAGTTATCATGGTTAAGATGCTGAATTTTAGATATTTTAGGAGAGGTAAATGAAATTGTAACATAGAAGCAATAGAGAGAGACATGGAGAGGGTGTATGTATGTAGAGGTTCATAAAAGAACTATAGGGATGAGAGAGAAGGGTAATGGTGAAGAGGGTGGGAGAAGCCATGGAAATTGCAGGTTTGAGTGAGGGAAGGAGAGGGAGGGATGTGTAAGAGTGAGTAGGTGTGTGGAAGGGTGAGAGAAGACTAAGGGCTACTTGTGAGAAAAGTGGGCAGACTGGGGTCCACTCAAAAAATCATAGCTCACCGCTGGTAGCTCCAAAATTCATGAAAAAATTTGAGGTGATTATTCAGAGCGTGGGCTACATTTTCTCTTTTGACCACCGCTCCAAATTCGGAGTGGAGATAGGTGCCAAAATTCTCACCAAAAAGCCTGTTTTTTATGCCTGCAAAAGTCTTTTAGTGGCCCCCTCCTTTGTTGAATTTGTACAATGCATCCAAGAGTGAGCCCCTCCTTTGTCATATTATAATACAAAGCATTCAAGTTGCCCTTGACCCATGCATGGAGGAGGATTATTGGTGAAATAAGAAATATATACATGGTGGGACTAGTGTATGGACTATTCATGGACTTTAGCTCAATGAGCACATGGTGTTAGAATAATGAGTAAAAATAATAATAAAAATATGGAGGAGTTATGGATATGGAAAGATATTGGAATCATATGATATGGTCCCTCCTTGAATTATTTTGGGTGAAAGAGGAAAAGGTATGCAAGTAAATAATATAATAAACGTAACTAATGAGTAGAAATCAATTTTTTGTTTTCACGAGGGTGAGGGTGAAAATGTGGGAGTGATTTGTATAAAGGAAAAAAATGAGATTAGAATATGTACATATTGGCAAAAAATATACTTATGGTGTAAGAGGATGAAAGAAGGTGTACATAGGTTTAATAAAACACACACCTAAGTAGAAATATTTAAATAAAATACCAAAATAATTATAAAAAATCCCTATATTTAGGCCATATATACAATGAAATATTTACACACAAAGAGGCCATAATATACTTTTATTTTTTATTTTTTTTTAATGTTTTTTTTGGCTCACCTAGCCCAGTGACTAGCTAACTGAGGGTTTTTAAGAAGATATGGGAAAAGCCCCCTAACTCACACACGCCTATGTACAGTGAAATGGTAGGGATAGCCATAGCGTTTGGGTGAATTTGGTAGGGTGGAGTAATCTAGTATGGCAATTATGGAGAGCCGAAAAACGGCTATCACTATCACTTGTGGGCTCAGATTGCACTGAGACCCCTGGCGAAACAACATATGGGGGATCCATCGGACTTACCAAGGGAGTCTCCATTTGCGATAAGATCGGCCTTTCCTGTATCCAAGAATCTCATGAGACCCGTTGAAGGCATGTTGATCCCCTTGTTCTGTCTCTCTAACTCAATGAACCTATGGATGACCTCACAAACTCTTTGTTGTTGATCCTCCACACTAGTAGCACCCATTGTGGATTGTAGGACATCTAACCAACCCACGTGATAGGTGTGACCTGTGTATAGGTCGGTCAGAGTTTCTGTTTGTAGTTCGTACTCCCAGTTCTCATTTAGGAACACTCCATCTAGGATTGAGGTGTTAGGGATGTCCTTTGAGCTAGATGCAATGTTGCTTTCTAGGGGTTGGCCCTTAGCGGTTGCTAAGTCAAGAGCATTCGATTGCTCTCTTAGCAAGGATATTGACATAGGGGCTTTCGCTTTTAACTCTCTTCGTTGCTCCGCCTTACGTAAACTCTCAACTTCCTTTTCCCTCGCTGCAAGGATATATCGCTCAACCTCTTGCACTTCGGCAAGGCTTCTACCATCAGGTAATATGACCTCGGAAGGAAATAACTCTGAAGAGTCAGGAGGTGTAGTGAATGAAGTATTCACGTGCACATTCTCTAACGGTATAGGGTCTACGTTGGTCACGAATGGAGAATTTACTTCCCCACCCCCCTCATTTACATCATTAGCTCCATGTTTGGAGCGAGTGGCTCTACTAAAGGTTTCCTTCAGGCGGCTAAGCGTGCTCGGCCCGGACCCTGGACCCATGGCGTGCATGTCTTGGCTTGAACTATCGGGATTAGGCATTGGAAAACCCTCCATGACATCGTGGTTAGAGCAAGACTCACTAGCCGCTATGTTCGGGTCTTGGTTTGTACTACCTTGGGTCCCCGTCGAGGGCCCGAAACCTAAAGTAGGTGGATATTGAGAACTCGCGTAAGTCAAAATTCTCTCTAGTTGCTCCGTCTCTAGCACACGACCAGAGCGCAGATGCATGTGCCTTTGGCACCCTACAAGCGTCAGCGAATAACCTCGAAGGTTAACCGCATACCTTTTTTAAGTGTCCGTTTTCACTCGTGTTTTTTACATTTTTAATGTTTTTAATGTTTGATTTTTTTGGTTAAACTGTGTGATAGCTCGAAACAAACGTATCACTTAGAGGGTCGCTGTGTGCTTTACAACACAATTTTCGGGCATCTAAAGTTCCGTTGGTCCTCAAAAAATCGATTTTTAGCTACGTGTGAAGCTAAAATTCATTTTTTTTTAAGGCGACTAAAGCCTAGGCCTGAGCGTGAGCTTCGGCTTGGGTCTGGGAGATATTCCCGATCCCGGTCCTACCTTTAAATTATTATTTTTTAATTTTTTTATTTTTATTTTTATTTTTTTAAAGGATAAGGTCGCTGCGGCCTGCGCGAGAGCACACACACACACTCTCTATCTACGTACTTCTAACTAATACACCTACTATTACACACAAACACACTCTATAAGCTCTCACAGATCTACTTCCTACTTATTGTACATTACATTACACAAAACTAACAACTTTAATACACAAAGAATAAACACAGTACCTTTGAAAACTCCATTAACAAAGAAAACTAACAACCTTAATACACAGAGAATAAACACAGTACCTTTGAAAACTCCATTAACAAAAAAAATACACAGTATAACACAAAATCCTTCTTCTCAACACACACACCCTCCTTCCTTACCTTTCCTACAATAGAAATTGCACCACAAAAGAAGCACAGAGTGCCATTTAAGCTTAGTGTATGGCATTCCCCGGCAGCGGCACCAAAAATGTGCGCGTATGTCGCACGTGTCCATGCAAGGAACTTGCCGATACTGTTACCATATACATGTGGTAGTGATGTGTGTGAACACACTAGGACCACCGGGGCATTTTTTCCCTCTTTAGGAGGTTTTTTCCCCCGTGCATTGTATATACGCCCATCACTCTAGGGCTATCTATCTTTCCATTGCACACTAAGTAACACACTATCTATCGTGTGCCTTGAGCTTCCTTCGTCTTCTCCAAGCTATGTGTGTTTCTCTGCAACCCTAATTCCAACAATTGGTATCAGAGCAGGTCACGTCCTCTCGGGCTTAGTCGCCAGTTGCTCCAGCACACGCCTGCTCACTTTCTCCGATTTCAGTGAGCTTTGGCGAGCGTTCGCAGGTCGACAAAACTTTGGGCTCATTTCGGCCTCCGTTTCCACTACAGGCAGTACTGCACAGGCTATTTCGTCATTTTGTGCAGAATTTTTGTCAGTGCCGTTTTTTGCATAACAGGTGCCTTATAGTCTTCTACGGTTTGTGCTATATAGCACAGGTTGTTCCCGCTCCGTTTCTCCTATTTTCGGGCAGTTTTCACATCAGGTTGAGCATTTACCATGGCTGACAACAACAACAAAGATGTGTTCAAGATGTTTGTTGCTGAGGACAGGTTGGATGGGGACAACTACCCTATGTGGGCTTATATGATGCAACATGTTCTTGTGTCAAAGGGTGTCTGGAACATTGTGCAGGGCATTGATGCACGTCCTAGTTCTGAGGATGTAGGCGATGTTGAGGATGTTGCAGGTCTTGCTGCAAGGATTGCAGCTGTTAGAGTTGTTTTGCCTACGATAGAACAAGCTCGTTGGGATGTTAAGGATGCGTAGGCTCATGCATTGATTGTGTTGTCTGTGAAGCGCACCATTGTTCCTCACATCCGTTCAGCAAAATCTGCAAAACAGGCTTGGGATATTCTAGCAGGTCTTTATGCAAGCCGCAATGAGGCTAAAATTGCTTTGCTGCGTAAAGAGCTGGAGTCGAAGATTATGCATGAGGAAGATGATATGGAAACTTTCCTTGCTAGTGTCAAGGATATCAATGAGCAGCTTATTTCTGCAGGTGAAGTCATTTCAGACAGTTCCCTTGTGCAGACTGTTCTTGATGCCTTACCATATTCCTACCAGACTTTTGCTAGTACTTGGAGACTGATGACCCAACGAAATCCTGAAGTTGTCAAGTTTGATGCATTATGCACATTGCTGTTGCAAGAGTCACTTTCTAGAAAAAACAGGACTAGGTAGCGTGCAGTTGAACAGGCTTATTGCTTCTCAAAGAAAGGGTGGTAACAGTAATGCAGCCACTTCTTATGGTTCTGCTGCGAGTGCCAAAAATTATGTTCCTAATGCTTCTGCTGGCAGTACTTCGTCTGGCAATTCTAGTGATAAGGGCAAAAAGAAGATGCGTTGCCATTATTGTAAAGCCAATGATCACTTGATCAAGTCGTGTCCTAAGTTGAAGGCCAAAGAGGCTAAGAAGAAAGAGGGCAGTTCCACTGCAAATGCTGGTTCCACTACAAATGCAGCCATTGTTGAGTCTTCTGTGAAAGGAGACTGTGATGCTGATGTTGATGCCGAATGGGCTTTTAGCACAGAGTGCACTTACAATCCTGTTGTCCATGATGCATGCTTGTTTGCTGCAGATTCACATGTGTGGTATTTCGACAGTGGTGCTACAAAGCACATTACCTCACATCGTGAATTGTTTACCTCTCTCGAGTCTGTCCCTCATGGGAAATTCAGTCACTTGTGCCAACAACACCTCTTATCCAGTTCAAGGAGTTGGAAAGATTGTGCTCACTGCTGCTAATGGCAATTCCTTCACATTTTTTGATGCACTTTATGTACCTGGGATCAAGAAAAATCTCTTGTCTGTATCCGCACTTGCTAGACTTGGACTTGTAGTCAAATTTGTGGATGACAGATGTACAGTTCATGATCTCAGTTTCGGTGATGAAATTGTTGCATCTGGGCTTTTGTGCCGTGGGCTGTATAAGATCACTTTGTATGACAAGTGTGGAAAAAATTTTGCAAATGTTGTTGCAGATTCAAGGGCTATTTCAGATGCAAAACTTTGGCATGCACGTTTTGGTCATCTGAATTTTGCCAGTTTGCTGCGTTTGCAGAAATCTGATATGGTTGCTTCTTTGCCGCCTCTTGAAGCACCTGTCAAACATGTTTGTGAAGGTTGTATTTTGGATAAGATGCAGCGTTCTAAATTTCCAAAGGATGGTTCAGTTCGGGCCACATGCAGGTTGCAGCTTGTGCATAGTGATGTTTGTGGGCCCGTGCAAACTCCGTCCTTGGGCAATTACCTGTACTTCGTGACTTTCATTGATGATTACTCCAGGCATGCATGGGCATTTCCGCTTAAAGCGAAGTCCGAAGTTTTTATGTGCTTCAAACAATTTCTGGCTATGGCTGAAAATGTCTCAAAATGTACTATGGGCACCCTCCGTTCCGATCGAGGGGGGGAGTATATGTCTCATGAATTTAATGCATTTCTAGCTAGTTGTGGGATAAAACACCAATGTACAGTGCCTTATACACCGCAGCAAAATGGTGTTGCTGAGAGGAAAAACAGGTCACTGACGGAAATGGCACGAAGTATGGTCAAAAGTCAAGCTTTGCCGCATTCTTTTTAGCTTGAGGCCATTATGTGTGCCACTTATGTACTTAACAGGTGTCCTACGAAAGCTTTGTTGTCTATTACTCCATATGAAGCATGGCATGATAGAAAGCCTTCTATTGAGCACATGCGTGTTTTTGGTTGTTTGGTATATGCTTTGGTGCCACAAGTGCAGCGCAGAAAATTGGATGATAAGGCTGTCAAATGTATTTTTGTTGGTTATAGTGTTGAAAGCAAAGGTTACAGGTTGTATCATCCGCAAACAAAACGTATCTTGGTTTCACGAGATGTAGTGTTTGTGGATTCCACATGCATTGCAATTCCCATTGAATTTTACTCTAAAAGTAGGACATTCACTGGTACTATGCGGTCCATAGCATACTGAGCACCATTGTTGCTCCCTTCTTGGATACGTATGATTGTTCTGCGGAGCATGATTGTCTCTAAGACTCTCTTGAATAGCCTTGGTGAGATCTGCTAAAGTCATCTCAGATATCTTTGGCTCCTTAGCAATAGGCTTTAGGGTCATTGGCTGATGCACCGATGCTTGTGAGCTAATAGATTTAGACTCAACAGACACTCTTTCTCCTTGAATCAATAAATTATCCTCCAATTGGATCGCATTGGTGGTGACTGCTTCCCAAGTGGTGATACCTCTAATGACTAAGCCATTGTAGATATCCTCATGTCGTAATCCCCTAATGAATCTATCAAGCAATCGGTTATTGTTGAAGCGTTCATTTGGATTACAACGAGAATTCAAATGCTTCAAGCAACTTATAAAGTCTCTCACCGGCTCTTCTTTCTCTCATTGGGCTTTCTGGAGCTGAGAGGCTACATTCCAAAGTACTCCCTCTCGTATGTATTCCTTTAAGGACAGTCTCCTAAGAGTAGGGTAAATCGTTTTTTCTTCCACCCTTAGGGTTCTATACCAATCCCCAGCCTTCCCACTCAAGGTTAGGCTTAAAGCATTGCTCTTATGTAAGTCATTGTGTTCTCCTAGAGAAGCGCATATTTGTTCAAACACTTCGATATGCTTTCTCACATCCCCGTCTCCACTAAATTTTTGTGTAAGCTTGGCTATTTGTATTGCCTTACTTCTAGGTTCTCTATCAGGCGTGATACACATATTCTCAGCGATAGATTGACCGATAGCTTGAGCAAATGTTGCCAAGTCACCTAAGTGAGCAGGCACCATGGGTGGAGATGCTCCAGAGACTACATATGGAGTAGGTATTGGCATTGGGCTTGGTGCATAGGAAGCCCTTGGGTTCCACGTTGGGTACGATGTTGTGCCATGTGGTGGTCCAAAGTTCATATGTGTGGCCCTAGGCATAGCAGACGTCGGATGTGACATGCTAATGCTAGCCGGTATAGTCCCATGGAAATAAGAACTTGGGTGTTGTGGTTGTGGAGCATAGGAAGTTGAAACAATGGGAGGGGTAGGGACTACATGAGTACGAGGACCCATGGGTGTATACGATTGGTACACACTTGTAGGTACTATTGCAGGCATTGAGCTACCATGTAGCGGTGCTTTACTAACAAATGAGGTCCATGGATTGTTTCTCGGCATGCCCATCATTGGGGTAGGCATGGTAGCCGTGGTGTCATCAAGGGAAAGATGAGCTAGACTTGGAAAGTTGAAGCTATCACTTGTGGGCTCAGATTGCACTGAGACCCCTGGCGAAACAACATATGGGGGATCCATCGGACTTACCGAGGGAGTCTCCATTTGCGATAAGATCGGCCTTTCCTGTATCCAAGAATCTCATGAGACCCGTTGAAGGCCTGTTGATCCCCTTGTTCTGTCCCTCTAACTCAATGAACCTATGGATGACCTCACAAACTCTTTGTTGTTGATCCTCCACACTAGTAGCACCCATTGTGTATTGTAGGACATCTAACCAACCCACGTGATAGGTGTGACCTGTGTATAGGTCGGTCAGAGTTTCTGTTTGTAGTTCGTACTCCCAGTTCTCATTTAGGAACACTCCATCTAGGATTGAGGTGTTAGGGATGTCCTTTGAGCTAGATGCAATGTTGCTTTCTAGGGGTTGGCCCTTAGCGGTTGCTAAGTCAAGAGCATTCGATTGCTCTCTTAGCAAGGATATTGACATAGGGGCTTTCACTTTTAACTCTCTTCGTTGCTCCGCCTTACGTAAACTCTCAACTTCCTTTTCCCTCGCTGCAAGGATATATCGCTCAACCTCTTGCACTTCGGCAAGGCTTCTACCATCAGGTAATATGACCTCGGAAGGAAATAACTCTGAAGAGTCAGGAGGTGCAGTGAATGAAGTATTCACGTGCACATTCTCTAACGGTATAGGGTCTACGTTGGTCACGAATGGAGAATTTACTTCCCCACCCCCCTCATTTACATCATTAGCTCCATGTTTGGAGCGAGTGGCTCTACTAAAGGTTTCCTTCAGGCGGCTAAGCGTGCTCGGCCCGGACCCCGGACCCATGGCATGCATGTCTTGGCTTGAACTATCGGGATTAGGCATTGGAAAACCCTCCATGACATCGTGGTTAGAGCAAGACTCACTAGCCGCTATGTTCGGGTCTTGGTTTGTACTACCTTGGGTCCCTGTCGAGGGCCCGAAACCTAAAGTAGGTGGATATTGAGAACTCGCGTAAGTCAAAATTCTCTCTAGTTGCTCCGTCTCTAGCACACGACCAGAGCGCAGATGCATGTGCCTTTGGCACCCTACAAGCGTTAGCGAATAACCTCGAAGGTTAACCGCTTACCTTTTTTAAGTGTCCGTTTTCACTCGTGTTTTTTAGATTTTTAATGTTTTTAATGTTTGATTTTTTTGGTTAAAGTGTGTGATAGCTCGAAACGAGCATATCACTTAGAGGGTCGCTGTGTGCTTTACAACACAATTTTCGGGCATCTAAAGTTCCGTTGGTCCTCAAAAAATCGATTTTTAGCTACGTGTGAAGCTAAAATTCATTTTTTTTTAAGGCGACTAAAGCCTAGGCCTGAGCGTGAGCTTCGGCTTGGGTCTGGGAGATATTCCCGATCCCGGTCCTACCTTTAAATTATTATTTTTTAATTTTTTTATTTTTATTTTTATTTTTTTAAAGGATAAGGTCGCTGCGGCCTGCGCGAGAGCACACACACACACTCTCTATCTACGTACTTCTAACTAATACACCTACTATTACACACAAACACACTCTATAAGCTCTCACAGATCTACTTCCTACTTATTGTACATTACATTACACAAAACTAACAACTTTAATACACAAAGAATAAACACAGTACCTTTGAAAACTCCATTAACAAAGAAAACTAACAACCTTAATACACAGAGAATAAACACAGTACCTTTGAAAACTCCATTAACAAAAAAAATACACAGTATAACACAAAATCCTTCTTCTCAACACACACCCCCTCCTTCCTTACCTTTCCTACAATAGAAATTGCACCACAAAAGAAGCACAGAGTGCCATTTAAGCTTAGTGTATGGCATTCCCCGGCAACGGCACCAAAAATGTGCGCGTATGTCGCACATGTCAATGCAAGGAACTTGCCGATACTGTTACCATATACATGTGGTAGTGATGTGTGTGAACACACTAGGACCGCCGGGGCATTTTTTCCCTCTTTAGGAGGTTTTTTCCCCCGTGCATTGTATATACGCCCATCACTCTAGGGCTATCTATCTTTCCATTGCACACTAAGTAACACACTATCTATCGTGTGCCTTGAGCTTCCTTCGTCTTCTCCAAGCTGTGTGTGTTTCTCTGCAACCCTAATTCCAACAATTGGTATCAGAGCAGGTCACGTCCTCCCGGGCTTAGTCGCCAGCTGCTCCAGCACACGCCTGCTCACTTTCTCCGATTTCAGTGAGCTTTGGCGAGCGTTCGCAGGTCGACAAAACTTTGGGCTCATTTCGGCCTCCGTTTCCACTACAGGCAGTACTGCACAGGCTATTTCGTCATTTTGTGCAGAATTTTTGTCAGTGCCGTTTTTTGCATAACATGTGCCTTATAGTCTTCTACGGTTTGTGCTATATAGCACAGGTTGTTCCCGCTCCGTTTCTCCTATTTTCGGGCAGTTTTCACATCAGGTGCAGCATTTACCATGGCTGACAACAACAACAAAGATGTGTTCAAGATGTTTGTTGCTGAGGACAGGTTGGATGGGGACAACTACCCTATGTGGGCTTTCTGATGCAACATGTTCTTGTGTCAAACGGTGTCTGGAACATTGTGCAGGGCATTGATGTACGTCCTAGTTCTGAGGATGTAGGCGAGGTTGAGGATATTGCAGGTCTTGCTGCAAGGATTGCAGCTGTTAGAGTTGTTTTGCCTACGGCAGAACAAGCTCGTTGGGATGTTAAGGATGCGTAGGCTCATGCACTGATTGCGTTGTCTGTGAAGCACACCATTGTTCCTCACATCCGTTCAGCAAAATCTGCAAAACAGGCTTGGGATATTCTAGCAGGTCTTTATGCAAGCCGCAATGAGGCTAAAATTGCTTTGCTGCGTAAAGAGCTGGAGTCGAAGATTATGCATGAGGAAGATGATATGGAAACTTTCCTTGCTAGTGTCAAGGATATCAATGAGCAGCTTATTTCTGCAGGTGAAGTCATTTCAGACAGTTCCCTTGTGCAGACTGTTCTTGATGCCTTACCATATTCCTACCAGAATTTTGCTAGTACTTGGAGACTGATGACCCAACGAAATCCTGAAGTTGTCAAGTTTGATGCATTATGCACATTGCTGTTGCAAGAGTCACTTTCTAGAAAAAACAGGACTAGGCAGCGTGCAGTTGAACAGGCTTATTGCTTCTCAAAGAAAGGGTGGTAACAGTAATGCAGCCACTTCTTATGGTTCTGCTGCGAGTGCCAAAAATTATGTTCCTAATGCTTCTGCTGGCAGTACTTCGTCTGGCAATTCTAGTGATAAGGGCAAAAAGAAGATGCGTTGCCATTATTGTAAAGCCAATGATCACTTGATCAAGTCGTGTCCTAAGTTGAAGGCCAAAGAGGCTAAGAAGAAAGAGGGCAGTTCCACTGCAAATGCTGGTTCCACTACAAATGCAGCCATTGTTGAGTCTTCTGTGAAAGGAGACTGTGATGCTGATGTTGATGCCGAATGGGCTTTTAGCACAGAGTGCACTTACAATCCTGCTTTCCATGATGCATGCTTGTTTGCTGCAGATTCACATGTGTGGTATTTCGACAGTGGTGCTACAAAGCACATTACCTCACATCGTGAATTGTTTACCTCTCTCGAGTCTGTCCCTCATGGGAAATTCAGTCACTTGTGCCAACAACGCCTCTTATCCAGTTCAAGGAGTTGGAAAGATTGTGCTCACTGCTGCTAATGGCAATTCCTTCACATTTTTTGATGCACTTTATGTACCTGGGATCAAGAAAAATCTCTTGTCTGTATCCGCACTTGCTAGACTTGGACTTGTAGTCAAATTTGTGGATGACAGATGTACAGTTCATGATCTCAGTTTCGGTGATGAAATTGTTGCATCTGGGCTTTTGTGTCGTGGGCTGTATAAGCTCACTTTGTATGACAAGTGTGGAAAAAATTTTGCAAATGTTGTTGCAGATTCAAGGGCTATTTCAGATGCAAAACTTTGGCATGCACGTTTTGGTCATCTGAATTTTGCCAGTTTGCTACGTTTGCAGAAATCTGATATGGTTGCTTCTTTGCCGCCTCTTGAAGCACCTGTCAAACATGTTTGTGAAGGTTGTATTTTGGATAAGATGCAGCGTTCTAAATTTCCAAAGGATGGTTCAGTTCGGGCCACATGCAGGTTGCAGCTTGTGCATAGTGATGTTTGTGGGCCCGTGCAAACTCCGTCCTTGGGCAATTACCTGTACTTCGTGACTTTCATTGATGATTACTCCAGGCATGCATGGGCATTTCCGCTTAAAGCGAAGTCCGAAGTTTTTATGTGCTTCAAACAATTTCTGGCTATGGCTGAAAATGTCTCAAAATGTACTATGGGCACCCTCCGTTCCGATCGAGGGGGGGAGTATATGTCTCATGAATTTAATGCATTTCTAGCTAGTTGTGGGATAAAACACCAATGTACAGTGCCTTATACACCGCAGCAAAATGGTGTTGCTGAGAGGAAAAACAGGTCACTGACGGAAATGGCACGAAGTATGGTCAAAAGTCAAGCTTTGCCGCATTCTTTTTAGCTTGAGGCCATTATGTGTGCCACTTATGTACTTAACAGGTGTCCTACGAAAGCTTTGCTATCTATTACTCCATATGAAGCATGGCATGATAGAAAGCCTTCTATTGAGCACATGCGTGTTTTTGGGTTTTTGGCATATGCTTTGGTGCCACAAGTGCAGCGCAGAAAATTGGATGATAAGGCTGTCAAATGTATTTTTGTTGGTTATAGTGTTGAAAACAAAGGTTACAGGTTGTATCATCCGCAAACAAAACGTATCTTGGTTTCAGGAGATGTAGTGTTTTTGGAAGATTCTGTTCAGCCCTTGCTGTCATGTACTAGAGACAGTAATGTACTAGATTCTGTTCAGCCCTTGCTGTCATGTACTAGAGACAGCAATGTAAGCTCACAGGACATTTATGACACTTTGTTGCCTCTTTTCAGTGGTGGAAATATGAATGTAAGTTCCAATGAGGCAAATGTACAACCTATGGGGGTTTCTGAAAATGTTTTAGATCAGCCTATTACTGATGCAGATATACATGATGAGGAAAGGGCTGAAAATAAGCAGGCTAGAGGTATGCCAAAATGGCTAGTGCACACTTTGCGTGACAGTAAATTGGATGCACCTTTGTCTAGTCGTACTCGTTCAGGCTCTCTCCATGCATCTTATGCATCAGATTGTTATGCGTTGGCTGTGTCTAGTTTACATGATGTTGAGGAGCCTCTGTCTTTTGATGAAGCACAAAATTCAAAAAATTGGATGGCTGCCATGCAATCAGAATATGATGCACTTATAGAGAATGACACATGGACTTTATGTGATTTGCCTCCTAGCAAAAAGGCCATTGGTATGAAGTGGGTTTACAAGTTGAAACGCAAGCCGGATGGTGAGATCGATCGCCATAAGGCTCGACTTGTTGCAAAGGGTTATGCACAGCAAAAAGGCATAGATTATGAAGAGACTTTTGCTCCCACTTGTCGTATGACTACTGTGCGTTTTCTATGTGCATTGGCAGCTCATTTTGGTTGGGATGTACATCAATCAGACATTGTTACTGCTTTCTTGAATGGTGACATATTTGAGGAAGTTTATGTAACGTAGCCTCGCGGTTTTGTCATAAAAGTACAAGAGGACAAAGTGTGCAAATGTAAGAAGGCTTTGTATGGGTTGAAGCAATCTCCTCGTGCTTGGTATGAGAAAGCTGACACTCATTTGGTTAAACGAGGCTTTCGTAACAGCCCAACAGAAAGCACATTGTATGTAAAGCGTGAGGATGATGTATTTCTCATTGTGGTTCTTCATGTTGATGATTTGCTGATCACTGGACCAAATCAGAGACATATTGCTGAATTTAAGGCTGATTTGAATGCTACTTTCAAGATGAAAGATTTGGGGCTGTTGCATCATTACTTGGGTATACAGTTTAAGCAGTGTGATGGTGGTATTGCCTTGTGTCAGAAAAGGCTTTGGACCCTTCTCTAGAGTCATGAGCTATCAAGACCAAAGATGATTGGACTATATCTACTTGAGTTACACATACACAAAGATGGTTTATTGAGGAGATATAGAGAGAGACAATCTCAAAGACAACTTATTGATTTCCGAACATTGGAAAATAGAGTAGTCACCATTGCAAAGGTCAGCTCACTCACACTCATGATACTCTCATTGACCGAGCACCGGAGCTAAGGAGATCGAGATGCCCACGATTGAGGAGAGGAGCTTCACAACATCGACAAAGCCTACAACAGAGGATTTGAGTCATACTATCTCGACATCCAAAGTACATATGAGAATGGATTCATCACCCATTATATCACCATCTATTGGGCACCCATTATACCCCACATAGTTCTACTAGTAGCACTTCT
This sequence comes from Adiantum capillus-veneris, assembly GCF_014529385.1. Classification (NCBI taxonomy): domain Eukaryota; kingdom Viridiplantae; phylum Streptophyta; class Polypodiopsida; order Polypodiales; family Pteridaceae; genus Adiantum; species Adiantum capillus-veneris. The sequence goes on along the minus strand of NC_140931.1, from coordinate 123,751,481 downwards.
AGATTCATCTTAGTCTCTCTTTTTTGTATCCAAACATGGTATCAGATTCACCAATTTTGGCCTTTTGAATACGTCAATATATTATTTCATTTCTCTTTGTGTAGTAGATTCCAAGGAGTATCAAGCCATGGCCTTGTGTCAACCATGTCAACTCAAACTTGCACTCTTAGTTAGTAATAGTTAATCTAATGTCGGTGTCAATTGAAAATTGACTCCACCATTAAATATAACCAAATGACATGCAAAACATAGTATATATGTATTCAAGTGACAATTGAGTATCGCTATGGCTATTGTATTCGTTTACATAAGATTAGTGGGTTAGTTTTCCCTAATCATTTACCAACCAAGCAACAAAGCAAGCTCGTGATTCTATCACTTGTTATGTTTCAAATTGGATTTTCTGGTTTGCCAAAATATAGACCTACTTTTACAATATATTTTTTCAAAATTTAAGAGTAGTCTTAGTTTCATTTGGCCTCTCCAATAGTCTTAAATGAGGATACTGGACTACTATTTACTTACTTAGGTTGCTACATACTTAAGAAACGATGAACATAGGCCTATTTACATATGCTTTTGTCAAGGAGAAGGAGAGGGGCTTTAACTGTGGCCACTGGTTCAACCCCTACCTCATGCAGGTAGCTACATATTGTTTCGTAGCTTCCTTCATCACTTTCACATTCCCTTCGCACTGGGTTCCCCATCCTCTGTCCACATGTTACAACATCCCTCTTCACATCCACTGTTGGAGTCAAGCTGTACTATGCTTGGAAGGGCTTCGCTTTTAGACGTACAACACGCAGGAGGAGCACTCAAAGATGTGTTCATTGTGCAGCAATGGCCTGTCGCGGCAACGCTTCCTAAATTCTTTCATATTGGTTGCGCTGCTGCTGGCATGTCTGCCTTTAGGCTCTGGCTTTCACAACATGGCCGTTCACAGCCATCGAAGGATTTGAGCTGTAAGCTTGCAGCTGGGGCTTTGCTTTCAGATGAACAAAATGCAGGCGAAGCACCCGACAAAGCAATGTTTGGGCAGCGCTCGTCAGTCATGGCGGCACCTACAAATTTTCTTTGCAATGGCTCCACTGCTATAGACTCGTCTAACTTTCGGCTCCCCCCTTGACAACAACCCCGTTTACAACCATCAACGGATTTGAGCTGCAAGCTTTGAGCTGGGGCTTGGCCTTCGGAAGCACAAGCACCCAACAAGGTATTGTTTGTGCAGCACAGGTCCCTTTCAGCGGCATCTTCAAATTTCCTTTGAAATGGCTCTCCTGCTGTAGACTCATCTGCCTTATGGCTCCCCCCTTTGCAACATCCCAGTTGACAAACGTCAATAGATTTAAGCTGCAGGCTGGGAGGTGGGGCTTTGCTTTCAGACACACATGCAGGGGAACTGCCCAAATGAGTATTGTTTGTGCAGCATTGGCCAGTTTTGGCAGCACCATCAGGTTTCCTTTGCAATGGCCCACCTGCAGTAGACTCGCCTGTCTTTGGACTACCCAATAAGGTTTTGTTTGTGCAGCACTGGCCAGTTGTAGCAGCACCTTTAAATTTCCTTTGTAATGGATCCCCTGCTGTAGACTCGCATGCCTTTCGGATCTCCCCTTCACAACATCCCCTTTCACAGTCGTCTATAGATTTGAGCTGTAAGCTTGGAGCTAGGGCTTTGCCTTCAGAAAGACAACAAGCAGGGGAACTACCCAACGAAATATCATTTGTGCAGCATTGCATTGCTGTGGCAGCACCTTCGTTATTGCTTTGCGATGGCTTCCCTGCTGTGAACTCACATACCTTTTGGCTTCCTCCTTGGCAACTTCCCCATTCACAACCATCAATAGATTTGAGCCGTAAACTTGAAGCTGGAACTTTGCTTCCAGGCATACTACATGCAACAGTAGCAACCAAAGGCTTAGTGGTTCCGCAGCAATGGCCAATCCTTGCAGTACTTTCAGACTTCTTCTGCATTGGCACTCCTATTTCTGACTCATCTGCCTTTCGGGTTGGCCCTTTACAGCATCCCTTCTCACAACCATCAAGGGATTTAAGCTGTACGCTTGGAGCTGGGGCTTGGCTTTTCAAGGCATAACAGGCAGGGGTAGCACCGAGTGAAGCATCAGGCGTCCAGCTCTGTCTTGTCATGGCAGCACCTTCACAACATCCTTTCTCACAACAATTGATGGGTGAAAGTAGTAATTTTGGAGGACTTTGGCTTTTAGCAGCACAGCACGCCGGGGTAGCACCCAATGAACTATTGGTAGTGAAGCACTGACCAGCTGTGCCCCTTGAGGTACACAAGTTCACGGCTTGCCTAGAGCTGTATGGAGTCTCTAGGACATTGGGTTTTATGGTGATGCCACAAGAGGCATCACTTTCTGCTTGCATCATACTGGTAGTGGTGTTCCTGCTACTACAGCCAGTACAACATTTACTAGAGCAACAAGAGCACTCGCTCAAGTTTCTTCTACTGTCTGATTGCTTCAAGAGTAAGCCTTCAAGCTCTGGAATGTTAATTGATGAGCAGATTCCTTCATCTATGCCTAGGCAATCTTTATCATAGGTGTCTCTATTGCTCACTCTTCGTCTCATTCCATTGTTTGCACCCCTCATATCACAACAAGACTTCGCTGAACAACAGGACTGACTCGACTGATTTTCCTGCTTGGTACTTTGGGCAGATTCTCCGTTATTTTCCATTTTCTTTGGGCAGCAGGGTTCAGCTTCCGTGTCCATGTACTCCTCACTGCTCAGCAGGACACCTTTCTGGCAAACTTTGCTTTTGGGTTTCCGCCAAAATGTAAATAATCCTAGACGTCCTGCTTCATCCTTCTTCCTTTCTAGCAACAGCATGCTGTTAAATATAACAAGTAGGCAAGTGCCAACATCTGCAAGGACAGCACCCCAAAGAGATGCATATCCGACTGCTGCAAGCACAATCACCAGCACTTTGGTTGTAATTGATAAAAAAATATTTTGCAGGATCTTCCTGCGAGCTTTTTGGCCAAGTCTCACAGCAACTGGTAGCTTTCGGAGATCGTTAGTCATGAGGGCTATGTCAGCTGTCTCCATAGCAATGGCAGTACCAGCAACGCCCATAGCAATGCCAACATCAGCAGCCGCTAATGCCGGGGCATCATTAATTCCATCACCAACCATACCAGTAAGGCCGGCTGCTTTTAATTGCTGAAGCACCTCCACCTTGCCTTCAGGAAGCAATTGAGCATGCACATCAATTTGTCCAAGCTGCAAGCAAGACTAGGAAATCAGATTTGTTCATCTATACTGGTGTGAAGTGTAGCAAACCATGATATATACAGCGGCATTGTCATGATGTATGCAGAGTGCCTTTGTCTTTAGACCCGAAAAGGAAGAAGTCAATACCTTTCTCTGTACATTATTGGCCACTTCCAAACTATCTCCAGTTAGCATAGCTAGTCGGAGACCCAATCTCTGAAACAATGCGGTCTCAAGCGAGACCGTAAAATTCTCATTACTCTGCTACTTAATTATAACCAAGAACAACTTTGATGACAAGGCTTACCCTCATGTCTCTCACAGCCTCCCTGGCTTCTGGTCGAAGCTGGTCACCAGCACTCATAATCAATATTGGCTTTTCATCCACACCAATCCAGCGGATTGTTAAACCCTGGCTTTTCCAACTCTCCAGAAGAGCAGAATCGGCACCTGAAGCTACGTAAGGCATGTTAAGTATTACTCTGCAGAGAGCCATATTTGACAAACATGATGCCTGATATAGAAACAGTTACCTTCCAACCAAAGGAGCCGACTGGCTAAGCGTTCATTCCCAACAGCAATTTTATGACCATTGACGATTCCGCTCACACCTTCTCCAGGAAGTACTCTAAATTCATCCACAACGACCTCAGCATTTCCTGATTGTGCCCCATGCAGCCTAGCATAGTCCACTATAGCTGATGCAATGGGATGGCTTGCTTTGCTCTCAATGCATGATAGCCTGAAGCAATGATTCAACATAGAAAATTCTTCATTTTTCAGGTTCATAAGTGTCTGTTGATTTTGTGTAGTCAATTTCTTGGTCAATACACAAATTGTTTTGTACTCCGTACTCCATTAACATGACTAGATTGTGTGCAATAGTTGTGTTTAAGCCTTTTTTCTGACCCTTCTCCCACATTCTCAAGTTGAAGACTTTGTGTCCTTGTAAAGGTATAATAGACTAATTTGCACAATTAAAAAGTCGACCATATAGAGAGTAGTTTACCAAAATAGGACATCTTGTAGATCGGCTTCCTTGTTTAAGGCATGCACTTCTATTATTTGAAAGCAACCCTCAGTAAGCGTGCCAGTCTTATCCATAGCAACAACTTTCAGCTTTCCAAGAGCTTCCAAGTGTTTTCCACCCTTCACAAGGAGACCCAATCGAGCAGCTTGTGCTATTGCACAGGTTTTTGTAACAGGAGTGGAGATCACAAGAGCGCAAGGGCAAGCCACAACAAGTAGAACTAATGCCAAGTACATCCAGTGCCGAATGTTGTGCGCATGTACACTTACTGGAATTATTGTGAAAGCCAAAGCACCAGCTATCACAACTGCACATCATGAAAAAAATTAATCTGCATTTGATGATGTTAAAAAAAGCATTGGACAATCTCATTAGTCTATCCTCGAATCATGTCATTACTTTAAATCCGCGTCACTGCGCTATGTTTCAGCTCTAGACCTCGAATCATGTCATTACTTTAAATCAGCATCACTCCACTATGTTTCAGCTATAGACTTCCATAGCCGAAATGCAATGTTTCACCCCGAAATGTTCAAGCCTCCATAAAGACCTTGGGAAAACATCTAACTGAAATGCCTACATACCACATATATGTATGTGCATGTAAGGTTTAGCGGAATGAATGTTGTATTTTCTCAAGATTAGTGATCTTTATTGCTCAAGGTTCCTTTTAGTTCTTTAAGGAAAGAGAGAGCTTTCCGTCTTGTAGAGTGCTGTGGTCACGAACAGAGTGAGTGGATTGTGCGTGCAACTGAATGAGACTAAGAGAAGGAGAGAGAAGAGATATGACACTGAGAGGTTGTAAAACCCTCCTCCGAAGGCCGCACTCTCGTCGGCGAGAGTGGTCTACTTGATTGCACAAAGGTGTACAATGCGTATGCAATGGACTGATGCAATGGGACTATGCCGATGACGACGACGGTGATGACGACGGCGACTTAGGCTGAATTGCTGAGTTTTGCCTGGCGTTAATAGTGGCCAAAAACGCTGAAGTGACCAGTGGGAAAAACGCTAACTTTCAATGCTTGCTGGCGATATCTGCATGGGAGGAAAGTGCTAGGGCAGCCAGAAGAGTTGGCGATCCCAAGATGAGGATGATGCGGGGGAATGGGCCTCACCAAGTTGCTTGGAGAGGGTCTTGCTGAGAGAGGGAGGGAAACACCTGTTGCTTGGTAGCCTGCTGTGCTCCTTGGCTCATCTGCCAATTTGTGCTAACTTGGGTTTGCTTATAGATTAACTTACCCAATTTGCCCTACTGAGTACCCAACAAAAGTCACTTAATAAATAAGTGAAAAATGTTAAAAATAGGAAAAAATGGGATAAAGTCATCTGAAAAATCCTCAAACTAACTCTGATGGAATCTGATGGAAATGCTTATGCTTATGCAGTGTGCAACCAGAGGATATGCATCTACACTGAGTGGTTGGGCATGCACGGTCTACGAATAGACTCACAAAAGTGTCAGATCACTTCTAATCTAACTTGACTGGACTTGACGGAAACCCTGCTATGATGTAGCTTGTCCACGGACACATAGGGTTGGGATGTGTCACTGACACCCCCTCCTTTTTAAAGTGAGGTAATGGTACCGAGCTGCATGGCTTCCTTGTAGTCTGCCAACAACTCTGGATAATCCTTGAAGAACTCTTCGTCTACCCACACCGCTTCATGGGTTCCTCGATCTTTGAACTTCAAAAAATACTGTCGTACTTGTTTCTTCGAACCATGGCGAAACCGATGCAACAAGACTTGCTCCGGCTCCATAACTTCTGCTTCATCGATGATCTCCGGTTCTTCTTCTTCCGAAACGTCCTTTGGAGGTGTTCCCTGAAACACTTTCAACCAAGAAACATGGAAAACGTTGTGCATTGACCATGATTTAGGCAACTTCAATTTCATTGAAACCTCATTAATCTTTTTGATGACTGGAAATGGACCATACATACGAAAAGATAATTTAGGACATTTCTTTCCAACTTGCTTAAGACGCTGTTTCATAATTCGTAGATACACCCAATCTCCTTCCTTGATCGAGACCTCTTGAAGATGCTTGTTAGCCTGTCGAGAATAAGATTCATGAGCCTTGCTTAGCCGAAGCTTCACACTCTCAGAAATCTCATCCAATGACTGACTCTTAGCATTGGCATCAGGCATTTGACTGACCGATCGAGTCAACAATGACTGGAATCGGCGGCCAAAAGCTACCTCATACGGAGTTCGACCAATAGCAGAAAAGAAGGAATCATTGAGAATAGCCTGTACCAATGGAAGATAGAGCTCCCATTAAGACTGCTGATCATGAACATAAGACTTCAACACATCAAAAGCCAACTCATTATAAATTTCCGTTTGACCATCTGATTGTGATGAAAAGCGGATGAAAAATTTAACTTTGTGCCAAAATTTTCAAAGAGTGCACGCCAAAAGTTGGACGTAAACTTAACATCCCTATCTGAAACAATGGACTTTGGCAAACCACAGTGGGGGTGGGTACCAATGCTTTATGAACAATCGTGCAACATCTTGTGCAGTAACTGTGGCCTTACAAGGAATCAACATGCAAAATTTGCTAAAACGATCAACAATAGTTAAACATTGAGTGTTCCTTGAATGCTGACTTGTGGTAAGTTAGTCACAAAATCCATAGAGATATCCTGAAAAGGTCCCTCGAGAATAAGCAGCGGAAGCAAAAGGCCTTGCTGCTTACCCCGAGGAGCTTTCACTTTTTGACATATAGTGCAATGTGTGACATAACTAAAACACATCTTTTCGCATTTTAGGCCAATAGAAAAATCGTTCAATCTTTTCCAATGTGGTGTTCATACCCATGTGCCCACCCGTGATGGAGTCATGTGCATCATGCAATATGGCTGGCCTGAGAGAGGGCAACACACATAGACGCTGACGAAAAAATAACAATCCATCACAAATGAGATAGTTGTTGGGCCCTTGGGAAGCATGTCACGATTGTGACTATGTTAACAACAATACATCTACTCCTAGTTGCAGATACGCGAAGTGCCATGCCAAGGAGGACCCCTGCGCTTGGATAGTCACACCCCTTCGCCCAAAGGACGTGTCTCTTCGCCAAAAGCCACACTCCTTCGACGATTGGTCACACCCTTTTGCTCTACAGGTGCGACTCTTCGCCCAATGGTTGCAGCTCTTCGCCGAAAGGATGTGTCTTTTCGCCTAAAGTCATGTCTCTTCACAAAGAGACATGCCTCTTCACTGATGACTATTCAATTCCTATAAAAGGAACCTTGTATCACACATTTCAATCAATCAAACACAGAGTCTTCTAAGTCTTGTTCTAAGTTCAGTTTCAGTTTCTTAAGTCTTAATCATGAGTTTAAGTACTTAATTAAGGATTAGCACCTAGAATCCTCACAGTGGTATCAGAGCAAATTTTTTCCGGGACCCAAAGGTTGTGAGCCTCTCACCTCGCCCCTACACTCTACCCCTTCCGGAGTTGCATGGAAGTAGAAGAAAGATGGTACGCATGTGCATACAAGCATGAGGTAACTTAAATCTATTCTGTTCCAATTACATACATATAGATAATAGAACAAAAGGACAGGGATGCAAATGTGGTGTGTGCGGGAGTGCCACGTACCTGGCCTCCTCATCCGGTGGTGTCCCTTCGAGATTGTGCGCGCACCTCTTCATGTGAAAGGACAGTACCTCTTCACCTTGCTCGCACCCTTTCGTATACGGGTGTGTCGCTTCGCCTGTGTGCCATTCACGGCAAGGGGCTGAATTCCCTTTGTTGGCTGCTGCATATCCAAAGGGCACCTCTTCGCAAGAGGGCACAAGGAAGCCCACCTTCCCAAGGATCGCACCCCTTCCCTGAGAGTCACGTACACTGGAGGCTGATTTTCTGAAAACGTTGGGCTGAGTTTCTTGCAAACGCTGGGCTGCCCATGTTGAAACGCTGGCTGATTTGCACGTGCTGTCTGGCTGAATTTTATGCGCTGGTTGAATTAGTTGCTGGCTGAGATTGGCTACGCTGGCTAGTTATTACGCTAGCTGCACCTTATGATTACCCCTTCAAATATATTAAGTCCTAAGTGACCTGGCCCGCCCGCCCCAAACTTGGGTGACCGGCCAAAAGGAAAAAAATAAATTTTTTAAAAATACCCCATGTGGAAAACACCCATATTTAAAAAAAACTCCCATGTGAAAGCCTCTTCACGTAAACTTACCTTTATAAAATTAACAAAAAACAAAATATTTTTTGCTGCCTCTCCTTGCTCTGCGCTCTGTGCACCTTACTGCGCAAGGGTTATTTCGCACACTATGGCCGACGCGAGAACCATCACGTCAGTAATTTTCGATTGTAAATTTTAGCAGGAACTGACAACCCTCGTTTAGAAACCAGCAGTAGATACAAAACTACCGGATACCCGATACCGCCGAGCGACGAATTATTTTATAGAGATTTTGTCGCTTTCTACAGACTACGAACCGTTCTAGAAACCTGTTCCCGACTGAGAACTTACACCTGTTCGAGAATTACATTGAGGCGTAGCCCACTTTCATAAGCCTCGCATACTTCACATCGCTTGGATGAGATGCACACGGAAAACACTTCTCGAAGTCGACCTGTTGTTTCTCGAACTATATTGCAACATCTTCAACACCTTCTTCGAGCTTCAGTGGATGAACGACGAACCAGATCATGAAGACGTGACAATCGCGAACTTCAATTAGTTTATAAAATTTTTAATGCTGCAAGAAGAAGAAGCTTGATGTTAAATTGCCAGAACCATTAACTGGTCGCCGCGACAAGCCGTTTTTTTTAATTCATTAAACTTAGCATGAATCAATTGATGAAGACAAAGATAAAGATATAGTTGCAAATTCCGAGTCTGATGACGGACTATGTTTCTTTGATTCTTTTACTGGATGATGATATGCCAATTACAAGTCATGAAGTTACAGTTCTGAAGTTGTTTCTAGAAGAATTTGGTGGGATTCATTATTGGAGATGATTACAGTCTCAAGACTTAAATTCCTCTCCTGAGATTACTAAAGTTGATTTCCTCTTCCCCCAATTATTTCGCAGTTACTGATTAAATTTGAAACAGATATCTTACATCTCACGAAGGATTTTGAAGTTAAACCTCTTGTTGCAGTCAACCTGATTATGCCAGATGACTCTAAAAAGTCATTTGAAATAATGCACTTGACATGGGATTAGACAGTCAAACGTCAATAAAGGTTTCGCTAGAAACAAAGGTTCAAGACAATGGTTTTCTGATAACTATAAGACTGAAGATTTTTCGAAGATTCAATGCTTTCCAGAGTGCTTTCAACATCAAAAGTCATTTTCTTTGACACGGGCTCTCATTTTAATTGGAGCGAATGTCACGATTGTGACTATGTTAACAGCAATACATCTACTCCTAGTTGCAGATACGCGAAGTGCCATGCCAAGGAGGACCCCTGCGCTTGGATGGTCACACCCCTTCGCCCAAAGGACGTGTCTCTTCGCAAAAGCCACACTCCTTCGACGACTGGTCACACCCCTTTGCTCTACGGTGCGACTCTTCGCCCATTGGTTGCAGCTCTCGCCGAAAGGATGTGTCTTTTCGCCTAAAGTCATGTCTCTTCACAAAGAGACATGCCTCTTCACTGATGTCTATTCAATTCCTATAAAAGGAAACCTTGTATCACACATTTCAATCAATCAAACACAGAGTCTTCTAAGTCTTGTTCTAAGTTCAGTTTCAGTTTCTTAAGTCTTATTCATGAGTTTAAGTACTTAATTAGGATTAGCACCTAGAATCCTCACAAAGCAAGCGCCTGAATACTTACAAAACTCCGAATCTGCATATTGATTCTTCATGCTGTCAAAAGACTCACCATGTATAGAAAATGTGGTTTTTGACTCAAGAGCCAAAATTTGTCCTTTGCGATCTCAATGCATCTGCAACAGGGTTAGCTTTTCCAGGCACATACTCAATCAAACCTCCAAATTGCTCAAAAAATTATGACCACCGCGCTTGGCGATCACTCCAATGTGCACTAGGCATAGACTGGAGCACTTGAGGGCTTGATGACTGTGCGTACTGTAAACTCTCTACCATACAAGAATTGCTTCCAATGCTTAAGAGAGTGAATGACAGACAAAAGTTCTTATCATAAACTGAATAATTCTTTTCCGCACTATTGAGCTTCCGGCTAAGGAAAGCTACAAGAAGACCATGCTGCTGGAGCACAGCACCTATGGCGACATTGCTCGCATCCGTCCATACCTCAAAGGGATCTTCCAAGAAGCAAGGATAAACACGGAGCTTCCATCATCACCGCAACCTTGAGAGTTGAAAGCTCAATGGCTGCCTCAGGCCCCCCGGGCAAGTCTACGCGCTGACGGCGAGTCTTTACCCCTTTCAAAACATCAATCATAGGTGCAGCAATGCGTGCAAAATTCTCTATGTGCAAACTATATGCTTCACATAAACCAAGAAAAGAACGCACATCATATGCAGTTTTGGGCAAATCCCTATTACAAACCTGTTCCACCTTCGCGGGGTCTAGCTTGACGCCTTCTGCAGAAATGATATAACCCAGATAAGTGACTTCAGTAAGAAAAAATTCAGACTTCTTAGCTGCAATGTACAACTGACACTCATCCAAACGAGTTAATACCCTTTCAACATCCCTTTCATGTTGTTTCCCACGATGCAGAAAAAATGAGAATATCATCTAAAAAGATGAACACACATACACCTACCTTGTCGCCGAAACGACCTACCATGAGACGATTGAACGTACCCACGGCTCCTGTCAATCCAAAGGCATTAACAATATACTCCCATTTGCCCTCGCTCGGTGCGAAAGGTAGTCTTGAAAATGTCGCCTTTGAATAACCCGTACCCGATGGTATCCACTTTTGAGATCGACCTTGCTGAAAACCTTTGCCCCATTGAGCCTATCCAAGATATACTCAATGTGAGGCATCGGATACTTGTTCTTGACGGTCATCTTGTTTAATGCCCTGTAATCAACACACAAACGAGACAACCATCCTTCTTGCGAACGAACAAAATAGGGCAGCAAAAGGGCTTACACTAGGACGTATGAATCCTCTAGCCCACAACTCCGTGAGTTGTTGCTCTAACTCTTCTCCTGTGATTGTTCAAACGGTAGGGAGCTTACTGACCGGCTGCGCTCCCTCCATAAGCTCGATGCAGTGGTCCTCCGCTGAACGATAAACATCACATCAAGGCACTCCTTCGTGATAAGAGAGTCCATACCAGGAGCGAAGCCAGAAACCTCAAGAGGAGATTTCTGACTAACCTCTAGGCGGGCTCTCTCAACAAGAGAGGGACTAATCACATCATGCATACTGCCTGGATCAAACAATACAACAAAACGCTGTCCTTTTACATGACCATAACACTTCATGAGAGATTCATCAATGTGTGTGTCGGAATCATGAGAAGATGCAGGTTGTGTTGTGACAGAGTTTGTGGTAGTTGCGGGTGCCTTTAATTCTTTAGGTGGGACTGTCTTAGGACAGTTTTTCTTAATGTGACCCTTAATGTGACATTGAAAACATCTACCTTCTTTAGCATAAATCACTTGTTCTTCCGACGTGATGTATCCTCCTTTAATTCCTTGAGAAGCTTTTTCATCAAGGGTTAGCTTAGGTTTTGCAGGTGCTTTAGATTTACCCTTAGATTCATTGTTAGAGTTCTTTTCCGAGGAATTAGAGGAAGAAGGGCTAGAAGAATTACCATTTTTACCATTTTGTGTGTTCTGAGAATTCTGAGATGTCCCTTGAGAAGACTTGTTCTCCTTAGGCTTTCCCTTGTTGTGCTTCATCTCTTGGACGAGAGCGATTGCTACCGCCTTGTTGAGATCCGCGGGGTCAAAGACTTCAACATCAAACTTGATGTATTCGTCTAACCCAAAGAGAAAAGCCTCTTTGCGCTCATCATCCGACTTGCGTTGTTGAGTGCCTAGCTGCAAAACACGGTTAGAAAAAGACATGACTGGCATACCATGTTGCTTGAGATTACGCCAATCCTCTTTCAAGCGTGCAAGGTACTGAGGTGGCATAAACCGCGCCTTGAGCTTGTCTTGGAAATCAGCCAACTAAAAGAGAGGAGAGTGAAATCGTCGGCTGCCTCTAGGTGCGCGGCTAGCTGTGCCTCTTGCCATGCATGGTACCAATTTATGGCATCACCGGCAAGGTACATAGCTGCCGTCAAAACTTTGCTATTTTCTGTTTTCTTAGTTGTCGCAAAATAAGCATTAAATTGATGCAACCAAGAATGAATCACCGTAGCATCCATCTTACCATCATACTTACTGAAAGTCACTTTTTCGGTGACTGGGTTGTTGGAATCCGCATCGTGGCTTGCACCACGAGAGGAACTCCCATGATCTTTGGGTGGTTCAGTCTTCGAGGCGAGAACTTGGGCAAGCAATTCCTGAGTGCGTAGCTCTCGTCGAGCTTCACACTCGGCCTCCAATGCTACATTTCTTGCTGCCGCTTCTTCCTTCCTCAGTTCTTTTTCTTGCGTCGCGCTCGCGTTCTAAAGCAAGGCGCTTGTCTTCCTGTCTATCCATCATGGCCATCATTTGCTTCATCATTGCCTCCATAGGGTCTGGCGTAGATGGCGATGGGGAGGGTTGGAAAAATCTCCTAGTGGGGAAAATCCTTCGTCGCCTCTCTCATGCTCATCACCTGAATGCGAAGTATCCATGCCGCTTCGGGTGACGACCATGCACTATGATCTTGGGGTCTTAAGCTCGCGAGGAACTTGGTTCTTGAGGGTCTTGAGGTTCTTGAGGGGTTCTTTCGCTTGCAAATCGCGTTGGAGAAGGATCTTCTCTTCACCCGAGTTCTACTCCTTTCTGCGGGCGTACCCCTTGGCGGCCTTGCACTCACACCAAGGTTGCTTTTTCCACCTCACGTCGATTGGCCGGCCGCTAAGTGCACGGTCCGCTCTCAATGAGTGAAAAGAGACACAAGGGGAGGCTGGACAAGCCCTTCTTTCTTGGGATTCCTGTCACTCTTCAACAAAACACGATTAGGAATCTCCACGCCCAAGTAAACTTGGATTCGTGCGATCACAACAAGCAAAAAAATTATTGTGGTTCTTCCCTTGAGTAATGCAGAACACTTCCAAAGCTCTGATACCAATGTAAGGTTTAGCGGAATGAATGTTGTATTTTCTCAAGATTAGTGATCTTTATTGCTCAAGGTTCCTTTTAGTTCTTTAAGGAAAGAGAGAGCTTTCCGTCTTGTAGAGTGCTGTGGTCACGAACAGAGTGAGTGGATTGTGCGTGCAACTGAATGAGACTGAGAGAAGGAGAGAGAAGAGATACGACACCGAGAGGTTGTAAAACCCTCCTCCGAAGGCCCCACTCTCGTCGGCGAGAGTGGTCTACTTGATTGCACAAAGGTGTACAATGCGTATGCAATGGACTGATGCAATGGGACTATGCCGATGATGACGACGGCGACTTAGGCTGAAATTTGTTACCTTCTTCGTGGCTAAAAAATGACTGTTTTTGTCGGGCTGAATAATGGATGAAAAACGCTGAAGAGATCTAGGATTCTGCTGCGTTTTTTAAGGTACTACTGCCGGCTGAAACACTGAGTATTTGCTGCGGTTCAAGGGCTGAATTGCTGAGAGCAAAACGCTGCTTTTTCCTACACTTAGGCTGCGTTTTTGGAGAAGTTTCTTGGCTGAAAAAAACGTTGTGGCAGCAGAGGACTTGTTGCTGAAAATGGCAGTTTTCCAAGTGCTTAATAACTCCTTACCCGGCCTCGGTAGTCTGCTGCAATTTGCTTGATGAAATCGCTGAATTGCTGAGTTTTGCCTGGCGTTAGTAGTGGCCAAAAATGCTGAAGTGACCAGTGGGAAAAACGCTAGCTTTCAATGCTTGCTGGCGATATCTGCATGGGAGGAAAGCGCTAGGGCAGCCAGAAGAGTGGGCGATCCCAAGATGAGGATGATGCAGGGGAATGGGCTTCACCAAGCAACTTGGAGAGGGTCTTGCTGAGAGAGGGAGGGAAACACCTGTTGCTTGGTAGCCTACTGTGCTCCTTGGCTCATCTACCAATTTGTGCTAACTTGGGTTTGCTTATATATTAACTTACCCAATTTGCCCTCCTGAGTACCCAACAAAAGTCACTTAATAAATAAGTGAAAAATGTTAAAAATAGGGAAAAATGGGATAAAGTCATATGAAAAATCCCCAAACTGACTCTTATGGAATCTGATGGAAATGCTTATGCTTATGCAGTGTGCAACCAGAGGATATGCATCTACACTGAGTGACTGGGCATGCACGGTCTACGAATAGACTCACAAAAGTGCCAGATCACTTCTAATCTAACTTGACTGGACTTGATGGAAACCCTGCTATGGTGTAGCTTGTCTACGGACACATAGGGTTGGGATGTGTCACGCGACAGTACATGTATTGAACGAGAGTCATATTATATGCTGAACAAAACCATACAAGTTACGTAACTGTTTTTGCATCCATTAGAGTTGAAATCTGCTCTGAGTGAAGTGCCCACGTGACAATTTATGCAAGAGGGTTCCAAAAGTGGAAAACCTAATCTAATGGACTTGTCCGGACATGCAGACCCTGCAAACACGCTCGTAAAATTGCCGATACTAATCCTAGACATCCCTATCTAGGAAAAAAAGGAAAATTGCTCTCGAAGTTGATGAAGCATGTCCACGTGGCACACAGCCATGTACACGTGACAAGTATGCTGCTCCTTTTATATTGACTGTTGAGGTGCCGCGTCCGGAGTGCCGAAGTCGGGAAAATGTGCGCACATGGGAGTTCTCTGACGATAACTCACAATTTTGTGACCCATTTGACGAACAGACTGGACCGATGCATTCCTCTAACCTAGACCTACATGCACGTCATTTCAGATGCCCACCAAAGTGTAATAACATCTATCAAAACGCTTGTACAAACCATTTATCCAAGAGGGTTCTAAAACTGAAAAACCTAATCTAATGAACTCGTCCAAGTCTTGCAAACACACTCACAAAATTGTTGGTACTAATCCTCCTAGGATTCTAGACGCTCCTATCTAGGGATAAGAACAAAATTGGCTCTGGAAGTCGAGATGAAGCATGTCCACGTGGCGCACAGAGCCATGTACACGTGACATCCCCTCCTACTTAAGGTGAAGTATTGGTACCAAACTCCATGCATGCCATAAGATGGTCTTGAACGAATGGCCTTCTAGATGATGTCTTCCAAGGCTACTTTTGAGAGAGAGGGTCCCGCAGGTGATGTAGAAATGTCCAAAAGACATGGATGGTGATGATACATCTACTCACAACCACTAGATTGCCTCCTGAATGATAAATAAATGATTCCCTTGTTGGTTACCGGCTAGCCTTTGCTGCCCCAACTCGAATGGTGTGAGCCAAACTGCAAACCGGATGGATGTGCGTAGACCAAGTGGCTGGATATGCAAACGTTGATGCCTACGAAGGTTACCACCCAACCTATGCTGCCCCTATACGAGAAGATTGGCGAGAGAAACGCCGAATGGGAAATGAAGCAAGATATATCCTTTGAAATGCCCACAAACCTTGGCAAGTCCTCTATATGATGTCTCATGAAATCACCAAATAACTCCTCAAAGATAGAGGCTCGTCTTGGGGCTTCAACTAGATTGTCGTACGATGGAAGCTCTAGATGAATCCTCATCTCTGCAATGAATGTGGCTGCAAATGTAGGCTCGCGATGCCAATGAACTCCCACGGTGGTTGCCTCGGATTGGAACCCTTAGGCTTCGGATTGATGGCTTTCGATTGCTAAGAAGATGTAGTGTGGACCCGAAGTGCTGCCAAAGATTTGTACAAATCAATGACGATGCAATGCCTCTTCTAAAATGTTGGAATTCTAATAGGCTGATATGGATGGCGCCTTCCTTTGTCGACACAGGCCGCTAACAAATCCTAATTCTCGCAATCAGCATCTTTATGTTTCCAATGCATGTCTTAAATGATGCGATCTATCATGTCGAAGAATTTGACTGCAAATATCCACGCTCAAATTTCTTTATGTCGAGGTGGTTGAGCGCGCACACCAAGTCAACTACCCTCTTGCAAGTGCACCACAACTATAACCCCCGGTATACAATGTTTGCATTTCCTATGCTCAAGGCGCACGGTCCTACAACACATACTCAAGCACCAAAGAGGAAAAAAAACTCAAAGATTAGCGCATTAGTGCAAAAGCTACAAAGCTCTGATACCAATGTCAGATGCAGCGGAATTGAAATGATGAAGATCTAGACTTTACACTTCCACACATCGTTACTTCTTCCCTTGCTCGATTGATGATTCTTTTTAGAGAGAGAGATGTGTAGAGGGACAATCCTCCTCAACGAACTCATGAGGCCCTGCAACCTACAAGTTACAACGGATCATCATAGAGATCATAGTGATTAGTGATCTCTCCACCCATCAAATATCTAACGAGACCAACTATGATGGTCTAGACTAGGTTGTGAGACAGAGAGGGGGCCAACAAGGCCATGTAGAAATAGTGGTTTAGTAAACTCAACAAAGAGTTTCTTGTAGCATACACAAAAGATACATAAATTGCTCGCTTTTACAGCATTAGAATTATATGACAAAAACTTTGGGAGGCTAGGTTTCCATACAGATAAACTTTGTCACAGACGTTTCATTGCAAGGCATTTCACCAGCAGAATTAGACATTTCAGCCGTTTTGGCCCTTTCACGCTTCAGACCTATTGAAATGCATTTTGAGGTGATGCTGCTTTAAATACAACTCGTCTGTTCTCCTAGCTATTTAATATATGTCCATAACACCCACCTTAAAATTTCTGTAGACCCATCTAGCAACCATAAAAGGTGTTACATTTGAATGATCAACAAAGCATAAATAATTGCATGTCTCGACGAACATTATGAATGACAGATCAGATCATCCATACATTATGCATGTATGCACAACGGAGGTCCTAATGTAATGTATGCATGACATTTAGTACATTAACCTAGTTCGCATGTTTCCCGGAGGCAAGAGGATAAGTAGGTTAAGAGTATGTTATCATAATAAATGTCTAACATGAATTGATTATGACATTCCATACATGAAAAAATATAGCTCAGTACATAAAACTCAAACAGATATCTTCATGCTTTGAAAGGAGCTGAAATCTTGAAATATCCTTCAAACATTAGAAAATCTCCACTCCAAGGTTGCTAAGGGCAGAATTTGAACCAGACTTTACAGACTATGACAAATGATGGATAGAGTAACAACAGGTGTGCAAAGTAACAATGATGGAAAACCAGCTTCAATCAAAAAAAATAGGTTGTATGCCATTACGATGAACACAGAATTGTTGTAAACTCAACAGAAGATGACATACAGGGCCACCGGAACAATACCTAGTTTTTAACCTCGCATTTGAGAAAACATTAAAAAATTGACACGTTGAAGAAAGACTAGAAGAACTTACGTGGAGTGTAGTATTTAGCAAATGACTCCATTAACTGCTCCACATGAGAGCGTTGAGTTTGAGCCTCCTCTACTAATCTTATCATCCTTGCTACAGCGGAATCTTCAGCCAAGGCCGAAGTTTCAACACAGATATATCCTAACAAAATCCCCAGGAAATTCAGTGGGAAGAAATAGCAGGAACGTTTGAAACTCCTACAGAAACCAGTTTTCTAGCTAAAATTGATTGTTACATACCATCACGAAGTCATTATGCATGCATCCATCCATACATATAATGCATGATGCAGGTAGGCACGCACGTATCTGTATGTATGTACTTCATATGTGACATATGTGTTTACATACATTAATATATAGAAATGTACACACACCCTAGCATGCCTACATACACATATATGTATATCTGTATATGTGTAAACACATACATACACAAATGCATGTGTACACTACACACGTGTGTGCATGTGCACGTGCGTACGTGTACATATGTTGAGGAGCACAAACGTTTGAACTTGAAATTTCTGAATTAATAGCATCACAGCTTAATCATCATCGACTTCAACCTCCATAAAAAGTGATACTAAATTCATAGAGACAAAAAAATGCAATCTCCTTTTACACTCCTTCCACAGAAGCAGCACCTGTCATATTGATGGTACCAGCCCAAACACGAGTACCAGCCTCCTTCTCTACAGGCAGTGACTCTCCAGTTAAGCTGCTTTCATCTACAGCACTCCTCCCAGATACTACAGTGCCATCAATAGGTATTGACTCTCCAGCTTTCACAGCAAGCCTTGTCCCAACTTTGACCTCCGAGACGTTTACCCTTGCACCAGTTTCTGCAAGGATTGCACTCTGGGGGGCTAAACTTGCCACAGAAGATATCGCTAATCGTGCCTGAACATTGACTTTAAAGTCATGATAAGCGAAGAAAGATTTTTCACTAATTTTGATCAATGCACCACAGGCATGCACTAAAAAACAACACTTGAAAGAATAGAGAAATACCCTGTCCGATGACCTTGACTCAAGCCATTCCGCAAGAGCGAAGAGAAACACGATCAGACCAGCTTCTAGGTAGTCACCAAGGGCAATAGAACCAGCAACTACAAAATTCGAGCAGAACAGTGATTTGATATTCAGCTTGTAAAAAGCTTGAATGCATCGGTGTTCCTCTGGAGCCAATAAAATCACTTGCCTGCAATTATCATCAATATATTGATGTCCAGAATACAACGCCGCAGGGCTCTGAAACTTTTCAAAATGATTGGTGGGGCACCCACTGCCACAGCCCCAAGAGCAACCCATTTCAACGGGTAAAATGCATACTGAAACAATGCAATAAGGACAAAAAACCCAGAGGCAAACGTGTAAGGAGAAGGCCATTTGCGTGCAGCCTTCCACTCCCCTGTAACATGGATGCTGGCTTCCAGGTGTGCATTATTCAGCAATTTGACTGGCAATTCAGCAGCAAGCAAACACTTGTATTTTTAATGATGGTAGAATAAAATTGAATATTGTTAGATTCCAACATAAGAGGTCAGGTAGCAAGTATGAAAGAATACATGGGATAAACTGTACCTAGTCTGGCCGGGGGAGTGGCAAAAGCATCGTGTTGCACCGTTACTAATCTAGCCGCAACATTCACATAGACTTCTTGCACTCCTGGGGCAGGCTCCAAAATCTTCTTGACCAAAGGGACTTCAGCAGGACAGCAAATTCCAAAAACATCAATTGCAGTCTTTTGCAGTTTAATTGGTTCAGCATCATTTTCTATATTTATGCTGACATCTGGTTCTTTCAACAAAGGTTGCATTGCATCAAAGACATGCCCTGAAGAATTCTCAGCTGACACAAGTTCGTCAGCTGCATTGGAAGGAAGTGATCTTGTTCTACTATCTGAGGCACCCATTTGCGGAGCCTCGAATTTGAATAAGGCAAAAGAACTAGTCTCCCGGTTCTTAGCTGTTTGATGATGTGGTTCTCCAATCTTTATGAGCCGCCCATGCTCCAACATTTCGCTATCATTTCCAAGAGCATGGCTGACAGCAAATGAACCATCGCTTAACGGAACTAGCCAGTCCAAGTGATCGCCATGTCTGATCTGCTCATGACCACAACCCTCCTTGTGCACGTGCAGCTCTCCTTTTACCTCATTGCGATGCAAGAAGTCTTGACTGTAGCTTTCATCAAGAACCTTAAAACATGAATCTGGAAATTCCCATGGAAATGGACCAAGACCACAACCTGCTGCTTCCATGCACTGAATTACAACAACAAATGTAACGTTAGAGACATAGTTAATATGCATGTCAGAAGAAAAGTTGGGCTAAAATCAGCAGAACTTTCGCATGAATGGACATAAGAGCAATACTGCTTCCAAGAAAATGTCTTCAACGAGTTCGCCATGGTGAAGATGAGCATGAAAGCGACCATTGTTTGGCTTGCAAAATTGCTTGAATTTTTGGTCCTGTATACTCTGACCATGATCGATAAAGCATAATTCAGAGACGTCCACCTCTTGCTGAGGAGGCACAAGGAAACATGACATCTGGTTGCCATGGCGCAACAGAAAATGGCTTGCTTTATTGTGTTGATAAGGCTGCAGGAAGACGAAATGGGCACAAGTTAGACTTGATATATTTGCTCGATAAAGTTGTATGAAACTCATGATTTTGTTGGGTACTGACTAGCTATGATATTTGCCACGGCCACAAGAGGATATTACAAATTGCAATGCCTGTTGCAACAAGTTAAGAAGGAAAGGAGAGAAGCGCCTTTTCTCTATTCGACACTAGCTCGTAAACAGGTTTGTGTGAGTGCGCACGCAAGTGTATGTGCGTGCGTGTGTGTGTGTGTGTGTGGGGGGGGGGGGGGGGGGGGGGGGGGGGCGGGGGGGAGACGGAGGCGCTTACCATTGGCGATGGTGAGCCGTCCTCCATTGGCGAACTGATCAGAAGGGGCTCTGCGCAAGCGGAGGGAGACTCTTCCATGAAATTTAAATTGAAAATAGGTCCATGTCTTAAACTAAAGAGATTAGTAACTTGACCCGCATTAAACGGCGCATCATAATCTATTTGGCAATTTGGAATATACCATTTCCTAAGAGCCGAGTCCCGCTGCAGATCAGCAATATTTGTAGTATCAACTAGATTTCGTTGTTCAGCTGTCCCGCTCGAAGTACAGGTTTCAGTGGGATAAAGGAAATACAATAGCATGACTATGTATTGAAATAAGGGGCATGGCCCATGGGTGCTCTCTTTGTGAAAGGGAGTGATTAGAAGATGAGAACACAAGGCAAAGAGCTTACATATGCGTATTTGGGTGAGGATCTCGAACATATCTATAAAGAGCATCATTTATAATAAAGAAGAGGATTATTTATTAATGACATAGGGAACAACGCCAAGAAAAATTCAAGATCTAGCATCATATGGAATAGTACCGAGAGTCCACTCTAAACTGCGAGATATAACGTCATAGGAAACTACCCCAAGAGTCCTCTTTGTTGCATTTCAAAGCAATGGTCACACTTTTAAAAGCCAATGTCTCAAACGCAAATATTTTGTTTTGTTTCTCGATGATACATCCTCTATATTAAAAGAAATCCCATTACTCAATGGGATTCCAGCAGATATTCCTCCCTCCCCCCCCCCCCATTTCCACGCCAGCATCCAGTCGTAGAGAGAGAGAGAGAGAGAGAGAGAGAGAGAGAGTTGTGTGCCCCCCTCTCGATGCACCTTTGTCGCCCTCCCTTGTCCTGCTCCTCTTCTCTCCGCCAACAAACTGGCATGTGCACAACATACTGACACACATGTTCTTTCTTACCTGGCAGCTTCTAAAAGGAAGTAAGGACCTGGAATCTTTTTGGATTCCCTTGCCAATTGCCCCTCCCCCCCCCAAACCGCCTCTCCTCCAATGTCCCCCTCCAGCCCCATCCTTGCTTGCACCTAGCTCTAACCCCTTTTTCCTCGAGTGCTAACACAGTAGGATATGGAGCAAGTTTTTAGTTGAGAGAGAGAGAGTTTATGGTCTGGCTACAACAACACCAAGAGCAGCTGAATAGAGCAGTGCCACACTCTAGTGTCACACAACAGCGACGTCACTGAGAGATACAGAGAGCTCAGCGCCACAATCGTACCAAGCCTCAACGAGCCATGGAGTGTCTCGACTCACACAATTGCAATAACCCATGCGCACAGAGAAAGGGCCTCTCTGCTTAGAATACTCTAGACACCGCTACCATGCCATGCGTTGATGGAGCTGCCAATGTGTGTGTATGTTAGAGAGAGAAAGAGAGAGACAGACAGATGGGAGACATATAGTCAGCTACATGGAGAGCATGTGTACAGACACTTGTGTGAGAGAGAGAGAAAGAGGTAGAGAGCGACACCTGGAGAGATGTAAACTGAGAGAGAGAATTAAAAGATAGATTTGTGCTTGGTTGAAGTGAATGTGGAGAGCACTTAAACCTTGTGAACTTTTAGTAATGCTACTAATCACCCAGACTTGTTAATTGACGAATGCAAGGTGTAGCTAATAATTTCTTTTTTCAACAAACCACTTTGAAGTTAAGCATAGTAGGTTTCTACGATCCAAGTTCTAGGGTTGCAAGGGAGCTTCCCTACTGCTCCTCTGGAGCCTCAAAGAATCAATGGGCAGGGAGGACTCGGTCATCCTATGTGGCAGGTTGGAGTTTCGGCATGGGATGATGGTGCGGTCGCGGTGCTTGGTGGGCTAACTCTCACAGTGAAGCTGGGTTCCTCTTGGGGCAAGGACCCGATAGCTTTAGCCGATACTCTGGGCTTCACCCGATGCCCTCCCCCTCTCTTTTTGGTTGTAGTGGAGGCCACCCCTCCATGGCCCTATGGGCTGAAAATGCAGCGTGGTTGTTCTCATGTTGTTCGCCCCTCGGAGCACTGGCAGGGTGTCTCTTCCTGGTGGCATGCCAAGCCAATTTTGCTTTGTTGGCTGAGGGTGCATGACTCACCCACAATAGCTTGGTGGTTTTTGTTTTGGTGTTTTCTCATAGGCAATTCGGGGTCGTTTGTTGTGGTCCTTTTTTGGCTCGTGGTGTTAGCGGGTCGTTGCGAGACGGACGACTATAGCATAGCTACCTGGCACTAACATAATGTCAATACTCATGGAAGCAACTTGGATGGGGCACACTGACTCTTTGAGGGTGTCAACCTCAATAAGTGAACTTGCAAAACGACATCATCTAATGCACTAGCAAACCTATCACTCTCAAACTTGCCAATTGTCTATGTCCTATATCACCGCACTAAGTTTCATGCCATTTTGGCACTCAAACGAAGTCCAAATGCTGCAAAACTTTAGGAGGAGGTCTAAGACACCTAAGGGCACAATCCTACCAAGTTTGGTCGCATTCCGATGAGGTAACAGAATCACAATTTATCATGATCAAGGTCATGAAACCTCCAACAGAACATACGAAAAGGATTGCCCTATGGCCTAGGAACACTCTCCTATGTCGAAACGTCAAAAAACAACTATTAATGCACTCAAAACAGTCGATTTAGCTCGGTAACACATTGTCGCAAACAACAACAGAATTGACACTGATTACACTTGAATGAGAGAGCAATAGCCAAGGAAATCAAAATGTGATTAACAGAGCTCAAGATATGATGATTACAAGGTGCGTGAGAGTAGTCGTTCTCAGTCGTACACTCAAACTCAAAAATCTTCAAAGATGATAATGTCCCTTTCCCACTTACAAAAATAAACTTTATACCAAGGGCTTCTTCGCCAATGGCCGGCTTTACAAGGCTTTAACCAAATGATAGACTTTACAACTCAGATTTGCATAGACAGACTCATCAAATATATGATTAAAATCAGAGGGCTTTCTCATAATTAGAAGGCTTCTTTGAAAAATAATGATGGATATTCAAAATTTTAGAGCTCATGAAGAAGGGGTCGATTAGGAGGGCACCCATCTGGTTCGACTTCCAAAATTCCCCCCTTCCTAGTCTTTGCATACCCTTGTGCAAACTCTGTCCTGGTCTGCATCTTTGTCGTCAATTGTCATGTTGTCCTTGTTCCTAGCTTTGGTAGCTGCTTTTTTTCATTGTGATTGTAGGAATTGATAGTAATGCAGTGTGCGCTCTCTAATGTTTGGGTGAGGAGCCTGAACTTTTTAGCCCTTGCTTCAATTTCCACTTTTGTTGCTAAATCCTTAAAGGGATTATTCAATAGTGTGCTTTGATAGGCTACATGGCGGGCAGACAAATTTTTGGTCATGGGTTGAAAATTGTATAGTCAATCTCAAAGAACCCCGTCATGAACGCCTTCTCAAATGTCTACATGTATTGAGAGGGTAGGAACATGACCCAAGTGTACATCCCCTTGATCACATCATGGCTTGGAATTTATGTTTTCTAGGTTCTAGCACAAGCCTCTAGTGCCTTCCAGGAACACTTGCCACGGGTGTTCCGTCGATTCAATGTCTTCAAACGTTGTGATGCAGGTTATGAGAATTCTTGAAATCTTCACCAGCATTTGATATAAAAAATCTGGGACATCTCTCATCTGAGTGATGATCCCTTGTAAGGTGTTCACCATGTACTTTTCTAAGGTAGCGAAGTTGTTTGCCGGCTTGGTGGGGACATGATAATTCAACACTACAGGCTGTTTGCTTCGCCATGTATGGAAGCTATCCCAGGATTTCATCCTACACCTTTGCAATCCATTACTTTATCTCATCCCAAGCATCTCTTGTCGTGTCTTCAGGGGCTTCAAAATTGTGTAAACTGCCTGAGTAGAAGTGCTTGGCAGTTCTACTGGAGGTGGGTCTACCCATGTGTGCTCTATTTTTTATGTGATTGGTGTAATAGTAGGCACTACTGTTTGAGCTTGAATGGCACTGATTGCCATGTCTTTCTTTTGTAGCTCTAAGGCATGTGCTACTCTCTGGGCATCTAATTATTCCTGTGGTGCGGCCAGTTGCTCCTGAAGCTGCTTGATTTCTTCATCCTTTTGGGATTGGATAGATCTATGTCCTGCAGTCAGGGCCTCTCGATCATATTTTTCTTTTGAAGTAGTTGCTGGAGTCGATGAAGTTGAAGATGGGGTTGGTGTGTCTTGCATTGCTAGAAGCCGTGTGAGTTCTTCACTACACCATAAGATTCTCCAAGCTCATATCCTTTTGCCGTTCTCTTTCAAGCGCCTCTTCCAACCGTTGTTGATTCTCTTGTAGTTGGTTGTTTACTTCATTGTAATTCTGAGCTTCTTGATAATAGTAAGCGAAATCTTTCCTTTCTTTTTCTAGCTCAAGCCTGTGAATGTGCTTGTCTGCTTAGGAGCTCCTGAATCTCCATTTATAGTAGCTTGATCATTTATTCCTCTCACTTTCAATACTTCCTCTTTTGCATCTGCTAGGTCCATCTCTCGCAGGCTACTAATAGCCTTTTGACATTGGAATTGTAGCTTTATACGCTCTAGATATACTTCAATGTCAAACGACTAGATGAGTTTACCTCCGGAGACCTTTGATAATTTCTCTTGTACGTGGAGACACCGGTTTCGGTTCTCTTTCTGAAGTGTTTGGTTTGCGCAAGGTGTCAGCTTCTAGATCTTTGACTTTTGGCACTTCATTAGGCTTCTCTTGCTCTTGTTTTTTATCAGTTCGGGAGCCTGCTCCGTCCTTCCAGAATCTTTCACTTGGCTGTGTTCTTGTATCTCTGTAGGAATTTGTTGTTGAGAGGTTGCGGTTTCCTTAGTTGCCTCTATCTCTTTGTCCTCATTGACTTGCTACTCCGAAGGTGGCGGTTTTTGACCATTGTTTTGCATCTCAATTGCACCTTGTGACTCTTTAAAAGGAGGAGTGGTTGGTTTGGTGGAGAGCGGTGGCACAATTTTTGAGTGGAGTTCAAGAGGCTCCACCCCCGTCTCCTCCCTTGGTGGCTCCTTGTCATCCATTTCTTTGCTATTAAACCTAGAGGAATCATCCAAAGATTCAAGTTCACTAATGTTTGTTTCCATCTCTTCGCTATCAGATGTCCATCTTCGAGAACTTTGTCATCTTGTTTCTTTGTTATATGCACAATAGAGGGTACTACCACTGGTCGGACAACATGCTTTGACTTGTGCTTCCAATTGAGACTCTACTTATAGCAATTAGTCTATCATTCCAAGTGCTTGATAGGCAATCCTAGTCAGCACTAGCCCTCCGTTCATGTAAGTCTGTTCCGCTCACTCCTCTTGAGGTTTGCGTCAACTACGTTTTTTAGAATAGAAGTAACGAACCACCCTTTGCTTTGAAAGCCCCATAGCCATTACTATTGCAATGTGCAGATTAGGCTCTATGTACCTTGGCGGCTTTTAGACTTCGAGATGTTGGGATATCAATTGTAGCGGTAATTCCGTCTCAGAATAGACCAGATCCTTGTAGGTGAATTTGTGACCTTGCTGCTTGATGAATGCTTTGTCATTATTTGTGGCCTTTGTCTTGAGCGACGGGTTATGGTTTCTTGATGGTAGATGTAAAGCTTGGTTGATCAGATAAGAGCTGATCCAAACCTTGTAGGTGAATTTGTGACCTTGCTGCTTGATGAATGCTTTGTCATTATCTGTGGCCTTTGTCTTGAGCAACGGGTTATGGTTTCTTGATGGTAGATGTAAAGCTTGGTTGATCAGATAAGACGTTATCCAAACCTTTACTATCCCTCCATCTTTGCCTTTATCTGTGGCCATTGTCTTGAGCAACGGTTTATGGTTTCTTGATGGTACATGTAAAGCTTGGTTGATCAGAAAAGAGGTGATCCAAACCTTTACTATCTCTCCATCTTTGTAGGTCAAGGTGGCCTCACTATTATATAAATTGAGCTCATCAGCTCATGTGCTCTCTGAAAATCTGATCCCCATGGCTGAAGTCTGAAGAAAGTGTCCATCTGGAGACACGTGGACATTTCAATAACTTCTTGTTGTTGCTGGTGCAACATTCATAGCTCCTTTGGGAAAATAGTGGTTTTCACCTTGTGCCATCCGCAGCCTCAAATCATCCAATAAAGACATTTGCTAGTATTTTTGCCAGCTCCTCTTCAGATATGTGGGCTTTCTCATTTGATGATATCTCCACCACCTGGAAGGGGGGAGCTTCTCACTGCTTCCTTGGTCGTCTATAAGGCATTCTGTCAATAGATTTGCATGTAATTAGTTCCAGAAGTTGGTTAAAAAGTTGTCGAGAAAGTCGAAAAAACACAAATTTGACAATAAAATGAAAAATGAGCATAACTTATCAAGTCCAAATTTGACCAAACTTCACCAGTGCATCTAGGACAACTACATGCACTAGGTTATGAGGTTACAAGTCAATTTTGACTCGGGGGTCATGGATCACGATCCATGTTGGAACACTTATTGAACTTATGATGATACTCTCTGGTAAAGCATGGTTTGGTGATGCTATGGTCAACTTCCTTTTGAATTTGGATCATTGGTTGCCATTTTTTGAAAAAAAAATCTTAGACTTAGAAACTTTTGCAATTTTGGCAAGGGTTTTGAAGTTCAATTTTCATTCATCGTGAATTGGATTCCTAGAATTTTGAGCCACATATGATGGTTCGGTAGCTTTGTTGGTGCTAGCCAAAAATGGACTATCCTCATTAGCATAAGCTACGCCCTCAATTCTCTCACATGGGTGTCTGTAGGCTCCTCATAGTAAGCTGTTGGTGGCAACATTGGCTAACTTATGAGTGACTCGATTGGCTATTCGTACCACACAATGGCCTTGTTGTCATGAGGCAAAGGTGGTTGTTTTCTCAACACAGGTTGCAGTTGTCTCCTCCTTGTGTTGCGTTATTGGGTCCAATATGGTACCTCGGAGGTGGTGGCAATCGTTGCACCATTGGAGGTCCACATGGTCTTTCCCTCACATAATTTCGGTTATAAAATCATTCATTAGTATTGTGATTGGTGTATTTCTACTTGATGGCACACCACTTCAACACTCGTGGAGCAATGACTGCTTGTAGCTATTATGGCCTCATATTGGGATTATGTCGGTCCATTTGATTCATTATGTGGATCACCTCTTCAATGACGATTCACATTTTGTGTGATTGGAGTAGGAGCACTACGTTTTGTAGTTGACTCGTTGGCTATAGAAGAGGCATTGCTAGTGTTTGTTTCTACGTCCTCAATTACCTCCCCATATGTCTTGTAGCTATTGACTAGATACAACGCTTACCTAGTGACTTGTTCAAATGTGGTGCATGCTTTCAGGTGTAAGTCCTTTTTTAGAGTTTCGTTTCTAAGACCTTCTATAAAGAGAGCCGATAAGCACTCATCCTGTGGTAACTCTCGCAATGAACATCTTTCGATGTATTGCTTGAAGCGAAGTGAAGCTTCTTTCACCTTTTCATTTTCCTTTTGTTTAAAAGCATAGATTTGTGAAACCGTGTTGTGCTTGATTCCCCTCTTAAAGAATTCCTCGGCAAACTCTAGCAAGAGTTGATCAATATTCAAGAAATATCTAGTGTTTAGTGGTTAGAACCACCATCCCTTCCAATGTCAACCCAAATCCTTGATACTGCATATGGAAATCCGTGACTTTTTCTCTCCTTAAGACTTGCTTAAATATGGAAACATGTGTGTATGGATCTCTCGATCCGCTATACTTCTTCGGCACACATTTAGCTACTTGAAAAGGTTGCATTTTTTGAGTTTCTACTACCATTCTCATCATTCTAGGTTCTCCTACCATTTCACCTCTCATCTCATACCACTGATAGGTACTCTCGATGGAGTTTGGTCAGTTACCCTTTCCTTTGGTCATGCTTCTCTACCCCCGGTTCTAATATCAGGAAATCTTGTGCTAAAAATCGTGTCTGGAATATCACTACCTTGATGTGTGGACATAGGAACCCTTGAACTTAAGTATCCCATCGATCGTGGCTTAGAAACATATGGTCGGCTAAAAGAATCTTCTACTCGTTTTCTCAAAGGTCTCACGCTCGTTTGTTTTCGGCCGTGTTGTTTCTGAGACAGTAGGTCTGTGCATGCTAGGGGTAACATAGTGTTGATGGAGTGGTCCCCCAAAGTATGTATATCCCTCAAGCCCGTTACGGCTCACCGCCGAATATCTTCGACCATACTTTTCTTCTACGTATCTCTCTCCACTTCATACATAAATACATACAAGCATTTTTGCTCCGTTAACTCCCTCACATTGGGCTCGTCACACCGGTAATAGAGAATTTGCTCTCCGTTATCATGCTTATATAAACCCACATGTGTATTGTCGTTGCTAACGGGAGTAGCCACATGTGTATTGTCAGTGCTGATGTGAGTAGCCACATTTACTTGTCTAAGCCTGGCATTAGGAATGTCTAGCTCTGGCAGCTTCTCCTCAGGCTCTACATCAACCTTTTTCTTTGTGCTTGTTAATCCCCATATATCCATAATAAAGGGATTATGCACAACTACAGACATGTACTATGAGCTTGAGCTCACTAGGTCTCTCTTCTATTTTAACGCAATAACGATCCATACCATATGTGTAAAGCTTGGCACCCTGCTCATTTTCAAACTGTAAGTGAAAAGGTTTCATGGTTGGTGCTGAATGAGATGGTCCAACTCCCATTTTGGGGTCCTCCTTGAAACTCACATTTTTGAATCCCTCAACCATATAGGTATGAGATCTCTCCAAGTGAACTTGTGGAACGAAATCATCTAATGCACTAGCAAGCCTATCACTCTCAAACCTAGCAAATTGCTTATGTCCTATGTCACCACACCAGGTCATCATGCTATTTTGGCACTCAAACAAAGTCCAAATGCTATGAAACTTTAGGAGGAGGTCTAAGACACCTAAGGGCACAATCCTAACAAGTTTGGTATCATTTTGATGAGGTACCTAAATCACAATCAATCATGATCAAGGTCCTAAAAACTCCAACAAAACATACAGAAGGATCACCCCAAGAACACTCTCTTATGGTCAAAACCTCAAAAAACAACCATTAATTCACTTAAAATAGACAATTTATCTTGCTAACACATTATCGCAAACCACAACAGAATTGACACTGATTACACTTGAATGAAAAAGAAGTAGACAAGGAACATGCTGCAAGTTTTGAGATCAAAATGTGATTACCAGAGCTCAAGATATGACGATTACAAGGCATGTAAGAATAGCTGCTCTCAGGCGTACGCTCGAACTCAAAAACCTTCAAAGATGATAATGTCCCTTTCTCACTTACAAAGATAAACTTTATACCTAGGGATTCTTGGCCAATGGCTAGCTTTACAAGGCTCATACCAAATGAACTTTACAACTCAGATTTGTGTAGACAGACTCATGAAATATTTGATTAAGATAAGAGGCTTTCTCATAATTACAAGGCTTCTCACAAAAATAATGATGGCTATTCAAAATTTTAGAGCTCATGAAGAAGGGGTCAACTAGTAGGGCACCCGTCTGGTTTGACTGCCAACACCTAGTCCTCCTGAGGCAAGGCGACTACTGGTGGCAGTAGTGAAGCTTTGGTGGCAACTCGGGGGGTCCTGTGTGACAGGTGATGGGGACGTTGGCTCCTGCCCCTTTGTTGGATTTCTTGATCGTGTCGATTCTGCATGAAGGGCATGTTGGGTTGGGATGTGAGATTGCTCATCATCGTGGCATCCTCCTTGCAAGTATCTGGGCTTGGTTGGTGATATTTTGGTGCTTGCTACTTGATTTGTATAAGGGTTTGGGGGCTCCTTGTAAAACCCTATGGTCGCTTCTGTACTATTGGTCTTACTTGTGGTGATGTGTGTGTGGGATCCTATGATGCCATGGATCGTTTAGAGCATGGCTTATGATGTAATTTTTTGAGTTTAATGATTCATATACTACTGTCACAATTGTAAGTTCTGCAAAAAAAAGGTTTCTAGTTGTTTTCGACAAGCATGGAGGACCTTATAGATCTTAAAATCTCTTTTTTTTGTCATACTCACAATTGTGTGTGGAAAAATTAAATTTGTAAAACATAGTGTCATTACAAGTTCCTCACAACAATCACTGTGCAGGACCATCCACGAAAAGAATTACAACATTTCCAAGAAAAGCCACTAAGGGCAATAAAAGCTATCATAGACAAAAGGTGCGGCAAAGATTGCCAGTTTAGCATGACATTGTTGTAGAGTTTTTTTGTTTAGGCAACACCAATTATTAGGCCATTCCATGAGTGGTTGGTGACCACTGTCATTAGTTTGATTTTGGTAATAATTGAGGACGCTTACTTTTTAACTCAAGGTATGTAAAGAAAATGGATATTTGAATAATTGTGGTTTATTTGGATTATATTTTATTGACAATGAAATGAAGATTATATAATTTTTATGGTCAGATGATATGGTGATGTGGATCAACAGATCAATGTGTCACATTGGACGCTTTGAGGATGGCTTAAAGTATTTATGCAGACGGCATGCACCGATTATTATAGAGCAATAATACTTTTGATGTAAGTAGAGTTTATGGATAGTTCCTATTTGGAAGCAAAGTGCATTGTATCTATTTGATATGGTCTTTTCATCTATATATTAAATATGTATAGAAGGAAGAGTATTGCTTTGTGGGGGGGTGGGGGGAGATTGTACTCTGTGCTCATGTCACTCATCTTCTCTTCTTATCCTCTCCCTCGCTTGCATGCATAGCACTCAAGTTTTTGAGATGCACATGTCTTCTCTCTCTCTCTCTCTCTCTCTCTCTCTCTCTCTCTCTCTCTCTCTCTCTCTCTCTCTCTCTCTCTCTCTCTCGCGTGATTTGTGCTTTTCTAGTTATTTTGATGGGCATCATGCTTTTGACTGTTGTAGAGGCAATCAACTTAAACTGAGCCACCTCCACATGGGGGATACTTTTTGCGAGCACTTTTTGGAATCAAGCAAGTAGATTCTAAAAATATTCCCTCTCCTTCTTTCAGTATTTGTGTGTGTGTGTGTGTGTGTGTGTGTGCGCGTGTTTGCAATAAAGTGGGGTTTTGACCCTGTGCATTATATAAAATCCACCATAGGTCCATGTACAAAAGATATGGAATTTTTTTTGAAAGAGAATGAGATCATGGGGGAAAATCCCAAAACAAACCATAAGATAAATAGGGATAAAGATACTCTAATCAAGTAGTAAAATGTAACCATTTGGATTGTGATAAGCCTATACAAGTCTTCCCAAAGCTCTGTCCACCATAGCTGGTGTAGTAAAAACCACAAAGTCCAGCGTTGTGAGGAATATTTTTTTGGTGAGCACCTTTTTGAAATCTGTCGAGAAGATTCCAAAGAGATTCGTTTCGTCTCTCAATCATCCATAGTTGAGGATCTTCTCCTTATTTCTCTCTCTTGAGACTCCCTCGGCCTCGTCCTCTCTCTCTCTCTCTCTCTCTCTCTCTCTCTCTCTCACACACACACACACACACACACACACACACACACACACACACACATGGAGTACTGGTACTGGTACTACTACTACTGATACTGATACGGCTATACTGCTATACTAGACTGGTAGTACTGGTGTTGTACTGGTACTGTATATACTGGTACTGGTACTTGTACTTACTAGTACTACAAGACTATACTGATACTAATATTGGCACTATACACTATTGGTACTGATATTGCTATACTACTATATTGCTATACTAGTACTAGTAATACTGGAGTTGTACTGGTACTGTATATACTGGTACTGGTACTAGTACGCATGCCACACACACACACACACACACACATATGGCTGTGTATAGCGTGTTTCTATTTCCCTAGTATATTTATGTTCGGACTGTTGGCTTGGGGTACCTTAGTGAATAACTCGTTTAAATTCACAACATAAATTTTTTTTGTAAGGTAGTACCTTGATGGTACCTAACCCTTAGATACTAAATGGGTTATGGGCGGGTTACCCAGCTCTGTAAATGAAGTCATCTTCTGCTTAATAGAGAGGTGGCTCCCTCATGAAAGGTCTTCGATATTGCGCTCTTAAGTGCTCTCTCTCTCTCTCTCTCTCTCTCTCTCTCTCTCTCTCTCTCTCTCTCTCTCTCTCAATCCCCTCTTTCTCTCTCTGTACATGGCGGCGCTGTTACACCATCTCTCCCCCTCTTAAAGCCGGGCCCGCCATACGGCTAGAAAGGAAGGTGGCCACTTGCTCCAAACCCTATAAAAAGGTGAGTTTTACATGCTCACTTAGCATTGGTGGTGTGTGTATTTGGGAGAAGTGTTTGTACATTAGGACTGTGAGGATTTTACTTGCAAAAGTGTAGTGTTAAGTGTCAAATCCATGGCAAATGGTAAGGATAAGCAGGCTATTGTGGAGTTAGCTGCTCCAACTCAATCTTAGGTGACTTTTGGCATTGAAATGGACTGCTGTCCAAATTGTTTGATGGTTGTGAGTATTCCTCATGCATATGCCGGTAGAGGCACTTGAATAGCTTCTTCTGTTGAACTTTATTTCATAAGAGCTTGTAAAGCACAAGGGGATTCCTATGGTTTTTTTCCCCTTGTAAATGATTTCATCTCTGAATATATGATTAGCTTGACCTTTCTTATTATTTATCTTTGAAAGCAATCTAGTTGGGTGACATCCATAGCATGTGGGATACCCATGCATCACCTAAATATGGTACCAATACTAACTAAATGTTGTGTTGTTTCCATGGGCGCAGGTGAGGGTTACCTTCTCAACTATAGTTTTCAAAGTTCCTTGGCTAGAAGATGCGGACTATTATATCTTCTTGCTCTTGATTTTAGCACTTGTGTATAAAGATTGTTCTGTACTATGAATGGGAATTATACCTCCTTTCATTGACATAGTTTCTAGCGTCTTTTGTGATATGAAAGGATTCTTTGATGTATTTATTATAGTGTTATTGAAACACATACACACAAAATTGTTTCCTTGGCAAACACACTTCAATCAAACATCCATCATTTTAAAATCTCCCTCTTTTTTTTGCCTCTTTCATGTCATACAAGCTCATAATTTGACTCGGATCATTGAACACGCGCGCGCGCACACACACACACACACACACACACACTCTTTCAAACATCATAATCTATGTTAAGAGGATAATGCTACAACCAAGGATATTCTCTATCTCACTCATGTACATTCATACACATGTACTCTCTCTCTCTCTGTGAATTTTTCCCTTGACAAACACACCTCGATGATCAAACATCCATCATTCACAAATCTCCCTCTTTTTCTTCTCTCTCCTCTGTATCTCTCTCACATATTTCTTTTCTTGGTGAGCACACATATATCAAGGAAAAAAACACACTCTAAACATTAAACACATACACACTCTTTCAAATATTTAACACAACACGATCACAGATTGGGATCTCTCTCTCTCTCTCTCTCTCTCTTTCACACACATACACACAAGGACAAGTATGTGCCTAAATCATTTTGCACCAAGATTAATCCTAACAAGTGGAGAGATAGAATGATATTAAACTAAGATAATTCAAGACGACTTTGCGAGTGGTCCAATATCAAAACAATCCAAATCAACTTCACCAGATTCAAAACATGGTGGAATAGGTGTCACAAAATTATCCAAACATGGGGCTTTTTGATCTAGGTTGGGATTGTGCGTTCACGGCTAAGAGCATTTTAGACATCAACTTTGCCTAGCACATGCTTATGTATGAACATGTTTTCATTTTGGCTCAATCCAAGAACTCTAAAGAGAATGAAGTACAAGTACTTACAAGCCAAATAAGGTTTCTTCTTGGTCTCTATGTTAGTGAAATCAGGTTATGTGCAATAGGGCTCATCCTTGATGTGCACCTCAGACACCCCCACGTGTCGTCTCCTGCATGAGACTCCACTTTGAAGACTTCATGTACATTGTCTATAATGGATTTCTCCTCAATCACCTTAGCATTTAAACAAAGAGCCAAACCAATTTTCTTTGTTGTCTCATGTGAACTAGAAGTATGAAATTTGACTCTTATGCCATTTCTTAGTATTGAACCACTACTACATACTTTTGTTGAAGCGGTAGAGGAGTCATCTCCACCCCTGGGAGGAGTCTGCATTGGTGTTGCAACCATTTGTTCTTTTCCAATTGACTCCACTTGAAATCCTTCGTCAAGAAATATCTCAAGTTCTTCATCTGTAAGATTTGTTCCAAGATCAACTAGCCAAACTGTTGGTGGAGGAGATGGTCTTGGGATCTATATTATGATCCACCACATAACAATGAATAACATGGTTGGTACAGAACCAAAACCATTACATGAGTAGACCATTTGGATTTTTTCTATACCCCTCAAAAGAAGGTGCAGGAGTCCCTTTACTACATGCACCTATATTTTGTCCACATCTTTTCCCAGCACTGGGGGTGCCACTACATGTTACACGGCTATTGATTGGAGTTCTTCTAATTGCCCACATAGCTTTATTGACCTTTTGTTCCAAAACACAAACCTTTGCCTTGTCTTTAGAATTATCACTCCCATCTACTGTCCCTGAGTCCTCCCTGAAAATGATCTTCCTAGGCCTTCCACGTGATTTGCGGTCACATGTTTTTGCATTGTACTCTGGTCGATGTGTCAATTCATCCTCAACATCAATCACAATCAATGGTCCTCGCTTTTGCCAAACGGTTTCTTTGTCTCCTTCAAGATGAGCACGAGCCTTGTACATGGGTGTTCTAGATGTAGCCTCATTTTCTACTCTTATCACTTGTGTTGGACTAGAGGAAACTCTCTCCTTGAGTCTCTCTAATGAAGGACCCTTTCCAATATGTATAGCTTGAGAGTAAGAAAGTGCATTTGCCAATTTTGAAGTACATGCATCATACAATGAGATTTTTTTTGGGAATCCCTCGCCTTTAAGCCATCTTCCATGCTTACTCTCGATCAAGTTGGTTCTTGGAGTGTTAGCCCCATTGCTACTTATCTCTACTGCTGTCATGATGCTCCCTCAATGTGCAATACACATCTCCCATCAACTCAACCAAGAGTCCATTGCGAGATGTTTTCTTCCATGCAATTTCCATTGTGCCACCATTGTAAAAGGAGACAAGACTCTGCTATAGTTGCCTCTCTAAAGGGGGCTAAATGCCACTTTTGCACATGTCTTTGCGAGTTTGTTGAGATGAAGAAGCAATGTACTTTGTTGTGTGTGCCACCATGCTTTGCTTCCAATGAAAAAGGCAAGATCGCTCTCAATGTTGTAGAAAGTTGTCTTTCCTACCATAGAACACGGACTATATTCCAGTTGGCTTGAGCTTCGTTGTCCATAAAACCATGGAAATCAGCTCTCTCATATCCATGCCCCTCCATAACTTCATTTTATTCACTGCCGCAAAAGAATTTGTGCTTCCATGTCCTCCTCTTTCATCTCACAAGTTGCAATAGTGAGGAGATCTTGCATGCTATAACTAAGACATTCATATTAGTATACATATTATTAGTCATTTTTAAAGATACGTCAAACTTGAAAAATATATTCTAAAATAACGAACCTTGGATCGTAAACATGGCATGCCATGGTCACCCAATTCACCACTCAGTGAGTGTGATCGAGGTGTGATCAAATTGCACCCAAGCATGTCGGAGATCACCAGTTCCGCTTCGTCGCATCCAATTAACCAAATCCAATCCAAAGGTAGGCCCAACCGTAGACATCTTGAACACAAAGCACCACTCCTCTTTTGCTCCTTGCTTGGGAAACCTGCTTCTATGAAAAAAATCATACATGAAATCCCTTTTTAGCCGCAACAAAGAGTCTACACTGAAGCTCTCCTTCGTTGGCCCATGTCTTGTTGCTACCACAAACCTGCAAAACCTGTATTACAAAATTTAGCTACTTTAAAATAAGATGCACAAACAAGTAATCATCCTCACCAATTGTCCTCCACTAAGGGGCCCATTGTTTTAGTAACATTTACAAATTCTTTCTCATCGCCAAGTACATGGTGAGGGTCCCCTTCTTGCATCAAATTTGTTGTCACAATTTTCTTTGCCACACACATTCATACCTTTTGTGTACCTACATGTCTGTCTACATTGAGGACTCATGCAACCATTTCTTTGGTTTTATCAGTAAGTCCTTTGGATGTAC
Organism: Adiantum capillus-veneris; assembly: GCF_014529385.1. Taxonomy (NCBI): domain Eukaryota; kingdom Viridiplantae; phylum Streptophyta; class Polypodiopsida; order Polypodiales; family Pteridaceae; genus Adiantum; species Adiantum capillus-veneris. The sequence goes on along the minus strand of NC_140931.1, from coordinate 123,714,621 downwards.
CATCCCTTATGTCATGCTGATGATTTCCTTGATGTACCATCAATCTGTTCATGCTTCTATCCCATGGCATGCCATAATATACGAAGCAATCACATGTATGCAAACAAATGGGTGTTGTCCACAATAGTGGCAAGTAAGTTTTCCTCCAAGTCCATCACAAAACTCGGCCATACATGGTAATTTTAACATACACCATTGAAATGCGTCGTGTTTGACCTCCCAAAATTAACCAATTTGGGACAACTTTCATAGAGACACTTTTAGGACACCTACATAATGGCTTTTGTGACACACTCCAAGAAATGCGATGTTCGAGATTTGTAGTTTGGTCCATTGGTGTGGATCATACTTATGTTCCATATCTTAAGGTCAGTGGAAACTCAAACACCATGTTACCATTGTACACCTTTGGAATTTTTGACACTTGCTTGGTTTCCACCATCTTTGAAAGAAGCTTTGTCAAGGTGTTGGGCTTCGTCATTGAGTTAAAAAAAGGAAAAATACGATTTTTTCTCCGTACCTCGGTAGAGTTTTGCAATTCTTGCTCCCCATAAAGTTGTTTCTTGCTTGGGCTAGTAAGGTCGACTAGAGGAGTAGCCATTCCATTTGAATTTGAGACTATGTTACCTTCAACCACCACCATGAACTTTGTAGAGATAAATTTTTCCACAACATAAAACTCCTCTCCTATGTGATTGTTTATTTTCTCTAGTGGCACTGTTAACTGTTGGCTCTCAACCATGACAATGGTATGTAGAGCACTAAATGTTTGTGGTGCAACATGCTCTTGTAGATATCTCCCATTGGTAAAGCATTTCAATGGTAACATTGGTTAAGGGCATTTTATATTAATCCTAATATTTATTAGTATTATTCAATATTTTTTTAAAATCCACATTAAAGTATTTCAAAAAATTTGTATTCCATTACCTGAGAGAGTTCTTTTGGACGCATAATGTCGTTGCTCAACAACATTATAAAAAAGAAATTGGAACCTCTAACGCATAAAAAATAGTCCCATCCATGTTACAAAAAAGATCTTGCATGTTAAAAACAAAAAAAAAACCATTACAAAGGTAGCATTTGCCAACCAAGGAGAGCAGAGAGTACCTTTTGAATGAAGATGATTACAAGGCAAACTATGATTTGGCGATGAAAGAGACTGAGAACTTTTTTGTGTGTAAGGGATTGGAGATAGCGATCTTAGCCAATCCCGAGAATGGAGTGGAGTTCTTTTGAACATGCATTTAGTTTGTGGGTTGGGGAGATAAGGGTTGCAAAATGATCCCCTTTAGAGTGTTCGAGGTTGCATGGGTGCACATTAATCTTGTGAAGTAAGTGTTATTTGCTTTTGAATGCACTATTTTTTTTTTTAATTGTCAAAGATGGTGTCCAATGATACATTGCAAAAAATGTCGCTTGGTTGATAGTGACCAAAGGCATCTATTCCGAGAAGCCATTCTTGCAATGGTTGAAAATGCATGTTTATTGGTGGTAGCTAAAAAGGTGAGCGTAGTAACATTAGAGTACGGGATCATATCTAGTATTACAACATTACTAATGCTTGGAGTGTAGGGGTGTTTTGAGCTTGGCGGAGAAGATGGAGGCTGAGAACTCCACAATGAAGAAGTCACACGTACACGCCACATGCAATTGTGGCCTGTCTCTTGGTGAGGCAATGCAGTCTATTTGACAAGATAACTTTGGCAAGGATTTTGTGATGTAGAATCCAACCATACGAGCCACAAACAACATAGAGGAGCATCTGCATTTTGCATGAACTGTTTGAGGCTTGCTACAAAAGTATTGAACTATAAAGGTTTATTAGGATGTATGATTCAAATTGTGTGTTTTGAATAATGGAGTTGTTCCTCTTGTAATTTGTAGATGGCGGTTGGGTGCCCTTAGGTCAAGTCTTTGTAGTCCATACCCCGAGCATCCTAGCCACACGTGGGTATAGTTTGAGAGAGAGGAGAGTGGGATCTATCCCAACAATTGGATATACAAGCTCCATGATAAGGATACATGGAGAGATCTCCATGGTTCTTGGACTATGTGGATGGTGAGTTTCCCGAAAAAAAATTCTCTCCATGGTTCTTGGACTATGTGGATGGCAAGTTCCCCAAAAACAAAGCCGAAGAATACAACAGTAAGTTATGTTTTTCTTATACAACTATCATGGTTTGGTTTGGTATAGTGTCCTCACTATTTTTTTTGGATTTGCAGCATTACACACGGAGGCTAGGGAAAGGGAAAAAGAGGAAATGTCACCATCAATCAGCCTCCCATCGATGCCATTCCCCTAGCATGGCCAAGGGAAGTCCAAGCCCAAAAACCATAGATAATGGACCTACACAAGGTAAGAAGAGAGAACCACTAGTCATCGAAGAATTTGAGGAGTTTTTGGAAGAGCTTCAGAGTGAAAGGAGCAAGCAACAAGGTGGCGAGCCAGATTATGAGCAGGGTGATTTCGAGAGGCACTTAGAATCATGGAGGTCTAGTCCATCTTAGTGGTTTGAAATCTTGGGGTTTGATGCAAACCATATCCGTCGCTACTGGCAAAGCAAGGGCAGCCACCCACTTTCGGTGAGGCCACTTGCTTTCTTTCTAGTAGGTAAAAAATGCAACCACAAACCAATGTTTTTTTTAATAAATTTAATGGTTCTTAACATTGGATTAAATTTTGGATGTGGTGCAATTTCGGCTCACTCTAACGCAAAAATGGTAGAAATTGTGAGTGTCGGAGTGGTTCCCATATATCTTGTAGTACTTGTTGAGATAGACCATCCACGAAAGGCGTTGGTGGATCCAAAATTCAATATTGAATATTGATTACTTCTAAGAACTTATTCTCTATGAAATGGCACATCAAAACTTGGTACTTGTTGTTCTTACTATAGTTTAATTTTTTATGAGGATCATGTTGGGGATGTTTAACTATCCTTGGTTTGAAGGCAAGTTAATTGAAGAAGTTTTATCTTCAAGTGAGATTTTCTCAAAAATTATATTTTATTTGAAAAGTGTTTGAAGGACATGGTGCGAATGGTCTTGGAAGTAAAGTCACCAAGGGTTCTTTATAAATTGCCAAAGAATCACTACTTTCATTCATTTGCAAGTTTCTATATGTTTTTTTTACACAAGTTACTCCTTTAGTCTTCTCACATTCTCACATTTACCATGCCGAGGAGAAACCACAGACAATGTGATCAATGTGGGCCACCCACACAACGCGGGCATGGCCCTCAACATGGTCCCCCCCCCCTTGTTGATCCCATCAACAATGTGCATGCTAATGACATTCTTAACATTGTTGATGCGGTGAATAATATATTCACAGCACAAAGTGCATGCAGCTACACAGAGGCTTTCCACGCAGTCAATGAGGCCACAATGTCCCTGCTCAATGCCATGTATCAGCTTGATTTAAATGCACATTCAACCGCACTCGACATTGAGCAAGTTGTCATTATTGCCACCCGACAATGCAATCATGTTTTGAGGGGGACATGGTTATTGCACCCCACAAGAGTGTGCAGTGTTCGAGTGACACGTGGAGACTTGGGTAGAATTATGGATGACATACATTGCTGTGTAAGGTCAAGCGAATGGAGCGATCAATGACAACAATACAACACTAGCAATGAGGACAACTAGATTCCCCATTGTAAGCTAGTGTTAGAGCAATAAGTCTGTGAACCCATATGAGTTTTTTGAACTATTTTGCTTTGCTCCATATCTATCTCATTGTAGTTGTTGTTTTAAGATGTGTACTTTCAACCATTTTAATATTACTCTATATGGGTTTGTTATTGCATCTTTTCAATGTTGTTCATCCATTGATTTTTGAGAGGACAAAGTCAATTGTGGATTGTAAACCTTGAAATTGGCTTGTTGCAAATGATTTGTGTGCATGTATCATTGTCTGATTGATGACTAATCTTGTTGCACGACATATATTGTGATTTTTGAAAAGAGTGTGCATGCTCTAATCCGGGTATATTTTTTGTTCGTGTATACGAGTTGGATTTATCAGGACAAAATTTGGATTGGATTATCTTAGATTGTAAACCCTTAGAATTGGATTGTTGAGTCGGGTGTATGCCTGCATGTGCGTGTGGCCCGCGTGTGGTGATCAAGCTTGTATATGAGTGTATGAGTGTACATGAGAGAGGCAAAAAAAAAGAGATCTCTAAATGATGGATGTTTGATCGAGGTGTGTTCGCCAAGAAATAAATTCAATGTGTGTGTGTGTGTGTGCGTGTGTGTGTGAGAGAGAGAGAGAGAGAGAGAGAGAGAGAGAGAGAGAGAGAGAGAGAGAGAGAGAGAAGAAGAAGAAGAAGAAGAAGAAGAAGAAGAAAAAGAAGAAGAAGAAGGAGAAGAAGAAGGAGGAGGAGGAGGAGGAGGAGGAGAAGAAGAAGAAGAAGAATAGGAGAGAAGAGAATTTAACATTGTAGGAAACTATCATAAGAGACCTTAAAGATCTATCCAAGAAGCAGAGTTGAACTCAAGACCTGTTATTCAAGAGGGAAATGGCATAACCAATCTACCACATTTGGATGATAGAAATGTTATACCATTTTCCTCTCTTTTTAGTGCCCCCCCCAACCCCCCCCCCCCCCCCCCCCCCCCCAAACACACACACACGCACCTGTGTGTGTGTGTGTGTGTGTGTGTGTGTGTGTGTGTGTGTGTGTGTGTGTGATGGGTTCTAAGGCAATAAGCTCAAGGTGGCTTAAAGGTGAAGGCAACCATAGCTCAGACAGTTAGAGAGAGAAGACTACACACCTTTTGAAAAGTGGACTCAACACACAAAAAGCTAGTAATACTTTTAGCATAGGGTATATACAGCATAGCTTGGGCTTTATTTATGAATAAAGATGGAGAGGGTATCCGGCTCATAACTCTGCATGTAGCCCTTCTTAGAAGCTTACAACTCATAGGACAAATGACAATAGCAAAGAATATGCACATCTAGAGGTGTTTCCCATAGTCGCTGAAGAAGAACATGCCTATCTCAACAATCCTCCCCGCATGGACTATACTGAAGCAAGCTGGGTCGAGACTCAATGCCACACAGCCAAGCAATCACACAGACTGGGGTAGTCACACAGACTATGGCAGTCACACAGATTAAATCATGGTCTCAAACAGACATGGTGTCACACAGACTCAAGGATTCCTCCCCTTCAACATGCTCTCAACATGAAAGGCGAAGGATAACCATATCTATAACTGTCAGTGTCTACTCTTAGTAGCACCTCCCCTCGCTCCTAGTCATCTTCATCATTTGATATGATTTGTTGCTACCACCGCTGCAGCCTGTGCATATTTTGTTGACGATAGCTTCACCTTTGGTTCTCTTCTTGACAATGACATTTAGCATACATAACATTGTGTGAATGATGTCACCACAAGGGATTCTTTCGAGGAAGGTCTTACCTCCCGAAATAACTGGGGCAGTGTCTAGTCCTCTCACATCTCTTGTATATAGTTTTGGCAGACATCATGAAAGGCAAGGCTTTGTTATCATGCCTTGAGTGTAGGAGAAAATAAAATGCATAATAAAACGAGAAGTATGCAATGCTTTTGTACATATGCAAAATATGCTTGTGCAATGCTTTCGAAACGATTGAGACTTGAGAGAATGTGTGAAGTCAAAAGGTTTCAAAAAACTTTGAAGCTCGATTGTGTGCCTTGAGTGGAAGCTTTTAGCCGTGCGTACTTTGAGAATTAGACTTTGTAATTTTTGAATGCCCAATGCAAGGCTGTGCAATTTGTAGGTGGGTCTGAGAGCGACTTGCCATCAAGTTCACGGGTTGAACACGGGGTTGATTATGTTGGCTACAAGGGTGGGGATATCGTTGTATTATGCTGAGGCACGTGAGATTGGACGAGTTGTGGGTGGGTATGAGGGCTTATTTATCATAAAAGGTTACAATGCATTTAAAAAAAATGAAAGCTTGCAAAATTTGTTGATTGCAAAACAAGCAAAAGCCGTCCAAGGGGCAATGAGAGTATCTTGGAGCTATTCAATGAGCAGAAACTGCAAGAGGGGCGCCTTCATGCTGTGATTGCATCCACGAGGTCCGATTGGAGGAAACCATCGTCGATCAACAACGTGTGTGTGTGTGTGTATGTGTGTGTATCAAAAGAATGCTGCAGTAGAGCTTCGAATTGCATTGGTTTGCATTTGTCTAAGCTAGCACTATGGTATTTTACGACTAAGGGTTGCCCTTCTTGTTGAATGTTTGCCGTAGCCTATGAGTTTCTTGTCTAGCTCGCTTTTACTGTAGCATGATGCACTATTTTCAGCTTTGCAAGTAGCTTTAATTAGGAGCTCCTTCAATCTTTCTTGCCAATTCAGTTTTACAGCGCTATAAGATGCAGACTCCAGTGTACTCCCGGGATTGCTCTCAAATTGTTTGCTCCGCCCTCTCACACTAGAGATACGGGTACTTGGTTTTGCAGCCTTCGTTTGCACTCAGTGCTACCCTCAATTTCTTGATGGAGAGCTCCCAAGCCTTCAAGGCTCTCTTAGTGTTTTTTTGCTCACGGGTTGTAGCTTGATTTCTTGCTGCAACTACACACTCTCCCGTTCGGTATTTGTTGGCTTTATTGGCCACCGATTGCTCCTCAAATTGGTTGATTTTCCACGAGTTTCCCCCAACCTGCAAAGCTCAAGAGCTCTCTGCTTTACTGCTTTTGATGAAGTGCAAAGATCTACCTAACTTTGAGCTCGTAGCTCTGCTCGCTACTGCTCGACACTCTCCTTGGTACAATTCCTTTGCTCTCCTACTAGTTGCCGATTGCCATGCCCGATTGGCTGATTTTGTGTAATTAAAGGGCTTGGTTAGTAGCCTTAATTGCCTTCAAAACAAGTGTGTGCTTGATGCAAATTGGACAAATGGGTATTCTAAGGATTGTGTGCGGTATTGCTAAGCTAATGGCGGTGCTAACCGGCTCTGATACGAGTTGATGGGTTCGAAGGCAATAAGCTCAAGGTGGCTTGAAGGTGAAGGCAACCACAACTCAGACAGTTAGAGAGAGAAGACTACACACCTTTTGAAAAGTGGACTCAATATAGAAAAAGCTAGACTTAATATTTTTAGCATAGGGTATATACAGCATAGCTTGGGCTTTATTTATGCATAAGCTAGAGTGGCTATCTCGTTGATAACTCTCCAGGTAGTCCTTCTTAGAAGCTTACAACTCATAGGACAAATGCCAATAGCAAAGAATATGCATATGTAGAGGTGTTTCCCATAGTCACTGAAGAAGAATATGCCTATCTCAACAGTGTGTGTCCTAAAAACTAATATCTAACCAACCCAAATGATTTTCTCATATTAAACTGATCACTTAATGTGGGAGAATAAACGGGAACAAGGGTTAAGGTATAGACATGTGCTTATAGATCTATCTCTTGGGAGAATAAACGGGAACAAGGGTTAAGATATAGACATGTGCTTATAGATCTATCTCAACACGGGGCCAATGGTAAAGGAGCCCAAATGAGAGATGGTCTATCAAAGAGCAAGGTTAACCAATGGAGCATAAGACCTTAGGGTTAGCTTCATTGAAGACCTCCAATAATGTGTGTAAAAGTCCTTTGACCTTAGGTATGACCTTAGGTAAGCTAGGGCTGAGCTTGAGGCGCGGGAACCCGACCCAGCTCGAGGTGCTTGTCCTGCTTGTCATGCTTGATGACTAAGGTGCTTGAGGTGCTTGATGATTGAGGTGCTTGAGATGCTTGAGGTGCTTGATATGCTTGAGATGTTAGGGTTGCACTTGAGGTGAGAACCCAGCCCAAGCTTAAAGTGCTTAAGGGCCAAGCTTGTGGTGGGAACTGGGCCTATGCACGAGGGGTTGAGGTGTCAAAAAGTCAAAGATTCAATCCCTACAAGGAGGGGGCGAGCCCTACATGAGGGGGGATGAGAGAGAACACCCACACACTCACACAAGGCATGCATGGTACAAAGAAAGCAAAAGGGACACTTGTCAAGTTCCTCCTCATGTTGCCCTCATTGTGTGCCTGAAGCCTATTGGTTGGCCACCCAAGGGGTCCAATGATAATTTAGGGGATTTAATTAATTGATTTTGCATTTATCAAGTCCTCTCTCTCAAAGGGGAAAGGGGGACACTTGTCTCAAGGCTACCCTTGCTGCTTGTAATGCCTCCTGCTTATGAATGGCTAGGCCTGGAGGGGTCCAATGAGCTTCAAGCATGAGCTACAAGGGGGGGTCGACCCAAGCAAGCTAGGGGGTTGCTTAGGGGGTATAATCACCCACACACACTCACAAACACTCTCATTGTGTGCTATGCAAAGTGCAAGAGCTCCCTCTCCTAGCGATCTTATCCAATCCCGAGAATGGAGTGGAGTTTTTTTGAACATGCATTTAGTTTGTGGGTTGGGGAGATAAGGGTTGCAAAATGATCCCCTTTAGAGTGTTCGAGGTTGCATGGGTGCACATTAATCTTGTGAAGTAAGTGTTATTTGCTTTTGAATGCACTATTTTTTTTTAAATTGTCAAAGATGGTGTCCAATGATACATTGCAAAAAATGTCGTTTGGTTGATAGTGACCAAAGGCATCTATTCCGAGAAGCCATTCTTGCAGTGGTTGAAAATGCATGTTTATTGGTGGTAGCTAAAAAGGTGAGCGTAGTAACATTAGAGTACAGGATCATATCTAGTATTACAACATTACTAATGCTTGGAGTGTAGGGGTGTTTTGAGCTTGGCGGAGAAGATGGAGGCAGAGAACTCCACAATGAAGAAGTCACACGTACACGCCACATGCAATTGTGGCATGTCTCTTGGTGAGGCAATGCAGTCTATTTGACACAATATCTTCCTTAAAGCTGCCACAATATCTTCCTTGCTTGTTAATCCTTGCCTGAGACAAAGGCCGCAATATCCTAAAACGCTTTCGGCCCATTTATCACCAAAACTATGGATTGCTACCTCTCTGTTTACAAGAATACATTGTGGGCATTTAGGGCTATAGGAAACTGCCAAAACAGAGCTTAGCGCTCTACACTTCTACATCTCTGTTGATGCATAGTCCGTATACTTGTTGTGGATGACCCTAATCATCTTTTCATTGAAGCTTGGGAGCTAATGTCACAGGGCGGTGTCCTTTCAGTCACCCTCCATGGGAGATCCACCTTTCTGTTGGGCAAACTGATCAATCTCCAAAGCGAACTGCAAAGAAACAATGTCGGATTATGATTCTAAGAAACAGCAATTAGAATTGAAAAGAATGAAGTACTTACTAGTGTCACATCAGTGCGCGCAAGGGTTCTTGTTGGTTATGTCAATTGTGCCAAGATCAGTGCACTCCGAGCACATGAAATGTTTGTGGGGAGTGAAGCTACTCTCTGGAACACTCTCCTAGAAATCTTTCTCCTCATCAATGGTTTGTAGAGCTACCGCCACGAGGGAATCCATGGAATTATGTCCCTCTGGCAAGGCTAACGTGTTGATGAGGGGAGCAGAGGAGTAGTCCACTTAGAACTCGGCCTTTTGACTTGGGTTCTCTATATCACGAACCCCAACATATATTGCAAGAACAAAGAGGGCTTTGTATTGATGCATTTCAAGAGAGTGGGTAATGTCGTCAAAGAAGAGAAATTCTTGACCATCCACTATAATTAAATGAAAGGTGCGCAAGAGCAACCATTAGGATCTCATCTTCGACATCCTCCCCTTCCAGGTCTTGGTCAACATCTTCTGTTAAGTATGGAGCCTGATTTACCCTTGTAATTTTCTGTGGTAAAAGCGCACATTTGTAAGGCCCCCATTATGAGGAGAAGTCATCGTGCGTGAAGGAAAATCACTCAACGGAAACCAAAATTTTCACTGCCAAGAATCAGGGGCAACTTTAGGGGCCTTAGGGGCGGAAGCCCCCGAGACTTTTTTTTCCCTCGCCGGAATATTATGGCCGGACGGCGGCCGAAAAGTGGTCGGAAAACAACCGTCGGTTGGCCGGTGTGGCCGGTAGTCAATGGCCGATGGCCGGTGGTCGGAAGTCAATGGCCGGTGGCCGGTGGCCGAATTCAAAAGCGGACTTGTCTTCTCAAGGGCGGCCACACATGGGCGGATTGGAGGGTCCGATTTGGACTTATTCGCACAAGGGCGGCTACACATGGCTGCATCTCATAAGAGAAGGCAGCCCTTTTGGCCTATAAAAGGAGGCCATTTCTACACACATTTCAGAGTGTGAAGTTGATGCAACAAGGTGAGTGTGAGGTGGTGAGAGTGAAGCATGGTGGGAGCTCCATTAAGGGTATAATCCCTTTGTAAACTACTTCTTGTTTTGAAGTACTAAAGCCATTGAGTGGCTGCTTTCCCGTGGACGTAGCCCACATTGGGTGAACCACGTATATCGTGTGTACTCTCTCTCTCTCTCTCTCTCTCTACTCTATAATCTCGTGTATGTAAATATGTCTCTCTCTATTAAGTAATCTACTCAATTATCTATTTAACTACGTCTTATTTCCTAACAACTGGTATCAGAGCAAGGTTTGCTTGTAGCTAAGTTATCTAAAGGAAAGGATTCCTTGAATTGAGTGGGAGTTATGGCGGAGGAAGGGAAGCTCAAGATTGAGAAGTTCAACGGCAAAAACTACCAACATTGGAAGATGCAGATTGAAGACTATCTCTACCAGAAGGACCTCTATTTGCCACTAGACGGTCTTGCAAAGAAGCCCGCAACGATGGCAGATGAAGCATGGATTGTCCTTGATCGAAAGGCACTGGGAACAATCCGGTTAAGCTTAGCGTCAACGGTGGCCTTCAATGTTTCGGAGATGAAGACCACGGAGGACTTGATGAAGTCACTTTACGACTTCTACGACAAACCATCGGCATCTAATAAGGTATTTCTTATGAAGCGCATGTTCAATCTAAAGATGGCAGATAATGGTTCAGTTGACGACTTCTACGACAAACCATCGGCATCTAATAAGGCATTTCTTATGAAGCGCGTGTTCAATCTAAAGATGGCAGATATTGGTTCAGTTGCAGAACACCTAAATGACTTTAACACAAACATAAGTCAACTTCGATCGGTGAAAATCAATTTTGATGATGAAGTGCGAGCTCTGCTTATACTATCATCTCTACCGGATAGTTGGGACAGCCTTGTGATGGCTGTAAGTAATTCTATTTCTGGTACAAATACTCTTAAGTTTGATGATGTTGTGGGTGTTCTCCTAAGTGAGGAAATACGAAGGAGAAGCATAGGAGAATCATCAAGTGCTGCATTGTCAGTGGAAACAAGAGGAAGGCCTAAGGAGAGGTTCAAAAACCAAAAGGGTCGTGATCGCTCAAGACGAAGCAAGTCACGCACAAAGTCAGTTCTTGAATGCTGGAACTGCGGCAAGAAGGGCCACGTCAAGAAGGATTGCTGGTCCAAGAAGAAGAAGGATACAGAGTCTCAAGACAACAAGCCAACATCGGAGGCCAATGTGGCAGGTAAAGTAGAGCAAGATGCTCTACTTCTCTCATTAGACAATGTGTCTAATTCCTGGATAGTAGATTTCGGGGCTTCATTCCATGCGACACCACACAAGCAACATTTCCAAGACTACACCAAAGGTAATTTTGGGTATGTATACTTGGGAGATAATGAAGCTTGTGAGATTGTCGGCAAAGGTACAATTTTTGTCAAAACTGCTAACGAAAATGAATGGAAGCTTAAAGATGTTAGGCATGTTCCTTCTCTTCGCAAAAATTTGATCTCTACAGGACAATTGGACGATGAAGGTCACAATATTGCATTCGGAAACAAATGGTGGAAGATCTCAAAGGGATCTTTGGTGGTTGCCAAGGGAGAAAAGGTCGGTACACTTTACTTGTGTACTGTTAGCACGCAAGCTTCAGCTTGTGCAGCAACTACAGAAGTTGACAGTGCGGTGTGGCACTACCGACTTGGGCATATGAGTGCCAAAGGAATGCAAATCCTTCAAACAAAGAAGCTTCTACCAGGTTTGAAAGAAGTGGAGTTAGAGTTCTATGAAGATTGTGTTTATGGTAAACAAAAGAGGGTAAAATTTCAAAAATCAGGAAATGAAAGAAAAAATAAAAAATTTGAGTTGGTTCATTCTGATGTTTGGGGTCCTGCAAGTACACCATCACTTGGTGGCTCATTGTACCATGTAACATTCATAGACGATGCGACTAGAAAAACATGGGTTTATATCATGAAGAATAAATCCGATGTATTTTTTATATTTCAAAGGTGGAAAGCCTTTGTGGAGAATGAAACAGGTACCAAGGTTAAATGCCTCAGATCCGACAATGGAGGCGAATATTGCAGCCAAGCTTTTGAAAGCTTTTGTGCTAGCAATGGCATTCGGAGGCAAAGGACAACCCCAAAGACACCTCAACAAAATGGGATTTCGGAAAGGATGAATAGGAAAATCATGGAGCGAGCACGAAGCATGCGGCTACATGCAGGCCTACCGCTTGAGCTTTGGGCGGAAGTTGTAAGTACGTCTGTGTACTTAATCAACCGGTCACCTCAACGGCATTGGATGGGGGAGTTCCAGAAGAGGCGTGGACAGGTAAACCGGTGAATTATGCATTTCTCAAAGTGTTTGGGTGTGAGGCTTTCATGCACATAGATAGAAGCCTAAGATCAAAGCTAGATACAAAGTCCAAAAAGTGTTTCTTCATTGGCTATGGAGAAGGTGACTTTGGGTATCGCCTATGGAATCCTGAAGATGGTAAAATCTTAAGGAGTAGGGATGTAATTTTTAACGAACAAAATATGTACAAAGATTACTTGGAAAGAAAACAAACAAAAGAAACAGGTGATGAGTACATGGAGCTTGAGGACGGTGAAGACTCAAGGACTGCAAATGGTGACAATGTGCAACAACGTCAACCAAATGAGGAGCCTCAACCTATTCCCCAAAGATCTACAAGAGCAAGTAGACCTCCAGAAAGGTTTGTTCCTTCCTTCAACCATCTCTTGATCTCAGATTCTGGAGAGCCGGAATCATACGAAGAAGCTATGCAACTAGAATCCAAAGAAGAATGGACGAAGAGCATGCAAGTGGAGATGGACTCACTACATCGCAACCAAACATGGGAGTTGGTTGAGTTGCCTAAAGGTAAGCGGGCACTTCAAAACAAATGGGTGTACAAGCTGAAGGAAGAAGAAGGTGGGAAGAAAAGGTACAAGTCTAGGCTTGTGGTAAAAGGGTTTTCTCAAAAGAAAGGTATTGACTTCAATGAAATATTTTCTCCTGTTGTAAAAATGAACTCAATTAGGCTTGTCTTAAGCCTTGTGGCTGCTCATGATCTAAATCTCGAGCAAATGGATGTAAATACGGCATTCCCTCACGGTGACTTAGAGGAGGAAATCTACATGCTTCAACCAAAGGGGTATGAAGTAAAAGGTACGGGGAAAATGGTTTGCAGATTAAAGAAGAGCTTGTATGGTTTAAAGCAAGCATCAAGACAATGGTACTTGAAGTTTGATCGATGGATGTTGGATCATGGATTCACAAGATGCAACTCGGATGACTGCGTCTACACGAAGAATTTGGGAGATGGGAAGTTCATCATCTTAATGTTGTATGTTGATGACATGCTGATTGCAAGTGCTAACATGCAGGACATCAAAGACCTAAAAGAGGAGCTGTCTAAATCTTTTTCAATGAAAGATTTAGGTGCTGCAAAGAGGATACTTGGTATGAAAATATCAAGGGACAGGACGAAGAAGACAATAAAGCTATCTCAAGAAGATTACATCAAGAAGGTACTAGAAAGGTTTGCAATGCAAAATGCAAAACCAGTTTCTACACCTTTGGCTGGTCACTTTAAACTAACGAAAGATATGTGTCCAAAGACACAAGAGGAGATAGCCTATATGTCTAAAGTTCCATATGCTACAGTGGTAGGTTCTCTAATGTATGCTATGGTCTGGACAAGGCCAGACATTGCACATGCAGTGCGAGTTGTGAGTAGGTTCATGGACAACCCAAGTAAAGAGCATTGGCAAGCTGTGAAGTGGATACTTAGGTATCTAAAAGGGACAACAACAAATGCTTTGTATTTTGGAGGAACTGATATTTTTCTAGAAGGGTATGCTGATGCCGATATGGCAGGTGACAAAGATACTCGAAGGAGCACTATTGGCTATGTCTTCACGGTTGGAGGCACAGCAGTAAGCTAGGCTTCAAAGCTGCAGAAAGTGGTCTCACTTTCTACCACGGAAGCAGAGTATGTAGCGATGACAGAGGCAAGCAAAGAAATTTTGTGGCTTCACAGATTCTTAGAAGAGCTTGGATTCAAACAAGACAATTGTGTCTTGTACAGTGATAGCCAAAGTGCTATCCATCTTGCGAAGAACTCAGCCTTTCATTCAAGGACAAAGCACATTGAGGTGAGATATCACTTCATACGCACTCTTTTGGAAGAGGGACAGCTAAAGCTAGGAAAGGTGCATACAAGTGAAAATCCTGCAGACATGTTTACAAAGGTGGTCAACAAGGAGAAGTTGAGCTTTTGCTCATCTTCAATCGGAATTCAAGGATAAGAAGCCAGGATGGAAAGCAGTCACAGGTTTGGTTTGGAGATCAGTCTCCAAGTGGGAGATTGTTAAGTATGGAGCCTGATTTACCCTTGTAATTTTCTGTGGTAAAAGCGCACATTTGTAAGGCCCCCATTATGAGGAGAAGTCATCGTGCGTGAAGGAAAATCACTCAACGGAAACCAAAATTTTCACGGCCAAGAATCAGGGGAATATTATGGCCGGACGGCAGCCAGAAAGTGGTCGGAAAACAACCGTCGGTTGGCCGGTGTGGCCGGTAGTCAATGGCGAGTGGTCGGTGGTCGGAAGTCAATGGCCGGTGGCCGGTGGCCGAATTCAAAAGCGGACTTGTCTTCTCAAGGGCGGCCACACATGGGCGGATTGGAGGGTCCGATTTGGACTTATTCGCACAAGGGCGGCTACACATGGCTGCCTCTCATAAGAGAGGGCAGCCCTTTTGGCCTATAAAAGGAGGCCATTTCTCCACACATTTCAGAGTGTGAAGTTGATGCAACAAGGTGAGTGTGAGGTGGTGAGAGTGAAGCAAGGTGGGAGCTCCATTAAGGGTATAATCCCTTTGTAAACTACTTCTTGTTTTGAAGTACTAAAGCCATTGAGTGGCTGCTTTCCCGTGGACGTAGCCCACATTGTGTGAACCACGTATATCGTGTGTACTCTCTCTCTCTCTACTCTATAATCTCGTGTATGTAAATCTGTCTCTCTCCATTAAGTAATTTACTCAATTATCTATTTAGCTACGTCTTATTTCCTAACATCTTCCAAAGGAGGGTTGCCTTGGAGACATATGAGGGCCAACGAAGCCTCTTCTTGGCTAGACATCTTCTCCTCTTTGGACTCCACCTCCTTTACAAGAATCCTTGGAGATGGCTTGTTACAGTCACTTGCTTTACCTTTTCCCTTGTTGTTTTCAATTTCCTCCATCACCATGACAGTGATCGCCATATCCCACCTCATAGGTCAGCTACCGATGTTCCCCATACCCATGTTTATGAGGTTGTCCTCCTCTTCCTCTATGTAGTGTTCCTTGGTGAGCCCTTTGATCACCCTACCCAATCTGAAGCGGAAACTACTATCTTCTTTGAAGGTGTGCTTGAGGATATCAACTGGCACCCACAAACCTTCTTCATCTTCAAAATTGATGGAGTACTTTGCTATACCCATGTTTATGAGGTTGTCCTCCTCTTCCTCTATGAGTGTTCCTTTATGAGCCCTTTGATCACCCTACCCAATCTGAAGCAGAAACTACTATCTTCTTTGAAGGTGTGCTTGAGGATATCAACTGGCACCCACAAACCTTCTTCATCTTCAAAATCGATGGAGGATGTAAGCGGTTCAAACGAATCAGCATGCAGTTCGATGTAGCCTCCATGTCGATGGACACCTGGAACACGACACTAAGCTTCTCCATAATGTGTCCTAGGTCATGCGCAAGGAGTTGGTCAACCAAGGGCTTGATTAGCAGCAGCCATTCTTACTGGAGGAGTGCAAGGGACGATGGCATGTGCTTGGGGATGGATAGAGCAAGAAAGCAGTGGAGAATATGACAGAAGTTCAAAAACAAGAAAGTGACTTTAAAATAGGCCTTGCAAGTCACTTATAAAGGACACAATTAAAAATAGAACACTTTTATAAAACTTAACAATTCAACGGTGACTAAAATTTAAATGTTCTCTTCCGTAGAAATCCCGGGCTATAATCCATATGTTGATATCCAAACACCACAATTTGAAGCACCGTAACTTCACCACCCACCACGACTATAGTCACTTAACACTTTTAAAATTGAAAATTAGACATTCCTGAATCACAAAATTAGACAGTCATATATTGTGTTAATATGAGAGTATTACATTGCAACGTCAGTTGCTTGCTTGACATGAATACATCTAGGGAAGGGGATGCTCTAGCAAAGAAAGACCCTCTACTTTCTCTTACGTAGAGGGTTGCCACCGATTACAAATGAGTAGTCCATCTTGAGCTCAAACCTAAGCGCCAAGTACTCCCTTAGATTTGCCCTATTCCAATCAGCATTGACGACCACATCCCATACTTCCTCTTGCTTGCACACATGCAATTCAGCTTGCAACATATAAGTGATGTCCAAATTGAGTGCTTCCCATTCACCTTGCGTCTACTTACACCGCCGGTAAGGGAATATAACTGAGATTTGCTGCTTTGCAATGTGGTATCGGATGATCATTTTCTCCTCTCACCTCTTTTGTATGGGAGGCTTGTGGACCACATCCCTTATCTCCACATAGATTTAGGTTGGCATGTGTGGATAATAATACCTTGGCTCCCATTCCCACTTTTTGGTTATCCTTCTCACTTTCAGCGGCTTTCGAGATCTGTTTTGGACTCACTAATATCTCGTCTTTGCTCCATAAAAACCCGATTGAATCCTTATCCAATTTCATTGGCATTTTTTAAGAATGCATTCAACTTTTGGAGCTCTCTAGTTCAAGAATACATTCCTTTGTCCATTATACATAATTAACCCTTCTACTATTTTTATTTTCTCTCACTAGAATGACCGATTCTAGAGAGAAAAATCATTTACGTAGATTAAACAAAAATAAAATTTAATCGCAACTCTTGTGTCGGCTCTATCCAATTCCTCCTTGTGTCCGATTGGGTTAGGTCGGGGGTGAATGAGTCTAGTAATCTCCACATGGGCATAGGAATGTGTTCATTAACTAGAGATTGCCAAAAATTGAATGCATTCTTCAAAAGTGTCAATGAAATTCGATAAGGATTCAATCGGGATTTTATGTGGCGAAGACAAGATATTAGCGAGTCCAAAAGAGTCCAAAACGGATCCCGAAGGCCTCCAAAAGTGAGGAAATGGAAGCCAAGGTGTTATTATCCTCACATGCCAACCTAAAGCTATGTGGAGATAAGGGATTTGGTCCACGGGCCTCACATTGAATTTAATGTTTGGTACTAAGCAAATGCGTTGAATATTATGCTACCAATCACAATCAAAGCAAACAAACATGGATGCAAAAAAGATAAGGGGCAATGCTAATGGACAAGAAACACTTGTTTGTGTTGATGGTCGCGCTTGATTTCAAGTGTGAACGACAGAAAGATCTCATGAAGATCCAAATCCTAACCACAACAACATGTTCCTGTACAGACTATGAAATACAAGAATACCTCTAGGAGGCACATCAGTGGGAAAAATGAACTTTGGTAATCACTCAACTCTAAAGCAGAAACACTCCTATCGTACTAATCTTACCTACCCTCCATCACTCGAGTGTTGAGGATCAAAGGTGTTTGATGACATAGGTTTCTGTTTCAGTGTACCGGATATGAATGTGTAGGTCTGGGTCAATGTTTTGACTTTTATTGTGCATACTCGTTTGCTAATTGCTCTTGCTCTTTATTATTTTTGTTTTTTGTGAGTATAAGGCTTTATATATACATTCCCTAAGATTGGGAGATTGAGAGGTCAGGGAAACAAGGTTGAGAGGGGAGTGAGTGAATGATGACTGTCAGCAAACACTCCCCCCTTCCTTGGGTAGATCATATCGTTTGAAATGTGCTCGTCACCCTTTGAAACCAATTGTCCCAGTCGGTAATAGGTGAGGATTTTTGCCAGTAGTTTTCTATTACCTTAGGTGCCTTGTCGAGTTGCAAGGGTGGTAAGATACTCTCCCAGGATCGAAATTGAAGTGGTTCATCAGGTGATTCTTGAATACTGGGAGGTGTGGATTCCTTTGTAGCTTTATGGAGGTCCACTATTGTAGGTGGAGGTTGTGGAGAAGCTTTTACCTCTATGGATGCATTACATGAGGAGCTAGAAGCTTCATGGGACTCCCCCCTTTCTGAGCTAGGTGGAACAAATCGTTCTTTCTTCGGTACCCAAACTAGCTCTGGAGAAGGTGTGTAGCATTTTGTGATTTTTCCTTTCCCATGATCTTTCATCGGCTTTGTCGTCACAGGGTTTGACTCACATAGGTCAAGTGACAGGTAAGAACACAATCTACGTTTTGGTACCCATATTTGATCATTTCCTTGATAGTAACCTTGGGCTTCCAATAGTCGGTTAGGAATCCAACGCAACGTTTCTTTACATTTCTTGGGGCGAATGGGACGTCTCTTACCAGGCTCCTGCCTTTTAGCACTGACTATGGTCGCTAAAGAAGATTTAGGGACCCACTTGTATGTTTTCTTCGTTGTATTAGGATGAGTCTTATCATAAGCTATATGCATTGCTTGTAGCATATTTAAGGGTACGGGCATTTCATCCCCCTCAGGTGTTACCCATGTCGTCCCCCTATTTCCCCAAGTGTCTATGGTTGCTGCTAGGTGGACCCAATCCACATTGTCCGAATCAGTCATCCCAGGTAGTACATCCATATAAGGAGAATCTTCCCCAACATCAGTGTCCGCTTTACACGTGTAACAACACTGCAATGGGGCCGAGTGAACTGTTGTGTCAGATCTATGATCCATTTACGCGGGCACCCATTATTCCTCCACCCTAGGTTCTGGACCTTCGGCCGGGACTCAAGGTAGCGACCCAAGATCCTCATATCGCGTCTAGTGATTCTTCCTCTGACTACGAAGTCATGGAGGGGTATCCTACACCAAACCCTGATAGTTCAAGTCAAGACATGCATGCCATGGGATCACGGCCCGGGTCCAGCGTGTTTAGCCGCTTAAAAGAGACCCTTAGTAGAGCTACTCGCTCCGAACATGCGGTTAATGAAATAAATGAAGGGAGTGGGGAAGTAAATTCGTCATTCATGCCTAAAATAGACCCTATGCTTCTTGAGAGTGTGCATGTGAATGTTCCATCCACTGCACCTCCTGATCCTTTAGGACTATCTCCCTCTGAGGTTTTACTACCCGATGGTAGGAGTCTTGCCGAAGTACAAGAGATCGAACGCTATATGCAAGCAACAAGGGAGAGGAAAATTGAGAACCTACGAAGGCTAGAACAAAGTCGAGCCCTGAAAGAAAAGGCTCCTATGACAACAATCATGCCAGCCGAGCAACCGAGTGCTCCCAAGGTAGCAGTCACGGAGGGGCAAGCGATGGGGAGCAATTATGCTTCCACTTTGAGGGAAACCTCCAGCACGCCAGGCCTAGATGGGATATTCCTAAACGAAAATTGGGAGTTTGACCTACAAGCAGAAGCTTTAACTGATCGGTACACAGGACACACCTATCATGTGGGTTGGTTAGATGTTCTACAATCCACATCGGGTGCTACTAGCATAGATGAGCAACAACAGAAAGTCTGTGATGTCCTCCATAGGATTGTCGAGTTAAAAAGACAAAACACAGGGATCAACATGCCTTCAACAGGCCTAATGAGATTCTTGGATACGGGAAAGGCCAACCAACCAACCCTATCACAAATGGAGACTCCCTCAGTGAGCCCCATTGATCCTCCATATGTTGTTTCGCCAGGAGCCTCAGTACAATCTGAGCCCACAAGTGGCAGCTTTACCTTCCCAGATCTAGCTCATCTTTCTCTTAATGACGCTACGGCTACCATGCATATCCCAGTGGTGAGCATGACAAGAAGTACACCATGGAGTTCATTTGTTAACACTGCGTCGATGCCTAGTAGCACAGTGCCCCCAATTATACCTACATGTATGTATCAATCATGTGCACCTGTCGTACCTTAGCCTCATGTAGCTCCTACACCTCCGATTATTCCAAGAGCTTACAATCCACAATGGCATTATCCAAGCTCTTATACAAGTGGATCCATGCCATTTAATAATAACATGCCATATCAGGCACCCCCTATGCCTAGGGCCACGCCTGTAAACTTTGGACCACCGTATGGTACACCACCATACGAAATATGGGACCCAAGAGCCGCGCGTATGCCAAGGCCAAGGCCAACTCCCATCTCACATGTGGTTCCAGGAGCACATACACCCATTATACCTGCTCAAATAGGAGATTTGGCAGCATTTGCTCAAACTATCGGTCGCTCTATTGCGGAAAACATGCGTAGTGCACCTGATAGAGAGCCTAGGAGCAAGGCAGTTCAAGTAGCTAAGCTCACACAGAAATTCAGTGGAGACGGAGATGCTAGAAAGCATATGGAAGTCTTTGAACATGTGTGCGATTCCTTGGAAGAGCACAATGAGCTACATAAGTGTAAGGCTTTGAGTTTGACCCTAAGCGGAAAGGCTGGAGATTGGTATAGAACCTTAAGAGTAGAAGAGAAAACGATCTACTCTACTCTTAGGAGACTGTTCTTAAAAGAATACATACGAGTGGGAGTACTTTGGGGTGTAGCCTCTCAGCTCCAGAAAGCCCAACGAGAAGAAGGTGAATCCGTGAGAGACTTCATTAGTCGCCTAAAGAATTTGAATTCTCGATGCAATCCAAACGAGCGATTCAACAACAACCAATTGCTCGATAGATTCATTAGGGGACTACGACATGAAAGTATCTATAATGGCCTAGTCATTAGAGGTATCACTACTTGGGAAGCAGTCATCGTGAATGCAATCCAATTGGAGGATAATTTAATGATTGCAGGAGAAAGAGTGTCCGCCAAGCCGAAGTCTAGTAGCTCGCAAGCGTCAGGGCATGAGCCAATGAAGATAAAGCCAATCGTGAAAGAGCAAACGATATCTGAGATGACTTTGGCAGATCTCACCAAGGCCATCCAAGAAAGCCTTAGGGGTAATCGTGCTCCACAAAACACTCATATGTATCCAAGAAGGGAGCAACAATGGTGCTCAATTTGCTTGGGCCCACATACTACGAGTGAATGCCCTACTTTCAGAGTAAAGTTTAACGGGACTTGTAACGCGTGTGGTAGGTATGGCCATCAAGCGAAGGATTGCCTAATGCTTAAACGCATCATGGAAAATAGACCGCCTATAGCTTGGGCAGACTCACCTCGAGTTCCTGCATTGATGCCTATCCCACCCATGGAGCAAAAGTTGCCATTACAGCACACGGTCCCTAGAACCCAAAATGTGGCCCAAACCACACCATTGCCACCTCCAGTGCTAGGACCGCAACCCCCTCATCCAAGAGTTACACGTATGAACCAAATAGGTTGTGAGTCATCTAGTACTTATGTAGATTGCGAAGAGGACATAGACTCTAGTATCACCTATGGAATCGACATGCTTGAGGAGTGTCCCATGTACTATATGGAAGACCATTGGGGACAAATCAAACCGGTATATCAAGCTACTGCGCTAGCAGCAAGAGGCCAAAACATTAATAGTTTTGCCAGGAGACCACCTCTTCAGTGCTACGAATGTGGTGGACCACATCGAGTAGCTGAGTGCCCCATTCGAATGCAAAAGAATGCTGCACTAATGCAAACAAGTCAAGGGAGTGCATTGGCAATGCCAATACTCACTTGTAATCGTTGTGGCATAGATCATTTCATCGCACAGTGTCCTAACAATCCAAACGCACCGAAAATCACACCATTGAACATAATAGAGATTGTTGATGGGACACCACCAACTATAAACATAGCACCAGTGAATGCACTCACACGGTCGATGCTCCAAAAGCAAAATTACATCCTCGAAGAGAGAGATGCTGCATCCATTGGCCGAGCGAGAAAGAAGAAAACATGAAGAAAGAAATCCCTTAATGCTTCTAGCTCAAAACCTAGTTCAAAGACTAACATAGGGACAGGAGAGTATCCCGTGTATATGAATGACCCTGAGGATGACTCAGATTCGATAGAGAACACGGAGACCAAAATTATTACTACAAAGGAAAAAGCCAGTGAGGAGGATCACGAGAGGGAATTACGACGAACACCAAAAGAGTATCCAAAGTTAAACCACCCAGTTGCGAACCCCCAAGATAAGCCACGAGAGACAAAAAATGAGGATTGCAAGAGAAAGATTGGAACCTATCCAAACCCAACAATGGAAATTGAACGAGTCCAACAACTGAGGGGTTTGGTGGAAGAAACTCAACGAACATTAGAACCTGAACCCAAACATATCCAGATGTCGGACACTGTGTTTCCGACACAAGTTCAACCTCACAAGAACTACAGGCCGTTAGCTATACCCAGTATCATTCGGGAAGAGAGTGAGGGTAGGACATCTGAAAGTGGACACACACCTTTCCTACTAGAGAGAATGTTTGGTGAGGGAATGCCCGACCCCCTTGAGGAAGTGGAGATTCCATCTTCACCATTCTCTTGTCAGGGTCCTACGTCCCACAAGATGCCATTAAATGTTGCCAAATTGATGGATTTCATGTCTTAAGAAGTTAGAACCACCATCATGTCCAAACTATATAAAGACCCCGAGCTAGTCTCAGCTCTTCGAGCCTTCCTCAATGGAGAATTACACGCCGGATTACTACAGTTTGCACATATGAACAAACCTGACTCGGTAATGAATGATGAGGAACATTTAGCACCACCATCTGACCTAGCGGGACATGAATCTGTAATTGAAGTACCCGTTAACAAGTTGGGGCAATACTTTGAAGGTGATGAATCTAATGCTACTCTACCAATCACTACTAAAGGATTAACTGTAAAGGGGGTCCTTGATGGTGGTGCGGGAGTCAGCATGGTGACAAAGAGTTGTTGGGAGTCTATGGGGCGACCTCACCTTGAAGCCACAAGCGTAGTGGTAAAAATGGCTAATGGATCTATTGTTACGCCTATTGGAATGCTAAAGGATCTCAGAATCAAGGTCTTGGGACACAAGGTAAGGCAGAATTTCATTGTTATGGATTTTTCCAAGCATCCTATGTCATTTGAGATGATCTTAGGGCGTCCATTCATGAGGGAAGCAAAAATGGTGCATGACTGGTCCAAAAACCACGTCTACTTACAGTTCCAAGACTCTGTCATTCGAGTTGATCTTTTAAGTGGTCGAACGCATCCTCTAGGAAATAAATTCATCATTGATAATCGATCAGACACAACAATTCACTCAGCTCCATTACAGTATTGTTACACGTGTAACGAAGACACGGATATTGGGGAGACCTCTCCTTATATGGATATCCTACCCGGAATGGCTGAGTCAGACAATGTCGATTGGGTACACCTAGCGGCAACTATAGATACATGGGGAGCTAGAGGAACAACCTGGGTAACACCAGATGGGGAAGAGATACCACACATTGCACCAGTAAACATGTTAGGTGTAGCGCATGTAACATCCGATGATAAGAAAGAGGCACACCTATCTGAGAGTGAAACTGATGATTCCTCAAAGGCTTCAGGCCAATACACATCAGAAACGGAATCTCAGGGAGAAAAGGATTTAGAACCTAAGGAAACATCGAGTGAACCAAGTATAGAAACTGAACACTCAAGGCATAGTACGACCATCTATGGTAATTTATATGAGAGTGAAGAAGATACAAGCGAAGACCTATCAGGCGAGTCGAGTTCAAACATTTACCAAAATCAAAACCGTAACAAGAAACAAAGGTCATATAAGAGACGACGATATTGAGAAAATGTGAGAGCTAGGATAAACAAGGAAAGATCTACTGCAGAATGGCTTAGCTATCTAGGGGCATGTGATGCTCATCGAAAGCTAGTAGACAATTGGGGTGAACATCTCCAGAGTGTCATGTGGTGTAGCCCACGACCCATTGACCTCGCTGAATTGGAGGTTACAGAGCTGAAATTGAGTCGAACTATAAGAAGACGTCAAATCCGAGAGTTAGCACAACAACAAAAGGAGGTAGAACTAAAAGAAAGGTCTCCGTCAGGACAAGAGCCTGCTGACTTACATACGGCTCGTGAACATTTTACCACGGGGGAGCGAAAGGTTGTGTATGCCAAAGCCCAACGAATACCTACCAATGGAAGCAGTGGAGTCTACGATGGTCCAGCGGTAGTTAAAGAGATAGAATTAGCAGAACCAGGTGAGGAGTCTAAACCAGTCTTTATTGCTCAAGACCTTACCGAAACTGAAGAGGCTGTACTTAAGGAGCTCCTCAAGGAATACAAGGATATCTTTGCTTGGACATATCATGACATGAAGGGCGTTCCACCTTCTGTGGTGCAACATACAATTCCCATGATCAACACTGCTAAACCCGTCCAGCAACGACCATGTCCAATGAATCCTAAGTACGCCAAAATTGTACAAGAGGAGATTGAAAAACTTATCCAATGTGGATTTATATACCCTATTGAGCACTCAGAATGGGTTTCTCCAATAGTCATTGTGCCAAAAAAGAATGGGAAACTAAGAGTGTGCGTGGACCTCAAGAAAGTTAATGCAGCTACTAGGAGAGATCATTATCCCTTGCCATATTCAGAACATGTGCTTGAAAGAGTTGCGGGCAAGGAAGCTTATAGCTTTTTAGATGGGTACTCTGGTTACAATCAAATCACAATTGCATTAGAGGACCAAGCTAAAACTGCTTTTATCACAGAGTTTGGAGTGTTTGCATTTCGTGTTATGGCTTTTGGCTTAACAAATGCCCCTGCTACATTCCAACGATTAATAAACACTGCGTTTAAAGAATTTCTAAGGGAGTTTTGTGAAGCTTTCCTAGACGACCTTTGTGTTTATTCTTCTTGGGAGAAGCATTTGTTATATCTACGAAAAATATTTGAAAGGTGCAGATTTTATCGCATCTCATTGAACCCTTTCAAATGCCAATTTTGGGTTAAGCATGGAGTCATTCTAGGGCATATAGTGTCCAAGAACGGGATATCCACAGATGAGAGTAAGATTAAAGCCATTGCCGATTTGCCACCACCTACTAACTATAAAGGAGTTCAAAGATTTATGGGCCATGTTGGTTATTATCGAAGGTTTATTTTAAACTTTTCCGAGATAGCGCGTCCATTGTACAAGCTTCTTATTGAGTTTCACTGGACGGAAGAATGTCATCAATATTATGAGTTATTAAAGAAGGCCCTAACAAGTGCTCCAATCCTGCAAACACCTGATTGGAATGTACCTTTTCATGTGCATATTGATGCATCAAACTTTGCTATTGGGTGTGTTCTAACTCAACCAGGAGAACATAAATTGGACTACCCTATTAGCTTTGCAAGTCGCCAATTAAATGATGCCGAGATGAACTACACTACTACAGAGCGCGAAGGTCTAGCTATGATTTATGCAGTAAAGAAATTTCGCTATTACCTTCTTGCTACCAAGTTTGTGTTTTATGTTGATCATCAAGCATTGCTATATTTGGTAAACAAGCCGTGTTCCACAGGTCGAATTACACGATGGTTATTAATTCTTCTTGAGTTTGACTTCACCGTTGTTGTGAGGCCTGGGAGAAAACATGTCATGGCGGATCATTTATCTCGTATCCCTAATGGCGAAGCTCCTACGGGGGTTGATGATGAATTGCCTGATACTCCTTTGTTCATTGTTGAGACAATGCCTGAATGGAGTGAAAAGATTGTTAACTTCTTAGTTAATGGTTTTCCACCCAAAGAGCTGCGAAAAGATATAGCTCGAAAATTAATCAAGGAATGTGAACCCTATTGCTTACTGGCGGGAACTCTCTATAAGAGAGGAAAAGATGATGTTCTTAGACGCTGTGCCCACGAGGATGAGTATTTATATATTCTACAAGAGGCACACATGGGCGTAGCTGGTGGTCACTTTTCAGGAAAGTTGACTGCCCGAAAGATCTTACAGTTAGGCTATTGGTGGCCCACTCTGTTTAAGGATGCATCACTTTTTACAAAGGGATGTGATGAATGCCAACGCTTCAAGAATCCACAAAGAAGTGATAGGATGCCTCTACATCCCATCAAGTTAACCCAACCATTTGAAAAGTGGGGCTTAGACTTTGTAGGACCGATTAGTCCGACTGCACGTAACACGCAATCACGATATATCATTGTGGCTACCGACTATGTAACAAAATGGGCTGAAGCAAAAGCAACACGAAAGGCGGATGCAAAAACAACAGCTAAGTTCCTCTTTGAGAACATTATCACACGTTTTGGATGCCCCTTTGAACTTGTGAGTGACAATGGAACTCATTTTATAAATGAAGTAATAAAAGAACTCACATCAAACTTCATGATATCTCACCACAAGTCTACACCCTATTATCCCCAAGCAAATGGCCAAGCTGAGAGTACCAACAAAACTCTCATCTCCATTTTGACAAAGACAGTTGAGGCTCATCGCACTAATTGGGACCTAAAGCTTACATCAGCTTTATGGGCTTATCGTACTGCGTATAAAGTTACTATTAATTGCACACCGTTTAAGATGGTGTATCGCCAAGAAGTAGTTATGCCACTGGAGTTTGTCATTCCTAGTCTTCGAGTAGCTTCGCAAGAAGGTTGGGATGGTAACCCCTTAGTTGAGCGATTATATATCCTGGAAAAGCTAGATGAAGAGAGGCAATTAGCTTTGCAAAATGCTCTAGTGGAGAAGGATAGGAGAAAGAAGTGGTTTGATAGCCATTTAAAGGATAAAGACATCAAGGTTGGTGATAAAGTTCTTATGTACGGGGTACGTAATGAAAAGAAGAAATTGAAATACGTTGGTAAGGGACCATATCGAGTGTGTAAAATTATCCCGCAAGGTACCATTCGTGTGGAGACTCTAGATGGAGTTGAAACCATTGGATTCCTTAATGGGAGTAAATTCAAAAGATATTATGATCCTCTAAGCCAGGAAGAGTTGCAAGCTATCCATCAAAAGAAGGCCGCCAAGGAACAAGCAGAGCTTAGAAAAATCCAAGCAAGAGTTGAGGCTCGAGAGCGACAACAACGTCTTAGACGCCAACGAGAGGCTAATCTGGGAATCACGCAAGCATTTTTTGAGGACACAGATTACGACTCATTAGAATCTGAGCCACCCCTACGATACCCAATTGAGCTAAATAGCCCCTATGGGAAAGTACTATACAATGCCTTATTAGATACGAGAGCTAAACACAATTTGTTGTCCTATGGAGTTTGGTGTCAATTAGGGAAACCGACCCTATCCCCGAGTACGATGCATGTAAAGGGTATTAATAAAAAGAAAACTGCTATTCTTGGAGTCCTTCAGACCCCTGTTGTCTATGACAATGGAAGCATAGCGCAGAGGTTTCTAGTCATGCCCGCGGGAGCTATGGAAGGCAACGTAAACCTGGGACGCACGTGGATGTTGGCAACCAAATGCACTATTGATTGGGATACTGGTAGTGTCACGACGCGACCACCGACTCTTACCCCTATCATTCAAGCAAAGTCACCTACGTTGCAAACTCTAGCAAAGTTGAAGGATAGCCAACATTCACAAGCCAAGGTGGTTAACTCGTCTTTGCCGGCTACCCATGAACCTAGCACTTCAACACTTGTAGTTGCAGCAAGCAGTAATATTGCAAGTACTCAACCTGCACGACCTAAGAGTACATATCAATGGGTCCCCAAGGCCTTACTTCCAACTACCTCAACCCTCCCATCCATTCCAAGAAAAAATTTCCCCGGAAAACCAAGAGCGCGCCCTAGGAGAGTCAAGACCAAATCACAATGGATTCCAAAACAAATATTAGAAGCCCAAGGCTACTATGATGGAAATGAGCAAATTTGGGTACCTAAACGTAAAATGTGTCCTTCCGTATCAACAACAAACCCATATGAGTCAAACAGTGTAACGCTAAAGCCAATGGAAAACCGTGGGAAGGGAAAGATCACAGAATGCTACACACCTAGTCCAGAGCTAGTTTGGGCTCCAAGGCAAAACCAATTTATTCCACCTAGCTCAGGAAGGGGGGAGTTCCATGAAGCTTCTAGCTCCTCATGTAATACATCCATAGAGGTAAAAGCTTCTACACAGCCTCCACCTACAATAGTGGACCTCCATGAAGCTACAAAGGAATCCACACCTTCCAGTGTTCAAGAATCACCTGATGAACCACTTCAAGTTCGATCCTGGGAGAGTACCTTACCACCCTTGCAACTCGACGAGGCACCTAAGGTAATAGAAAACTACTTGCAAAAATCTTTACCTATAACAACTTGGAACAACTGGTTTCAAAGGGTGACGACATCATTTCAAACGATATGATCTACCCAAGAAAGGGGGGAGTGTTTGTGGATATCCATTCATCATTTGCTTCCCTCTCAACCTTTCTCCCTGACCTCTTAATCTCCAATCTTCGGGAATGTATATATAAAGCCTTATACTCACAAAAACAAGATAAAAAAGTAAAGGAGCAAGAGCCATAACACAAAATCATAAAAACAAATTATGCACAAGAACACGACCCTTGTAATATTTGCACTCTAACCATCATCTATTTGCGTGTACAGATATGGTTAGTACGCTAGAGTCATCCACTCCTGCCTTGGGCGAGAGGTATCCTCGTTACTTTTCACAAATATTTCACATGGTCTTTCCAGTGCTTGCATGTGAATGGGATTTGATAGGTACGCTAGCATGTGAGAGGAATTTTGAGGAGTTAGAATGGTTGATACGTCTCTTGACCACGTCTGATCCATACTTAGTAGAGAGCGTTTCTCCCATTGCACAAGCCTACCCTTTTGACCAAGATGACTATAGGCGTCTAGTGACCTTCTTAGTAAACATGGACACCTATGATGAAGAAGAAAATTTACAGGACTACACGGATGGCACATATGGTCTCATGGATGATGACTTTGTTTATCTCGACGACGAGGATAGGGGTTTAGCCTTAGGGTTTCCCCCCAACCTCTACAATATCCTATTCCCTTGACTCTCTAGGGGATTGCAAGTAATTAGGTTAGGGTTCCTTATGTTTTTTGTTGTGTTCAATAAGTGTTGGTACCTTTTCCCACTAATGTGCCTCCTGGAGATATTCCTTTTGTTTCCTAGTGTGTACAGGAGCGTGTTGCTATTGATAGGATTTGGACCTTCATGGAATCTTTATCTCGACTCACTCTTCAAATCAAGTGCGACCATCGACACAAACAGGTGTTTCTTGTCCATTAGCATTGCCCCTTATCTTTTTTGCATCCATGATTGTTTGCTTTAATTGTGATTGGTAGCCTAATATTCACCGCATTTGCTTAGTATCAAACATTTAATTCAATGTAATTTTTTGTCATAATCACTTGTCTAGGTTTAAAAATCAAGCAGTCCGACTAAGCTAGTTTGACCAAGTTAGGTGTTAGAGATCTTCTCTTAATACCATGGGGAATGCCTTCCTAATAATCAATGGTTACTTAGGTTCTTAATCCGATTTAGGCAGCATTGTGTGAAATGTACTAGGGCTTTCTAGTGGGCTTGACCCTATTGACCTTTCGCTTAAGTATTATAAAGGGAGTTTACTACTGTGATGAGCCTGGGGAGGTGTATCAGTGTTATATGACCCCCCAAAGTTACAAAATTAAAATGCTGAAAATGAACAAACAAAAAATCAAAGTGCCACAATGTAAAATCTTAAGCTGGAAGAGAAATCTCAGCTTGATTGGGTACTTCACTCACATGTATCGCCTATGGTACTAGAGCCCTAGAGGTTCCGAGTATGGGCGCTTTTTCTTGAAAAGCAAAAAACCCAAGGCATACAAAATAAGCACACACATCAAAATTGAATCACTGTGAAAAGAATTTGGGGGGTCAAAGAAAAAGTAATCAGTCAGGCGATGATTTCATGAGAAATTCCTTTTATGGTAGCTTAACTACAAGGTCTTCTAGATATAGCCTCTAGTCAGCCCTCGAACATGAATACTTGGCTCTCGCGATTAAACAACTTAATCGACCACAGAAAATTAAGAAGCTTACCCATGGTATTAATATTCGATCTCTAGTGCCTTTCGACCGTCAAATTAGCGACCCCAGACTTGTTTAATTTTTTACCTTTACATCTGTTTATGCATTTGATTACATTGCAATTTAATGTTCATTGCTGACAAATTGTTTGAAATTCTTTTACCAATCAATTTGTCTACCTAAAATTGCATATGCTTTTTAATTGCTTATGAAAATGCAATTACTATGCAATGTTGTTTGATTTTGCAGTGACTAATGAAGGCAATTACATTCATCTCAAATGCTCTTCCACCTCGACCAACGAGCTTCAACTCAATAGCTTCCGAGGACGGAATCTACATCAGGAAGGGGGGCATGTTAACCCTCACGGCTCACGGACACCCTATCACCTACGAGACGGACGTTGTAACCTACGGTGGACATTGTATTATTTATTTGGTAGAGTCAGGTACCGGGCTTGTCGGTTCAATAGGAAAAGGGTAAGAGTGATCGCCGATGAGAGGTGCACTCTAACTGGGACATTCAAGGGATTAGTTGGCTAAGCATGGGCGCCCAAGTGTGAATGGGGTGAGCTCATATAAAAGCCAACTAAACCTAAAATTCACTTATTCTCTCATTTGTGCAATAGAAGAGTGCTCTTGCTCCATCTCCATCTCCATCTCCATCTTCTTCTTCTTCACCTCCTTGTGTGTGTGTGTGTGTATGTGTGTGTGTGTGTGTGTGTGTGTGTGTGTGTGTGAGAGAGAGAGAGAGAGAGAGAGAGAGAGCGATCGAGCATTGCGGCGGCATGACGGCGGTGAAGCGGTTGAGCGCGACGTAGCGGCGTCTCCTTCTTCTTCGCGGTGAGGAATCCTCCACGGCAGGAGCATAGAGCGGTGAGTGACACACCATTGCTTTCTTTTGAGCTTACTAGTTAAGCTAGTTGTGTGCTTGGAGCCGTCTGTGGCTCGCACACAGTGTTAGGCAAGGCCCTTGCTTCGACAGTGCGGCAAGGAGCTCACAACCTGTTTCTTAGAGGATGTGCTCGACCCGTCACAAGATCCACTCAAATGACACAATCTTGGAACTGCAGGTAGACATGGTTCTTAGACCAGTCATGCACCATTTTTGCTTCCCTCATGAAAGGACGTCCTAAGATCATCTCCGATGCCATAGTGTGTTTGGAGAAATCCATAACAATGAAGGTAATCCTTATTTTATGTCCAAAGACCTTGATCTTGAGATCTTCTAGTGTCCCAATAGGTTTAAAAATAGACCCATTGGCCATCTTCACTACTATGGTTGTGGTCGCAAGGTGAGGTCTTCCCATAGTTTCCCAGCAATTTTTAATCACAATGCTAACCCGAGTGCCACCATCAGGGATTCCCTTCACAATTAATCCCTTAGTAGTGATTGGTATGGTCACATTGGATTCATCACCCTCAAAGTATTGTCCCAACTTGTTAACAGGTATCTCTGTAACAAGGTTCTTGGGTTGTGGATCTAAGTGTTCCTCCTCTATTGGCATCTCCCCAGCTCCATCCATCTGTGCAAATTGTGGTAGCCCAAACTTTAGTTCTCCATTGAGGAAGGCTCGAAGAGCTGAGACTAGCTCAGGGTCTTTATATAGTTTGGACATGATGGTGGTTCTAACTTCTGAGGACATGAAATCCATCAATTTGGCAATGTTTAACGGCACCTTTCGGACTTCAGTCCCTTGACGTGGGGAAGATGGGATCTCCATTTCTTCGATAGGATCAAGTAGTCCCTCTGTAAACATTCTTTCCATCAAGAAGTGAGTACGTCCACTTTCCCATGACATTAAGTCACTTTCTTTTTGGATGACACTAGGTATGGCTAAGGGTATATGGTCTTGGTGAGGTTGTTGTTGCGTAGGGAACACGGTGTCTGTAATCTAGATCTTCCTAGGTGCTATTTCTAGATCCCTTTGGTATCTTCTACCAAACTCCTTAATTGCTTGACTCGCTCAATCTCCTCTGTAGGGTTTGGATAAGTTCCTATCTTCTTCTTGGATCCTAGCCATTGTGGCTCATGAAGATCTTCCTTGTTCGTTTCTATCTTAGTGGTTGTTTTGGTCTCCATGGTTTCTCCTGAATCAAAATCCTCTTCAGCATCATTCATATATACGGGGTCGTCACCAGTCCCTATGTTGGTCTTTGAACCGGGGTCTGACTTCGCTGCTTTTTGCGATCTCTTCCTTCGTGTTTTCTTCTTTTTTTGATATTGGGAAATTGATGTCGTGTCTCTTTTCTCAAGGATATAATTTTGTTTTTGGAGCATCGATCGTGTGAGTACGTTTACTGGTACCACATGTGTACTTGGTGATGGCTCCTCGGTAACTTCAATCAAGTTTAATGGCGTGATCTTCGGTGCATTTGGATTATTTGGACATTGGGCAATCAAATGATCTATGCCACATCGATTACACATGAGTATCGACATTGTAGACGTGCTCGCTTGATTGGTTTGCATTAGTGTGGCGTTCTTTTGTAGCCTAATAGGACACTCGGCTACACGATGTGGACCTCCACACTCATAGCATTGAAGAGGTGGTCTCTTAGCAGTGTAATTGATATTTTGGCCTCTTGCAGCAAGAGCAACTACTTGATATACAGGTTTGACTTGTCCCCAATAGTCCTCCATGCAGTATTGTGGACTTTCTTCAAGCACATCCATCCCATAGGCAATATTAGGATCTATATCTTCCTCACATCCTTCCAAACAAGAAATAGATGACTCACAACCAACTTGATTCACAGAAGTGATTCTCGGATGTGGTGGTTGCGGTCCTAGCACTGGAGGTGGTAAAGGTGTTGTTTGAACAACATTTTGGGCCCTAGGGACCATGTGTTGTGCTATTTGTTCAAGAGGTGGGGCCGGCATCAATGCAGGCACTCGAGGTGTGTCTGTCCATGCTAAGGTTGGTCTATTGGCCATCGCGCGCTTAAATACTATGCAATCCTTAGCTTGATGACCATACCTTCCACATGCATTGCAATTCCCATTGAATTTTACTCTAAAAGTAGGACATTCACTGGTACTCTGCGGTCCATAGCATACTGAGCACCATTGTTGCTCCCTTCTTGGATACGTATGATTGTTCTGCGGAGCACGATTGTCTCTAAGACTCTCTTGAATAGCCTTGGTGAGATCTGCTAAAGTCATCTCAGATATCTATGGCTCCTTAGCAATAGGCTTTAGGGTCATTGGCTGATGCACCGATGCTTGTGAGCTAATAGATTTAGACTCAACAGACACTCTTTCTCCTTGAATCAATAAATTATCCTCCAATTGGATCGCATTGGTGGTGACTGCTTCCCAAGTGGTGATACCTCTAATGACTAAGCCATTGTAGATATCCTCATGTCGTAATCCCCTAATGAATCTATCAAGCAATTGGTTATTGTTGAAGCGTTCATTTGGATTACAACGAGAATTCAAATGCTTCAAGCAACTTATAAAGTCTCTCACCAACTCTTCTTCCTCTCGTTGGGCTTTCTAGAGCTGAGAGGCTACATCCCAAAGTACTCCCTCTCGTATGTATTCCTTTAAGGACAATCTCCTAAGAGTAGGGTAAATCGTTTTTTCTTCCACCCTTAGGGTTCTATACCAATCCCCAACCTTCCCACTCAAGGTTAGGCCTAAAGCATTGCTCTTATGTAAGTCATTGTGTTCTCCTAGAGAAGCGCATATTTGTTCAAACACTTCGATATGCTTTCTCACATCCCCGTCTCCACTAAATTTTTGTGTAAGCTTGTCTATTTGTATTGCCTTACTTCTAGGTTCTCTATCAGGCGTGATACGCATATTCTCAGCGATAGATTGACCGATAGCTTGAGCAAATGTTGCCAAGTCACCTAAGTGAGCAGGCACCATGGGTGGAGATGCTCTAGAGACTACATATGGAGTAGGTATTGGCATTGGGCTTGGTGCATAGGAAGCCCTTGGGTTCCACGTTGGGTACGATGTTGTGCCATGTGGTGGTCCAAAGTTCATATGTGTGGCCCTAGTCATAGCAGACGTCGGATGTTACATGCTAATGCTAGCCGGTATAGTCCCATGGAAATAAGAACTTGGGTGTTGTGGTTGTGGAGCATAGGAAGTTGAAACAATGGGAGGGGTAGGGACTACATGAGTACGAGGACCCATGGGTGTATACGATTGGTACACACTTGTAGGTACTATTGCAGGCATTGAGCTACCATGTAGCGGTGCTTTACTAACAAATGAGGTCCATGGATTGTTTCTCGGCATGCCCATCATTGGGGTAGGCATGGTAGCCGTGGTGTCATCAAGGGAAAGATGAGCTAGACTTGGAAAGGTGAAGCTATCACTTGTGGGCTCAGATTGCATTGAGACCCCTGGCGAAACAACATATGGGGGATCCATCGGACTTACCGAGGGAGTCTCCATTTGCGATAAGATCGGCCTTTCCTGTATCCAAGAATCTCATGAGACCCGTTGAAGGCATGTTGATCCCCTTGTTCTGTCTCTTTAACTCAATGAACCTATGGATGACCTCACAAACTCTTTGTTGTTGATCCTCCACACTAGTAGCACCCATTGTGGATTGTAGGACATCTAACCAACCCACGTGATAGGTGTGACCTGTGTATAGGTCGGTCAGCGTTTCTGTTTGTAGTTCGTACTCCCAGTTCTCATTTAGGAACACTCCATCTATGATTGAGGTGTTAGGGATGTCCTTTGAGCTAGATGCAATGTTGCTTTCTAGGGGTTGGCCCTTAGCGGTTGCTAAGTCAAGAGCATTCGATTGCTCTCTTAGCAAGGATATTGACATAGGGGCTTTCGCTTTTAACTCTCTTCGTTGCTCCGCCTTACGTAAACTCTCAACTTCCTTTTCCCTCGCTGCAAGGATATATCGCTCAACCTCTTGCACTTCGGCAAGGCTTCTACCATCAGGTAATATGACCTCGGAGGGAAATAACTCTGAAGAGTCAGGAGGTGCAGTGAATGAAGTATTCACGTGCACATTCTCTAACGGTATAGGGTCTACGTTGGTCACGAATGGAGAATTTACTTCCCCACCCCCCTCATTTACATCATTAGCTCCATGTTCGGAGCGAGTGGCTCTACTAAAGGTTTCCTTCAGGCGGCTAAGCATGCTTGGCCCGGACCCCGGACCCATGGCATGCATGTCTTGGCTTGAACTATCGGGATTAGGCATTGAAAACCCTCCATGACATCGTGGTTAGAGGAAGACTCACTAGCCGCTATGTTCGGGTCTTGGTTTGTACTACCTTAGGTCCCCGTCGAGGGCCCGAAACCTAAAGTAGGTGGATATTGAGAACTCGCGTAAGTCAAAATTCTCTCTAGTTGCTCTGTCTCTAGCAGACGACCAGAGCGCAGATGCATGTGCCTTTGGCACCCTACAAGCGTCAGCGAATAACCTCGAAGGTTAACCGCTTACCTTTTTTAAGTGTCCGTTTTCACTCGTGTTTTTTACATTTTTAATGTTTTTAATGTTTGATTTTTTTGGTTAAAGTGTGTGATAGCTCAAACAAGCGTATCACTTAGAGGGTCGCTGTGTGCTTTACAACACAATTTTCGGGCATCTAAAGTTCCGTTGGTCCTCAACAAATCGATTTTTAGCTACGTGTGAAGCTAAAATTCGTTTTTTATTTAAGGCTACTAAAGCCTAGGCCTGAGCGTGAGCTTCGGCTTGGGTCTGGGAAATATTCCTGATCCCGGTCCTACCTTTAAATTATTATTTTTTTAATTTTTTTAATTTTATTTTTATTTTTTTTAAAGGATAAGGTCGTTGCGGCCTGCGCGAGAGCACACACACACACTCTATCTACTTACTTCTAACTAATACACCTACTGTTACACACAAACACACTCTATAAGCTCTCACAGATCTACTTCCTACTTATTGTACATTACATTACACAAAACTAACAACTTTAATACACAAAGAATAAACACAGTACCTTTGAAAACTCCATTAACAAAGAAAACTAACAACCTTAATACACAGAGAATAAACACAGGACCTTTGAAAACTCCATTAACAAAAAAAATACACAGTATAACACAAAATCCTTCTTCTCAACACACACACCCTCCTTCCTTACCTTTCCTACAATAGAAATTGCACCACAAAAGAAGCACAGAGTGCCATTTAAGCTTAGTGTATGGCATTCCCCGACAGCGGCACCAAAAATGTGCGCGTATGTTGCACGTGTCAATGCAAGGAACTTGCCGATACTGTTACCATATACATGTGGTAGTGATGTGTGTGAACACACTAGGACCGCCGGGGCATTTTTTCCCTCTTTAGGAGGTTTTTTCCCCCGTGCATTGTATATACGCCCATCACTCTAGGGCTATCTATCTTTCCATTGCACACTAAGTAACACACTATCTATCGTGTGCCTTGAGCTTCCTTCATCTTCTCCAAGCTGTGTGTGTTTCTCTGCAACCCTAATTTCAACAATTGGTATCAGAGCAGGTCACGTCCTCCCGGGCTTAGTCGCCAGCTGCTCCAGCACACACTTGCTCACTTTCTCCGATTTCAGTGAGCTTTGGCGAGCGTTCGCAGGTCGACAAAAATTTGGGCTCATTTCGGCCTCCGTTTCCACTACGAGCAGTACTGCACAGGCTATTTCGTCATTTTATGCAGAATTTTTGTCAGTGCCGTTTTTTGCATAACAGGTGCCTTATAGTCTTCTACGGTTTGTGCTATATAGCACAGGTTGTTCCCGCTCTGTTTCTCCTATTTTCGGGCAGTTTTCACATCAGGTGCAGCATTTACCATGGCTGACAACAACAACACAGATGTGTTAAAGATGTTTGTTGCTGAGGACAGGTTGGATGGGGACAACTACCCTATGTGGGCTTATATGATGCAACATGTTCTTGTGTCAAAGGGTGTCTGGAACATTGTGCAGGGCATTGATGTACGTCCTAGTTCTGAGGATGTAGGCGATGTTGAGGATGTTGCAGGTCTTGCTGCAAGGATTGCAGCTGTTAGAGTTGTTTTGCCTACGGTAGAACAAGCTCGTTGGGATGTTAAGGATGCGTAGGCTCATGCATTGATTGCGTTGTCTGTGAAGCGCACCATTGTTCCTCACATCCGTTCAGCAAAATCTGCAAAACAGGCTTGGGATATTCTAGCAGTTCTTTATGCAAGCCGCAATGAGGCTAAAATTGCTTTGCTGCGTAAAGAGCTGGAGTCGAAGATTATGCATGAGGAAGATGATATGGAAACTTTCCTTGCTAGTGTCAAGGATATCAATGAGCAGCTTATTTCTGCAGGTGAAGTCATTTCAGACAGTTCCCTTGTGCAGACTGTTCTTGATGCCTTACCATATTCCTACCAGACTTTTGCTAGTACTTGGAGACTGATGACCCAACGAAATCCTGAAGTTGTCAAGTTTGATGCATTATGCACATTGCTGTTGCAAGAGTCACTTTCTAGAAAAAACAGGACTAGGCAGCGTGCAGTTGAACAGGCTTTTATTGCTTCTCAAAGAAAGGGTGGTAACAGTAATGCAGCCACTTCTTATGGTTCTGCTGCGAGTGGCAAAAATTCTGTTCCTAATGCTTCTGCTGGCAGTACTTCGTCTGGCAATTCTGGTGATAAGGGCAAAAAGAAGATGCGTTGCCATTATTGTAAAGCCAATGATCACTTGATCAAGTCGTGTCCTAAGTTGAAGGCCAAAGAGGCTAAGAAGAAAGAGGGCAGTTCCACTGCAAATGCTGGTTCCACTACAAATGCAGCCATTGTTGAGTCTTCTGTGAAAGGAGACTATGATGCTGATGTTGATGCCGAATGGGCTTTTAGCGCAGAGTGCACTTACAATCCTGCTGTCCATGATGCATGCTTGTTTGCTGCAGATTCACATGTGTGGTATTTCGACAGTGGTGCTACAAAGCACATTACCTCACATCGTGAATTGTTTACCTCTCTCGAGTCTGTCCCTCATGGGAAATTCAGTCACTTGTGCCAACAACACCGCTTATCCAGTTCAAGGAGTTGGAAAGATTGTGCTCACTGCTGCTAATGGCAATTCCTTCACATTTTTTGATGCACTTTATGTACC
This sequence comes from Adiantum capillus-veneris, assembly GCF_014529385.1. Taxonomy (NCBI): domain Eukaryota; kingdom Viridiplantae; phylum Streptophyta; class Polypodiopsida; order Polypodiales; family Pteridaceae; genus Adiantum; species Adiantum capillus-veneris. Next base: position 123,676,313 of record NC_140931.1, on the reverse strand, counting down.
TGGGATCAAGAAAAATCTCTTGTCTGTATCCGCACTTGCTAGACTTGGACTTGTAGTCAAATTTGTGGATGACAGATGTACAGTTCATGATCTCAATTTCGGTGATGAAATTGTTGCATCTGGGCTTTTGTGCCATGGTCTGTATAAGCTCACTTTGTATGACAAGTGTGGAAAAAATTTTGCAAATGTTGTTGCAGATTCAAGGGCTATTTCAGATGCAAAACTTTGGCATGCACGTTTTGGTCATCTGAATTTTGCCAGTTTGCTGCGTTTGCAGAAATCTGATATGGTTGCTTCTTTGCCGCCTCTTGAAGCACATGTCAAACATGTTTGTGAAGGTTTTATTTTGGGTAAGATGCAGCGTTCTAAATTTCCAAAGGATGGTTCAGTTCGGGCCACATGTAGGTTGCAGCTTGTGCATAGTGATGTTTGTGGGCCCGTGCAAACTCCGTCCTTGGGCAATTACCTGTACTTCGTGACTTTCATTGATGATTACTCCAGGCATGCATGGGTATTTCCGCTTAAAGCGAAGTTCGAAGTTTTTATGTGCTTCAAACAATTTCTGGCTATGGCTGAAAATGTCTCAAAATGTACTATGGGCACCCTCCGTTCCGATCGAGCGGGGCAGTATATGTCTCATGAATTTAATGCATTTCTAGCTAGTTGTGGGATAAACCACCAATGTACAGTGCCTTATACACCGCAGCAAAATGGTGTTGCTGAGAGCAAAAACAGGTCACTGACGGAAATGGCACGAAGTATGGTCAAAAGTCAAGCTTTGCCGCATTCTTTTTGGCTTGAGGCCATTATGTGTGCCACTTATGTACTTAACAGGTGTCCTACGAAAGCTTTGCAGTCTATTACTCCATATGAAGCATGGCATGATAGAAAGCCTTCTATTGAGCACATGCGTGTTATTGGCTGTTTGGCATATGCTTTGGTGCCACAAGTGCAGCGCAGAAAATTGGATGATAAGGCTGTCAAATGTATTTTTGTTGGTTATAGTGTTGAAAGCAAAGGTTACAGGTTGTATCATCCGCAAACAAAACGTATCTTGGTTTCACGAGATGTAGTGTTTGTGGAAGATCCTGTTCAGCCCTTGCTGTCATGTACTAGAGACAGTAATGTAGTAGATTCTGTTCAGCCCTTGCTGTCATGTACTAGAGACAACAATGTAAGCTCACAGGACATTTATGACACTTTGTTGCCTCTTTTCAGTGGTGGAAATATGAATGTAAGTTCCAATGAGGCAAATGTACAACCTATGGGGGTTTCTGAAAATGTTTTAGATCAGCCTATTACTGATGCAGATGTACATGATGTACTTGATGAGGAAAGGGCTGAAAATGAGCAGGCTAGAGGTATGCCAAAATGGCTGGTGCACACTTTGCGTGACAGTAAATTGGATGCACCTTTGTCTAGTCGTACTCGTTCACGCTCTCTCCATGCATCTTATGCATCAGATTGTTATGCGTTGGCTGTGTCTAGTTTACATGATGTTGAGGAGCCTCTGTCTTTTGATGAAGCACAAAATTCAGAAAATTGGATGGCTGCCATGCAATCAGAATATGATGCACTTATAGAGAATGACACATGGACTTTATGTGATTTGCCTCCTAGCAAAAAGGCCATTGGTACGAAGTGGGTTTACAAGTTGAAACGCAAGCCGGATGGTGAGATCGATCGCCATAAGGCTCGACTTGTTGCAAAGGGTTATGCACAGCAAAAAGGCATAGATTATGAAGAGACTTTTGCTCCCACTTGTCGTATGACTACTGTGCGTTTTCTATGTGCATTGGCATCTCATTTTGGTTGGGATGTACATCAATCAGACATTGTTACTGCTTTCTTGAATGGTGACATATTTGAGGAAGTTTATGTAACGCAGCCTCGCGGTTTTGTCATAAAAGGACAAGAGGACAAAGTGTGCAAATGTAAGAAGGCTTTGTATGGGTTGAAGCAATCTCCTCGTGCTTGGTATGAGAAAGCTGACACTCATTTAGTTAAACGAGGCTTTCGTAACAGTCCAACAGAAAGCACATTGTATGTAAAGCGTGAGGATGATGTATTTCTCATTGTGGTTCTTCATGTTGATGATTTGCTGATCACTGGACCAAATCAGAGACATATTGCTGAATTTAAGGCTGATTTGAATGCTAATTTCAAGATGAAAGATTTGGGGCTGTTGCATCATTACTTGGGTATACAGTTTAAGCAGTGTGATGGTGGTATTGCCTTGTGTCAGAAAAGTTACATAGAGACATTGCTATGTAAGTTTGGACTTGAGGATTGCAAACCTATTGCCACTCCCATGGAAACATGTTTGAAGTTAAGTCTACATGATGCTGGTGATCCTGCTGATGTCACTCTTTACCAAACTGCTGTTGGCTGCCTCATTTATGTATGCAACACGAGGCCGGATATTCAGTTTGCAGTCTCACAGGTCAGCAGAATTATGCATAGCCCATGGTCTAAGCATTGGCAGGCTGTTAAGAGGATTTTTCGCTACCTTAGTGGCACTTTACATCTTGGCTTGTTTTATCCCAAGGGGGGATCATTGCCGCCAGACTTACATGATTTTTCGGACTCAGATTGGGCTGGTTGTTTTGACACGCGAGTGTCCACAAGTGGTTTTTGTTTCATGCTTGGCAGTTCATGTATATCATGGTTGAGCAAGAAGTAACCTACTGTGGCCACTTCGAGTTGTGAGGCTGAGTACAGGGCAGTCTTCACAGCTACGGTTGAGTGTGTATGGCTCAGACGCCTTATGGCTGATTTGGGTGTTGGACAGGACACTGCCAACACTATCTACACTGACAGTCAGAGCGCATTGGCAGTTACGAGGAACCCAGTTTTTCATGCTCGCACAAAGCACATTGAGGTGCATTACCACTATGTCAAGGAGAGGCTCTCAACAGGAGAGATCAGCTTGGCTTATGTGCCAACACAGGACAACCTTGCAGATCTTTTCACAAAGGCATTGTCTCGTGAGAAGCTTGAAGCTTTCCGCAAAGCTTTGGGCTTACTCTCCTTTGTGGACTGATCCTGTCCTCAGGGCATGGCACTTCCCTTTACTCATGTGCCAACTCTTGTTCACCGCATCACTCCAGGGGGGATTGGTTACCATATACATGTGGTAGTGATGTGTGTGAACACACTAGGACCGCCGGGGCATTTTTTCCCTCTTTAGGAGGTTTTTTCCCCCGTGCATTGTATATACGCCCATCACTCTAGGGTTATCTATCTTTCCATTGCATAATAAGTAACACACTATCTATCGTGTGCCTTGAGCTTCCTTCATCTTCTCCAAGCTGTGTGTGTTTCTCTGCAACCCTAATTCCAACAGATACACCGTGTGCGAGCCACAAATGGCTCCAAGCACACAACAAGCCTAAACTAGTAAGCTCAAAGATGGCGTTGGTGTGTCACTCACCGCTCTACGCTTGCTTCGTGGAGGATTCCTCGCCACGAAGAAGAGGAGACGCCGATACGCCGCGCTCAACTGCCTCGCCGCCATCGTGCTGCCGCAATGCTCGATCACTCTCTCTCTCTCTCTCTCACACACACACACACACACACACACACACACACACACACACACACATACACACACACACACAAGGAGATGAAGAAGAAGAAGATGGAGCAAGAGCACTCTTCAATTGCACAAATGAGAGAATGAGTGAATTTTAGGTTTAGTTGACTTTTATATGATCTCACCCCATTCACACTTGGGCGCTCATGCTTAGCCAACTAATCCCTTGAATGTTTTAGTTAGAGTGCGCCTCTCATCGACGATCACTCTTACCCTTTTCCTATTGGACCGACAAGCGCGGTACCTGACTCTACCAAGTAAATAATACATCCGTCGTAGGTGATATGGTGTCTATGAGCCGTGAGGGTTAACATCACTCGTGAGGTGTTTAGGGCCTTGGGATTGAGTTCAACGAGGTGTTTTAAGTGAAAATTATAATTGCAACCATTGCCTAACCTTAGAGTTTTCATCTCTTCAATTTGTGTAGTTAAAAGTGAAATTAGCTAGTTGTATTGATCACAAGCTCTCATCAATATACAGTCCTCTTGGAAGGAGGGTTGACTTTTAAAAATCCAACCCTAACTAGTGTTGAATGCATTCTCTCTCTCTCTCTCTCTGAGTTTCGATACATGTATGTGATGTGTGATTGAATCTAAGTCATGATTACATCATGCTCGAATATGCTCCATGTTACACAATCGATTGATTTATCTAGTTGATCTGTGATTTTCGATGCACTTCAATTCCAATTCTCTTACAGGAGTTGGACATGAAGATGGCTTTCTATAGAGAGCGTCTTCTCCAACTCATAGGGGGATGAATTTGTGATTTGACCCAGCTATTTGGATACACATATATCTCGTGTGTTATGGTGTACCATTGATCAGATACACGAATATCTTCACACAAGCTTGAGATTGAGACTAGTAGATTTAGAGGGATACCAACAACTAACAGGATATGCTACCTATGCTATACAAAGCCGAAGACAGCGATGCATTATATATGTTAGTGCACAGTGTATTACAAAATATGGGGTCTCTTCCATTGTCTATTCAAAGAAGGCTTTGGACCCTTCTCTAGAGTCATGAGCTATCAAGACCAAAGATGATTGGACTGTATCTACTTGAGTTACACATACACAAAGATGGTTTATTGAGGAGATATAGAGAGAGACAATCTCAAAGACAACTTATTGATTTCCGAACACTGGAAAATAGAGTAGTCACCATTGCAAAGGTCAGCTCACTCACACTCACGGTACTCTCATTGACCGAGCACTGGAGCTAAGGAGATCGAGATGTCCACGATTGAGGAGAGGAGCTTCACAGCATCGACAAAGCCTACAACAGAGGATTTGAGTCATACTATCTCGACATCCAAAGTACATATGAGAATGGATTCATCACCCATTATATCACCATCTATTGGGCACCCATTATACCCCACATAGTTCTACTAGTAGCACTTCTAGATTCATCTTAGTCTCTCTTTTTTGTATCCAAACATGGTATATGATTCACCAATTTTGGCCTTTTGAAGACGTCAATATATTATTTCATTTCTTTTCATTTCTCTTTGTGTAGTAGATTCCAAGGAGTATCAAGCCATGGCCTTGTGTCAACCATGTCAACTCAAACTTGCACTCTTAGTTAGTAATAGTTAATCTAATGTCGGTGTCAATTGAAAATTGACACCACCATTAAATATAACCAAATGACATGCAAAACATAGTATATATGTATTCAAGTGACAATTGAGTATCGCTATGGCTATTGTATTCGTTTACATAAGATTAGTGGGTTAGTTTTCCCTAATCATTTACCAACCAAGCAACAAAGCAAGCCTCGTGATTCTATCACTTGTTATGTTTCAAATTGGATTTTCTAGTTTGCCAAAATATAGACCTACTTTTACAATATATTTTTTCAAAATTTAAGAGTAGTCTTAGTTTCATTTGGCCTCTCCAATAGTCTTAAATGAGGATACTGGACTACTATTTACTTACTTAGGTTGCTACATACTTAAGAAACGATGAACATAGGCCTATTTACATATGCCCAAAGAGACCAAATCCGTCTAATTTGAAACGAAATTCCAAAGCGGAAACATCATCGAATTCTGAACAACTAGATTCTGCTAAGGATAAAGGAAAATCTGTGGTCAATACGATTCGTGTCTCTGAGGATACGAGTATTCTTATGAAGCATGCTCAGTGCAATTCTTCAGTTTTGGAGCCTCTCTCAAAGCAAGTTTTGAGCCTTCTTGGACTACTGAATGGTCGCTCCATCAATATTTTAGTCGACAGCGGATGCTCGAATAATTTCGTCAGCACTCAGATAGTTCAACAACTTGGCTTACCAACTCAAAAGACATCTCACTTATATGATGTGGAATTAGCAGATGGATCAATTTTGACTTGTGATCAGACAGTTCGACAGTTGCAAGTCGACAGTTGCAGTTCGAGATTCAAACTTATGCAGATCAACTGGATTTTGAAGTCATGCCTTTATCTTATTACGACATGATTCTTGGTCAGCATTGGTTATTCCAATATGATCCAGCAATTAGCTTTCGAGGACATACTATCAATTTGTTCAAAGATGGATGTGAATTGACTTTACACGGGCTTTCTCATGCAGAAAGAGTGATTCAAGCCTCACGTGTACTAGTCAATTGCAAAGAGCATGATACAGTGGATTATGAAGAGAATATGATTTTCGATGCAGATGCAGATATTATTATTGATGAATTTTTTAATTCATTAACTTATCATGAATCAATTGATGAAGACAAAGATAAAGATATAGTTGCAGATTCCGAGTCTGAAGACGACTATGCTTTCTTTGATTCTTTACTGGATGATGATATGCCAATTACAAGTCATGAAGTTACAGTTCCTGAAGATGATTCTGAAGAATTTTGGGATTCATTATTGGAAGATGATTACAGTCTCAAGACAAAATCCTCTCCAGAGATTACTAAAGTTGATTTCCTCTTCCCCAAATATTTCGCAGTTACTGGAAAATTTTGAACCAGAAATCTTACATCACACGAAGGATTTTGAAGATAAACCTCTTGTTGCAGTCAACCTGATTATGCGAGATGCCTCTAAAAAGTCTTTGAATAATGCAATGACATGGGATTTAGCGGTCAAAGCAAAAAGGTTTCGCAAGAAACAAAGGTTCAAGACAAAGGTTTCTGATAACTCAAAGACTGAAGATTTTTGAAGATTCAATGCTTTTCCAGTGTTCTATCAACATCAAAAGTCATTTCTTTGACACGGGCTCTCATTTTAAATGGGAGGGAATGTCACGATTGTGACTATGTTAACAGCAATACATCTACTCCTAGTTGCAGATACGCGAAGTGCCATGCCAAGGAGGACCCCTCCGCTTGGATGGTCACACCCCTTCGCCCAAAGGACGTGTCTCTTCGCCAAAAGCCACACTCCTTCGACGACTGGTCACACCCCTTTGCTCTACGGGTGCGACTCTTTGCCCAATGGTTGCAGCTCTTCGCCGAAAGGATGTGTCTTTTCGCCTAAAGTCATGTCTCTTCACAAAGAGACATGCCTCTTCACTGATGACTATTCAATTCCTATAAAAGGAACCCTTGTATCACACATTTCAATCAATCAAACACAGTGTCTTCTAAGTCTTGTTCTAAGTTCAGTTTCAGTTTCTTAAGTCTTAATCATGAGTTTAAGTACTTAATTAAGGATTAGCACCTAGAATCCTCACAAAGCAAGCGCCTGCAATTACTTACCAAACTCCGAATCTGCATATTGATTCTTCATGCTGTCAAAAGACTCACCATGTATAGAAAATGTGGTTTTTGACTCAAGAGCCAAAATTTGTCCTTTGCGACTCAATGCATCTGCAACAGGGTTAGCTTTTCCAGGCACATACTCAATCAAACCTCCAAATTGCTCAAAAAATTATGACCACCGCGCTTGGCGATCACTCCAATGTGCACTAGGCATAGACTGGAGCCACTTGAGGGCTTGATGATCTGTGCGTACTCTAAACTCTCTACCATACAAGAAATGCTTCCAATGCTTAAGAGAGTGAATGAGAGACAAAAGTTCTTTATCATAAACTGAATAATTCTTTTCCGCACTATTGAGCTTCCGGCTAAGGAAAGCTACAAGACGACCATGCTGCTGGAGCACAGCGCCTATGGCGACATTGCTCGCATCCGTCCATACCTCAAAGGGATCATCCCAAGAAGCAAGGATAAGACACGGAGCTTCCATCACCGCAACCTTGAGAGCTGTGAAAGCCTCAATGGCTGCCCCGGGCAAGTCTACGCGCTGACGGCGAGTCTTTACCCCTTTCAAAACATCAATCATAGGTGCAGCAATGCGTGCAAAATTCTCTATGTGCAAACTATATGCTTCACATAAACCAAGAAAAGAACGCACATCATATGCAGTTTTGGGCAAATCCCAATTACAAACCTGTTCCACCTTCGCGGGGTCTAGCTTGACGCCTTCTGCAGAAATGATATAACCCAGATAAGTGACTTCAGTAAGAAAAAATTCAGACTTCTTAGCTGCAATGTACAACTGACACTCATCCAAACGAGTTAATACCCTTTCAACATCCCTTTCATGTTGTTCCCACGATGCAGAAAAAATGAGAATATCATCTAAAAAGATGAACACACATACACCTACCATGTCGCCGAAACGACCTACCATGAGACGATTGAACGTACCCACGGCTCCTGTCAATCCAAAATGCATAACAATATACTCCCATTGCCCTCGCTCGGTGCGAAAGGTAGTCTTGAAAATGTCGCCTTTGAATACCCGTACCCGATGGTATCCACTTTTGAGATCGACCTTGCTGAAAACCTTTGCCCCATTGAGCCTATCCAAGATATACTCAATGTGAGGCATCGGAAACTTGTTCTTGACGGTCATCTTGTTTAATGCCCTGTAATGAACACACAAATGAGACGAACCATCCTTCTTGCACTCCTTCGTGATAAGAGAGTCCATACCAGGAGCGAAGCCAGAAACCTCAAGAGGAGATTTCTGACTAACCTCTAGGCGGGCTCTCTCAACAAGAGAGGGACTAATCACATCATGCATACTGCCTGGATCAAACAATACAACAAAATGCTGTCCTTTTACATGACCATAACACTTCATGAGAGATTCATCAATGTGTGTGTCGGAGTCATGAGAAGATGCAGGTTGTGTTGTGACAGAGTTTGTGGTAGTTGCAGGTGCCTTTAATTCTTTAGGTGGGACTGTCTTAGGACAGTTTTTCTTAATGTGACCCTTAATGTGACATTGAAAACATCTACCTTCTTTAGCATAAATCACTTGTTCTTCCGACGTGATGTATCCTCCTTTAATTCCTTGAGAAGCTTTTTCATCAAGGGTTAGCTTAGGTTTTGCAGTTGCTTTAGATTTACCCTTAGATTCATTGTTAGAGTTCTTTTCCGAGGAATTAGAGGAAGAAGGGCTAGAAGAATTACCATTTTTACCATTTTGTGTGTTCTGAGAATTCTGAGATGTCCCTTGAGAAGACTTGTTCTCCTTAGGCTTTCCCTTGTTGTGCTTCATCTCTTGGACGAGAGCGATTGCTACCGCCTTGTTGAGATCCGCGGGGTCAAAGACTTCAACATCAAACTTGATGTATTCGTCTAACTTAAAGAGAAAAGTCTCTTTGCGCTCATCATCCATGCCGCTTCGGGTTACGACCATGCACTATGATCTTGGGGTCTTAAGCTCGCGAGGAACGTGGTTCTTGAGCGTCTTGAGGTTCTTGAGGGGTTCTTTCGCTTGCAAATCGCGTTGGAGAAGGATCTTCTCTTCACCCGAGTTCTACTCCTTTCTGCGGGCGTACCCCTTGGCGGCCTTGCGCTCACACCAAGGTTGCTTTTTCCCACCTCACGTCGATTGGCCACCCTAAACCGCGAGGAACTTGGCGGTGGGGGGGCGCGGGGGGGGGGGAGACGGAGGCGCTTACCATTGGCGATGGTGAGCCGTCCTCCATTGGCGAACTGATCAGAAGGGGCTCTGCGCAAGCGGAGGGAGACTCTTCCATGAAATTTAAATTGAAAATAGGTCCATGTCTTAAACTAAAGAGATTAGTAAGTTGACCCGCATTAAACGGCGCATCATAATCTATTTGGCAATTTGGAATATACCATTTCCTAAGAGCCGAGTCCCGCTGCAGATCAGCAATATTTGTAGTATCAACTAGATTTCGTTGTTCAGCTGTCCCGCTCGAAGTACAGGTTTCAGTGGGATAAAGGAAATACAATAGCATGACTATGTATTGAAATAAGGGGCATGGCCCATGGGTGCTCTCTTTGTGAAAGGGAGTGATTAGAAGATGAGAACACAAGGCAAAGAGCTTACATATGCGTATTTGGGTGAGGATCTCGAACATATCTATAAAGAGCATCATTTATAATAAAGAAGAGGATTATTTATTAATGACATAGGGAACAACGCCAAGAAAAATTCAAGATCTAGCATCATATGGAATAGTACTGAGAGTCCACTCTAAACTGCGAGATATAACGTCATAGGAAACTACCCCAAGAGTCCTCTTTGTTGCATTTCAAAGCAATGGTCACACTTTTTAAAAGCCAATGTCTCAAACGCAAATATTTTGTTTTGTTTCTCGATGATACATCCTCTGTATTAAAAGAAATCCCATTACTCAATGGGATTCCAACAGATATTCCTCCCTCCCCCCCCCAATTCCACGCCAACATCCAGTCGTAGAGAGAGAGAGAGAGAGAGAGAGAGAGAGAGAGAGAGAGAGAGAGAGAGAGAGAGAGAGAGAGAGAGAGAGAGAGAGAGAGAGTTGTGTGCCCCCCCTCGATGCACCTATGTCGCCCTCCCTTGTCCTGCTCCTCTTCTCTCCGCCAACAAACTGGCATGTGCACAACATACTGACACACATGTTCTTTCTTACCTGGCAGCTTCTAAAAGGAAGTAAGGACCTGGAATCTTTTTGGATTCCCTTGCCAATTGCCCCTCCCCCCCCCAAACCGCCTCTCCTCCAATGTCCCCCTCCAGCCCCATCCTTGCTTGCACCTAGCTCTAACCCCTTTTTCCTCGAGTGCTAACACCACTAGGATATGGAGCAAGTTTTTAGTTGAGAGAGAGAGTTTATGGTCTGGCTACAACAACACCAAGAGCAGCTGAATAGAGCAGTGCCACACTCTAGTGTTACACAACAGCGACTTCACTAAGAGATACAGAGAGCTCAGCGCCACAATCGTACCAAGCCTCAACGAGCCATGGAGTGTCTCGACTCACACAATTGGAATAACCCATGCGCACAGAGAAAGGGCCTCTCTGCTTAGAATACTCTAGACACCGCTACCATGCCATGCGTTGATGGAGCTGCCAATGTGTGTGTATGTTAGAGAGAGAAAGAGAGAGACAGACAGATGGGAGACATATAGTCAGCTACATGGAGAGCATGTGTACAGACACTTGTGTGAGAGAGAGAGAAAGAGCTAGAGAGCGACACCTGGAGAGATGTAAACTAAGAGAGAGAATTAAAAGATAGATTTGTGCTTGGTTGAAATGAATGTGGAGAGCACTTAAACCTTGTGAACTTTTAGTAATGCTACTAATCACCCAGACTTGTTAATTGAGGAATGCAAGGTGTAGCTAATAATTTCTTTTTTCAACAAACCACTTTGAAGTTAAGCATAGTAGGTTTCTACGATCCAAGTTCTAGGGTTGCACGGGAGCTTCACTACTGCTCCTCTGGAGCCTCAAAGAATCAATGGGCAGGGAGGACTCGGTCATCCTATGTGGCAGGTTGGAGTTTCGGCATGGGATGATGGTGCGGTCGCGGTGCTTGGTGGGCTAACTCTCACAGTGAAGCTGGGTTCCCCTTGGGGCAAGGACCCGATAGCTTTAGCCGATACTCTGGGCTTCACCCGATGCCCTCCCCCTCTCTTTTTGGCTGTAGTGGAGGCCACCCCTCCATGGCCCTATGGGCTGAAAATGCAGCGTGGAAACTCATGTTGTTCGCCCCTCGGAGCACTGGCAGGGTGTCTCTTCCTAGTGGCATGCCAAGCCAATTTTGCTTTGTTGGCTGAGGGTGCATGACTCACCCACAATAGCTTGGTGGTTTTTGTTTTGGTGTTTTCTCATAGGCAATTCGGGGTCGTTTGTTGTGGTCCTTTTTTGGCTCGTGGTGTTAGCGGGTCGTTGCGAGACGGACGACTATAGCATAGCTACCTGGCACTAACATAATGTCAATACTCATGGAAGCAACTTGGATGGGGCACACTGACTCTTTGAGGGTGTCAACCTCAATAAGTGAACTTGCAAAACGACATCATCTAATGCACTAGCAAACCTATCACTCTCAAACTTGCCAATTGTCTATGTCCTATATCACCGCACTAAGTTTCATGCCATTTTGGCACTCAAACGAAGTCGAAATGCTGCGAAACTTTAGGAGGAGTTCTAAGACACCTAAGGGCACAATCCTACCAAGTTTGGTCGCATTCCGATGAGGTAACAGAATCACAATTTATCATGATCAAGGTCATGAAACCTCCAACAGAACATACGAAAAGGATTGCCCTATGGCCTAGGAACACTCTCCTATGGTCGAAACGTCAAAAAACAACTATTAATGCACTCAAAACAGTCGATTTAGCTCGGTAACAAATTGTCGCAAACAACACCAGAATTGACACTGATTACACTTGAATGAGAGAGCAATAGCCAAGGAAATCAAAATGTGATTAACAGAGCTCAAGATATGATGATTACAAGGTGCGTGAGAGTAGTCGTTCTCAGTCGTACACTCAAACTCAAAAATCTTCAAAGATGATAATGTCCCTTTCCCACTTACAAAAATAAACTTTATACCAAGGGCTTCTTCGCCAATGGCCGGCTTTACAAGGCTTTAACCAAATGATAGACTTTACAACTCAGATTTGCATAGACAGACTCATCAAATATATGATTAAAATCAGAGGGCTTTCTCATAATTAGAAGGCTTCTTTGAAAAATAATGATGGATATTCAAAATTTTAGAGCTCATGAAGAAGGGGTCGATTAGGAGGGCACCCATCTGGTTCGATTTCCAAAATTCCCCCCTTCCTAGTCTTTGCATACCCTTGTGCAAACTCTGTCCTGGTCTGCATCTTTGTCGTCAATTGTCATGTTGCCCTTGTTCCTAGCTTTGGTAGCTGCTTTTTTTCATTGTGATTGTAGGAATTGATAGTAATGCAGTGTGCGCTCTCTAATGTTTGGGTGTGGACCCTGAACTTTTTAGCCCTTGCTTCAATTTCCACTTTTGTTGCTAAATCCTTAAAGGGATTATTCAATAGAGTGCTTTGATAGGCCACATGGCGGGCAGACAAATTTTTGGTCATGGGTTGAAAATTGTATAGTCAATCTCAAAGAACCCCGTCATGAACGCCTTCTCAAATGTCTACATGTATTGAGAGGGTAGGAACATGACCCAAGTGTACATCCCCTTGATCACATCATGGCTTGGAATTTATGTTTTCTAGGTTCTAGCACAAGCCTCTAGTGCCTTCCAGGAACACTTGCCACGGGTGTTCCCAGGATTTCATCCTACACCTTTGCAATCCATTACTTTATCTCATCCCAAGCATCTCTTGTTGTGTCTTCAGGGGCTTCAAAATTGTGTAAACTGCCTGAGTAGAAGTGCTTGGAAGTTCTACTGGAGGTGGGTCTACCCACGTGTGCTCTATTTTTTATGTAATTGGTGTAATAGTAGGCACTACTATTTGAGCTTGAATGGCACTGATTGCCATGACTTTCTTTTGTAGCTCTAAGGCATGTGGTACTCTCTGGGTATCTAATTATTCCTGTGGTGCGGTCAGTTGCTCCTGAAGCTGCTTGATTTCTTCATATCCTTTTGCCGTTCTCTTTCAAGTGCCTCTTCCAACCGTTGTTGATTCTCTTGTAGTTGGTTGTTTACTTCATTGTAATTTTGAGCTTCTTGATAATAGTAAGCGAAATCTTTCCTTTCTTTTTCTAGCTCAGCCTGTGAATGTGCTTGTCTGCTTAGGAGCTCCTGAATCTCCATTTATAGTAGCTTGATCATTTATTCCTCTCACTTTCAATACTTCCTCTTTTGCATCTGCTAGGTCCATCTCTCGCAGGCTACTAATAGCCTTTTGACATTGGAATTGTAGCTTTATACGCTCTAGATATACTTCAATGTCAAACGACTAGATGAGTTTACCTCCGGAGACCTTTGATAATTTCTCTTGTACGTGGAGACACCGGTTTCGGTTCTCTTTCTGAAGTGTTTGGTTTGCGCAAGGTGTCAGCTTCTAGATCTTTGACTTTTGGCACTTCATTAGGCTTCTCTTGCTCTTGTTTTTTATCAGTTCGGGGAGCCTGCTCCGTCCTTCCAGAATCTTTCACTTGGCTGTGTTCTTGTATCTCTGTAGGAATTTGTTGTTGAGAGGTTGCGGTTTCCTTACTTGCCTCTATCTCTTTGTCCTCATTGACTTGCTACTCCGAAGGTGGCGGTTTTTGACCATTGTTTTGCATCTCAATTGCACCTTGTGACTCTTTAAAAGGAGGAGTGGTTGGTTTGGTGGAGAGCGGTGGCACAATTTTTGAGTGGAGTTCAAGAGGCTCCACCCCCGTCTCCTCCCTTGGTGGCTCCTTGTCATCCATTTCTTTGCTATTAAACCTAGAGGAATCATCCAAAGATTCAAGTTCACTAATGTTTGTTTCCATCTCTTCGCTATCAGATGTCCATCTTCGAGAACTTTGTCATCTTGTTTCTTTGTTATATGCACAATAGAGGGTACTACCACTGGTCGGACAACATGCTTTGACTTGTGCTTCCAATTGAGACTCTACTTATAGCAATTAGTCTATCATTCCAAGTGCTTGATAGGCAATCCTAGTCAGCACTAGCCCTCCGTTCATGTAAGTCTGTTCCGCTCACTCCTCTTGAGGTTTGCGTCGACTACGTTTTTTAGAATAGAAGTAACGAACCACCCTTTGCTTTGAAAGCCCCATGGCCATTACTATTGCAATGTGCAGATTAGGCTCTATGTTCCTTGGCGGCTTTTAGACTTTGAGATGTTGGGATATCAACTGTAGTGGTAATTCCGTCTCAGAATAGACTAGATCCTTGTAGGTGAATTTGTGACCTTGCTGCTTGATGAATGCTTTGTCATTATTTGTGGCCTTTGTCTTGAGCGACGGGTTATGGTTTCTTGATGGTAGATGTAAAGCTTGGTTGATCAGATAAGAGCTGATCCAAACCTTGTAGGTGAATTTGTGACCTTGCTGCTTGATGAATGCTTTGTCATTATCTGTGGCCTTTGTCTTGAGCAACGGGTTATGGTTTCTTGATGGTAGATGTAAAGCTTGGTTGATCAGATAAGACGTTATCCAAACCTTTACTATCCCTCCATCTTTGCCTTTATTTGTGGCCATTGTCTTGAGCAACGGTTTATGGTTTCTTGATGGTACATGTAAAGCTTGGTTGATCAAAAAAGAGGTGATCCAAACCTTTACTATCTCTCCATCTTTGTAGGTCAAGGTGGCCTCACTATTATATAAATTGAGCTCATCAGCTCATGTGCTCTCTGAAAATCTGATCCCCATGGCTGAAGTCTGAAGAAAGTGTCCATCTGGAGACACGTGGACATTTCAATAACTTCTTGTTGTTGCTGGTGCAACATTCATAGCTCCTTTGGGAAAATAGTGGTTTTCACCTTGTGCCATCCGTAGCCTCAAATCATCCAATAAAGACATTTGCTAGTATTTTTGCCAGCTCCTCTTCAGATATGTAGGCTTTCTCATTTGATGATATCTCCACCACCTGGAAGGGGGGGGCTTCTCATTGCTTCCTTGGTCATCTATAAGGCATTCTGTCAATAGATTTGCATGTAATTAGTTCCAGAAGTTGGTTAAAAAGTTGTCGAGAAAGTCGAAAAAACACAAATTTGACAATAAACTGTAGGCTCCTCATAGTAAGCTGTTGGTGGCAACATTGGCTAACTTATGAGTGACTCGATTGGCTATTCGTACCACACAATGGCCTTGTTGTCATGAGGCAAAGGTGGTTGTTTTCTCAACACAAGTTGCAGTTGTCTCCTCCTTGTGTTGCGTTATTGGATCCAATATGGTACCTCGGAGGTGGTGGCAATCGTTGCACCATTGGAGGTCCACATGGTCTTTCCCTCACATAATTTCGGTTATAAAATCATTCATTAGTATTGTGATTGGTGTATTTCTACTTGATGGCACACCACTTCAACACTCATGGAGCAATGACTGCTTGTAGCTATTATGGCCTCATATTGGGATTATGTCGGTCCATTTGATTCATTATGTGGATCACCTCTTCAATGACGATTCACATTTTGTGTGATTGGAGTAGGAGCACTACGTTTTGTAGTTGACTCGTTGGCTATAGAAGAGGCATTGCTAGTGTTTGTTTCTATGTCCTCAATTACCTCCCCATATGTCTTGTAGCTATTGACTAGATACAACGCTTACCTAGTGACTTGTTCAAATGTGGTGCATGCTTTCAGGTGTAAGTCCTTTTTTAGAGTTTCGTTTCTAAGACCTTCTATAAACAGAGCCGATAAGCACTCATCTTGTGGTAACTCTCGCAATGGACATCTTTCAACGTATTGCTTGAAGCGAAGTGAAGCTTCTTTCACCTTTTCATTTTCCTTTTGTTTAAAAGCATAGATTTGTGAAACCGTGTTGTGCTTGATGCCCCTCTTAAAGAATTCCTCGGCAAACTCTAGCAAGAGTTGATCAATATTCAAGAAATATCTAGTGTTTAGTGGTTGGAACCACCATCCCTTCCAATGTCAACCCAAAGCCTTGATAGTGCATATGGAAATCCGTGACTTTTTCTCTCCTTAAGACTTGCTTAAATATGGAAACATGTGTGTATGGATCTCTCGATCCGCTATACTTCTTCGGCACACATTTAGCTACTTGAAAAGGTTGCATTTTTTGAGTTTCTACTACCATTCTCATCATTCTAGGTTCTCCTACCATTTCACCTCTCATCTCATACCACTGATAGGTACTCTCGATGGAGTTTGGTCAGTTACCCTTTCCTTTGGTCTCACGCTCGTTTGTTTTCGGCTGTGTTGTTTTCTGAGACAGTAGGTCTGTGCATGCTAGGGGTAACATAGTGTTGATGGAGTGGTCCCCCAAAGTATGTATATCCCTCAAGCCCGTTACGGCTCACCGCCGAATATCTTCGACCATACTTTTCTTCTACGTATCTCTCTCCACTTCATATATAAATACATACAAGAATTTTTGCTCCGTTAACTCCCTCACATTGGGCTCGTCACACCGGTAATAGAGAATTTGCTCTCCGTTATCATGCTTATATAAACCCACATGTGTATTGTCGTTGCTAACGTGAGTAGCCACATGTATATTGTCAGTGCTGATGTGAGTAGCCACATTTACTTGTCTAAGCCTGGCATTAGGAATGTCTAGCTCTGGCAGCTTCTCCTCAAGCTCTACATCAACCTTTTTCTTTGTGCTTGTTAATCCCCATGTATCCATAATAAAGGGATTATGCACAACTACAGACATGTACTATGAGCTTGAGCTCACTAGGTCTCTCTTCTATTTTAACGCAATAACGATCCATACCATCTCTGTAAAGCTTGGCACCCTGCTCATTTTCAAACTGTAAGTGAAAAGGTTTCATGGTTGGTGCTGAATGAGATGGTCCAACTCCCATTTTGGGGTCCTCCTTGAAACTCACATTTTTGAATCCCTCAACCATATAGGTATGAGATCTCTCCAAGTGAACTTGTGGAACGACATCATCTAATGCACTAGCAAGCCTATCACTCTCAAACCTAGCAAATTGCTTATGTCCTATGTCACCACACCAGGTCATCATGCTATTTTGGCACTCAAACAAAGTCCAAATGCTATGAAACTTTAGGAGGAGGTCTAAGACACCTAAGGGCACAATCCTAACAAGTTTGGTATCATTTTGATGAGGTACCTAAATCACAATCCATCATGATCAAGGTCCTAAAAACTCCAACAAAACATACAGAAGGATCACCCCAAGAACACTCTCTTATGGTCAAAACCTCAAAAAACAACCATTAATTCACTTAAAATAGACAATTTATCTTGCTAACACATTATCGCAAACCACAACAGAATTGACACTGATTACACTTGAATGAAAAAGAAGTAGACAAGGAACATGCTGCAAGTTTTGAGATCAAAATGTGATTACCAGAGCTCAAGATATGACGATTACAAGGCATGTAAGCATAGCTGCTCTCAGGCGTACGCTCGAACTCAAAAACCTTCAAAGATGATAATGTCCCTTTCTCACTTACAAAGATAAACTTTATACCTAGGGATTCTTGGCCAATGGCTAGCTTTACAAGGCTCATACCAAATGAACTTTACGACTCAGATTTGTGTAGACAGACTCATGAAATATTTGATTAAGATAAGAGGCTTTCTCATAATTACAAGGCTTCTCGCAAAAATAATGATGGCTATTCAAAATTTTAGAGCTCATGAAGAAGGGGTCAACTAGTAGGGCACCCGTCTGGTTTGACTGCCAACACCTAGTCCTCCTGAGGCAAGGCGACTACTGGTGGCAGTAGTGAAGCTTTGGTGGCAACTCGGGGGGTCCTGTGTGACAGGTGATGGGGACGTTGGCTCCTGCCCCTTTGTTGGATTTCTTGATCGTGTCGATTCTGCATGAAGGGCATGTTGGGTTGGGATGTGAGATTGCTCATCATCGTGGCATCCTCCTTGCAAGTATCTGGGCTTGGTTGGTGATATTTTGGTGCTTGCTACTTGATTTGTATAAGGGTTTGGGGGCTCCTTGTAAAACCCTATGGTCGCTTCTGTACTATTGGTCTTACTTGTGGTGATGTGTGTGTGGGATCCTATGATGCCATGGATTGTTTAGAGCATGGCTTATGATGTAATTTTTTGAGTTTAATGGTTCATATACTACTGTCACAATTGTAAGTTCTGCAAAAAAAAGGTTTCTAGTTGTTTTCGACAAGCATGGAGGACCTTATAGATCTTAAAATCTCTTTTTTTTGTCATACTCACAATTGTGTGTGGAAAAATTAAATTTGTAAAACATAGTGTCATTACAAGTTCCTCACAACAATCACAGGAGCCCAACCATCCACGAAAAGAATTACAACATTTCCAAGAAAAGCCACTAAGGGCAATAAAAGCTATCGTAGACAAAAGGTGCGGCAAAGATTGCCAGTTTAGCATGACATTGCTGTAGAGTTTTTTTGTTTAGGCAACACCAATTATTAGGCCATTCCATGAGTGGTTGGTGACCACTGTCATTAGTTTGATTTTGGTAATAATTGAGGACATTTACTTTTTAACTCAAGGTATGTAAAGAAAATGGATATTTGAATAATTGTGGTTTATTTGGATTATATTTTATTGACAATGAAATGAAGATTATATAATTTTTATGGTCAGATGATATGGTGATGTGGATCAACAGATCAATGTGTCACATTGGACGCTTTAAGAATGGCTTAAAGTATTTATGCAGACGGCATGCACCGATTATTACTAGAGCAATTATACTTTTGATGTAAGTAGAGTTTATGGATAGTTCCTATTTGGAAGCAAAGTGCATTGTATCTATTTGATATGGTCTTTTCACTCATATATTAAATATGTATAGAAGGAATAGTATTGCTTTGTGGGGGGGTGAGGGGAGATTGTACTCTGTGCTCATGTCACTCATCTTCTCTTCTTATCCTCTCCCTCGCTTGCATGCATAGCACTCAAGTTTTTGAGATGCACATGTCTTCTAGCTCTCTCTCTCTCTCTCTCTCTCTCTCTCTCTCTCTCTCTCTCTCTCTCTCTCTCTCTCTCTCTCTCTCTCTCTCTCTCTCTCTCTCTCTCTCTCTCTCGCGTGATTTGTGCTTTTCTAGTTATTTTGATGGGCATCATTCTCTCTCTCTCTCTCTCTCTCTCTCTCTCTCTCTCTCTCTCTCTCTCTCTCTCTCTCTCTCTCTCGCGTGATTTGTGCTTTTCTAGTTATTTTGATGGGCATCATGCTTTTGTCTGTTGTAGAGGCAATCAACTTAAATTGAGCCACCTCCACATGGGCATCATACAATGAGATTTTTTTTGGGAATCCCTCGCCTTTAAGCCATCTTCCATGCTTACTCTCGATCAAGTTGGTTCTTGGAGTGTTAGCCCCATTGCTACTTATCTCTACTGCTGTCATGATGCTCCCTCAATGTGCAATACACATCTCCCATCAACTCAACCAAGAGTCCATTGCGAGATGTTTTCTTCCATGCAATTTCCATTGTGCCACCATTGTCGAAGGAGACAAGACTCTGCTATAGTTGCCTCTCTAAAGGGGGCTAAACGCCACTTTTGCACATGTCTTTGTGAATTTGTTGAGATGAAGAAGCAATGTACTTTGTTGTGTGTGCCACCATGCTTTGCTTCCAATGAAAAAGGCAAGATCGCTCTCAATGTTGTAGAAAGTTGTCTTTCCTACCATAGAACACGGACTATATTCCAGTTGGCTTGAGCTTCGTTGTCCATAAAACCATGGAAATCAGCTCTCTCATATCCATGCCCCTCCATAACTTCATTTTATTCACTACCGCAAAAGAATTTGTGCTTCCATGTCCTCCTCTTTCATCTCACAAGTTGCAATAGTGAGGAGATCTTGCATGCTATAACTAAGACATTCATATTAGTATACATATTATTAGTCATTTTTAAAGATACGTCAAACTTGAAAAATATGTTCTAAAATAACGAACCTTGGATCATAAACATGGCATGCCATGGTCACCCAATTCACCACTCAGTGAGTGTGATCGAGGTGTGATCAAATTGCACCCAAGCATGTCAGAGATCACCAGTTCCACTTCGTCGCATCCAATTAACCAAATCCAATCCAAAGGTAGGCCCAACCGTAGACATCTTGAACACAAAGCACCACTCCTCTTTTGCTCCTTGCTTGGGAAACCTGCTTCTATGAAAAAAATCATACATGAAATCCCTTTTTAGCCGCAACAAAGAGTCTACACTGAAGCTCTCCTTCGTTGGCCCATGTCTTGTTGCTACCACAAACCTGCAAAACCTGTATTACAAAATTTAGCTACTTTAAAATAAGATGCACAAACAAGTAATCATCCTCACCAATTGTCCTCCAGTAAGGGGCCCATTGTTTTAGTAACATTTACAAATTCTTTCTCATCGCCAAGTACATGGTGAGGGTCCCCTTCTTGCATCAAATTTGTTGTCACAATTTTCTTTGCCACACACATTCATACCTTTTGTGTACCTACATGTCTGTCTACATTGAGGACTCATGCAACCATTTCTTTGGTTTTATCAGTAAGTCCTTTGGATGTACCATCCCTTATGTCATGCTGATGATTTCCTTGATGTACCATCAATCTGTTCATGCTTCTATCCCATGGCATGCCATAATATACGAAGCAATCACATGTATGCAAACAAATGGGTGTTGTCCACAATAGTGGCAAGTAAGTTTTCCTCCAAGTCCATCACAAAACTCGGCCATACATGGTAATTTTAACATACCACCATTGAAATGCGTCGTGTTTGACCTCCCAAAATTAACCAATTTGGGACAACTTTCATAGAGACACTTTTAGGACACCTACATAATGGCTTTTGTGACACACTCCAAGAAATGCGATGTTCGAGATTTGTAGTTTGGTCCATTGGTGTGGATCATACTTATGTTCCATATCTTAAGGTCAGTGGAAACTCAAACACCATGTTACCATTGTACACCTTTGGAATTTTTGACACTTGCTTGGTTTCCACCATCTTTGAAAGAAGCTTTGTCAAGGTGTTGGGCTTCGTCATTGAGTTAAAAAAAGGAAAAATACGATTTTTTCTCCGTACCTCGGTAGAGTTTTGCAATTCTTGCTCCCCATAAAGTTGTTTCTTGCTTGGGCTAGTAAGGTCGACTAGAGGAGTAGCCATGCCATTTGAATTTGAGACTATGTTACCTTCAACCACCACCATGAACTTTGTAGAGATAAATTTTTCCACAACATAAAACTCCTCTCCTATGTGATTGTTTATTTTCTCTAGTGGCACTGTTAACTGTTGGCTCTCAACCATGACAATGGTATGTAGAGCACTAAATGTTTGTGGTGCAACATGCTCTTGTAGATATCTCCCATTGGTAAAGCATTTCAATGGTAACATTGGTTAAGGACATTTTATATTAATCCTAATATTTATTAGTATTATTCAATTATTTTTTAAAATCCACATTAAAGTATTTCAAAAAAATTGTATTCCATTACCTGAGAGAGTTCTTTTGGACGCATAATGTCGTTGCTCAACAACATTATAAAAAAGAAATTGGAACCTCTAACGCATAAAAAATAGTCCCATCCATGTTACAAAAAAGATCTTGCGTGTTAAAAACAAAAAAAAAACCATTACAAAGGTAGCATTTGCCAACCAAGGAGAGCAGAGAGTACCTTTTGAATGAAGATGATTACAAGGCAAACTATGATTTGGCGATGAAAGAGACTGAGAACTTTTTTGTGTGTAAGGGATTGGAGATAGCGATCTTAGCCAATCCCGAGAATGGAGTGGAGTTGTTTTGAACATGCATTTAGTTTGTGGGTTGGGGAGATAAGGGTTGCAAAATGATCCCCTTTAGAGTGTTCGAGGTTGCATGGGTGCACATTAATCTTGTGAAGTAAGTGTTATTTGCTTTTGAATGCACTATTTTTTTTTAAAATTGTCAAAGATGGTGTCCAATGATACATTGCAAAAAATGTCGCTTGGTTGATAGTGACCAAAGGCATCTATTCCGAGAAGCCATTCTTGCAGTGGTTGAAAATGCATGTTTATTGGTGGTAGCTAAAAAGGTGAGCGTAGTAACATTAGAGTACGGGATCATATCTAGTATTACAACATTACTAATGCTTGGAGTGTAGGGGTGTTTTGAGCTTGGCGGAGAAGATGGAGGCTGAGAACTCCACAATGAAGAAGTCACACGTACACGCCACATGCAATTGTGGCCTGTCTCTTGGTGAGGCAATGCAGTCTATTTGACAAGATAACTTTGGCAAGGATTTTGTGATGTAGAATCCAACCATACGAGCCACAAACAACATAGAGGAGCATCTGCATTTTGTATGAACTGTTTGAGGCTTGCTACACAAGTATTGAACTATAAAGGTTTATTAGGATGTATGATTCAAATTGTGTGTTTTGAATAATGGAGTTGTTCCTCTTGTAATTTGTAGATGGCGGTTGGGTGCCCTTAGGTCAAGTCTTTGTAGTCCATACCCCGAGCATCCTAGCCACACGTGGGTATAGTTTGACAGAGAGGAGAGTGGGATCTATCCCAACAATTGGATAAACAAGCTCCATGATAAGGATACATGGAGAGATCTCCATGGTTCTTGGACTATGTGGATGGCGAGTTTCCCGAAAACAAATTCTCTCCATGGTTCTTGGACTATGTGGATGGCAAGTTCCCCAAAAACAAAGCCGAAGAATACAACAGTAAGTTATGTTTTTCTTATACAACTATCATGGTTTGGTTTGGTATAGTGTCCTCACTATTTTTTTTGGATTTGCAGCATTACACACGGAGGCTAGGGAAAGGGAAAAAGAGGAAATGTCACCATCAATCAGCCTCCCATCGATGCCATTCCCCTAGCATGGCCAAGGGAAGTCCAAGCCCAAAAACCATAGCTGATGGACCTACACAAGGTAAGAAGAGAGAACAACTAGTCATCGAAGAATTTGAGGAGTTTTTGGAAGAGCTTTAGAGTGAAAGGAGCGAGCAACAAGGTGGCGAGCCAGATTATCAGCAGGGTGATTTTGAGAGGTACTTGGAATCATGGAGGTCTAGTCCATCTTAGTGGTTTGAAATCTTGGGGTTTGATGCAAACCATATCCGTCGCTACTGGCAAAGCAAGGGCAGCCACCCACTTTCGGCGAGGCCACTTGCTTGCTTTCTAGTAGGTAAAAAATGCAACCACACACCAATGTTTTTTTTAATAAATTTAATGGTTCTTAACATTGGATTAAATTTTGGATGTAGTGCAATTTCGGCTCACTCTAACGCAAAAATGGTAGAAATTGTGAGTGTCGGAGTGGTTTCCATATATCTTGTAGTACTTGTTGAGATAGACCATCTACGAAAGGCGTTGGTGGATCCAAAATTCAATCTTGAATATTGATTACTTCTAAGAACTTATTCTCTATGAAATGGCACATCAAAACTTGGTAATTGTTGTTCTTACTATAGTTTAATTTTTTATGAGGATCGTGTTGGGGATGTTTAACTATCCTTGGTTTGAAGGCAAGTTAATTGAAGAAGTTTTATCTTCAAGTGAGATTTTCTCAAATATTATATTTTATTTGAAAAGTGTTTGAAGGACATGGTGCGAATGGTCTTGGAAGTAAAGTCACCAAGGGTTCTTTATAAATTGCCAAAGAATCACTACTTTCATTCATTTGCAAGTTTCTATATGTTTTTTTTACACAAGTTACTCCTTTAGTCTTCTCACATTCTCACATTTACCATGCTGAGGAGAAACCACAGACAATGTGGTCAATGTGGGCCACCCACACAACGCGGGCATGGCCCTCAACATGGTCCCCCCCCCTTGTTGATCCCATCAACAATGTGCATGCTAATGAAATTCTTAACATTGTTGATGCGGTGAATAATATATTCATAGCACAAAGTGCATGCAGCTACACGGAGGCTTTCCACGCAGTCAATGAGGCCACAATGTCCCTGCTCAATGCCATGTATCAGCTTGATTTAAATGCACATTCAACCGCACTCGACATTGAGCAAGTTGTCCTTATTGCCACCCGACAATGCAATCATGTTTTGAGGGGGACATGGTTATTGCACCCCACAAGAGTGTGCAGTGTTCGAGCGACACGTGGAGACTTGGGTAGAATTATGGATGACATACATTGTTGTGTAAGGTCAAGCGAATGGAGCGACCAATGACAACAATACAACACTAGCAATGAGGACAACTAGATTCCCCATTGTAAGCTAGTGTTAGAGCAATAAATCTGTGAACCCATATGAGTTTTTTGAACTATTTTGCTTTGCTCCATATCTATCTCATTGTAGTTGTTGTTTTAAGATGTGTACTTTCAACCATTTTAATATTACTCTATATGGGTTTGTTATTGCATCTTTTCAATGTTGTTCATCCATTGATTTTTGAGAGGACAAAGTCAATTGTGGATTGTAAACATTGAAATTGGCTTGTTGCAAATGATTTGTGTGCATGTATCATTGTCTGATTGATGACTAATCTTGTTGCACGACATATATTGTGATTTTTGAAAAGAGTGTGCGTGCTCTAATCCGGGTATATTTTTTGTTCGTGTATACGAGTTGGATTTATCAGGACAAAATTTGGATTGGATTATCTTAGATTGTAAACCCTTAGAATTGGATTGTTGAGTCGGGTGTATGCCTGCATGTGCGTGTGGCCCGCGTGTGGTGATCAAGCTTGTATATGAGTGTATGAGTGTACATGAGATAGGCAAAAAAAAAGAGATCTCTAAATGATGGATGTTTGATCGAGGTGTGTTCGCCAAGAAATAAATTCAATGTGTGTGTGTGTGTGTGTGTGTGTGTGTCAGAGAGAGAGAGAGAGAGAGAGAGAGAGAGAGAGAGAGAGAGAGAGAGAGAGAGAGAGAGAGAAGAAGAAGAAGAAGAAGAAGAAGAAGAAGAAGAAGAAGAAGGAGAAGAAGAAGAAGGAGGAGGAGGAGGAGAAGAAGGAGAAGAAGAAGAAGAAGAATAGGAGAGAAGAGAATTTTAACATCGTAGGAAACTATCATAAGAGACCTTAAAGATCTATTCGAGAAGCAGAGTTGAACTCAAGACCTGTTATTCAAGAGGGAAATGGCATAACCAATCTACCACATTTGGATGATAGAAATGTTATACCATTTTCCTCTCTTTTTAGTGCCCCCCCCCCCCCCCCGCAACACACACACACGCACCTGTGTGTGTGTGTGTGTGTGTGTGTGTGTGTGTGAGTGATGGGTTCGAAGGCAATAAGCTCAAGGTCGCTTAAAGGTGAAGGCAGCCATAGCTCAGACAGTTAGAGAGAGAAGACTACACACCTTTTGAAAAGTGGACTCAACACACAAAAAGCTAGTAATACTTTTAGCATAGGGTATATACAGCATAGCTGGGGCTTTATTTATGAATAAATCTGGAGTGGGTATCCGGCTCATAACTCTCCATGTAGCCCTTCTTAGAAGCTTACAACTCATAGGACAAATGACAATAGCAAAGAATATGCACATCTAGAGGTGTTTCCCATGGTCGCTGAAGAAGAACATGCCTATCTCAACAATCCTCCCCTTAGGCATGGACTATACTGAAGCAAGCTGGGTTGAGACTCAATGCCACACAGGCAAGCAATCACACAGACTGGGGTAGTCACACAGACTATGGCAGTCACACATATTAAATCATGGTCTCAAACAAACATGGTGTCACACAGACTCAAGGATTCCTCCCCTTCAACATGCTCTCAACATGAAAGGCAAAGGATAACCATATCTATAACTGTCAGTGTCTACTCTTAGTAGCACCTTCCCTCGCTCCTAGTCATCTTCATCATTTGATATGATTTGTTGCTGCCACCGCTGCAGCCTGTGCATATTTTGTTGACGATAGCTTCACCTTTGGTTCTCTTCTTGACAATGACATTTAGCATACATAACATTGTGTGAATGATGTCACCACAAGGGATTCTTTCGAGGAAGGTCTTACCTCCCGAAATAACTGGGGCAGTGTCTAGTCCTCTCACATCTCTTGTATATAGTTTTGGCAGACATAATGAAAGGCAAGGCTTTGTTATCATGCCTTGAGTGTAGGAGAAAATAAAATGCATAATAAAACGCGAAGTATGCAATGCTTTTGTACATATGCAAAATATGCTTGTGCAATGCTTTCGAAATGATTGAGACTTGAGAGAATGTGCGAAGTCAAAAGGTTTCAAAAAACTTTGAAGCTCGATTGTGTGCCTTGAGTGGAAGCTTTTAGCCGTGCGTACTTTGAGAATTAGACTTTGTAATTTTTGAATGCCCAATGCAAGGCTGTGCAGTTTGTAGGTGGGTCTGAGAGCGACTTGCCATCAAGTTCACGGGTTGAACATGGGGTTGATTATGCTGGCTACAAGGGTGGGGATATCGTTGTATTATGCTGAGGCACGTGAGATTGGACGAGCTGTGCGTGGGTATGAGGTCTTATTTATCATAAAAGGTTACAATGCATTAAAAAAAATGAAAGCTTGCAAAATTTGTCGATTGCAAAACAAGCAAAATCCGTCCAAGGTGCAATGAGAGTATCTTGGAGCTATTCAATGAGCAGAAACTGCAAGAGGGGGCGCCTTCATGCTGTGATTGCATCCACGAGGTCCGATTGGAGGAAACCATCGTCGATCAACAACGTGTGTGTGTGTGTGTGTGTGTGTGTGTGTATGTGTGTGTATCAAAATAATGCTGCAGTAGAGCTTCGAATTGCATTGGTTTGCATTTGTCTAAGCTAGCACTACGGTAACTTACGACTAAGGGTTGCCCTTCTTGTTGAATGTTTGCCGTAGCCTATGAGTTTCTTGTCTAGCTCGCTTTTACTGTAGCATGATGCACTATTTTCAGCTTTGCAAGTAGCTTTAATTAGGAGCTCCTTCAATCTTTCTTGCCAATTCAGTTTTACAGCGCTACAAGATGCCGACTCTAGTGTGCTCCCGGGATTGCTCTCAAATTGTTTGCTCCGCCCTCTCACACTAGAGATACGGGTACCTGGTTTTGCAGCCTTCGTTTGCACTCAGTGCTACCCTCAATTTCTTGATGGAGAGATCCCAAGCCTTCAAGGCTCTCTTAGTGTTTTTTTGCTCACGGGTTGTAGCTTGATTTCTTGCTGCAACTACACACTATCCCGTTCGGTATTTGTTGGCTTTATTGGCCACCGATTGCTCCTCAAATTGGTTGATTTTCCACGAGTTTCCCCCAACCTGCAAAGCTCAAGAGCTCTCTGCTTTACTGCTTTTGATGAAGTGCAGAGATCTACCTAACTTTGAGCTCGTAGCTCTGCTCGCTACTGCTCGACACTCTCCTTGGTACAATTCCTTTGCTCTCCTACTAGTTGCCGATTGCCATGCCCGATTGGCTGATTTTGTGTAATTAAAGGGCTTGGTTAGTAGCCTTAATTGCCTTCAAAACAAGTGTGTGCTTGATGCAAATTGGACAAATGGGTATTCTAAGGATTGTGTACGGTATTGCTAACCGGCTCTGATACGAGTTGATGGGTTCGAAGGCAATAAGCTCAAGGTGGCTTGAAGGTGAAGGCAACCACAACTCAGACAGTTAGAGAGAGAAGACTACACACCTTTTGAAAAGTGGACTCAATATACAAAAAGCTAGACTTAATATTTTTAGCATAGGGTATATACAACATAGCTTGGGCTTTATTTATGCATAAGCTAGAGTGGCTATCTCGTTGATAACTCTCCAGGTAGTCCTTCTTAGAAGCTTACAACTCATAGGACAAATGCCAATAGCAAAGAATATGCATATGTAGAGGTGTTTCCCATAGTCACTGAAGAAGAATATGCCTATCTCAACAGTGTGTGTCCTAAAAACTAATATCTAACCAACCCAAATGATTTTCTCATATTAAACTGATCACTTAATGTGGGAGAATAAACGGGAACAAGGGTTAAGATATAGACATGTGCTTATAGATCTATCTCAACACGGGGCCAATGGTAAAGGAGCCCAAATGAGAGATGGTCTATCAAAGAGCAAGGTTAACCAATGGAGCATAAGACCTTAGGGTTAGCTTCATTGAAGACCTCCAATAATGTGTGTAAAAGTCCTTTGACCTTAGGTATGACCTTAGGTAAGCTAGGGCTGAGCTTGAGGCGCGGGAACCCGACCCAGCGCGAGGTGCTTGTCCTGCTTGTCATGCTTGATGACTAAGGTGCTTGAGGTGCTTGATGATTGAGGTGCTTGAGATGCTTGAGGTGCTTGATATGCTTGAGATGTTAGGGTTGCACTTGAGGTGAGAACCCAGCCCAAGCTTAAAGTGCTTAAGGGCCAAGCTTGTGGTGGGAACTGGGCCTATGCACGAGGGGTTGAGGTGTCAAAAAGTCAAAGATTCAATCCCTACAAGGAGGGGGCGAGCCCTACATGAGGGGGGATGAGAGAGAACACCCACACACTCACACAAGGCATGCATGGTACAAAGAAAGCAAAAGGGACACTTGTCAAGTTCCTCCTCATGTTGCCCTCATTGTGTGCCTGAAGCCTATTGGTTGGCCACCCAAGGGGTCCAATGATAATTTAGGGGATTTAATTAATTGATTTTGCATTTATCAAGTCCTCTCTCTCAAAGGGGAAAGGGGGACACTTGTCTCAAGGCTACCCTTGCTGCTTGTAATGCCTCCTGCTTATGAATGGCTAGGCCTGGAGGGGTCCAATGAGCTTCAAGCATGAGCTACAAGGGGGGGTCGACCCAAGCAAGCTAGGGGGTTGCTTAGGGGGTATAATCACCCACACACACTCACAAACACTCTCATTGTGTGCTATGCAAAGTGCAAGAGCTCCCTCTCCTAGCGATCTTATCCAATCCCGAGAATGGAGTGGAGTTTTTTTGAACATGCATTTAGTTTGTGGGTTGGGGAGATAAGGGTTGCAAAATGATCCCCTTTAGAGTGTTCGAGGTTGCATGGGTGCACATTAATCTTGTGAAATAAGTGTTATTTGCTTTTGAATGCACTATTTTTTTTTAAATTGTCAAAGATGGTGTCCAATGATACATTGCAAAAAATGTCGTTTGGTTGATAGTGACCAAAGGCATCTATTCCGAGAAGCCATTCTTGCAGTGGTTGAAAATGCATGTTTATTGGTGGTAGCTAAAAAGGTGAGCGTAGTAACATTAGAGTACGGGATCATATCTAGTATTACAACATTACTAATGCTTGGAGTGTAGGGGTGTTTTGAGCTTGGCGGAGAAGATGGAGGCAGAGAACTCCACAATGAAGAAGTCACACGTACACGCCACATGCAATTGTGGCCTGTCTCTTGGTGAGGCAATGCAGTCTATTTGACACAATATCTTCCTTAAAGCTGACACAATATCTTCCTTGCTTGTTAATCCTTGCCTGAGACAAAGGCCGCAATATCCTAAAACGCTTTCGGCCCATTTATCACCAAAACTATGGATTGCTACCTCTCTGTTTACAAGAATACATTTGTGGGCATTTAGGGCTATAGGAAACTGCCAAAACAGAGCTTAGCGCTCTACACTTCTACATCTCTGTTGATGCATAGTCCGTATACTTGTTGTGGATGACCCTAATCATCTTTTCATTGAAGCTTGGGAGCTAATGTCACAGGGCGGTGTCCTTTGAGTCACCCTCCATGTGAGATCCACCTTTCTGTTGGGCAAACTGATCAATCTCCAAAGCGAACTGCAAAGAAACAATGTCGGATTATGATTCTAAGAAACAGCAATTAGAATTGAAAAGAATGAAGTACTTACTAGTGTCGCATCAGTGCGCGCAAGGGTTCTTGTTGGTTATGTCAATTGTGCCAAGATCAGTGCACTCTGAGCACATGAAATGTTTGTGGGGAGTGAAGCTACTCTCGGGAACACTCTCCTAGAAATCTTTCTCCTCATCAATGGTTTGTAGAGCTATCGCCACGAGGGAATCCATGGAATTATGTCCCTCTGGCAAGGCTAACGTGTTGATGAGGGGAGCAGAGGAGTAGTCCACTTAGAACTCGGCCTTTTGACTTGGGTTCTCTATATCACGAACCCCAACATATATTGCAAGAACAAAGAGGGCTTTGTATTGATGCATTTCAAGAGAGTGGGTAATGTCGTCAAAGAAGAGAAATTCTTGACCATCCACTATAATTAAATGCAAGGTGCGCAAGAGCAACCATTAGGATCTCATCTTCGACATCCTCCCCTTCCAGGTCTTGGTCAACATCTTCTGTTAAGTATGGAGCCTGATTTACCCTTGTAATTTTCTGTGGTAAAAGCGCACATTTGTAAGGCCCCCATTATGAGGAGAAGTCATCGTGCGTGAAGGAAAATCACTCAACGGAAACCAAAATTTTCACGGCCAAGAATCAGGGGCAACTTTAGGGGCCTTAGGGGCGGAAGCCCCCGAGACTTTTTTTTCCCTCGCCGGAATATTATGGCCGGACGGCGGCCGAAAAGTGGTCGGAAAACAACCGTCGGTTGGCCGGTGTGGCCGGTAGTCAATGGCCGATGGCCGGTGGTCGGAAGTCAATGGCCGGTGGCCGGTGGCCGAATTCAAAAGCGGACTTGTCTTCTCAAGGGCGGCCACACATGGGCGGATTGGAGGGTCCGATTTGGACTTATTCGCACAAGGGCGGCTACACATGGCTGCATCTCATAAGAGAGGGCAGCCCTTTTGGCCTATAAAAGGAGGCCATTTCTACACACATTTCAGAGTGTGAAGTTGATGCAACAAGGTGAGTGTGAGGTGGTGAGAGTGAAGCAAGGTGGGAGCTCCATTAAGGGTATAATCCCTTTGTAAACTACTTCTTGTTTTGAAGTACTAAAGCCATTGAGTGGCTGCTTTCCCGTGGACGTAGCCCACATTGGGTGAACCACGTATATCGTGTGTACTCTCTCTCTCTCTCTCTCTACTCTATAATCTCGTGTATGTAAATCTGTCTCTCTCTATTAAGTAATCTACTCAATTATCTATTTAACTACGTCTTATTTCCTAACAACTGGTATTAGAGCAAGGTTTGCTCGTAGCTAAGTTATCTCAAGGAAAGGATTCCTTGAATTGAGTGGGAGTTATGGCGGAGGAAGGGAAGCTCAAGATTGAGAAGTTCAACGGCAAAAACTACCAACATTGGAAGATGCAGATTGAAGACTATCTCTACTAGAAGGACCTCTATTTGCCACTAGACGGTCTTGCAAAGAAGCCCGCAACGATGGCAGATGAAGCATGGATTGTCCTTGATCGAAAGGCACTGGGAACAATCCGGTTAAGCTTAGCGTCAACGGTGGCCTTCAATGTTTCGGAGATGAAGACCACGGAGGACTTGATGAAGTCACTTGACGACTTCTACGACAAACCATCGGCATCTAATAAGGTATTTCTTATGAAGCGCATGTTCAATCTAAAGATGGCAGATAATGGTTCAGTTGACGACTTCTACGACAAACCATCGGCATCTAATAAGGTATTTCTTATGAAGCGCGTGTTCAATCTAAAGATGGCAGATAATGGTTCAGTTGCAGAACACCTAAATGACTTTAACACAAACATAAGTCAACTTCGATCGGTGAAAATCAATTTTGATGATGAAGTGCGAGCTCTGCTTATACTATCATCTCTACCGGATAGTTGGGACAGCCTTGTGATGGCTGTAAGTAATTCTATTTCTGGTACAAATACTCTTAAGTTTGATGATGTTGTGGGTGTTCTCCTAAGTGGGGAAATACGAAGGAGAAGCATAGGAGAATCATCAAGTGCTGCATTGTCAGTAGAAACAAGAGGAAGGCCTAAGGAGAGGTTCAAAAACCAAAAGGGTCGTGATCGCTCAAGACAAAGCAAGTCACGCACAAAGTCAGTTCTTGAATGCTGGAACTGCGGCAAGAAGGGCCACGTCAAGAAGGATTGCTGGTCCAAGAAGAAGAAGGATACAGAGTCTCAAGACAACAAGCCAACATCGGAGGCCAATGTGGCAGGTAAAGTAGAGCAAGATGCTCTACTTCTCTCATTAGACAATGTGTCTAATTCCTGGATAGTAGATTTCGGGGCTTCATTCCATGCGACACCACACAAGCAACATTTCCAAGACTACACCAAAGGTAATTTTGGGTATGTATACTTGGGAGATAATGAAGCTTGTGAGATTGTCGGCAAAGGTACAATTTTTGTCAAAACTGCTAACGAAAATGAATGGAAGCTTAAAGATGTTAGGCATGTTCCTTCTCTTCGCAAAAATTTGATCTCTACAGGACAATTGGACGATGAAGGTCACAATATTGCATTCGGAAACAAATGGTGGAAGATCTCAAAGGGATCTTTGGTGGTTGCCAAGGGAGAAAAGGTCGGTACACTTTACTTGTGTACTGTTAGCACGCAACCTTTAGCTTGTGCAGCAACTACAGAAGTTGACAGTGCGGTGTGGCACTACCGACTTGGGCATATGAGTGCCAAAGGAATGCAAATCCTTCAAACAAAGAAGCTTCTACCAGGTTTGAAAGAAGTGGAGTTAGAGTTCTATGAAGATTGTGTTTATGGTAAACAAAAGAGGGTAAAATTTCAAAAATCAGGAAATGAAAGAAAAAATAAAAAATTTGAGTTGGTTCATTCTGATGTTTGGGGTCCTGCAAGTACACCATCACTTGGTGGCTCATTGTACCATGTAACATTCATAGACGATGCGACTAGAAAAACATGGGTTTATATCATGAAGAATAAATCCGATGTATTTTTTATATTTCAAAGGTGGAAAGCCTTTGTGGAGAATGAAACAGGTACCAAGGTTAAATGCCTCAGATCCGACAATGGAGGCGAATATTGCAGCCAAGCTTTTGAAAGCTTTTGTGCTAGCAATGGCATTCGGAGGCAAAGGACAACCCCAAAGACACCTCAACAAAATGGGATTTCAGAAAGGATGAATAGGAAAATCATGGAGCGAGCACGAAGCATGCGGCTACATGCAGGCCTACCGCTTGAGCTTTGGGCGGAACTTGTAAGTACGTCTGTGTACTTAATCAACCGGTCACCTCAACGGCATTGGATGGGGGAGTTCTAGAAGAGGCGTGGACAGGTAAACAGGTGAATTATGCATTTCTCAAAGTGTTTGGGTGTGAGGCTTTCATGCACATAGATAGAAGCCTAAGATCAAAGCTAGATACAAAGTCCAAAAAGTGTTTCTTCATTGGCTATGGAGAAGGTGACTTTGGGTATCGCCTATGGAATCCTGAAGATGGTAAAATCTTAAGGAGTAGGGATGTAATTTTTAACGAAAAAAATATGTACAAAGATTACTTGGAAAGAAAACAAACAAAAGAAACAGGTGATGAGTACATGGAGCTTGAGGACGGTGAAGACTCAAGGACTGCAAACGGTGACAATGTGCAACAACGTCAACCAAATGAGGAGCCTCAACCTATTCCCCAAAGATCTACAAGAGCAAGTAGACCTCCAGAAAGGTTTGTTCCTTCCTTCAACCATATCTTGATCTCAGATTCTGGAGAGCCGGAATCATACGAAGAAGCTATGCAACTAGAATCCAAAGAAGAATGGACGAAGAGCATGCAAGTGGAGATGGACTCACTACATCGCAACCAAACATGGGAGTTGGTTGAGTTGCCTAAAGGTAAGCGGGCACTTCAAAACAAATGGGTGTACAAGCTGAAGGAAGAAGAAGGTGGGAAGAAAAGGTACAAGTCTAAGCTTGTGGTAAAAGGGTTTTCTCAAAAGAAAGGTATTGACTTCAATGAAATATTTTCTCCTGTTGTAAAAATGAACTCAATCAGGCTTGTCTTAAGCCTTGTGGCTGCTCATGATCTAAATCTCGAGCAAATGGATGTAAATATGGCATTCCCTCACGGTGACTTAGAGGAGGAAATCTACATGCTTCAACCAAAGGGGTATGAAGTAAAAGGTACGGGGAAAATGGTTTGCAGATTAAAGAAGAGCTTGTATGGTTTAAAGCAAGCATCAAGACAATGGTACTTGAAGTTTGATCGATGGATGTTGGATCATGGATTCACAAGATGCAACTCGGATGACTGCGTCTACACGAAGAATTTGGGAGATGGGAAGTTCATCATCTTAATGTTGTATGTTGATGACATGCTGATTGCAAGTGCTAACATACAGGACATCAAAGACCTAAAAGAGGAGCTGTCTAAATCTTTTTCAATGAAAGATTTAGGTGCTGCAAAGAGGATACTTGGTATGAAAATATCAAGGGACAGGACGAAGAAGACAATAAAGCTATCTCAAGAAGATTACATCAAGAAGGTACTAGAAAGGTTTGCAATGCAAAATGCAAAACCAGTTTCTACACCTTTGGCTGGTCACTTTAAACTAACGAAAGATATGTGTCCAAAGACACAAGAGGAGATAGCCTATATGTCTAAAGTTCCATATGCTACAGCGGTAGGTTCTCTAATGTATGCTATGGTCTGGACAAGGCCAGACATTGCATATGCAGTGCGAGTTGTGAGTAGGTTCATGGACAACCCAAGTAAAGAGCATTGGCAAGCTGTGAAGTGGATACTTAGGTATCTAAAAGGGACAACAACAAATGCTTTGTATTTTGGAGGAACTGATATTTTTCTAGAAGGGTATGCTGATGCCGATATGGCAGGTGACAAAGATACTCGAAGGAGCACTATTGGCTATGTCTTCACGGTTGGAGGCACAGCAGTAAGCTAGGCTTCAAAGCTGCAGAAAGTGGTCTCACTTTCTACCACAGAAGCAGAGTATGTAGCGATGACAGAGGCAAGCAAAGAAATTTTGTGGCTTCACAGATTCTTAGAAGAGCTTGGATTCAAACAAGACAATTGTGTCTTGTACAGTGATAGCCAAAGTGCTATCCATCTTGCGAAGAACTCAGCCTTTCATTCAAGGACAAAGCACATTGAGGTGAGATATCACTTCATACGCACTCTTTTGGAAGAGGGACAGCTAAAGCTAGGAAAGGTGCATACAAGTGAAAATCCTGCAGACATGTTTACAAAGGTGGTCAACAAGGAGAAGTTGAGCTTTTGCTCATCTTCAATCGGAATTCAAGGATAAGAAGCCAGGATGGAAAGCAGTCACAGGTTTGGTTTGGAGATCAGTCTCCAAGTGGGAGATTGTTAAGTATGGAGCCTGATTTACCCTTGTAATTTTCTGTGGTAAAAGAGCACATTTGTAAGGCCCCCATTATGAGGAGAAGTCATCGTGCGTGAAGGAAAATCACTCAACGGAAACCAAAATTTTCACGGCCAAGAATCAGGGGAATATTATGGCCGGACGGCAGCCAGAAAGTGGTCGGAAAACAACCGTCGGTTGGCCGGTGTGGCCGGTAGTCAATGGCGAGTGGTCGGTGGTCGGAAGTCAATGGCCGGTGGCCGGTGGCCGAATTCAAAAGCGGACTTGTCTTCTCAAGGGCGGCCACACATGGGCGGATTGGAGGGTCCGATTTGGACTTATTCGCACAAGGGCGGCTACACATGGCTGCCTCTCATAAGAGAGGGTAACCCTTTTGGCCTATAAAAGGAGGCCATTTCTACACACATTTCAGAGTGTGAAGTTGATGCAACAAGGTGAGTGTGAGGTGGTGAGAGTGAAGCAAGGTGGGAGCTCCATTAAGGGTATAATCCCTTTGTAAACTACTTCTTGTTTTGAAGTACTAAAGCCATTGAGTGGCTGCTTTCCCGTGGACGTAGCCCACATTGGGTGAACCACGTATATCGTGTGTACTCTCTCTCTCTCTCTACTCTATAATCTCGTGTATGTAAATCTGTCTCTCTCCATTAAGTAATTTACTCAATTATCTATTTAGCTACGTCTTATTTCCTAACATCTTCCAAAGGAGGGTTGCCTTGGAGACATATGAGGGCCAACGAAGCCTCTTCTTGGCTAGACATCTTCTCCTCTTTGGGCTCCACCTCCTTTACAAGCATCCTTGGAGACGGCTTGTTACAGTCAGTTGCTTTACCTTTTCCCTTGTTGTTTTCAATTTCCTCCATCACCATGACAGTGATCGCCATATCCCACCTCATAGGTCAGCTACCGATGTTCCCCATACCCATGTTTATGAGGTTGTCCTCCTCTTCCTCTATGTAGTGTTCCTTGGTGAGCCCTTTGATCACCCTACCCAATCGAAAGCGGAAACTACTATCTTCTTTGAAGGTGTGCTTGAGGATATCAACTGGCACCCACAAACCTTCTTCATCTTCAAAATTGATGGAGGACTTTGCTATACCCATGTTTATGAGGTTGTCCTCCTCTTCCTCTATGAGTGTTCCTTTATGAGCCCTTTGATCACCCTACCCAATCTGAAGCAGAAACTACTATCTTCTTTGAAGGTGTGGTTGAGGATGTCAACTGGCACCCACAAACCTTCTTCATCTTCAAAATTGATGGAGTACTTTGCTATATGTAGGATGTAAGCGGTTCAAACGAATCAGCATGCAGTTCGATGTAGCCTCCATGTCGATGGACACCTGGAACACGGCACTAAGCTTCTCCATAATGTGTCCTAGGTCATGCGCAAGAGTTGGTCAACCAAGGGCTTGATTAGCAGCAGCCATTCTTACTGGAGGAGTGCAAGGGACGATGGCATGTGCTTGGGGATGGATAGAGCAAGAAAGCAGTGGAGAATATGACAGAAGTTCAAAAACAAGAAAGTGACTTTAAAATAGGCCTTGCAAGTCACTTATAAAGGACACAATTAAAAATAGAACACTTTTATAAAACTTAACAATTCAACGGTGACTAAAATTTAAATGTTCTCTTCCGTAGAAATCCCGGGCTATAATCCATATGTTGATATCCAAACACCACAATTTGAAGCACCGTAACTTCACCACCCACCACGACTATAGTCACTTAACACTTTTAAAATTGAAAATTAGACATTCCTGAATCACAAAATTAGACAGTCATATATTGTGTTAATATGAGAGTATTACATTGCAACGTCAGTTGCTTGCTTGACATGAATACATCTAGGGAAGGGGATGCTCTAGCAAAGAAAGACCCTCTACTTTCTCTTACGTAGAGGGTTGCCACCGATTACAAATGAGTAGTCCATCTTGAGCTCAAACCTAAGCGCCAAGTACTCCCTTAGATTTGCCCTATTCCAATCAGCATTGACGACCACATCCCATACTTCCTCTTGCTTGCACACATGCAATTCAGCTTGCAACATATAAGTGATGTCCAAATTGAGTGCTTCCCATTCACCTTGCGTCTACTTACACCGCCGGTAAGGGAATATAACTGAGATTTGCTGCTTTGGAATGTGGTATCGGATGATCATTTTCTCCTCTCACCTCTTTTGTATGGGAGGCTTGTGGACCACATCCCTTATCTCCACATAGATTTAGGTTGGCATGTGTGGATAATAATACCTTGGCTCCCATTCCCACTTTTTGGTTATCCTTCTCACTTTCAGCGGCTTTCGAGATTTGTTTTGGACTCACTAATATCTCGTCTTTGCTCCATAAAAACCCGATTGAATCCTTATCCAATTTCATTGGCATTTTTTAAGAATGCATTCAACTTTTGGAGCTCTCTAGTTCAAGAATACATTCCTTTGTCCATTATACATAATTAACCCTTCTACTATTTTTATTTTCTCTCACTAGAATGACCGATTCTAGAGAGAAAAATCATTTACGTAGATTAAACAAAAATAAAATTTAATCGCAACTCTTGTGTCGGCTCTATCCAATTCCTCCTTGCGTCCGATTGGGTTAGGTCGGGGGTGAATGAGTCTAGTAATCTCCACATGGGCATAGGAATGTGTTCATTAACTAGAGATTGCCAAAAATTGAATGCATTCTTCAAAAGTGTCAATGAAATTTGATAAGGATTCAATTGGGATTTTATGTGGCGAAGACAAGATATTAGCGAGTCCAAAAGAGTCCAAAACGGATCCTGAAGACCTCCAAAAGTGAGGAAATGGAAGCCAAGGTGTTATTATCCTCACATGCCAACCTAAAGCTATGTGGAGATAAGGGATTTGGTCCACAGGCCTCCCATGCAAAAGAGAAGGTGAGAGACAGTAGCTCTAAAATAAGAAAACTGCTTTTGCAGGACCTAGGGTGAGTATTTTTGGAATAACTCAAAATAGAAGCATTTTTGTGAACAGGCAAAGATAAAGATATAGTTGCAGATTCCGAGTCTGAAGACGACTATGCTTTCTTTGATTCTTTACTGGATGATGATATGCCAATTACAAGTCATGAAGTTACAGTTCCTGAAGATGATTCTGAAGAATTTTGGGATTCATTATTGGAAGATGATTACAGTCTCAAGACAAAATCCTCTCCAGAGATTACTAAAGTTGATTTCCTCTTCCCCAAATATTTCGCAGTTACTGGAAAATTTTGAACCAGAAATCTTACATCACACGAAGGATTTTGAAGATAAACCTCTTGTTGCAGTCAACCTGATTATGCGAGATGCCTCTAAAAAGTCTTTGAATAATGCAATGACATGGGATTTAGCAGTCAAAGCAAAAAGGTTTCGCAAGAAACAAAGGTTCAAGACAAAGGTTTCTGATAACTCAAAGACTGAAGATTTTTGAAGATTCAATGCTTTTCCAGTGTTCTATCAACATCAAAAGTCATTTCTTTGACACGGGCTCTCATTTTAAATGGGAGGGAATGTCACGATTGTGACTATGTTAACAACAATACATCTACTCCTAGTTGTAGATACGCGAAGTGCCATGCCAAGGAGGACCCCTCCGCTTGGATGGTCACACCCCTTCGCCCAAAGGACGTGTCTCTTCGCCAAAAGCCACACTCCTTCGACGACTGGTCACACCCCTTTGCTCTACGGGTGCGACTCTTTGCCCAATGGTTGCAGCTCTTCGCCGAAAGGATGTGTCTTTTCGCCTAAAGTCATGTCTCTTCACAAAGAGACATGCCTCTTCACTGATGACTATTCAATTCCTATAAAAGGAACCCTTGTATCACACATTTCAATCAATCAAACACAGAGTCTTCTAAGTCTTGTTCTAAGTTCAGTTTCAGTTTCTTAAGTCTTAATCATGAGTTTAAGTACTTAATTAAGGATTAGCACCTAGAATCCTCACAAAGCAAGCGCCTGCAATTACTTACCAAACTCCGAATCTGCATATTGATTCTTCATGCTGTCAAAAGACTCACCATGTATAGAAAATGTGGTTTTTGACTCAAGAGCCAAAATTTGTCCTTTGCGACTCAATGCATCTGCAACAGGGTTAGCTTTTCCAGGCACATACTCAATCAAACCTCCAAATTGCTCAAAAAATTATGACCACCGCGCTTGGCGATCACTCCAATGTGCACTAGGCATAGACTGGAGCCACTTGAGGGCTTGATGATCTGTGCGTACTCTAAACTCTCTACCATACAAGAAATGCTTCCAATGCTTAAGAGAGTGAATGAGAGACAAAAGTTCTTTATCATAAACTGAATAATTCTTTTCCGCACTATTGAGCTTCCGGCTAAGGAAAGCTACAAGACGACCATGCTGCTGGAGCACAGCGCCTATGGCGACATTGCTCGCATCCGTCCATACCTCAAAGGGATCATCCCAAGAAGCAAGGATAAGACACGGAGCTTCCATCACCGCAACCTTGAGAGCTGTGAAAGCCTCAATGGCTGCCCCGGGCAAGTCTACGAGCTGACGGCGAGTCTTTACCCCTTTCAAAACATCAATCATAGGTGCAGCAATGCGTGCAAAATTCTCTATGTGCAAACTATATGCTTCACATAAACCAAGAAAAGAACGCACATCATATGCAGTTTTGGGCAAATCCCAATTACAAACCTGTTCCACCTTCGCGGGGTCTAGCTTGACGCCTTCTGCAGAAATGATATAACCCAGATAAGTGACTTCAGTAAGAAAAAATTCAGACTTCTTAGCTGCAATGTACAACTGACACTCATCCAAACGAGTTAATACCCTTTCAACATCCCTTTCATGTTGTTCCCACGATGCAGAAAAAATGAGAATATCATCTAAAAAGATGAACACACATACACCTACCATGTCGCCGAAACGACCTACCATGAGACGATTGAACGTACCCACGGCTCCT
Organism: Adiantum capillus-veneris; assembly: GCF_014529385.1. Lineage (NCBI taxonomy): Eukaryota > Viridiplantae > Streptophyta > Polypodiopsida > Polypodiales > Pteridaceae > Adiantum > Adiantum capillus-veneris. Next base: position 123,635,910 of record NC_140931.1, on the reverse strand, counting down.
GTCAATCCAAAAGGCATAACAATATACTCCCATTGCCCTCGCTCGGTGCGAAAGGTAGTCTTGAAAATGTCGCCTTTGAATACCCGTACCCGATGGTATCCACTTTTGAGATCGACCTTGCTGAAAACCTTTGCCCCATTGAGCCTATCCAAGATATACTCAATGTGAGGCATCGGAAACTTGTTCTTGACGGTCATCTTGTTTAATGCCCTGTAATGAACACACAAATGAGACGAACCATCCTTCTTGCACTCCTTCGTGATAAGAGAGTCCATACCAGGAGCGAAGCCAGAAACCTCAAGAGGAGATTTCTGACTAACCTCTAGGCGGGCTCTCTCAACAAGAGAGGGACTAATCACATCATGCATACTGCCTGGATCAAACAATACAACAAAATGCTGTCCTTTTACATGACCATAACACTTCATGAGAGATTCATCAATGTGTGTGTCGGAGTCATGAGAAGATGCAGGTTGTGTTGTGACAGAGTTTGTGGTAGTTGCAGGTGCCTTTAATTCTTTAGGTGGGACTGTCTTAGGACAGTTTTTCTTAATGTGACCCTTAATGTGACATTGAAAACATCTACCTTCTTTAGCATAAATCACTTGTTCTTCCGACGTGATGTATCCTCCTTTAATTCCTTGAGAAGCTTTTTCATCAAGGGTTAGCTTAGGTTTTGCAGTTGCTTTAGATTTACCCTTAGATTCATTGTTAGAGTTCTTTTCCGAGGAATTAGAGGAAGAAGGGCTAGAAGAATTACCATTTTTACCATTTTGTGTGTTCTGAGAATTCTGAGATGTCCCTTGAGAAGACTTGTTCTCCTTAGGCTTTCCCTTGTTGTGCTTCATCTCTTGGACGAGAGCGATTGCTACCGCCTTGTTGAGATCCGCGGGGTCAAAGACTTCAACATCAAACTTGATGTATTCGTCTAACTTAAAGAGAAAAGTCTCTTTGCGCTCATCATCCATGCCGCTTCGGGTTACGACCATGCACTATGATCTTGGGGTCTTAAGCTCGCGAGGAACGTGGTTCTTGAGCGTCTTGAGGTTCTTGAGGGGTTCTTTCGCTTGCAAATCGTGTTGGAGAAGGATCTTCTCTTCACCCGAGTTCTACTCCTTTCTGCGGGCGTACCCCTTGGCGGCCTTGCGCTCACACCAAGGTTGCTTTTTCCCACCTCACGTCGATTGGCCACCCTAAACCGCGAGGAACTTGGCGGTGGGGGGGCGCGGGGGGGGGGGGAGACGGAGGCGCTTACCATTGGCGATGGTGAGCCGTCCTCCATTGGCGAACTGATCAGAAGGGGCTCTGCGCAAGCGGAGGGAGACTCTTCCATGAAATTTAAATTGAAAATAGGTCCATGTCTTAAACTAAAGAGATTAGTAAGTTGACCCGCATTAAACGGCGCATCATAATCTATTGATCCTATCACTTGTGCACGTATGTCGCACGTGACAATGCAAGGAACTTGTGGATACACCGTGTGCGAGCCACAAATGGCTCCAAGCACACAACAAGCCTAAACTAGTAAGCTCAAAGATGCGTGGTGTGTCACTCATCGCTCTACACTTGCTTCGTGGAGGATTCCTCGCTACGAAGAAGAGGGAGACGCCGCTACGCCGCGCTCAACCGCCTCGCCGCCGTCGTGCCGCCGCAATGCTCTCTCTCTCTCTCACGCATACACACACACACACACACACACACACACACACACACACACACACACACACACAAGGAGATGATGAAGAAGAAGATGGAGATGGAGCAAGAGCACTCTTTAATTGCACAAATGAGAGAATGAGTGAATTTTAGGTTTAGTTGACTTTTATATGAGCTCACCCCATTCACACTTGGGTGCCCATGCTTAGCCAACTAATCCCTTGAATGTTCCAGTTAGAGTGCACCTCTTATCGACGATCACTCTTATCCTTTTCCTATTGGACCGACAAGCCTGGTACCTAACTCTACCAAGTAAATAATACAACGTCCGTCGTAGGTGATATGGTGTCCGTGAGCCGTGAGGGTTAACATGCCCCCCTTCTTGATGTAGATTCCGTCCTCGGAAGCTATTGAGTTGAAGCTCGTTTGTTGAGGTGGAAGAGCATTTGAGATGAATGTCCTTAGCCTCACTGCAAACTAAAACAACATTGGCACAGTAATTGCATTCTCATAAGCAATTAAAAAGCATATGCATTTGTAGGCAGACAATTTGATTGGTAATAGAATTTTAAACCATTTGTCAGTAATAAACATTAAATTGCAATATAATCAAACACATAAACAACTGTAAAGGTAAAAAATTAAACAAGTATGGGGTCGCTAATTTAATGAACGAAAGACACTAAAGATCGACTATTAATACCATGGGTAAGCTTCTCAATTTTCTCTGGTCAATTAAGTTGTTTAATCGCGAGAGCCAAGTATCTCATGTTCGAGGGCTGACTAGAGGTTATACCTAGAAGACCTTGTAGTTAAGCTACAATAAAAGGAATTTCTCATGAAATCATCGCCTAACTGATTACCTTTTCTTTGACCCCCCAAAAGTCTTTTCTCATTGATTTACTTTTGATGTGTGTGCTTATTTTGTATGCCTTGGGGTTTTTTGCTTTTCAAGGAAAAGCACCCACACTGGGAACCTCTAGGGCTCTAGTACCATAGGCGATACATGCGAGTGAAGTACCAAATCAAGCTGAGGTTTCTCTTCCAGCTTAAGATTTTACATTGTGGCACTTTGATTTTTTTTAAAAAAAATCAACATTTTAATTTTGTCACTTTGGGGGGTCATATAACACCGTTACCCTCATCACACTAGTAAACTCCCTTTATAATACTTAAGCTAAAGGTCAATAGGGACTAAGCCCACTAGAAAGCCCTAGTACATTTCACACAATGCTGCCTAAATCGGATTAAGAACCTACATAACCATTGATAATTAGGAAGGCATTCCCCATGGTATTAAAACAAGATCTCTAACACCTAGCTTGGTCAAACTAGCTTAGTCGGACTGCTTGATTTTTAAACCTAGACAAGTGATTATGACAAAAAATTACATTGAATTTAATGTTTGGTACTAAGCAAATGCGCTGAATATTATGCTACCAATCACAATCAAAGCAAATATTATGCTAATGGACAAGAAACACCTGTTTGTGTTGATGGTCGCGCTTGATTTGAAGTGTGAACGACAGAAAGATCCCATGAAGATCCAAATCCTAACCACAGCAACATGTTCCTGTACAGACTATGAAATACAAGAATACCTCTAGGAGGCACATCAGTGGGAAAAATGAACTTTGGTAATCACTCAACTCTAAAGCAGAAACACTCCTATCGTACTAATCTTACCTACCCTCCATCACTCGAGTGTTGAGGATCAAAGGTGTTTGATGACATAGGTTTCTGTTTCAGTGTACCGGATATGAATGTGTAGGTCTGGGTCAATGTTTTGACTTTTATTGTGCATACTCGTTTGCTAATTGCTCTTGCTCTTTATTGTTTTTGTTTTTTGTGAGTATAAGGCTTTATATATACATTCCCTAAGATTGGGAGATTGAGAGGTCAGGGAAACAAGGTTGAGAGGGGAGTGAGTGAATGATGACTGTCAGCAAACACTCCCCCCTTCCTTGGGTAGATCATATCGTTTGAAATGTGCTCGTCACCCTTTGAAACCAATTGTCCCAGTCGGTAATAGGTGAGGATTTTTGCCAGTAGTTTTCTGTTACCTTAGGTGCCTTGTCGAGTTGCAAGGGTGGTAAGATACTCTCCCAGGATCGAAATTGAAGTGGTTCATCAGGTGATTCTTGAATACTGGGAGGTGTGGATTCCTTTGTAGCTTTATGGAGGTCCACTATTGTAGGTGGAGGTTGTGGAGAAGCTTTTACCTCTATGGATGCATTACATGAGGAGCTAGAAGCTTCATGGGACTCCCCCCTTCCTGAGCTAGGTGGAACAAATCGTTCTTTCTTCGGTACCCAAACTAGCTCTGGAGAAGGTGTGTAGCATTTTGTGATTTTTCCTTTCCCATGATCTTTCATCGGCTTTGTCGTCACAGGGTTTGACTCACATAGGTCAAGTGACATGTAAGAACACAATCTACGTTTTGGTACCCATATTTGATCATTTCCTTGATAGTAACCTTGGGCTTCCAATAGTCGTTTAGGAATCCAACGCAACGTTTCTTTACATTTCTTGGGGCGAATGGGACGTCTCTTACCAGGCTCCTGTCTTATAGCACTGACTATGGTCGCTAAAGAAGATTTAGGGACCCACTTGTATGTTTTCTTCGTTGTATTAGGATGAGTCTTATCATAAGCTATATGCATTGCTTGTAGCATATTTAAGGGTACGGGCATTTCATCCCCCTCAGGTGTTACCCATGTCGTCCCCCTATTTCCCCAAGTGTCTATGGTTGCTGCTAGGTGGACCCAATCCACATTGTCCGAATCAGTCATCCCAGGTAGTACATCCATATAAGGAGAATCTTCCCCAACATCAGTGTCCGCTTTACACGTGTAACAACACTGCAATGGGGCCGAGTGAACTGTTGTGTCAGATCTATGATCCATTTACGCGGGCACCCATTATTCCTCCACCCTAGGTTCTGGACCTTCGGCCGGGACTCAAGGTAGCGCGACCCAAGATCCTCATATCGTGTCTAGTGATTCTTCCTCTGACTACGAAGTCATGGAGGGGTATCCTACACCAAACCCTGATAGTTCAAGTCAAGACATGCATGCCATGGGCCCACGGCCCGGGTCCAGCGTGTTTAGCCGCTTAAAAGAGACCCTTAGTAGAGCTACTCGCTCCGAACATGCGGTTAATGAAATAAATGAAGGGAGTGGGGAAGTAAATTCGTCATTCATGCCTAAAATAGACCCTATGCTTCTTGAGAGTGTGCATGTGAATGTTCTATCCACTGCACCTCCTGATCCTTTAGGACTATCTCCCTCTGAGGTTTTACTACCCGATGGTAGGAGTCTTGCCGAAGTACAAGAGATCGAACGCTATATGCAAGCAACAAGGGAGAGGGAAATTGAGAACCTACGAAGGCTAGAACAAAGTCGAGCCCTGAAAGCAAAGGCTCCTATGACAACAATCATGCCAGCCGAGCAACCGAGTGCTCCCAAGGTAGCAGTCACGGAGGGGCAAGCGATGGGGAGCAATTATGCTTCCACTTTGAGGGAAACCTCCAACACGCCAGGCCTAGATGGGATATTCCTAAACGAAAATTGGGAGTATGACCTACAAGCAGAAGCTTTAACTGATCGGTACACAGGACACACCTATCATGTGGGTTGGTTAGATGTTCTACAATCCACATCGTGTGCTACTAGCATAGATGAGCAACAACAGAAAGTCTGTGATGTCCTCCATAGGATTGTCGAGTTAGAAAGACAAAACACGGGGATCAACATGCCTTCAACAGGCCTAATGAGATTCTTGGATACGGGAAAGGCCAACCAACCAACCCTATCACAAATGGAGACTCCCTCAGTGAGCCCCATTGATCCTCCATATGTTGTTTCGCCAGGAGCCTCAGTACAATCTGAGCCCACAAATGGCAGCTTTACCTTCCCAGATCTAGCTCATCTTTCTCTTAATGACGCTACGGCTACCATGCATATCCCAGTGGTGAGCATGACAAGAAGTACACCATGGAGTTCATTTGTTAACACTGCGTCGATGCCTAGTAGCACAGTGCCCCCAACTATACCTACATGTATGTATCAATCATGTGCACCTGTCGTACCTCAGCCTCATGTAGCTCCTACACCTCCGATTATTCCAAGAGCTTACAATCCACAATGGCATTATCCAAGCTCTTATACAAGTGGAGCCATGCCATTTAATAATAACATGCCATATCAGGCACCCCCTATGCCTAGGGCCACGCCTGTAAACTTTGGACCACCGTATGGTACACCACCATACGAAATATGGGACCCAAGAGCCGCGCGTATGCCAAGGCCAAGGCCAAATCCCATCTCACATGTGGTTCCAGGAGCACATACACCCATTATACCTGCTCAAATAGGAGATTTGGCAGCATTTGCTCAAACTATCGGTCGCTCTATTGCGGAAAACATGCGTAGTGCACCTGATAGAGAGCCTAGGAGCAAGGCAGTTCAAGTAGCTAAGCTCACACAGAAATTCAGTGGAGACGGAGATGCTAGAAAGCATATGGAAGTCTTTGAACATGTGTGCGATTCCTTGGAAGAGCACAATGAGCTACATAAGTGTAAGGCTTTGAGTTTGACTCTAAGCGGAAAGGCTGGAGATTGGTATAGAACCTTAAGAGTAGAAGAGAAAACGATCTACTCTACTCTTAGGAGACTACCTTTAATATTTTTTTGTTATTTTATTTTTATTTTATTTTTTTAAAAGGATAAGGTCGCTGCGGCCTGCGCGAGAGCACACACACACACTCTATCTACCTACTTCTAACTAATACACCTACTGTTACACACAAACACACTCTATAAGCTCTCACAGATCTACTTCCTACTTATTGTACATTACATTACACAAAACTAACAACTTTAATACACAAAGAATAAACACAGTGCCTTTGAAAACTCCATTAACAAAGAAAACTAACAACCTTAATACACAGAGAATAAACACAGTACCTTTGAAAACTCCATTAACAAAAAAAATACACAGTATAACACAAAATCCTTCTTCTCAACACACACACCCTCCTTCCTTACCTTTCCTACAATAGAAATTGCACCACAAAAGAAGCACAGAGTGCCATTTAAGCTTAGTGTATGGCATTCCCCGGCAGTGGCACCAAAAATGTGCGCGTATGTCGCACGTGTCAATGCAAGGAACTTGCCGATACTGTTACCATATACATGTGGTAGTGATGTGTGTGAACACACTAGGACCGCCGGGGCATTTTTTCCCTCTTTAGGAGGTTTTTTCCCCCGTGCATTGTATATACGCCCATCACTCTAGGGCTATCTATCTTTCCATTGCACACTAAGTAACACACTATCTATCGTGTGCCTTGAGCTTCCTTCGTCTTCTCCAAGCTGTGTGTGTTTCTCTGCAACCCTAATTCCAACAATTGGTATCAGAGTAGGTCACGTCCTCCCGGGCTTAGTCGCCAGCTGCTCCAGCACACGCCTGCTCACTTTCTCCGATTTCAGTGAGCTTTGGCGAGCGTTCGCAGGTCGACAAAAATTTGGGCTCATTTCGGCCTCCGTTTCCACTATAGGCAGTACTGCACAGGCTATTTCGTCATTTTGTGCAGAATTTCTATCAGTGCCGTTTTTTGCATAACAGGTGCCTTATAGTCTTCTACGGTTTGTGCTATATAGCACAGGTTGTTCCCGCTCCGTTTCTCCTATTTTCGGGCAGTTTTCACATCAGGTGCAGCATTTACCATGGCTGACAACAACAACACAGATGTGTTCAAGATGTTTGTTGCTGAGGACAGGTTGGATGGGGACAACTACCCTATGTGGGCTTATATGATGCAACATGTTCTTGTGTCAAAGGGTGTCTGGAACATTGTGCAGGGCATTGATGTACGTCCTAGTTCTGAGGATGTAGGCGATGTTGAGGATGTTGCAGGTCTTGCTGCAAGGATTGCAGCTGTTAGAGTTGTTTTGCCTACGGCAGAACAAGCTCGTTGGGATGTTAAGGATGCGTAGGCTCATGCATTGATTGCGTTGTCTGTGAAGCGCACCATTGTTCCTCACATCCGTTCAGCAAAATCTGCAAAAAACAGGCTTGGGATATTTAGCAGGTCTTTATGCAAGCCGCAATGAGGCTAAAATTGCTTTGCTGCGTAAAGAGCTGGAGTCGGAAGATTATGCATGAGGAAGATGATATGGAAACTTTCCTTGCTAGTGTCAAGGATATCAATGAACACTTATTTCTGTGCAGGTGAAGTCATTTCCTTACCATATTCCTACCAGATTTTGCTAGTACTTGGAGACTGATGACCCAACGAAATCCTGAAGTTGTCAAGTTTGATGCATTATGCACATTGATGTTGCAAGAGTCACTTTCTAGAAAAAAAAGGGACTAGGCAGCGTGCAGTTGAACAGGACTTTTATTGCTTCTCAAAGAAAGGGTGGTAACAATAATGCAGCCACTTTTTATGGTTCTGCTGCGAGTGGCAAAAATTCTGTTCTAATGCTTCTGCTGGAGTACTTCGTCTGGCATTCTGGTGATAAGGGCAAAAAGAAGATGCGTTGCCATTATTGTAAAGCCAATGATCACTTGATCAAGTCGTGTCCTAAGTTGAAGGCCAAAGAGGCTAAGAAGAAAGAGGGTGGTTCCACTGCAAATGCTGGTTCCACTACAAATGCAGCCATTGTTGAGTCTTCTGTGAAAGGAGATGTGATGCTGATGTTGATGCGAATGGGCTTTTAGCGCAGAGTGCACTTACAATCTTGTTATCCATGATGCATGCTTGTTTGCTGCAGATATTGCCAGTGACATGCGGCAACGGATTCAGAATGAGCTCAAACAAAAGATGGAGCAAAGAGAAAGAGAAGAGGCAAACGGCACACATCGATGATCTCGAATCATCAATGAATCTACGAAGGCTAAGAAAAAAGATGATAACCAAGAAGAGAAGGGAGAGTAGGACACACTAGACCAACAAGGTTATTATTTTGAATCTCCAAAAGACAAAGAGGTATCTTCAAAGACTGGAACAAAAAAAAGAGAAGAAGCTATAGACCTTCCAGAACAAGGGGCAGATAAGGTGCTGTCACAAGAGAAGGCGGATCAAGAAAAGAGACAGCACCGCCAAAAACTACTACAACTCCAGTTGCTATTGAAGTACTAAAAATAAAGGAAAGAACAACAGAAGAGGCTGGAACATAGGATTGAAGCCAACAAAAATCACGATCATCTCGTTCGCAAGCACTAGTAGAGAAGGGAGCAAAAATATCATGTCATTTGACATTGATTCCTATTTAGAGCAGATCAAGCTCCAATTCTAATTCCGAAGGGCTCTCTACAACTTGCACCAATAAGGAGGCATCTAAAGCAGCTAAAAACATTCTACATCATCTACAAGAAGACAAAATAGAGGAGCTACAAAAAGTTCAGCTACAACTCCAATCAGAGTTGCAAAGAGAACAAGGAAATGCAGCCTATTACTACAAGGAGGTCCAACAATTTAATGAGGCCAATACTCCTTTGCAAGTCGAGCAACAATGACTAGAGGAGGAGCTAACCAGAGAAAGAGAGCAGAGTGAGAAGTTGCAAGAGTCCTACACAGTGGTCAGCAAGACTCTGACCTAGATTTTAGCCTAGTGGGAGACGTCAAGCTCCTCAAGCTTGACAGCTAGATCAACCTCGCTAAACAAAGAGGTCCAAGATCTAAAGGAGGCCCTTGCTCAAAAAAACAAGTCATGACAGCAAGGCATAGAGCACTGCAGAAAGCCAAAGACGAGGAGATTGAAGATTTGAGAAATCAATTGACAGAGGCCCGGGGAGATCTGGAGGCTCTGAGGGCAACACAAGCAAAGCCTGAACAAATATACCCAGTGGAATTTAAGCAAATAGGAGAATTTGAGCATTCCACTTTTGAAGGTCACCAAATAGATGTGCCAAGTACAAGCACATGAAAAATAATGCAAGAATATGAAGATCCAGCCATGACATCCATCTTGGATTCAGCCAAGGAAGAAATTCAGCGATGGATCTCAGAAGTCAAAGACCCCTCACACAAAGAATATCTGCAATATGAACTAAAAGTGTTGGAATCGGCTACCTTGCTCATGATCACTCCAGATGAAGTAGTGAAAAACCTTGGGCATGAGATGATCTCCCTGCCAACTGATGCGGTAGGAGGCTAGATTATGGAGACAAAAAATGCTACCTGCCCTTGAGCCAAACAATAGAGGGTATTAGAGAGATGTTCCTATCATCGCGATAAAAATTCAAACTATCATTGACAATAAACCCCTCTGGCGAAAGAAATGGTTTGAGTAGCGACCAACAGATGAAACATACTATAGGAATGCTCCGCAGCATCTCAGGATCGACCCAACTTACTGTCCCATTAATAGCCAACGATCCTGGGACAGCTTTTACTCTTGGCAAAGCAAAAGACCGATAGTATTGAACTACCCTGTCATAACAAAGCCAAGAAATAACAATGCCCCATCAAAGAAGTATATCATTATGGCACCCAGAGGGGTCATCAACATGATGAAGGAGATCCCAGATCTCGCATGCCAAATTCTCATGAAAATTTCCAAGATGCTAATCACCTGCATAACATCATTCAATGATATAGAGGCAGCGGAGCATCCCTAGCAGGTTTTTGTGGAAGGTACAAGAGGGCTCTGCTAGAATATGGAGATAGAAACCCCAAGCAAAAATTTCATCATAGGATTCTATGGGAGAGTCATGTTCCTGCCCTCCCACTACATGCATACTTTTGAGGAGGCGTTCATGACCGCATTATTTGAGGTAGACTCCTTCATATTTAATCCCATGACCAAAGATCTGCAAGCCCAAAAGATAGCCTATCAGAGAACTCTCATCAATAATCCTTTCAGAGAGCTGGCGACAGAAGTGGAGATTGAGGCAAGGGTGCAAAAGCTTAGGCACCTCACTGTGACGCTAGAAAAAAGACCAATCAACTACTAGGAGACACTCAAAGACATATTGCATGAGGACATGCAATGAATAGGAAGGGGGGAATGTTTGGTGGACACAGCGGACTGACACGCAAAAGGTGGATGTACACCAAAACTTGTAGTACTCACTCATTTTTTGAAAGAAGCGGTGTAATTCAGCTAATGACGATTCTCAATTGTAATATATTTTGTCATGCCCTCTTAGCCTCTCTAAGTCTACACCCATTGTAAGTGGCCAAATGGCCGCAGGAAATCCCCCTTAGCTCTTAAGTCACAACCCTTATTTTTTGACTAACACATTATCATTAGCTTGAAGGAGTATTGGATGTTTACTATGAGAGCCTTTTGTTGCTACAATTTGTAATCCACTTTTCTCCTTGTTTGGTAATCAAAATTCATTTCCAAATAGCACATTGTGTTCCTTGTCTCTTGATCTATAATCTAAGTGTAATCATTCTTGATTTTGTTGTGGTTCACGAAGCCTTGCTTGTGAGCTAAATGCATTGATTTGAGGTCTTAAAATGGTTGTTTTTTTATGTTTTGACCATGGATAAGTGTTTCTACGCTTAGGGGGGACCTTTCCATGTAATTCTGTTTCAATTTTTTGTACATTTTTTGTGATGGATTGTGATTTATGTCCCTTCCCAGATGGCTGCAGAACTTGGTAGGATTATACCCTTAGGTGTTGTAACACCTCTCCTTAAGTTTCGTTCCATTCTAAATTTGTTTGGATGCCGAAAAGGCGTGATAACCTAGAGATGTGAGATCGGACATAGACTGATTTTTTGACTAGGAAGTGGTTGATTTGCTTTTTTTGTAGTATGAGTAGCCCTTTGAGTTCACTTTGGTGAGATTGACACTCTCATTAAGTCTCAGTGCCCCATCTTGAGTTGCTTCCTTGCATATTGACATTATGTTAGTACAAAAAGCTATGCTGCAGAACATCCGTCCTCGGCGATCGGCTAACACCACCTTTTGGAGTGCAATAAAGAAAGAATTTTTCATTTTAGATATTGTTAGTGCATCGTGGCCCCTCCTTGCTTGAGTGCCAGTGGCAATGATGACCAACACCAACAACTATAGGCTATGACCAATTCCTAGTTAGGGGCCTAGGCACGGTCAAAGTTTTCAAGGAAGCCATCAATTTATTTGGATCAAGATTGTGAAGCCAAAAGCAAATGCATGAGCTTGCTAGAGAACAAAGGCAAAGGCAAGCTTGACGAGGACGGTAGTACCAATACTCAATTAGTTGCCTCGGTACCCACAAGGTTAGACAACTGTTGCTATAAATGTGACATGATGCTGTGTTTGGATTAGGAATGCAAAGCCAAAGGAAAAAGCAAGAACTCACAAAATAAAAAAGGAAAATGCAAGCTAGAAAAAGATAAAGGTGATAAAGATTTAATAGAGGAGATCAGCATCGCACATGTGGTGGTAGCCAGAGTGGCCATGACACCACATTTCTAGTTAGTTAGTGGTTGCCGCAAACTAGCTTCAACCAGGGAGAGGCTTGTGAGCGATAGAGAGGGGCAAAAGCAAGCTCCCCATAAATGATTTGGACCCATGTGTTGGAGTTCAAGTTATCATCATTTTAACCCGTGGTCGGAGTTGAATGTACATATGTCTAGCAAGGAACCAATTAGGTGTATCTAAAACACTGTGGATGAGTGCATCAATCCTTTTTTTTTGCCCAGATTATGGACGTGATTTGTTTCATAGTTCATTGTTTGGAAATTCTGCACGTGATGTGTTCAAAATTCATGAATGGGGATTCTTGGAGTTAGTGTGGTGTACAATTCAATTTTCTCCAAGGCAACTGATGCTCAAGATGATATTATTCTTGGGTAAACAATCATGATGTGACAAATCCAAAACATAATATGAAATTAAAAGGCATGAGGACGTCAAATCCCAACCAAGCTAAAATGCACAAGACACAAATTAGTGGGTAGTGAAATATGAGAAGAGTTATGTCATCAAAACCGGGTCAAAGCCACAAGCATTTTCAACAAGAAAAACCTCATACCTACTTGTTTGAAGGCGACTTTGGAAAATCCCCTTCCCAAATGAAAAATATTTAAGATGTCATATCTTTGAGGAGCTATGGGTAGCAAGGCTATCAAGGGGAATACTTAGAGGTTTCTATAGGAAGAGACAATAATGGGTTCTTTTGCCTCTTGGTGGCCAGTTTGGATGCGACGTGGGAAAGGGCCTCTAAATAGCAATGAGAAAAGGATCTCTAGTATTTGGTGGCTAAGCCTTGATGAGAGTTGGCCCTTGGGGCACTGGCTATATAGCCAAAAGCAGGTTGCCAATCATCGCACATCGATCGAGAACTAAGGAAGGCAGTTGATTGGCTGGTGGTAGGAAGGCAACAATAGTGGGTCAGTTTTTTGGACGTGACTAAGGAGTTTAGTTGAATTTGGCACCACCTTTTGCATCCACCCACGATCCATGTAGTAAAAGTGGATCAATGAGATCAAGCTCGCAATGTGAGGGTCAACCACCCTTTAATTGGTGAGCTAACCATGAGGGTAACCCACTTTTGGTGTGAATCCTTGCAGATTTTAGTTACTATAAGCTGGCTTTAGCAGACTTTTACACACACAAACACACCCAATTTTGTCAAAAGAGTTATCAAGATTTAATCTCGAAAAAATGATTGGCTTAAGTATGCATTAGAGAGCTTTTGAAGACGGCTATCAACTCTTGGACTCACAAGAATGGAATTGCATTTTCTAGATAAAAGATTAGAGTAAGGAAAAATGGCTATGGTTACAAGAAAGGGCTAATTATTATGCACTTATCTTATTCATAATCAAATTGCAAAGGTAGTGGCCCATGTATGTGCCTTTAATAAGTTGATCAAGAACTAATTGGGGACCAATCTAGGAGGGAGAGAAGGGAAATTGAATGACAACCAAAAGTGTGGGTGGGCACACTTGGTCTAGCATAGATAGAGTAGATTAGGATTAGTGGGGGATTCAAAAATGTTAACCCCACTAACAGCTTCAATACCAATTGTAAAGATATGGTAAATACATACAAGAACCATTCATGGAGAAAAAAAAATAGAAGAGCTTGATTATTGAACTATAAAATGACTACAAAGGTGCCTCTTACATAGGCATAGGCTAGAGCTTGTTGCTTACATCATAGATGACATGTGAGAGAGCTCAAAGTTCAGCCCAGATGGGGGGAAACAAATGGAGAGCCTGCACGCATCCTTTTAGGGATTTTTGACCTATCTCTTGGCTCCATATGTATGTGGAACATGTGTAGAAACACTCATAGGCTATGTACCTATGTATGGGCATCATTTAGGATGGAAAAACATGCATAGATGGTTAGGGAAAGGCTCCATACAGAGGGTACAATACAATAAGGACCTATGAGGATTATCCTCACTATGCTCCACCCAACTCTGTGCACCCTCCTACTTCTTCCTCTTCCCTACATGCACACTAACACGAGACACACCCCCTCGGAAGTGGTATCAAAGCTTTGATTTCCTAACCCTCTCTTGACACATGTGCACAAGATTTGAGGTGAAATGAGGCTTGGAGCCTTAGCAGAGAGAGCAATTTCAGCAAGTACTAGAGTCTTTTGGAGCTTCAAATAGCACATTAGAGAAAGCATTAGCCAATGATTTATAGTAGCACTGGTGGATTTGAGAAGGCTATAGGTACTAAAAATAAAAAGGGGTGCAACATCAGAAGGTAGCACTAATTATTTTCCAACACTATTAAGAGAGAAATCAACAACGTTGGAGATTTCTTGAGTGCTTTGTAGCACACACTGAAGAGAAGAGGGTTATATTTTCAGCTTGTAGCAGCTGAGGGCCAATATACACACTCTATACACACAGTCATGCGGTTTCAAAACAGAGAAAAGGAGAGAGAGAGAGAGAGAGAGAGAGAGAGAGAGAGAGAGAGAGAGAGAGAGAAGAGAGAGAGAGAGAGAGAGAGAGAGAGAGAGAGAGAGAGAGAAGAGAGAGAGAGAGAGAAGAGAGAGAGAGAGAGAGAGAGAGAGAGAGAGAGAGAGAGAGAGAGATTTTCCTTTCCTTTCTCATGGCAAACACACACACACACACTTAGTTTTTCACTGCATCAACTTCCTTGCTTATTGGTATTAAATCTCAACATTGATATAGCCTTGTTTTACAGATTGTGGCATCAGCAAAAAATCTTCAAGCATTTTCCCTTTAGCTTTACTTTGTTTAGCAAGCAAGAGAGAGCACAATGGCTCTCCTCTAGCATCTTCAAGCGTCGATGAGGCATTTCCGTTGAGCAGAAAAATTTTGCATTGACCCCAAAATCTTCTTTTGTATTTGGCATTTAGACATGCTTTCCAATATCCTGGAGAGTGGGATATAAAGAGATCTCATAAAAAAATGGAGGCAGCTAACACATCACCATTAGCAATAATGCTATACATTTTTGAGAGCATATTTGGATTGTCATATGTCTGTTTGACCACGATGCATGTTCTCTGTGGTATTGCTTATGCATAGCTTTTGATGGCTTTTTTAGAGACAATTTATAAATCTACTTTTACATGCATAGAGATAGTTATAGGTTCTTTTGACACAACAAATCTGCGAGCATCTTTGATAGCTTACATGAATTTTGTTTTCCTGTGGAGTTTTATGTGTATGTTGGTGAGATGTTGGTACGTATTTTATGATGTGATATCTGTTGAGAGTGTTTACAGGGAGCTGAAATCTATGGTTTTTTTATTGGTGCTTGTTTATACACATATCCTACACTTTGCAATGATTTTATGTTTTTGTACGGTATGTTGCAGATACTACCAGTGTATACCATTGTGGAGCCAATTTTGTCTTGTTTTGGTAGTCCTGATTGTTTTTGAGACTCGATCTAGAAAAGCTCTTTTTGAGACTATGGCTAGTGTCATCAACATAGTCTTTTTTAAGGGTTGTTGCATGAGCATATTTTAAAGCCAAGCACTGGGTCGGGTTACCCAACGTGCTGCAAGAGATCCCCATTCGTGGTCTAACCATAGGATATGTATAGAAGGGTATAGGTGCTTTGACACCAAGTTGGTAGTCTTTCAGCTGTTCTTTTGAGCAGTATATGCTAGTTAATCCCCTGTTAGTGCTCTTTTACAATTTATGCACTTTATTTGCCGAGTTTTCCTTGAGATTTTGATCTTCGTACACAAAGGAGACTCTATCAAAATTTTTGCCATAAATGCCCAGTCTCACTCTCTTGCATTTGTTCTTGTGAGATATTGCTAGACCTTTAGAGAAAGAAGAGTATTATATCAAGAAGTTTGATGGCATAAATTTCACAATATGGAAGCATCATATGCTTGATGTGTTGGTTAATAAGGTCCTTGTAGTGCCACTGAACGAGCATAAAGAGGGTGTTTACATTGATGATCAATGGGAGGCACTTGATGTGCATGCTATGGCGACCATTTTCTTGCACCTTGGTGAGTCTTTTTTCTTCACAATTATGGACAAGACCACTGCAAAGGAGTTATGGGAGTTGCTATGCTTGGATTGGGATGGGAAGAGTACCTTGAACAAAGTTTTACTTATCATGAAAAAGCTTATGTATTTGAACATGAAAGAGAGTAGCAGTGTCTCTGTTTACATCTAAGGGACTGAATTTTGATGATGAAATGAAATTAATTTTCTTTCTATGCTCTTTTCCATCGTCATGAGATATGTTTAACACTTTTATTAGTAACTCCGCACCTAAGGAAAAGCTTGTTTTTAGTGATGTTACTAGCATTTTGCTCACATAAGTGATTAGACGTCAGTATTTTGATACTAGTGGGCATGGTGGTGCATATATGATTGGTTATGGTCATCCCAGGAAAAGAGGCCACAATCGTAGTTGCGGTTGGTTACACATCACAAGAATGCTTGTAGAAAGAATTGTGGATGTGACCTATGCGATGTGGAATGCTATCATTGCCACAAGAAAGGCCCTTCGAAGAAAAAATGTTACATTTTGCAATGTGAAAAGAGTAAAGCCATTGTGAAGTCTGATCCTACTAAGAGCAATGTGAAAATCAAGGAGAAAAAGTAGTTGAGTCTCCATCAACTCAGGTTGTTGTTGACGTGTCGTAGCCATTAGATGTCTTGATATTCACTGTGCTAATTTGAGTGAAAATGTATTACTGACTCTTCATGAGTGTTATGCCATTTTATCACAAGATTGGGCACCCTCTTGTTATACGTGGTTAGCATTACAACTGGGATGGCGAACATGTAAAGGTAGATTATTGTGTTGCCTTTTTTTTTACTGGTAGTGAGTTGATTATGTGTAGATTAAAACTTTGGGAACTAAGGACAAGATGCCAACAATAAAATATATATCTTGACCATTTACATTTGCATATTGTTATAGTTCTTTTTTACAATAAACCAATATGGCTCCATTATACATATTAAGTGAGAACCCACCCTATAAAGGGTCATGCAATAAGTTATAGCTACCATTCCTAAATTGAAGTGTAAAGAGGGGCCTCAAATACTTGGCACCTAAAATAGGTCAATAATAAAATTAAATACTCAACTCCATTAGAGGTGTCATGGAGTTTGCGGGCTACAATTCTAGGCCATTCTCTTGCAATATTCCTCTCTCTCAGCTCTTATGCTAAGCTATGTGTGCATAAATTGTGTCTACGTCTCCTCCTCTTACAAGCTATCACTATCATATCTATTCTCTTTTGTGTGTGTGGTGTCCTCATCTATTTGTGTGTATTTGGTTTTAGGACAGATGGTGAGAGGTTTGATGGGTATGTGTGTGAGAAAAATTGAATAGAGTAAGCATCCGTTCTCATGATTCCCAATAAGGGTTGTTAACTCCATTTCTAATTTTAAGAAGGAATTTCAAATTGGAAACACCAGATACGTAAATTGAAGTTCAATCGGCAACTATTGGTAATTTTTCCAAGAGCTTGCATTTATCAATCGTCACAATCGAGTTTGACAAGCCGTTAATTTAAAATAACTGCTAAATTTGATGGATTTATGAATACATGGGCAAGGAAACGAGTGAAGAAGGAGATTCTGATGAAATTTGGCTAAATGGGGATTAAACTTGACTTGGGCTGCTTCAAACGAGCTTAGGAAGAGCCAAAGTTGGTTTGAGAAGAGAAAGAAATAATGAAAGATCTAAAAATTTTTTTTGGAAGAGAAGTTGGCAACTTTTGGAAGAGCAACATGATTTGCATATGAGCGAGGGTTGAGTTTTGGATCATTCAAGAATTGAATCTCCAACGAGTTTGAAGACCCAATACGGAGAATCAACTTCACAATTGGGGAAATTCAATAAAATTCAAGAAATTCCTTGAGGGAAACGGCTTGAGACATTGACATCAAGGACAAACATCAAAACCCCTTGGAATTTCCCAGCAAGAGGAAGCTATTTCAAGAAATTTTTCCACATGTTCGGAAAACTATGCAATCAGCTACTTCACTTTGTGGATCGATCCCTTGCATAAGAGAAGAGCGTCTGCCAACCTCTGCCAAACAAGATGCAATAGGTGCTGATCTGCATCACCCCACTCTATATGGCATTTTTCTCTTTGGCTCACTTTGGTTGCTATTACAACTTCACCCTCCATCATTTTTGATGTCTTTGCTCTCCACCTCTCCTCTTTTGCTATCTTTGCTCTCCACCTCTCCATCATAAATGTTGTCTTTGCTCTCCACCTCTCGTCTTTTGAGTTCAATTACACATTTTTTGAAAAATAATTGGCCCTTATGCAACTTCAGTGGGCTAACCATGGCGCCAAGCTCACTTACAAATGGGTTCGGTTCCCCCCCCCCCCCTTATTAGCATGCTTGCAATAGCCGCTTGACCATAAGTCGAGGAGGAAATTTTATATCGCTCTTATGTTTCTTGAACTCAAAACTTGAAAAACCTAGTAGAAAATTATCCCAAATTTGAAAATTCTTATCAAATGATGGCCTCGTTTGTGCATAATCCTAGCAAAGAGATGTCTTTCAAGTTTTATCATTTCTTGTGAAAAAAGCAAACAACAACCAGCTAATTACCTTCATTGACAATGTTGATGAGTCATCTTGAACATTTAAATGATTAACTCTTGTCTGGAACACTTGGTGGATTGCCCTTTGTTACTGGGCAAAGGGAGTTTGAACACAAAAAATTTCAATATTTTTCTTGAATATTGACCTACTCAATCACTTGCAAATTTCAACCTTCCTTGGTGCTACACATAAAGATTGGGTATTGTCACTAACCTTGTAGATAAGTAAAAATTTAATTTGTTTTTTTCTTTTATTTTCTCATTGCTTACATGTGCACGCACGCGCACACGTGCACACACACACACACACACATAAAGAGAAAAAAGACAAAAAAATGAAAGAAAAATAAAAAAGCATGCCATCATGGCTCACTTTCCATAGCCACCCATAATTGCATAATAGCTCACAAATTTGCAACAATAACTTGCGTATGAGCATATCCAAAGACAAGAAATAGAAGATAAGCTATTGCACATTGCATGTGCTAACATTGCACCTACTCCAAAGCAAAAAAATTAGCAAAAAGAGATGCTAACCCTGTTTTGATAGTGGACTAGTTAATTAGACGACTACTTTCATGACAAAGACTTTCCTTAATGTGACATGGTCAAATGTGTATCAAATCATCTCACCAATAGTGTTGCACTATGGTGGAATCCCACTAAACAACACGATAGAAGACCTTGTGCTTTGCATGCATTTAAAAATTTGTTTCTAACCCATTTCTTCTCAAAGTAAATGATGCAAAAGCGTAAAGAAATGGGGAGAATACACGAGAGAGAGAGAGAGAGAGAGAGAGAGAGAGAGAGAGAGAGAGAGAGAGAGAGAGAGAGAGAGAGATTTTATTATTGTCCTTGGAGGTCAAATATGACCTATGGGATCAAAGCTACATGTGATGTAGTATGTGTATGGCTGATGAGTGACTCTAGATGCTCCAAAATTGTGGTGATGAGAGTCCCAATGGAGAGACCACATTGTGGCTGGGAGAGGAAAGTGTGTAGGTCTAATTCATGGCTGAAAATGTGAGAGAAGCAAGTTCGGATGTGACCAAAAGCTGAGAGAGAGAGAGAGAGAGAGAGAGAGAGAGAGAGAAGAGAGAGAGAGAGAGAGAGAGAAGAGAGAGAGAGAGAGAGAGAGAGATACTGCTCAATGCCACCATTGAGAAGTTCAATTGAGATGCGATAACTTTAAGATTTCTTACCCACACAATATAAGATAAAGCACGCTACGAGTGGGATCTACTTTGTCAAGGTAGAAATAAAGATGTACAAGACTACGATGATCATTTTTGGAACTACCTCACTCAACTGCAAGCCATTCAACATGCCAGCTGCCATAGTAAAGTAAGGTGTAAGTACATATCAAGGTTAGTACTTTCGAATAGTGCTAAGGTACATATGCTTGAGACAGATTCCTTGTCAAAAGCTATTAACTTGGCTCTTTATGTGGAGAAGAAGAAAGGTGGACAACAATCCCACATTGATCAACCTACTAACACTAGCTGTAACAAGATAATTCCTTTCTCTCCTAGCTTTGATATGAATAGGAATCAAAGCCACATCTTCATCAAGAGATACATATTTGACAATTGTGCAACACCTTCTCAACCCCATGGCAGCAACAATAGCAACATTTAGTAGAGGGGCAACCAAAATCCTTTAGCCATTCAATGTCCTACTCAACCTTCCAATGGTAGCAAAAAGTGAAATGCTTTAAATGTTTTGAGCTTGTGACGACTATGCAGATAAGTGCCCAAACAACACTGCTAAGAGCAATGGTCATTGCAATGGCCAACCAAATGGAGTCTGTGACGGCCATGCCCGGGGACCACCGACTGTACCATCTCCAAATGGATATA
The DNA here is from genome assembly GCF_014529385.1 of Adiantum capillus-veneris. Classification (NCBI taxonomy): domain Eukaryota; kingdom Viridiplantae; phylum Streptophyta; class Polypodiopsida; order Polypodiales; family Pteridaceae; genus Adiantum; species Adiantum capillus-veneris. The sequence goes on along the minus strand of NC_140931.1, from coordinate 123,615,407 downwards.
CCGTGATCTCCGACATCCCTCCCGCTTGAGACCCACACCAAGACATGACTCCTCTTGCTCCTTCGATGCCAACGCAAGGGTGTGATAACATTCACCTTCTCTCATATGGATCCCTTAGCCCCAAAGAATCTTTTCTTACCGGTCAAACTTACCAATCGAAGTCATCAGACTAACTTGGAACTCAACCTTCCGGGTCAACTGGTGGGAGTTCTCTAATTCACCCTTGGTTCAAGGTCATTGACGCTTTTCCCCCGGTTATGACCAAGCACAACTGTCAATGTGTTCCCATAAGGTGAGTGTATTTATAGTCTATGTGAATCCCTTGATCCCAAGTTTTTCTCCCGCTCCGTAGATCAGAATCCCTTTTCTCTGCTCTTGACTTTACTTATAAGACAACATAAATTTGGGTTCAACTTTTCGGCCAATAATTAACCCTCCGGAATCCGTCCACCCACCAACCATTTGATAAATGCACCTTTCCAAGGTAGTACTATGATATTAGAAAATAGTATTCCAATCATGTTGAACCAAGAATACATTTCAAGCATTTGAAAGCAGCATGCAAACTGTTGCATACCTTTACAAATGTGCATTTATCAGGTCGTTCCCACCTTTTTCCTTTATAGAATAATTTTACTTCCTTTTTCCTTAAATATTAGTACAATTATCTAGTTAGCTTTCAAGAAATCACATATACTTCTCCAGGCATATCCCTATCCTCGTCTCAGGACTCGAGTATCTTGTCTCCTTCGCCACGTGTGGAGGCGGCACCTTTACACAGATTTTGATTCTTATTTTTTTCTTTATAGTGTGTGGAAAGGCTTCAAAGATAATCTACTTTTAGGCTTATTTTAAACTAATAATCCCCAGAAGAAGAGCAAAGGTCTGGTTGATGAGAACAATTGCGAAATAGCCCAATTAAGTTCCTGGCCTTTCCAAGGTTCCTTTTTACCAAACAATTTGAAGAGTTCCTTAATTAAATCACATCCTCCTCCCTTATCCTGATCCCTCCATGGATCCTTTTTCCTTCCTCATTTTCTATCGGCATCAGGCCTACCCGGACTAGGTTAATTCCTAGACGCATCCGCGGGTCCAATCCACCCAGCCGGCCAGGACACACTCCCATTCAATCCCATTTCTAGGGCAATGAATGAACCCGATCTCAAGACATAGACCAACAGTTATCTGTCCTAGCCGAAAAGGACTATCCCCGTTGTATCCCATAGGTAAACACTTGCACCGGCTTTTTTACAAACACGAAGACAAGTTCACACATAAATCTCTATATTATGCTAGGGCTATCCACGTCAATCTTCTCAGTAAAGTTTTTAATCCTAGTTTAAATTTAGATTACGATCCTTGAGTTATAATCCCTTAATTCCTATTTCCTTTTAATTTTCTACTCAAAACAAAACCTTAAAAAAACAACGAATCTCTTGGAGTTCAAGTTTTTGTCTCGAGGTGTATTCGAGTTAACCCGACTTCCCTCACCCATCACCCATCCGGGAGCCCGGAAGAAGAGACGTAGAAAAGACTAGATACTTCATCAATTCAATTCCGCTTCATCTGACATTGGTATCAGAGCTTTGTAGCTTTTGCACTAATGCGCTCTAATCTTTGAGTTTTTTTTCCTCTTTGGTGCTTGAGTATGTGTTGTAGGACCTTGCGCCTTGAGCATAGGATAATGCAAACATTGTATACCGGGGTTATAGTTGTGGTGCACTTGCAAGAGGGTAGTTGACTTGGTGTGCGCGCTCAACCACCTCGACATAAAGAAAAATTGAGCGTGGATATTTGCAGTCAAATTCTTCGACATGATAGATCGCATCATTTAAGACATGCACTGGAAACATAAAGATGCTGATTGCGAGAATTAGGATTTGTTAGCGGCCTGTGTCGACAAAGGAAGGCGCCATCCATATCAGCCTATTAGAATTCCAACATTTTAGAAGAGGCATTGCATCGTCATTGATTTGTACAAATCTTTGGCAGCACTTCGGGTCCACACTACATCTTCTTAGCAATCGAAAGCCATCAATCCGAAGCCTAAGGGTTCCAATCCGAGGCAACCACCGTGGGAGTTCATTGGCATCGCGAGCTTACATTTGCAGCCACATTCATTGCAGAGATGAGGATTCATCTAGAGCTTCCATCGTACGACAATCTAGTTGAAGCCCAACAAGACGAGCCTCTATCTTTGAGGAGTTATTTGGTGATTTCATGAGACATCATATAGAGGACTTGCCAAGGTTTGTGGGCATTTCAAAGGATATATCTTGCTTCATTTCCCATTCGGCGTTTCTCTCGCCAATCTTCTCGTATAGGGGCAGCATAGGTTGGTGTAACCTTCGTAGGCATCAACTTTTGCATATCCAGCCACTTGTTCTACGCACATCCATCCGGTTTGCAGTTTGGCTCACACCATTCGAGTTGGGGCAGCAAAGGCTAGCCGTTACCAACAAGGAATCATTTTATTTATCATTGAGGAGGCAATCTAGTGGTTGTGAGTAGATGTATCATCCCATCCATTTCTTTTGGACATTTCTACATCACCTGCGGGACCCTCTCTCTCAAAAGTAGCCTTGGAAGACATCATCTAGAAGGCCATTCGTTCAAGACCATCTTATGGCATGCATGGAGTTTGGTACCAATACTTCACCTTAAGTAGGAGGGGATGTCACGTGTACATGTCTCTGTGCGCCACGTGGACATGCTTCATCTCGACTTCCAGAGCCAATTTTGTTTCTTATCCCTAGATAGGAGCGTCTAGAATCCTAGGAGGATAAGTACCAACAATTTTGTGAGTGTGTTTGCAAGACTTGGACGAGTTCATTAGATTAGGTTTTTCAGTTTTAGAACCCTCTTGGATAATGGTTTGTACAAGCGTTTTGATAGATGTTATTACACTTTGTGGGCATCTGAAATGACGTGCATGTAGGTCTAGGTTAGAGGAATGCATCGGTCCAGTCTGTTCGTCAAATGGGTCACAAAATTGTGAGTTATCGTCAGAGAACTCCCATGTGCGCACATTTTCCCGACTTCGGCACTCCGGACGCGGCACCTCAACAGTCAATATAAAAGGAGCAGCATACTTGTCACGTGTACATGGCTGTGTGCCACGTGGACATGCTTCATCAACTTCGAGAGCAATTTTCCTTTTTTTCCTAGATAGGGATGTCTAGGATTAGTATCAGCAATTTTACGAGCGTGTTTGCAGGGTCTGCATGTCCGGACAAGTCCATTAGATTAGGTTTTCCACTTTTGGAACCCTCTTGCATAAATTGTCACGTGGGCACTTCACTCAGAGCAGATTTCAACTCTAATGGATGCAAAAACAGTTACGTAACTTGTATGGTTTTGTTCAGCATATAATATGACTCTCGTTCAATACATGTACTGTCGCGTGACACATCCCAACCCTATGTGTTCGTAGACAAGCTACACCATAGCAGGGTTTCCATCAAGTCCAGTCAAGTTAGATTAGAAGTGATCTGGCACTTTTTGTGAGTCTATTCGTAGACCGTGCATGCCCAGTCACTCAGTGTAGATGCATATCCTCTGGTTGCACAACTGCATAAGCATAAGCATTTCCATCAGATTCCATAAGAGTCAGTTTGGGGATTTTTCATACGACTTTAATCCCATTTTTCCCTATTTTTAACATTTTTCACTTATTTATTAAGTGACTTTTGTTGGTACTCAGGAGGGCAAATTGGGTAAGATTAATATATAAGCAAACCCAAGTTAGCACAAATTGGTAGATGAGCCAAGGAGCACAGTAGGCTACCAAGCAACAGGTGTTTCCCTCCCTCTCTCAGCAAGACCCTCTCCAAGTTGCTTGGTGAAGCCCATTCCCCTGCATCATCCTCATCTTGGGATCGCCCACTCTTCTGGCTGCCCTAGCGCTTTCCTCCCATGCAGATATCGCCAGCAAGTATTGAAAGCTAGCGTTTTTCCCACTGGTCACTTCAGCGTTTTTGGCCACTACTAACGCCAGGCAAAACTCGGCAATTCAGCGATTTCATCAAGCAAATTGCAGCAGACTACCGAGGCCGGGTAAGGAGTTATTAAGCACTTGGAAAACTGCCATTTTCAGCAAGAAGTCCTCTGCTGCCACAACGGTTTTTTCAGCCAAAAAACTTCTCCAAAAACGCAGCCTAAGTGCAGGAAAAAGCAGCGTTTTGCTCTCAGCAATTCAGCCCTTGAACCGCAGCAAATACTCAGTGTTTCAGCCGGCAATAGTACCTTAAAAAACGCAGCAGAATCGTAGATCTCTTCAGCGTTTTTCATCCATTATTTAGCCCGACAAAAACAGTCATTTTTTAGCCACGAAGAAGGTAACAAATTTCAGCCTAAGTTGCCCTCGTCATCACCGTCGTCGTCATCGGCATAGTCCCATTGCATCAGTCCATTGCATACGCATTGTACACCTATGTGCAATCAAGTAGACCACTCTCGCCGACGAGAGTGGGGCCTTCGGAGGAGGGTTTTACAACCTCTCGGTGTCGTATCTCTTCTCTCTCCTTCTCTCAGTCTCATTCAGTTGCACGCACAATCCACTCACTCTTTTCGTGACCACAACACTCTACAAGACGGAAAGCTCTCTCTTTCCTTAAAGAACTAAAAGGAACCTTGAGCAATAAAGATCACTAATCTTGAGAAAATACAACATTCATTCCGCTAAACCTTACATTGGTATCAGAGCTTTGGAAGTGTTCTGCATTACTCAAGGGAAGAACCACAAGAATTTTTTTGCTGCTTGTGATCGCACGAATCCAAGTTTACTTGGGCGTGGTGATTCCTAATCGTGTTTTGTTGAAGAGTGACAGGAATCCCAAGAAAGAAGGGCTTGTCCAGCCTCTCCTTGTGTCTCTTTTCACTCATTGAGAGCGGACCGTGCACTTAGTGGCCGGCCAATCAACGTGAGGTGGGAAAAAGCAACCTTGGTGTGAGCGCAAGGCCGCCAAGGGGTGCGCCCGCAGAAAGGAGTAGAACTCGGGTGAAGAGAAGATCCTTCTCCAACGCGATTTGCAAGCGAAAGAACCCCTCAAGAACCTCAAGACCCTCAAGAACCAAGTTCCTCGCGAGCTTAAGACCCCAAGATCATAGTGCATGGTCGTCACCCGAAGCGGCATGGATACTTCGCATTCAGGTGATGAGCATGAGAGAGGCGACGAAGGATTTTCCCCACTAGGAGATTTTTCCAACCCTCCCTCATCGCCATCTACGCCAGACCCTATGGAGGCAATGATGAAGCAAATGATGGCCATGATGGATAGACAGGAAGACAAGCGCCTTGCTTTAGAACGCGAGCGCGACGCAAGAAAAGAACTGAGGAAGGAAGAAGCGGTAGCAAGAAACGTAGCATTGGAGGCCGAGTGTGAAGCTCGACGAGAGCTACGCACTCAGGAATTGCTTGCCCAAGTTCTCGCCTCAAAAACTGAACCACCCAAAGATCATGGGAGTTCCTCTCGTGGTGCAAGCCACGATGCGGATTCCAACAACCTAGTCACCGAAAAAGTGACTTTCAGTAAGTATGATGGTAAGATGGATGCTACGGTGATTCATTCTTGGTTGCATCAATTTAATGCTTTTTTTGCGACAACTAAGAAAACAGAAAATAGCAAAGTTTTGACGGCAGCTATGTACCTTGCCGGTGATGCCATAAATTGGTACCATGCATGGCAAGAGGCACAGCTAGCCGCGCACCTAGAGGCAGCCGACGATTTCACGCTCCTCTCTTTTAGTTGGGCTGATTTCCAAGACAAGCTCAAGGCGCGGTTTATGCCACCTCAGTACCTTGCACGCTTGAAAGAGGATTGGCGTAATCTCAAGCAACATGGTATGCCAGCCATGTCTTTTTCTAACCGTGTTTTGCAGCTAGGCACTCAACTACGCAAGTCGGATGATGAGCGCAAAGAGGCTTTTCTCTTTGGGTTAGACGAATACATCAAGTTTGATGTTGAAGTCTTTGACCCCGCGGATCTCAACAAGGCGGTAGCAATCGCTCTCGTCCAAGAGATGAAGCACAACAAGGGAAAGCCTAAGGAGAACAAGTCTTCTCAAGGGACATCTTAGAATTCTCAGAACACACAAAATGGTAAGAATGGTAATTCTTCTAGCCCTTCTTCCTCTAATTCCTCGGAAAAGAACTCTAACAATGAATCTAAGGGTAAATCTAAAGCACCTGCAAAACCTAAGCTAACCCTTGATGAAAAAGCTTCTCAAGGAATTATAGGAGGATACATCACGTCGGAAGAACAAGTGATTTATGCTAAAGAAGGTAGATGTTTTCAATGTCACATTAAGAAAAACTGTCCTAAGACAGTCCCACCTAAAGAATTAAAGGCACCCGCAACTACCACAGACTCTGTCACAACACAACCTGCATCTTCTCATGACTTCGACACACACATTGATGAATCTCTCATGAAGTGTTATGGTCATGTAAAAGGACATCGTTTTGTTGTATTGTTTGATCCAGGCAGTATGCATGATGTGATTAGTCCCTCTCTTGTTGAGAGAGCCCGCCTAGAGGTTAGTCAGAAATCTCCTCTTGAGGTTTCTGGCTTCGCTCCTGGTATGGACTCTCTTATCACGAAGGAGTGCCTTGATGTGATGTTTATCGTTCAGCGGAGGACCACTGCATCGAGCTTATGGAGGGAGCGCAGCCGGTCAGTATGGCTCCCTACCGTTTGAACAAGTCACAGGAGGAAGAGTTAGAGCAACAACTCACGGAGTTGGTGGCTAGAGGATTCATACCATAGTTACCCGGAACGCGGAACGGGAACGGCAACGGGATCCCCGCGGAACGGGGGAACGGCTAGGGGTCCGGAACGGGAGGTATAAAAAACACCCAAATAGTGCAATTTTTAGCTCCTTGTGTTTAAATACAAGGAGTATTAGAGTGCTTTTACTCTAATACTCACAAAAAACTCGTTTTGAAGACCATTCAACCTTGCTATGACTAGATGATGAGAGAGAGAGAGAGAGAGAGAGAGAGAGAGAGAGTGAGATGGAGAGGGAGAGATTTGAGAGAGTGGGAGGGAGAGGAAGAGAGCTTGAAGGCTTGAAGCCTTGAGCCTTGAGAGAGTGAGTCTTGAGAGGGAGAGATCTTGAGAGTGAGAGGGAGAGAGCTTGAGCCTTGAGGATTAACTTGTGAAGAGAAAGGGGGAGGGGGGTGCATTTTATGAGTCCTTGAGGCCTTGCACACTTTCGAAAGAAGCCCAAACATTTACTTCAATTTTTTCAATTTTTGCCAAATTTGTTTGTAGCCGTTGGCTGTTCCAGGGGCATTCCGGAACGGTCCGGGGGCGTTTCGGAACGTTCCGGAACGGCCGTTCCGGTTTGCTTTGGCCACCCGGAACGTCAGACATTCCGGGACGTTCCGGAACGTTCGGGAAGGGAACTGCCCCCCGGAACGTCGGAACGGGGGCTAGGGGGCCTTCCCCGGTAACTATGATTCATACGTCCTAGTGTAAGCCCTTTTGCTGCCCCTATTTTGTTCGTTCGCAAGAAGGATGGTTCGTCTCGTTTGTGTGTTGATTACAGGGCATTAAACAAGATGACCGTCAAGAACAAGTTTCCGATGCCTCACATTGAGTATATCTTGGATAGGCTCAATGGGGCAAAGGTTTTCAGCAAGGTCGATCTCAAAAGTGGATACCATCGGGTACGGGTATTCAAAGGCGACATTTTCAAGACTGCCTTCCGCACCGAGCGAGGGCAATGGGAGTATATTGTTATGCCTTTTGGATTGACAGGAGCTGTGGGTACGTTCAATCGTCTCATGGTAGGTCGTTTCGGCGACATGGTAGGTGTATGTGTGTTCATCTTTTTAGATGATATTCTCATTTTTTCTACATCGTGGGAACAACATGAAAGGGATGTTGAAAGGGTATTAACTCGTTTGGATGAGTGTCAGTTGTACATTGAAGCTAAGAAGTCTGAATCATGAGTTCGTTGCGGAGGATTGTCCCTCTACACATCTCTCTCTCTAAAAAGAATCATCAATCGAGCAAGAGAAGAAGTAACGATGTGTGGAAGTGTAAAGTCTAGATCTTCATCATTTCAATTCCGCTGCATCTGACATTGGTATCAGAGCTTTGTAGCTTTTGCACTAATGCGCTAATCTTTGAGTTTTTTTTCCTCTTTGGTGCTTGAGTATGTGTTGTAGGACCGTGCGCCTTGAGCATAGGAAATGCAAACATTGTATACCGGGGGTTATAGTTGTGGTGCACTTGCAAGAGGGTAGTTGACTTGGTGTGCGCGCTCAACCACCTCGACATAAAGAAATTTGAGCGTGGATATTTGCAGTCAAATTCTTCGACATGATAGATCGCATCATTTAAGACATGCATTGGAAACATAAAGATGCTGATTGCGAGAATTAGGATTTGTTAGCGGCCTGTGTCGACAAAGGAAGGCGCCATCCATATCAGCCTATTAGAATTCCAACATTTTAGAAGAGGCATTGCATCGTCATTGATTTGTACAAATCTTTGGCAGCACTTCGGGTCCACACTACATCTTCTTAGCAATCGAAAGCCATCAATCCGAAGCCTAAGGGTTCCAATCCGAGGCAACCACCGTGGGAGTTCATTGGCATCGCGAGCCTACATTTGCAGCCACATTCATTGCAGAGATGAGGATTCATCTAGAGCTTCCATCGTACGACAATCTAGTTGAAGCCCCAAGACGAGCCTCTATCTTTGAGGAGTTATTTGGTGATTTCATGAGACATCATATAGAGGACTTGCCAAGGTTTGTGGGCATTTCAAAGGATATATCTTGCTTCATTTCCCATTCGGCGTTTCTCTCGCCAATCTTCTCGTATAGGGGCAGCATAGGTTGGGTGGTAACCTTCGTAGGCATCAACGTTTGCATATCCAGCCACTTGTTCTACGCACATCCATCCGGTTTGCAGTTTGGCTCACACCATTCGAGTTGGGGCAGCAAAGGCTAGCCGGTAACCAACAAGGGAATCATTTATTTATCATTCAGGAGGCAATCTAGTGGTTGTGAGTAGATGTATCATCACCATCCATGTCTTTTGGACATTTCTACATCACCTGCGGGACCCTCTCTCTCAAAAGTAGCCTTGGAAGACATCATCTAGAAGGCCATTCGTTTAAGACCATCTTATGGCATGCATGGAGTTTGGTACCAATACCCTTAAGTAGGAGGGGATGTCACGTGTACATGGCTCTGTGCGCCACGTGGACATGCTTCATCTCGACTTCCAGAGCCAATTTTGTTCTTATCCCTAGATAGGAGCGTCTAGAATCCTAGGAGGATTAGTACCAACAATTTTGTGAGTGTGTTTGCAAGACTTGGACGAGTTCATTAGATTAGGTTTTTCAGTTTTAAAACCCTCTTGGATAAATGGTTTGTACAAGCGTTTTGATAGATGTTATTACACTTTGGTGGGCATCTGAAATGACGTGCATGTAGGTCTAGGTTAGAGGAATGCATCGGTCCAGTCTGTTCGTCAAATGGGTCACAAAATTGTGAGTTATCGTCAGAGAACTCCCATGTGCGCACATTTTCCCGACTTCGGCACTCCGGACGCGGCACCTCAACAGTCAATATAAAAGGAGCAGCATACTTGTCACGTGTACATGGCTGTGTGCCACGTGGACATGCTTCATCAACTTCGAGAGCAATTTTCCTTTTTTTCCTAGATAGGGATGTCTAGGATTAGTATCGGCAATTTTACGAGCGTGTTTGCAGGGTCTGCATGTCCGGACAAGTCCATTAGATTAGGTTTTCCACTTTTGGAACCCTCTTGCATAAATTGTCACGTGGGCACTTCACTCAGAGCAGATTTCAACTCTAATGGATGCAAAAACAGTTACGTAACTTGTATGGTTTTGTTCAGCATATAATATGACTCTCGTTCAATACATGTACTGTCGCGTGACACATCCCAACCCTATGTGTCCGTAGACAAGCTACACCATAGCAGGGTTTCCATCAAGTCAAGTCAAGTTAGATTAGAAGTGATCTGGCACTTTTGTGAGTCTATTCGTAGACCGTGCATGCCCAGTCACTCAGTGTAGATGCATATCCTCTGGTTGCACACTGCATAAGCATAAGCATTTCCATCAGATTCCATAAGAGTCAGTTTGGGGATTTTTCATATGACTTTATCCCATTTTTCCCTATTTTTAACATTTTTCACTTATTTATTAAGTGACTTTTGTTGGGTACTCAGGAGGGCAAATTGGGTAAGTTAATATATAAGCAAACCCAAGTTAGCACAAATTGGTAGATGAGCCAAGGAGCACAGTAGGCTACCAAGCAACAGGTGTTTCCCTCCCTCTCTCAGCAAGACCCTCTCCAAGTTGCTTGGTGAAGCCCATTCCCCCGCATCATCCTCATCTTGGGATCGCCCACTCTTCTGGCTGCCCTAGCGCTTTCCTCCCATGCAGATATCGCCAGCAAGCATTGAAAGCTAGCGTTTTTCCCACTGGTCACTTCAGCATTTTTGGCCACTACTAACGCCAGGCAAAACTCAGCAATTCAGCGATTTCATCAAGCAAATTGCAGCAGACTACCGAGGCCGGGTAAGGAGTTATTAAGCACTTGGAAAACTGCCATTTTCAGCAACAAGTCCTCTGCTGCCACAACGTTTTTTTCAGCCAAGAAACTTCTCCAAAAACGCAGCCTAAGTGTAGGAAAAAGCAGCGTTTTGCTCTCAGCAATTCAGCCCTTGAACCGCAGCAAATACTCAGTGTTTCAGCCGGCAGTAGTACCTTCAAAAACGCAGCAGAATCCTAGATCTCTTCAGCGTTTTTCATCCATTATTTAGCCCAACAAAAACAGTCATTTTTCAGCCACGAAGAAGATAACAAATTTTAGCCTAAGTCGCCGTTGTCATCACCGTCGTCGTCATCGGCATAGTCCCATTGCATCAGTCCATTGCATACGCATTGTACACCTTTGTGCAATCAAGTAGACCAGTCTCGCCGACGAGAGTGGGGCCTTCGGAGGAGGGTTTTACAACCTCTCGGTGTCGTATCTCTTCTCTCTCCTTCTCTCAGTCTCATTCAGTTGCACGCACAATCCACTCACTCTGTTCGTGACCACAGCACTCTACAAGACGGAAAGCTCTCTCTTTCCTTAAAGAACTAAAAGGAACCTTGAGCAATAAAGATCACTAATCTTGAGAAAATACAACATTCATTCCGCTAAACCTTACATGCACATACATATATGTGGTATGTAGGCATTTCAGTTAGACGTTTTCCCAAGGTCTTTATGGAGGCTTGAACATTTTGGGGTGAAACATTGCATTTCGGCTATGGAAGTCTAGAGCTGAAACATAGTGCAGTGATGCTGATTTAAAGTAATGACATGATTCGAGGTCTAGAGCTGAAACATAGCGCAGTGACGCGGATTTAAAGTAATGACATGATTCGAGGATAGACTAATGAGATTGTCCAATGCTTTTTTTAACATCATCTAATGCAGATTAATTTTTTTCATGATGTGCAGTTGTGATAGCTGGTGCTTTGGCTTTCACAATAATTCCAGTAAGTGTACATGCGCACAACATTCGGCACTGGATGTACTTGGCATTAGTTCTACTTGTTGTGGCTTGCCCTTGCGCTCTTGTGATCTCCACTCCTGTTACAACAACCTGTGCAATAGCACAAGCTGCTCGATTGGGTCTCCTTGTGAAGGGTGGAAAACACTTGGAAGCTCTTGGAAAGCTGAAAGTTGTTGCTATGGATAAGACTGGCACGCTTACTGAGGGTTGCTTTCAAATAATAGAAGTGCATGCCTTAAACAAGGAAGCCGATCTACAAGATGTCCTATTTTGGTAAACTACTCTCTATATGGTCGACTTTTTAATTGTGCAAATTAGTCTATTATACCTTTACAAGGACACAAAGTCTTCAACTTGAGAATGTGGGAGAAGGGTCAGAAAAAAGGCTTAAACACAACTATTGCACACAATCTAGTCATGTTAATGGAGTACGGAGTACAAAACAATTTGTGTATTGACCAAGAAATTGACTACACAAAATCAACAGACACTTATGAACCTGAAAAATGAAGAATTTTCTATGTTGAATCATTGCTTCAGGCTATCATGCATTGAGAGCAAAGCAAGCCATCCCATTGCATCAGCTATAGTGGACTATGCTAGGCTGCATGGGGCACAATCAGGAAATGCTGAGGTCGTTGTGGATGAATTTAGAGTACTTCCTGGAGAAGGTGTGAGCGGAATCGTCAATGGTCATAAAATTGCTGTTGGGAATGAACGCTTAGCCAGTCGGCTCCTTTGGTTGGAAGGTAACTGTTTCTATATCAGGCATCATGTTTGTCAAATATGGCTCTCTGCAGAGTAATACTTAACATGCCTTACGTAGCTTCAGGTGCCGATTCTGCTCTTCTGGAGAGTTGGAAAAGCCAGGGTCTAACAATCTGCTGGATTGGTGTGGATGAAAAGCCAATATTGATTATGAGTGCTGGTGACCAGCTTCGACCAGAAGCCAGGGAGGCTGTGAGAGACATGAGGGTAAGCCTTGTCATCGAAGTTGTTCTTGGTTATAATTAAGTAGCAGAGTAATGAGAATTTTACGGTCTCTCTTGAGACCGCATTGTTTCAGAGATTGGGTCTCCGACTAGCTATGCTAACTGGAGATAGTTTGGAAGTGGCCAATAATGTACAGAGAAAGGTATTGACTTCTTCCTTTTCGGGTCTAAAGACAAATGCACTCTGCATACATCATGACAATGCCGCTGTATATATCATGGTTTGCTACACTTCACACCAGTATAGATGAACAAATCTGATTTCCTAGTCTTGCTTGCAGCTTGGACAAATTGATGTGCATGCTCAATTGCTTCCTGAAGGCAAGGTGGAGGTGCTTCAGCAATTAAAAGCAGCCGGCCTTACTGGTATGGTTGGTGATGGAATTAATGATGCCCCGGCATTAGCGGCTGCTGATGTTGGCATTGCTATGGGCGTTGCTGGTACTGCCATTGCTATGGAGACAGCTGACATAGCCCTCATGACTAACGATCTCCGAAAGCTACCAGTTGCTGTGAGACTTGGCCAAAAAGCTCGCAGGAAGATCCTGCAAAATATTTTTTTATCAATTACAACCAAAGTGCTGGTGATTGTGCTTGCAGCAGTCGGATATGCATCTCTTTGGGGTGCTGTCCTTGCAGATGTTGGCACTTGCCTACTTGTTATATTTAACAGCATGCTGTTGCTAGAAAGGAAGAAGGATGAAGCAGGACGTCTAGGATTATTTACATTTTGGCGGAAACCCAAAAGCAAAGTTTGCCAGAAAGGTGTCCTGCTGAGCAGTGAGGAGTACATGGACACGGAAGCTGAACCCTGCTGCCCAAAGAAAATGGAAAATAACGGAGAATCTGCCCAAAGTACCAAGCAGGAAAATCAGTCGAGTCAGTCCTGTTGTTCAGCGAAGTCTTGTTGTGATATGAGGGGTGCAAACAATGGAATGAGACGAAGAGTGAGCAATAGAGACACCTATGATAAAGATTGCCTAGGCATAGATGAAGGAATCTGCTCATCAATTAACATTCCAGAGCTTGAAGGCTTACTCTTGAAGCAATCAGACAGTAGAAGAAACTTGAGCGAGTGCTCTTGTTGCTCTAGTAAATGTTGTACTGGCTGTAGTAGCAGGAACACCACTACCAGTATGATGCAAGCAGAAAGTGATGCCTCTTGTGGCATCACCATAAAACCCAATGTCCTAGAGACTCCATACAGCTCTAGGCAAGCCGTGAACTTGTGTACCTCAAGGGGCACAGCTGGTCAGTGCTTCACTACCAATAGTTCATTGGGTGCTACCCCGGTGTGCTGTGCTGCTAAAAGCCAAAGTCCTCCAAAATTACTACTTTCACCCATCAATTGTTGTGAGAAAGGATGTTGTGAAGGTGCTGCCATGACAAGACAGAGCTGGACACCTGATGCTTCACTCGGTGCTACCCCTGCCTGTTGTGCCTTGAAAAGCCAAGCCCCAGCTCCAAGCGTACAGCTTAAATCCCTTGATGGTTGTGAGAAGGGATGCTGTAAAGGGCCAACCCGAAAGGCAGATGAGTCAGAAATAGGAGTGCCAATGCAGAAGAAGTCTGAAAGTACTGCAAGGATTGGCCATTGCTGCGGAACCACTAAGCCTTTGGTTGCTACTGTTGCATGTAGTATGCCTGGAAGCAAAGTTCCAGCTTCAAGTTTACGGCTCAAATCTATTGATGGTTGTGAATGGGGAAGTTGCCAAGGAGGAAGCCAAAAGGTATGTGAGTTCACAGCAGGGAAGCCATCGCAAAGCAATAATGAAGGTGCTGCCACAGCAATGCAATGCTGCACAAATGATATTTCGTTGGGTAGTTCCCCTGCTTGTTGTCTTTCTGAAGGCAAAGCCCTAGCTCCAAGCTTACAGCTCAAATCTATAGACGACTGTGAAAGGGGATGTTGTGAAGGGGAGATCCGAAAGGCATGCGAGTCTACAGCAGGGGATCCATTACAAAGGAAATTTAAAGGTGCTGCTACAACTGGCCAGTGCTGCACAAACAAAACCTTATTGGGTAGTCCAAAGACAGGCGAGTCTACTGCAGGTGGGCCATTGCAAAGGAAACCTGATGGTGCTGCCAAAACTGGCCAATGCTGCACAAACAATACTCATTTGGGCAGTTCCCCTGCATGTGTGTCTGAAAGCAAAGCCCCACCTCCCAGCCTGCAGCTTAAATCTATTGACGTTTGTCAACTGGGATGTTGCAAAGGGGGGAGCCATAAGGCAGATGAGTCTACAGCAGGAGAGCCATTTCAAAGGAAATTTGAAGATGCCGCTGAAAGGGACCTGTGCTGCACAAACAATACCTTGTTGGGTGCTTGTGCTTCCGAAGGCCAAGCCCCAGCTCAAAGCTTGCAGCTCAAATCCGTTGATGGTTGTAAACGGGGTTGTTGTCAAGGGGGGAGCCGAAAGTTAGACGAGTCTATAGCAGTGGAGCCATTGCAAAGAAAATTTGTAGGTGCCGCCATGACTGACGAACGCTGCCCAAACATTGCTTTGTCGGGTGCTTCTCCTGCATTTTGTTCATCTGAAAGCAAAGCCCCAGCTGCAAGCTTACAGCTCAAATCCTTCGATGGCTGTGAACGGCCATGTTGTGAAAGCCAGAGCCTAAAGGCAGACATGCCAGCAGCAGCGCAACCAATATGAAAGAATTTAGGAAGCGTTGCCGCGACAGGCCATTGCTGCACAATGAACACATCTTTGAGTGCTCCTCCTGCGTGTTGTACGTCTAAAAGCGAAGCCCTTCCAAGCATAGTACAGCTTGACTCCAACAGTGGATGTGAAGAGGGATGTTGTAACATGTGGACAGAGGATGGGGAACCCAGTGCGAAGGGAATGTGAAAGTGATGAAGGAAGCTACGAAACAATATGTAGACATACTTTGTCTTCCCCCCCCCCCCCCCCCCCCAAGCTACCTGCATGAGGTAGGGGTTGAACCAGTGGCCACAGTTAAAGCCCCTCTCCTTCTCCTTGACAAAAGCATATGTAAATAGGCCTATGTTCATCGTTTCTTCTTAAGTATGTAGCAACCTAAGTAAGTAAATAGTAGTCCAGTATCCTCATTTAAGACTATTGGAGAGGCCAAATGAAACTAAGACTACTCTTAAATTTTGGAAAAATATATTGTAAAAGTAGGTCTGGCAAACCAGAAAATCCAATTTGAAACATAACAAGTGATAGAATCACGAGGCTTGCTTTGTTGCTTGGTTGGTAAATGATTAGGGAAAACTAACCCACTAATCTTATGTAAACGAATACAATAGCCATAGCGATACTCAATTGTCACTTGAATATGTGGATCACCTCTTCAATGACGATTCACATTTTGTGTGATTGGAGTAGGAGCACTACGTTTTGTAGTTGACTCGTTGGCTATAGAAGAGGCATTGCTAGTGTTTGTTTCTACGTCCTCAATTACCTCCCCATATGTCTTGTAGCTATTGACTAGATACAACGCTTACCTAGTGACTTGTTCAAATGTGGTGCATGCTTTCAGGTGTAAGTCCTTTTTTTAGAGTTTCGTTTCTAAGACCTTCTATAAAGAGAGCCGATAAGCACTCATCCTGTGGTAACTCTCGCAATGGACATCTTTCGATGTATTGCTTGAAGCGAAGTGAAGCTTGTTTCACCTTTTCATTTTCCTTTTGTTTAAAAGCATAGATTTGTGAAACCGTGTTGTGCTTGATTCCCCTCTTAAAGAATTCCTCGGCAAACTCTAGCAAGAGTTGATCAATATTCAAGAAATATCTAGTGTTTAGTGGTTGGAACCACCATCCCTTCCAATGTCAACCCAAAGCCTTGATACTGCATATGGAAATCCGTGACTTTTTCTCTCCTTAAGACTTGCTTAAATATGGAAACATGTGTGTATGGATCTCTCGATCCGCTATACTTCTTCGGCACACATTTAGCTACTTGAAAAGGTTGCATTTTTTGAGTTTCTACTACCATTCTCATCATTCTAGGTTCTCCTACCATTTCACCTCTCATCTCATACCACTGATAGGTACTCTCGATGGAGTTTGGTCAGTTACCCTTTCCTTTGGTCATGCTTCTCTACCCCCGGTTCTAATATCAGGAAATCTTGTGCTAAAAATCGTGTCTGGAATATCACTAGCTTGATGTGTGGACATAGGAACCCTTGAAGTTAAGTATCCCATCGATCGTGGCTTAGAAACATATGGTCGGCTAAAAGAATCTTCTACTCGTTTTCTCCACTCACGCTCGTTTGTTTTCGGTCGTGTTGTTTCTGAGACAGTAGGTCTGTGCATGCTAGGGGTAACATAGTGTTGATGGAGTGGTCCCCCAAAGTATGTATATCCCTCAAGCCCGTTACGGCTCACCGCCGAATATCTTCGACCATACTTTTCTTCTACGTATCTCTCTCCACTTCATACATAAATACATACAAGCATTTTTGCTCCGTTAACTCCCTCACATTGGGCTCGTCACACCGGTAATAGAGAATTTGCTCTCCGTTATCATGCTTATATAAACCCACATGTGTATTGTCGTTGCTAACGTGAGTAGCCACATGTGTATTGTCAGTGCTGATGTGAGTAGCCACATTTACTTGTCTAAGCCTGGCATTAGGAATGTCTAGCTCTGGCAGCTTCTCCTCAGGCTCTACATCAACCTTTTTCTTTGTGCTTGTTAATCCCCATGTATCCATAATAAAGGGATTATGCACAACTACAGACATGTACTATGAGCTTGAGCTCACTAGGTCTCTCTTCTATTTTAACGCAATAACGATCCATACCATCTCTGTAAAGCTTGGCACCCTGCTCATTTTCAAACTGTAAGTGAAAAGGTTTCATGGTTGGTGCTGAATGAGATGGTCCAACTCCCATTTTGGGGTCCTCCTTGAAACTCACATTTTTGAATCCCTCAACCATATAGGTATGAGATCTCTCCAAGTGAACTTGTGGAACGACATCATCTAATGCACTAGCAAGCCTATCACTCTCAAACCTAGCAAATTGCTTATGTCCTATGTCACCACACCAGGTCATCATGCTATTTTGGCACTCAAACAAAGTCCAAATGCTATGAAACTTTAGGAGGAGGTCTAAGACACCTAAGGGCACAATCCTAACAAGTTTGGTATCATTTTGATGAGGTACCTAAATCACAATCCATCATGATCAAGGTCCTAAAAACTCCAACAAAACATACAGAAGGATCACCCCAAGAACACTCTCTTATGGTCAAAACCTCAAAAAACAACCATTAATTCACTTAAAATAGACAATTTATCTTGCTAACACATTATCGCAAACCACAACAGAATTGACACTGATTACACTTGAATGAAAAAGAAGTAGACAAGGAACATGCTGCAAGTTTTGAGATCAAAATGTGATTACCAGAGCTCAAGATATGACGATTACAAGGCATGTAAGAATAGCTGCTCTCAGGCGTACGCTCGAACTCAAAAACCTTCAAAGATGATAATGTCCCTTTCTCACTTACAAAGATAAACTTTATACCTAGGGATTCTTGGCCAATGGCTAGCTTTACAAGGCTCATACCAAATGAACTTTACAACTCAGATTTGTGTAGACAGACTCATGAAATATTTGATTAAGATAAGAGGCTTTCTCATAATTACAAGGCTTCTCGCAAAAATAATGATGGCTATTCAAAATTTTAGAGCTCATGAAGAAGGGGTCAACTAGTAGGGCACCCGTCTGGTTTGACTGCCAACACCTAGTCCTCCTGAGGCAAGGCGACTACTGGTGGCAGTAGTGAAGCTTTGGTGGCAACTCGGGGGGTCCTGTGTGACAGGTGATGGGGACGTTGGCTCCTGCCCCTTTGTTGGATTTCTTGATCGTGTCGATTCTGCATGAAGGGCATGTTGGGTTGGGATGTGAGATTGCTCATCATCGTGGCATCCTCCTTGCAAGTATCTGGGCTTGGTTGGTGATATTTTGGTGCTTGCTACTTGATTTGTATAAGGGTTTGGGGGCTCCTTGTAAAACCCTATGGTCGCTTCTGTACTATTGGTCTTACTTGTGGTGATGTGTGTGTGGGATCCTATGATGCCATGGATCGTTTAGAGCATGGCTTATGATGTAATTTTTTGAGTTTAATGATTCATATACTACTGTCACAATTGTAAGTTCTGCAAAAAAAAGGTTTCTAGTTGTTTTCGACAAGCATGGAGGACCTTATAGATCTTAAAATCTCTTTTTTTTGTCATACTCACAATTGTGTGTAGAAAAATTAAATTTGTAAAACATAGTGTCATTACAAGTTCCTCACAACAATCACTGTGCAGGAGCCCAACCATCCACGAAAAGAATTACAACATTTCCAAGAAAAGCCACTAAGGGCAATAAAAGCTATCGTAGACAAAAGGTGCGGCAAAGATTGCCAGTTTAGCATGACATTGCTGTAGAGTTTTTTTGTTTAGGCAACACCAATTATTAGGCCATTCCATGAGTGGTTGGTGACCACTGTCATTAGTTTGATTTTGGTAATAATTGAGGACACTTACTTTTTAACTCAAGGTATGTAAAGAAAATGGATATTTGAATAATTGTGGTTTATTTGGATTATATTTTATTGACAATGAAATGAAGATTATATAATTTTTATGGTCAGATGATATGGTGATGTGGATCAACAGATCAATGTGTCACATTGGACGCTTTGAGGATGGCTTAAAGTATTTATGCAGACGGCATGCACCGATTATTACTAGAGCAATAATACTTTTGATGTAAGTAGAGTTTATGGATAGTTCCTATTTGGAAGCAAAGTGCATAGTATCTATTTGATATGGTCTTTTCATCTATATATTAAATATGTATAGAAGGAAGAGTATTGCTTTGTGGGGGGGCGGGGGGAGATTGTACTCTGTGCTCATGTCACTCATCTTCTCTTCTTATCCTCTCCCTCGCTTGCATGCATAGCACTCAAGTTTTTGAGATGCACATGTCTTCTAGCTCTCTCTCTCTCTCTCTCTCTCTCTCTCTCTCTCTCGCATGATTTGTGCTTTTCTAGTTATTTTGATGGGCATCATGCTTTTGACTGTTGTAGAGGCAATCAACTTAAACTGAGCCACCTCCACATGGGGGATACTTTTTGCGAGCACTTTTTGGAATCAAGCAAGTAGATTCTAAAAATATTCTCTCTCCTTCTTTCAGTATTTGTGTGTGTGTGTGTGTGTGTGTGTGCGTGTTTGCAATAAAGTGGGGTTTTGACCCTCTGCATTATATAAAATCCACCATAGGTCCATGTACAAAAGATATGGAATTTTTTTTGAAAGAGAATGAGATCATGGGGGAAAATCCCAAAACAAACCATAAGATAAATAGGGATAAAGATACTCTAATCAAGTAGTAAAATGTAACCATTTGGATTGTGATAAGCCTATACAAGTCTTCCCAAAGCTCTGTCCACCATAGCTGGTGTAGTAAAAACCACAAAGTCCAGCGTTGTGAGGAATATTTTTTTGGTGAGCACCTTTTTGAAATCTGTCGAGAAGATTCCAAAGAGATTCGTTCCTCTCTCAATCATCCATAGTTGAGGATCTTCTCCTTATTTCTCTCTCTTGAGACTCCCTCGGCCTCGTCCTCTCTCTCTCTCTCTCTCTCTCTCTCTCACACACACACACACACACACACACACACATGGAGTACTGGTACTGGTACTACTACTACTGATACTGATACGGCTATACTGCTATACTAGACTGGTAATACTGGTGTTGTACTGGTACTGTATATACTGGTACTGGTACTTGTACTTACTAGTACTACAAGACTATACTGATACTAATATTGACACTATACACTATTGGTACTGATATTGCTATACTACTATATTGCTATACTAGTACTAGTAATACTGGAGTTGTACTGGTACTGTATATATTGGTACTGGTACTAGTACGCATGCCACACACACACACACACACACACACACACACACACATATGGCTGTGTACAGCGTGTTGCTATTTCCCTAGTATATTTATGTTTGGACTGTTGGCTTGGGGTACCTTAGTGAATAACTCGTTTAAATTCACAACATAATTTTTTTTGTAATGTAGTACCTTGATGGTACCTAACCCTTAGATACTAAATGGGTTATGGGCGGGTTACCCAGCTATGTAAATGAAGTCATCTTCTGCTTAATAGAGAGGTGGCTCCCTCATGAAAGGTCTTCGATATTGCGCTCTTAAGTGCTCTCTCTCTCTCTCTCTCTCTCTCTCTCTCTCAATCCCCTCTTTCTCTCTCTGTACATGGCGGCGCTGTTACACCATCTCTCCCCCTCTTAAAGCCGCGCCCGCCATACGGCTAGAAAGGAAGGTGGCCACTTGCTCCAAACCCTATAAAAAGGTGAGTTTTACATGCTCACTTAGCATTGGTGGTGTGTGTATTTGGGAGAAGTGTTTGTACATTAGGACTGTGAGGATTTTACTTGCAAAAGTGTAGTGTTAAGTGTCAAATCCATGGCAAATGGTAAGGATAAGCAGGCTATTGTGGAGTTAGCTGCTCCAACTCAATCTTAGGTGACTTTTGGCATTGAAATGGACTGCTGTCCAAATTGTTTGATGGTTGTGAGTATTCCTCATGCATATGCCGGTAGAGGCACTTGAATAGCTTCTTCTGTTGAACTTTATTTCATAAGAGCTTGTAAAGCACAAGGGGCTTCCTATGGTTTTTTTACCCTTGTAAATGATTTCATCTCTGAATATATGATTAGCTTGACCTTTCTTATTATTTATCTTTGAAAGCAATCTAGTTGGGTGACATCCATAGCATGTGGGATACCCATGCATCACCTAAATATGGTACCAATACTAACTAAATGTTGTGTTGTTTCCATGGGCGCAGGTGAGGGTTACCTTCTCAACTATAGTTTTCAAAGTTCCTTGGCTAGAAGATGCGGACTATTATATCTTCTTGCTCTTGATTTTAGCACTTGTGTATAAAGATTGTTCTGTACTATGAATGGGAATTATACCTCCTTTCATTGACATAGTTTCTAGCGTCTTTTGTGATCTGAAAGGATTCTTTGATGTATTTATTATAGTGTTATTGAAACACATACACACACAATTGTTTCCTTGGCAAACACACTTCAATCAAACATCCGTCATTTTAAAATCTCCCTCTTTTTTTTGCCTCTTTCATGTCATACAAGCTCATAATTTGACTCGGATCATTGCACACGCGCGCGCACACACACACACACACACACACACACACACACTCTTTCAAACATCATAATCTATGTTGAGAGGATAATGCTACAACCAAGGATATTCTCTATCTCACTCATGTACATTCATACACATGTACTCTCTCTCTCTCTCTCTCTCTCTCTCTCTGAATTTTTCCCTTGACAAACACACCTCGATGATCAAACATCCATCATTCACAAATCTCCCTCTTTTTCTTCTCTCTCCTCTGTATCTCTCTCACATATTTCTTTTCTTTGTGAGCACACATATATCAAGGAACAAAACACACTCTAAACATTAAACACATACACACTCTTTCAAATATTTAACACAACACGATCACAGATTGTGATCTCTCTCTCTCTCTCTCTCTCTCTCTCTTTCACACACATACACACAAGGACAAGTATGTGCCTAAATCATTTTGCACCAAGATTAATCCTAACAAGTGGAGAGATAGAATGATATTAAACTAAGATAATTCAAGACGACTTTGCGAGTGGTCCAATATCAAAACAATCCAAATCAACTTCACCAGATTCAAAACATGGTGGAATAGGTGTCACAAAATTATCCAAACATGGGGCTTTTTGATCTAGGTTGGGATTGTGCGTTCACGGCTAAGAGCATTTTAGACATCAACTTTGCCTAGCACATGCTTATGTATGAACATGTTTTCATTTTGACTCAATCCAAGAACTCTAAAGAGAATGAAGTACAAGTACTTACAAGCCAAATAAGGTTTCTTCTTGGTCTCTATGTTAGTGAAATTAGGTTATGTGCAATAGGGCTCATCCTTGATGTGCACCTCAGACACCCCCACGTGTCGTCTCATGCATGAGACTCCACTTTGAAGACTTCATGTACATTGTCTATAATGGATTTCTCCTCAATCACCTTAGCATTTAAACAAAGAGCCAAACCAATTTTCTTTGTTGTCTCATGTGAACTAGAAGTATGAAATTTGACTCTTATGCCATTTCTTAGTATTGAACCACTACTACATACTTTTGTTGAAGCGGTAGAGGAGTCATCTCCACCCCTGGGAGGAGTCTGCATTGGTGTTGCAACCATTTGTTCTTTTCCAATTGACTCCACTTGAAATCCTTCGTCAAGAAATATCTCAAGTTCTTCATCTGTAAGATTTGTTCCAAGATCAACTAGCCAAATTGTTGGTGGAGGAGATGGTCTTGGGATCTATATTATGATCCACCACATAACAATGAATAACATGGTTGGTACAGAACCAAAACCATTACATGAGTAGACCATTTGGATTTTTTCTATACCCCTCAAAAGAAGGTGCAGGAGTCCCTTTACTACATGCACCTATATTTTGTCCACATCTTTTCCCAGCACTGGGGGTGCCACTACATGTTACACGGCTATTGATTGGAGTTCTTCTAATTGCCCACATAGCTTTATTGACCTTTTGTTCCAAAACACAAACCTTTGCCTTGTCTTTAGAATTATCACTCCCATCTACTGTCCCTGAGTCCTCCCTGAAAATGATCTTCCTAGGCCTTCCACGTGATGTGCGGTCACATGTTTTTGCATTGTACTCTAGTCGATGTGTCAATTCATCCTCAACATCAATCACAATCAATGGTCTTGTTGCTACCACAAACCTGCAAAACCTGTATTACAAAATTTAGCTACTTTAAAATAAGATGCACAAACAAGTAATCATCCTCACCAATT
Organism: Adiantum capillus-veneris; assembly: GCF_014529385.1. Taxonomy (NCBI): domain Eukaryota; kingdom Viridiplantae; phylum Streptophyta; class Polypodiopsida; order Polypodiales; family Pteridaceae; genus Adiantum; species Adiantum capillus-veneris. The sequence goes on along the minus strand of NC_140931.1, from coordinate 123,591,953 downwards.
GTCCTCCACTAAGGGGCCCATTGTTTTAGTAACATTTACAAATTCTTTCTCATCGCCAAGTACATGGTGAGGGTCCCCTTCTTGCATCAAATTTGTTGTCACAATTTTCTTTGCCACACACATTCATACCTTTTGTGTACCTACATGTCTGTCTACATTGAGGACTCATGCAACCATTTCTTTGGTTTTATCAGTAAGTCCTTTGGATGTACCATCCCTTATGTCATGCTGATGATTTCCTTGATGTACCATCAATCTGTTCATGCTTCTATCCCATGGCATGCCATAATATACGAAGCAATCACATGTATGCAAACAAATGGGTGTTGTCCACAATAGTGGCAAGTAAGTTTTCCTCCAAGTCCATCACAAAACTCGCCCATACATGGTAATTTTAACATACTACCATTGAAATGCGTCGTGTTTGACCTCCCAAAATTAACCAATTTGGGACAACTTTCATAGAGACACTTTTAGGACACCTACATAATGGCTTTTGTGACACACTCCAAGAAATGCGATGTTCGAGATTTGTAGTTTGGTCCATTGGTGTGGATCATACTTATGTTCCATATCTTAAGGTCGGTGGAAACTCAAACACCATGTTACCATTGTACACCTTTGGAATTTTTGACACTTGCTTGGTTTCCACCATCTTTGAAAGAAGCTTTGTCAAGGTGTTGGGGTTCATCATTGAGTTAAAAAAAGGAAAAATATGATTTTTTCTCCGTACCTCGGTAGAGTTTTGCAATTCTTGCTCCCCATAAAGTTGTTTCTTGCTTGGGTTAGTAAGGTCGACTAGAGGAGTAGCCATGCCATTTGAATTTGAGACTATGTTACCTTCAACCACCACCATGAACTTTGTAGAGATAAATTTTTCCACAACATAAAACTCCTCTCCTATGTGATTGTTTATTTTCTCTAGTGGCACTGTTAACTGTTGGCTCTCAACCATGACAATGGTATGTAGAGCACTAAATGTTTGTAGTGCAATATGCTCTTGTAGATATCTCCCATTGGTAAAGCATTTCAATGGTAACATTGGTTAAGGACATTTTATATTAATCCTAATATTTATTAGTATTATTCAATATTTTTAAAAAATCCACATTAAATTATTTCAAAAAAATTGTATTCCATTACCTGAGAGAGTTCTTTTGGACGCATAATGTCGTTGCTCAACAACATTATAAAAAAGAAATTGGAACCTCTAACGCATAAAAAATAGTCCCATCCATGTTACAAAAAAGATCTTGCGTGTTAAAAACCAAGAAGAAACCATTACAAAGGTAGCATTTGCCAACCAAGGAGAGCAGAGAGTACCTTTTGAATGAAGATGATTACAAGGCAAACTATGATTTGGCGATGGAAGAGACTGAGAACTTTTTTGTGTGTAAGGGATTGGAGATAGCGATCTTAGCCAATCCCGAGAATGGAGTGGAGTTTTTTTGAACATGCATTTAGTTTGTGGGTTGGGGAGATAAGGGTTGCAAAATGATCCCCTTTAGAGTGTTCGAGGTTGCATGGGTGCACATTAATCTTGTGAAGTAAGTGTTATTTGCTTTTGAATGCACTATTTTTTTTTAAATTGTCAAAGATGGTGTCCAATGATACATTGCAAAAAATTTCGCTTGGTTGATAGTGACCAAAGGCATCTATTCCGAGAAGCCATTCTTGCAGTGGTTGAAAATGCATGTTTATTGGTGGTAGCTAAAAAGGTGAGCGTAGTAACATTAGAGTACGGGATCATATCTAGTATTACAACATTACTAATGCTTGGAGTGTAGGGGTGTTTTGAGCTTGGCGGAGAAGATGGAGGCAGAGAACTCCACAATGAAGAAGTCACACGTACACGCCACATGCAATTGTGGCCTGTCTCTTGGTGAGGCAATGCAGTCTATTTGACAAGATAACTTTGGCAAGGATTTTGTGATGTAGAATCCAACCATACGAGCCACAAACAACATAGAGGAGCATCTGCATTTTGCATGAACTGTTTGAGGCTTGCTACACAAGTATTGAACTATAAAGGTTTATTAGGATGTATGATTCAAATTGTGTGTTTTGAATAATGGAGTTGTTCCTCTTGTAATTTGTAGATGGCGGTTGGGTGCCCTTAGGTCAAGTCTTTGTAGTCCATACCCCGAGCATCCTAGCCACACGTGGGTATAGTTTGAGAGAGAGGAGAGTGGGATCTATCCCAACAATTGGATATACAAGCTCCATGATAAGGATACATGGAGAGATCTCCATGGTTCTTGGACTATGTGGATGGTGAGTTTCCCGAAAACAAATTCTCTCCATGGTTCTTGGACTATGTGGATGGCAAGTTCCCCAAAAACAAAGCAGAAGAATACAACAGTAAGTTATGTTTTTCTTATACAACTATCATGGTTTGGTTTGGTATAGTGTCCTCACTATTTTTTTTGGATTTGCAGCATTACACACGGAGGCTAGGGAAAGGGAAAAAGAGGAAATGTCACCATCAATCAGCCTCCCATCGATGCCATTCCCCTAGCATGGCCAAGGGAAGTCCAAGCCCAAAAACCATAGCTGATGGACCTACACAAGGTAAGAAGAGAGAACAACTAGTCATCGAAGAATTTGAGGAGTTTTTGGAAGAGCTTCAAAGTGAAAGGAGCGAGCAACAAGGTGGCGAGCTAGATTATGAGCAGGGTGATTTCGAGAGGCACTTGGAATCATGGAGGTCTAGTCCATCTTAGTGGTTTGAAATCTTGGGGTTTGATGCAAACCATATCCGTCGCTACTGTCAAAGCAAGGGCAGCCACCCACTTTCGGCGAGGCCACTTGCTTTCTTTCTAGTAGGTAAAAAATGCAACCACAAACCAATGTTTTTTTTAATAAATTTAATGGTTCTTAACATTGGATTAAATTTTGGATGTGGTGCAATTTCGGCTCACTCTAACGCAAAAATGGTAGAAATTGTGAGTGTCGGAGTGGTTCCCATATATCTTGTAGTACTTGTTGAGATAGACCATCTACGAAAGGCGTTGGTGGATCCAAAATTCAATCTTGAATATTGATTACTTCTAAGAACTTATTCTCTATGAAATGGCACATCAAAACTTGGTACTTGTTGTTCTTACTATAGTTTAATTTTTTATGAGGATCGTGTTGGGGATGTTTAACTATCCTTGGTTTGAAGTCAAGTTAATTGAAGAAGTTTTATCTTCAAGTGAGATTTTCTCAAATATTATATTTTATTTGAAAAGTGTTTGAAGGACATGGTGTGAATGGTCTTGGAAGTAAAGTCACCAAGGGTTCTTTATAAATTGCCAAAGAATCACTACTTTCATTCATTTGCAAGTTTCTATATGTTTTTTTTACACAAGTTACTCCTTTAGTCTTCTCACATTCTGACATTTACCATGCCGAGGAGAAACCACAGACAATGTGATCAATGTGGGCCACCCACACAACGCGGGCATGGACCTCAACATGGTCCCCCCCCCTTGTTGATCCCATCAACAATGTGCATGCTAATGACATTCTTAACATTGTTGATGCGGTGAATAATATATTCACAGCACAAAGTGCATGCAGCTACACGGAGGCTTTCCACGCAGTCAATGAGGCCACAATGTCCCTGCTCAATGCCATGTATCAGCTTGATTTAAATGCACATTCAACCGCACTCGACATTGAGCAAGTTGTCATTATTGCCACCCGACAATGCAATCATGTTTTGAGGGGGACATGGTTATTGCACCCCACAAGAGTGTGCAGTGTTCGAGCGACACGTGGAGACTTGGGTAGAATTATGGATGACATACATTGTTGTGTAAGGTCAAGTGAATGGAGCGACCAATGACAACAATACAACACTAGCAATGAGGACAACTAGATTCCCCATTGTAAGCTAGTGTTAGAGCAATAAGTCTGTGAACCCATATGAGTTTCTTGAACTATTTTGCTTTGCTCCATATCTATCTCATTGTAGTTGTTGTTTTAAGATGTGTACATTCAACCATTTTAATATTACTCTATATGGGTTTGTTATTGCATCTTTTCAATGTTGTTCATCCATTGATTTTTGAGAGGACAAAGTCAATTGTGGATTGTAAACCTTGAAATTGGCTTGTTGCAAATGATTTGTGTGCATGTATCATTGTCTGATTGATGACTAATCTTGTTGCACGACATATATTGTGATTTTTGAAAAGAGTGTGCGTGCTCTAATCCGGGTATATTTTTTGTTCGTGTATACGAGTTGGATTTATCAGGACAAAATTTGGATTGGATTATCTTAGATTGTAAACCCTTAGAATTGGATTGTTGAGTCGGGTGTATGCCTGCATGTGCGTGTGGCCCGCGTGTGGTGATCAAGCTTGTATATGAGTGTATGAGTGTACATGAGAGAGGCAAAAAAAAAGAGATCTCTAAATGATGGATGTTTGATCGAGGAGTGTTCGCCAAGAAATAAATTCAATGTGTGTGTGTGTGTGTGTGAGAGAGAGAGAGAGAGAGAGAGAGAGAGAGAGAGAGAGAGAGAGAGAGAGAGAAGAAGAAGAAGAAGAAGAAGAAGAAGAAGAAGAAGAAGAAGGAGGAGGAGGAGGAGAAGAAGGAGAAGAAGAAGAAGAAGAATAGGAGAGAAGAGAATTTTAACATCGTAGGAAAGTATCATAAGAGACCTTAAAGATCTATCCGAGAAGCTGAGTTGAACTCAAGACCTGTTATTCAAGAGGGAAATGGCATAACCAATCTACCACATTTGGATGATAGAAATGTTATACCATTTTCCTCTCTTTTTAGTGCCCCCCCCCCCCCCGCAACACACACACACACGCACCTGTGTGTGTGTGTGTGTGTGTGTGTGTGTGTGTGTGTGTGATGGGTTCGAAGGCAATAAGCTCAAGGTGGCTTAAAGGTGAAGGTAGCCATAGCTCAGACAGTTAGAGAGAGAAGACTACACACCTTTTGAAAAGTGGACTCAACACACAAAAAGCTAGTAATACTTTTACCATAGGGTATATACAGCATAGCTTGGGCTTTATTTATGAATAAAGCTGGAGTGGATATCCGGCTCATAACTCTCCATGTAGCCCTTCTTAGAAGCTTACAACTCATAGGACAAATGACAATAGCAAAGAATATGCACATCTAGAGGTGTTTCCCATAGTCGCTGAAGAAGAACATGCCTATCTCAACAATCCTCCCCTTAGGCATGGACTATACTGAAGCAAGCTGGGTCGAGACTCAATGCCACACAGGCAAGCAATCACACAGACTGGGGTAGTCACACAGACTATGGCAGTCACATAGATTAAATCATGGTCTTAAACAGACATGGTGTCACACAGACTCAAGGATTCCTCCCCTTCAACATGCTCTCAACATGAAAGGCAAAGGATAACCATATCTATAACTGTCAATGTCTACTCTTAGTAGCACCTCCCCTCACTCCTAGTCATCTTCATCATTTGATATGATTTGTTGCTGCCACCGCTGCAGCCTGTGCATATTTTGTTGATGATAGCTTCACCTTTGGTTCTCTTCTTGACAATGACATTTAGCATACATAACATTGTGTGAATGATGTCACCACAAGGGATTCTTTCGAGGAAGGTCTTACCTCCCGAAATAACTGGGGCAGTGTCTAGTCCTCTCACATCTCTTGTATATAGTTTTGGTAGACATAATGAAAGGCAAGGCTTTGTTATCATGCCTTGAGTGTAGGAGAAAATAAAATGCATAATAAAACGAGAAGTATGCAATGCTTTTGTACATATGCAAAATATGCTTGTGCAATGCTTTCGAAACGATTGAGACTTGAGAAAATGTGCAAAGTCAAAAGGTTTCAAAAAACTTTGAAGCTCGATTGTGTGCCTTGAGTGGAAGCTTTTAGCCGTGCGTACTTTGAGAATTAGACTTTGTAATTTTTGAATGCCCAATGCAAGGCTGTGCAATTTGTAGGTGGGTCTGAGAGCGACTTGCCATCAAGTTCACGGGTTGAACACGGGGTTGATTATGTTGGCTACAAGGGTGGGGATATCGTTGTATTATGATGAGGCACGTGAGATTGGACGAGCTGTGCGTGGGTATGAGGGCTTATTTATCATAAAAGGTTACAATGCATTAAAAAAAAAAGAAAGCTTGCAAAATTTGTCGATTGCAAAACAAGCAAAAGCCGTCCAAGGGGCAATGAGAGTATCTTGGAGCTATTCAATGATCAGAAACTGCAAGAGGGGGCGCCTTCATGCTGTGATTGCATCCACGAGGTCCGATTGGAGGAAACCATCATCGATCAACAACGTGTGTGTGTGTGTGTGTGTATGTGTGTGTATCAAAATAATGCTGCAGTAGAGCTTCGAATTGCATTGGTTTGCATTTGTCTAAGCTAGCACTACGGTAACTTAAGACTAAGGGTTGCCCTTCTTGTTGAATGTTTGCCGTAGCCTATGAGTTTCTTGTCTAGCTCGCTTTTACTGTAGCATGATGCACTATTTTCAGCTTTGCTTGTAGCTTTAATTAGGAGCTCCTTCAATCTTTCTTGCCAATTCAGTTTTATAGCGCTATAAGATGCCGACTCTAGTGTGCTCCCGGGATTGCTCTCAAATTGTTTGCTCCGCCCTCTCACACTAGAGATACGGGTACTTGGTTTTGCAGCCTTCGTCTGCACTGAGTGCTACCCTCAATTTCTTGATGGAGAGCTCCCAAGCCTTCAAGGCTCTCTTAGTGTTTTTTTGCTCACGGGTTGTAGCTTGATTTCTTGCTGCAACTACACACTCTCCCGTTCGGTATTTGTTGGCTTTATTGGCCACCGATTGCTCCTCAGATTGGTTGATTTTCCACGAGTTTCCCCCAACCTGCAAAGCTCAAGAGCTCTCTGCTTTACTGGCTTTGATGAAGTGCCGAGATCTACCTTACTTTGAGCTAGTAGCTCTGCTCGCTACTGCTCGACACTCTCCTTGGTACAATTCCTTTGCTCTCCTACTAGTTGCCGATTGCCATGCCCGATTGGCTGATTTTGTGTAATTAAGGGGCTTGGTTAGTAGCCTTAATTGCCTTCAAAACAAGTGTGTGCTTGATGCAAATTGGACAAATGGGTATTCTAAGGATTGTGTGCGGTATTGCTAAGCTAATGGGGGTGCTAACCGGCTCTGATACCAGTTGATGGGTTCGAAGGCAATAAGCTCAAGGTGGCTTGAAGGTGAAGGCAACCACAACTCAGACAGTTAGAGAGGGAAGACTACACACCTTTTGAAAAGTGCACTCAATATACAAAAAGCTAGACTTAATATTTTTAGCATAGGGTATATACAGCATAGCTTGGGCTTTATTTATGCATAAGCTAGAGTGGCTATCTCGCTGATAACTCTCCAGGTAGTCCTTCTTAGAAGCTTACAACTCATAGGACAAATGCCAATAGCAAAGAATATGCATATGTAGAGGTGTTTCCCATAGTCACTGAAGAAGAATATGCCTATCTCAACAGTGTGTGTCCTAAAAACTAATATCTAACCAACCCAAATGATTTTCTCATATTAAACTGATCACTTAATGTGGGAGAATAAACGGGAACAAGGGTTAAGATATAGACATGTGCTTATAGATCTATCTCAACACGGGGCCAATGGTAAAGGAGCCCAAATGAGAGATGGTCTATCAAAGAGCAAGGCTAACCAATGGAGCATAAGACCTTAGGGTTAGCTTCATTGAAGACCTCCAATAATGTGTGTAAAAGTCCTTTGACCTTAGGTATGACCTTAGGTAAGCTAGGGCTGAGCTTGAGGCGCGGGAACCCGACCCAGCTCGAGGTGCTTGTCTTGCTTGTCATGCTTGATGACTAAGGTGCTTGAGGTGCTTGATGATTGAGGTGCTTGAGATGCTTGAGGTGCTTGACATGCTTGAGATGTTAGGGTTGCACTTGAGGTGAGAACCCAACCCAAGCTTAAAGTGCTTAAGGGCCAAGCTTGTGGTGGGAACTGGGCCTATGCACGAGGGGTTGAGGTGTCAAAAAGTCAAAGATTCAATCCCTACAAGGAGGGGGCGAGCCCTACATGAGGGGGGATGAGAGAGAACACCCACACACTCACACAAGGCATGCATGGTACAAAGAAAGCAAAAGGGACACTTGTCAAGTTCCTCCTCATGTTGCCCTCATTGTGTGCCTGAAGCCTATTGGTTGGCCACCCAAGGGGTCCAATGATAATTTAGGTGATTTAATTAATTGATTTTGCATTTATCAAGTCCTCTCTCTCAAAGGGGAAAGGGGGACACTTGTCTCAAGGCTACCCTTGCTGCTTGTAATGCCTCCTGCTTGGCTAGGCCTGTAGGGGTCCAATGAGCTTCAAGCATGAGCTACAAGGGGGGGTCGACCCAAGCAAGCTAGGGGGTTGCTTAGGGGGTATAATCACCCACACACACTCACAAACACTCTCATTGTGTGCTATGCAAAGTGCAAGAGCTCCCTCTCCTAGCGATCTTATCCAATCCCGAGAATGGAGTGGAGTTTTTTTGAACATGCATTTAGTTTGTGGGTTGGGGAGATAAGGGTTGCAAAATGATCCCCTTTAGAGTGTTCGAGGTTGCATGGGTGCACATTAATCTTGTGAGTGAAGTAAGTGTTATTTGCTTTTGAATGCACTATTTTTTTTTAAATTGTCAAAGATGGTGTCCAATGATACATTGCAAAAAATGTCGCTTGGTTGATAGTGACCAAAGGCATCTATTCCGAGAAGCCATTCTTGCAGTGGTTGAAGATGCATGTTTATTGGTGGTAGCTAAAAAGGTGAGCGTAGTAACATTAGAGTACGGGATCATATCTAGTATTACAACATTACTAATGCTTGGAGTGTAGGGGTGTTTTGAGCTTGGCGGAGAAGATGGAGGCAGAGAACTCCACAATGAAGAAGTCACACGTACACGCCACATGCAATTGTGGCCTGTCTCTTGGTGAGGCAATGCAGTCTATTTGACACAATATCTTCCTTAAAGATGACACAATATCTTCCTTGCTTGTTAATCCTTGCCTGAGACAAAGGCCGCAATATCCTAAAACGCTTTCGGCCCATTTATCACCAAAACTATGGATTGCTACCTCTCTGTTTACAAGAATACATTTGTGGGCATTTAGGGCTATAGGAAACTGCCAAAACAGAGCTTAGCGCTCTACACTTCTACATCTCTGTTGATGCATAGTCCGTATACTTGTTGTGGATGACCCTAATCATCTTTTCATTGAAGCTTGGGAGCTAATGTCACAGGGCGGTGTCCTTTGAGTCACCCTCCATGTGAGATCCACCTTTCTGTTGGGCAAACTGATCAATCTCCAAAGCGAACTGCAAAGAAACAATGTCGGATTATGATTCTAAGAAACAACAATTAGAATTGAAAAGAATGAAGTACTTACTAGTGTCGCATCAGTGCGCGCAAGGGTTCTTGTTGGTTATGTCAATTGTGCCAAGATCAGTGCACTCCGAGCACATGAAATGTTTGTGGGGAGCGAAGCTACTCTCGGGAACACTCTCCTAGAAATCTTTCTCCTCATCAATGGTTTGTAGAGCTACCGCCACGAGGGAATCCATGGAATTATGTCCCTCTGGCAAGGCTAACGTGTTGATGAGGGGAGCAGAGGAGTAGTCCACTTAGAACTCGGCCTTTTGACTTGGGTTCTCTATATCACGAACCCCAACATATATTGCAAGAACAAAGAGGGCTTTGTATTGATGCATTTCAAGAGAGTGGGTAATGTCGTCAAAGAAGAGAAATTCTTGACCATCCACTATAATTAAATGCAGGGTGCGCAAGAGCAACCATTAGGATCTCATCTTCGACATCCTCCCCTTCCAGGTCTTGGTCAACATCTTCTGTTAAGTATGGAGCCTGATTTACCCTTGTAATTTTCTGTGGTAAAAGCTCACATTTGTAAGGCCCCCATTATGAGGAGAAGTCATCGTGCGTGAAGGAAAATCACTCAACGGAAACCAAAATTTTCACGGCCAAGAATCAGGGGCAACTTTAGGGGCCTCGGGGGCGGAAGCCTCCGAGACTTTTTTTTCCCTCGCCGGAATATTATGGCCGGACGGCGGCCGAAAAGTGGTCGGAAAACAACCGTCGGTTGGCCGGTGTGGCCGGTAGTCAATGGCCGATGGCCGGTGGTCGGAAGTCAATGGCCGGTGGCCGGTGGCCGAATTCAAAAGCGGACTTGTCTTCTCAAGGGCGGCCACACATGGGCGGATTGGAGGGTCCGATTTGGACTTATTCGCACAAGGGCGGCTACACATGGCTGCATCTCATAAGAGAGGGCAGCCCTTTTGGCCTATAAAAGGAGGCCATTTCTACACACATTTCAGAGTGTGAAGTTGATGCAACAAGGTGAGTGTGAGGTGGTGAGAGTGAAGCAAGGTGGGAGCTCCATTAAGGGTATAATCCCTTTGTAAACTACTTCTTGTTTTGAAGTACTAAAGCCATTGAGTGGCTGCTTTCCCGTGGACGTAGCCCACATTGGGTGAACCACGTTCCCCTTGAGTTTGAGATCGATTCAATGATTCTAGATCCTGTTTCGTATAGCATTCGTTCGTAGTAAGGATTTCAGTCACTTGCGTATTTTAGAACTTAAATTTGATTTCCTTAGTAGTGATTGTCATTAGAAGGTCGAGTAGGTGATTTGATACCCACCTAGTTGTTTCCATGCGCCTGCGTGTCAAGCTCCGTCCTTGTCTGACAAATTCTGTTGTTGGTTGAGTTCTCGCTATTTAGCTTTCGCTAGCGGCGTAACCGCCTTAACATTTCGCACCGTTGCCGGGGACGAGAGCCCTAAGTAGGTGACCTTAGACTAATCCTACGAGGTGAGTCGTATAAACTACTTTGTATACTTTAGTTAGAAAAGATCTAGGAGTGGTGGACTCCGAAGATCTCGAGAGATACTAGGAAGTGGGGTATTCCTGGGTCTTCCGTGTTGACAATATTTTTAGTTTAGCTTAGATTTTTTTGTTGTTTTGTTGGTGTTGAGTAGTTGTTGATAGAAGAAGAATTTGCTAGTTCGTGAGTGGTAGTGGATCTCTTTAAAATCACAACTACCAAACCCATTTTATGATTAGGAATAGCTTAGGTAGGACTTCATTTGATCCTGATCTAGAGCTAGTAATCATTGGAGTATTTGCTTGATATGGTTGATTGCATGTTAGATCACTAAACCGTCGAGTTAGTAGTGAAACTTGTAGTAAACAAAAGTGAGAGAAATTTTCTGTGTATCTGGGAGTTGCTAAGCACTTGAGAAAGCTTTAGGAAGGATTCTGTGCCAAAAAACTGGAAATCTGCAACTTTAGACATCATACGTGTATGATGTCTAAATGACCAAACAGAGACCAAAACAGAAATTTTGACTTTACGAGAGTGTTCAAAAGGGGGGTTATACCCTAATTTTAACTTAAAACAAGAGCATTAACACTCAAAGAAACCCAAAAAGACAAGCCGGAGTCCAAGAAACGCAAAGAATAGGAAATTTTGGATTCAGATCGTGTTTTTACATTCAAACCTGACAAAAACACTTGAAACTCAATTATAAACATTGGAGAAGGCTTAAAACCAAGAATAGTCAAAATTTGGGACAAAAGACATCATACGCGTATAATGTCTTTTAGCACATCCACTGCTTATTTTTGATATCTGACCTGACAAGATTGTTACAAACACTGTAGAAAGGGTAAATATCAAGTCTTGACCCAAATTGATGAAAAAGACATCATACGCGTATGATGTCTTTGACCTAATTTTGGACATATTTTGATACTTTGCCAACACAGATCCATTGTAATAGCTGTCTAGAGGTTATATTTCAAGTTTCATCCCATTTTGATCACAATTGATCCAAAACAAGTCAAAAGCGGAAAATTGCCAAGAAAAGCCTAAATTAGCCATAACTTGGTCAAACAGAGTTCAAACTGAATTTTGTGAGTGGACAGAGCATAAGGGGGCTACTGAGAGTGAGCATAACCAAAATAGTCCAAATCTGTGAAAAAAAGACATCATACGCGTATAATGTCTTTTTCAGCATAACTGCAACAAAATTCTCACTTGATGAAACAGAAGTTGTCCAACTGACAAGATTAAACAATTGACCAAGTATCAATCAGTTTGGATCAATTCTGACCACAAAAACTTGGGAAAACAAATTGTCGAGACGGAAAAGTTAAAGTCCTTTAGGGGAATTGATGAATTTGAGATCGGGCAGGAATCTCCAGAATAACCAACCAAAACAAGAGGAACAAGCAAGTGTCATATTAACCGAGGGAAGTGTAAACCAAAGTTGGGTGCAACCATTAGAGCCGATCTTTGAAGAAAGTGTTTCTGATACTTCTTCGGAGAGATCTTACGAGATTTTCACCGAACACTTGGAACACTTGAACCTGAACAACAGAGAAAATATGGCAGCAGGATCATCAAACCCTTCCGCCACAATGAAGCTATTGTTTATAAAATACCAGTACGACAATGAGCAAGGTGCCAAGATCTACAAAGATGGAATGGACCGCTATTGTGTAAAGATAGAAGATAGACCTAGTGAGTTCAAGGACTTAGTGCCTGTGAGCTATAGCGGAGATAGATATCTAGATGATGAGGGTACCATGTACTTGGTAGTCCTAAACCCTAACATTGTGGACAAGTGGGGATTGATGGGCACCAAAGCCAAAGTAGATGAAGAACTTGAGGAGAAAGCACCAATAATGAACTTCCCTGATGCGAGGTTAAGAAGAGAGAATGAAACTACAAGGATCAACACTGATAACATCTATGTGGGGCTATACAAATATAATAATGGGGAGCAAGATCTCTATTATAGATGTGAAGAACCCTACACCGGAGAGTTGACAGATCAAAAAAGACTTTATGTCTTTACCTACACAGAGGGATCGGAAGTGAAAATTGCCGCTTACGACAAGTATGGGAGGCAATACTCAACAATGGGCAAGAAAGAATTAGAAGGATATACATACTTTGGGGGACCACTACATCAGTATTATGTTACTTCTAGCTCACAAAGGCCAGCACCAACAAATGGAGTGCAAAACCCAATGACAACAGGAGGACAAAGAACTCAGGCTGCTGACTCTTTCAGTCAACCTCAGTACTCGAAGCCCGGACCAATGGGATCATTACATTCCAGAGAGTCAATGGATACGAATCGAGGTAGTGCAGTTCCAATCCCCACGTATACCACTCCAGGTCCAAGGTTCGAAGCGGAACCATCACATTTACCTCCTAGTAGTAGACTCAGGGCAGGGGAACCGACAAGGGTAACCCATGAAGTCCATGATGCTAGAGAAAGCTTTAGCCGGGACACAGGAGCAATGAGATTGGTAGCAGACCATAGACGTATGAGACCATCTCAAGTAGCCAAGTGTATGCCAAAGAAGTATGGTGGTTCAGGAGATCCGTATGCACATGTGTCACTCTTTAAGCAAGTCTTAAGAGCTGAGCAAATAACAGATTTCCATACACAATACGAGGGATTTGGTCTTACTCTAGAAGGTACGGCATTGACATGGTTTCAACCACTGAACAGAGGGGGATTCCATGACATTGACCATTTGCTAAGAGAGTTTGCTGAGGAATTCTCAAAACGAGAGATTAAGCACAATACGGTCTCACAAATATATGCTTTTAAACAGAGAGAACACGAAAAAGTGAAGGAAGCTTCACTTCGCTTCAAACAATACATTGAGAGATGTCCAGTACGTGAACGACCACAAGATGACAGACTATCTGTTCTCTTTATTGAAGGATTGAGAAACGACACTCTCAAGAAGGACTTGCACTTGAAAGTAACGAGAGAAGCATTGTACTTAGTGGATAACTGTACGGTTTATGGAGAAGTGTCAGCGGATACAGATTTTGCATTCAGTAGCTCTTCCTCCGTAGCGAGCAAGACTACCACTAAAAAGAATGTTCAAACAACAACCATGCCAAATGTAGAGCAAATGATAGAAGATGCTCTAAAAAGGATGGCACCATACCAAAAACCATTGCCAAAACCACTGAAATGGTGTGCTATTGAACAAAAATGGACAAACCATCCAATAGAGGAGTGCTATTACAACAAAGGGTATGTAAGGGAGCGTCAGTATGCACCTCCCGCTCAATTAGCACCACCTCAGGTACATCCAGTACCTCGATACCCAACGGGAAATGTATCAGGACCTATGGGGATAGAAAGACCGCAACCGGTATTGGGACAACAACCACCTTTACCAGGAGCAAGACCAGTGGGCATTAGATATGCACCAACCTTAGAGAATCAGGAAGAACAAGCCTTAGTGCCTGTTCAAGCCTATTATGAAGAATCTGGTGCACACATGTCTCCAACTGTGTATTACCCACCAGAAGAACCCAAACAATCAGAACCATGGGGCATGATTGGGAATGTTGGAACACCAACAGTTACAAGTGCTTCTGATGAAGAGAGATACAATTTGGACGCAAGAACATTGATGTTCATAGCTCATGGAGGGTTAACAGGACAAAGACCATCCTATCCACAAAGGACGAATCAAGTGGGACCAAGACCAGCACTAGGACCCTGTTACAAGTGTGGAGGTGACCATCTGATGAATGTTTGTCCACATACGGAAATCATTAGAATTAACGCTTATTGCACTGAGTGTGGGGTTACTCACTTCATTGAGGATTGTTCAAAGAATCCAAACAAAGTGCAAAAGACGACATTGAATATGCTAGAAACTATTCCTACCAGCAGTGGGTCTGAAAATGAAACTCTGATACCAACGCAAGTTGTTACTAGAGCTCAAGCTAAGAAAACCACTAGAGAACCTGAGAATGGAAAGTTAGCGACTGAAGTGGTTAGTCAAGGACCGCGGAGTCAGAGAAACACATGGAAAGCTAGAAAAGCACGCATGAAGTTGAGAAAATAACGTGAAGACGCTATTCTAGCTGAGGAACTAAAGCGAACTAAAGATAGATTAGAAAAACTTGAGAGTCAAAACGGGAAACGAGAGATGAGCCCGGAAAGAACGAAACAAAAGAGTATCAAAGAAACAACGAGCTTAAGCTCAGGGGGATCAGTGCTAGTCGACAAAGTACACAAACCATTGGACGCACTGATGAGAGCTTACGAAGCTAGGTTAAAGAACAACCAAACACAAGAACAGAGGTGGATGACATACCCAAACGCGGAATTGGAAAAGCAGAGACTTGAAATGTGCCAGAGAATGATCGAGACTGCACAAGCTTATTAGAACCACCAAGAGAAACAATGAATTGTGGAACGGAAAACCCAATTCAGCAAGAGACTATCATTTCACGGGTAGCTGAAAAGACTCCCAGTGCACAAAAGCCTGAAAATACACACAAGGATGACCGCATAGTATTGAACACAACCGATCAGGAGATAGAGAGTTTTCATCCAGTCATACAGAGGATTTACGAAAGAGATGAGGATTACAATGAATTTTGGAAACAAGTGAGAGAGGCAAACTTTGCAAACGAGCTAAGTTGCCAAGCTAATCAGACAAATTGGGAAAAGGACATCAGGAATCCTCCCATAGTGGAATTTGAGGCAGGATCTCAAGTGGACTTGGATCTGCAATCTTACTGGGGAGATGGGGGCTCTGTTAGAACAATGGAGAGCAAACCTCATTCACTGAATACCTTACCTTCATACTTAGGAGAGTATGAAGCAAAATCCGAGATTAGAGCACTTCCCTCACAAAGAATTTCATCAGAAAAAGTCATGGACTCGCAAGGATTGATAGAGATCTTGTCAACACCAGTGACATGCACTATCACTCTAGCTGAGCTTTTGAGGCTAAGACCACATATGTGGACCACTGTAGGAAAATGCTTGGAGAAATTTGGGATAAAAGACCCAACATCGAGACTGCAAGAGGGTATACAAGAGCTGAGCAAACCACAAAAGAACGCTAAGCCTGTACCCTTAAACAAGGTCGGAGAGTATTGCGAAGGTGAAGAGGGGAATACAACCTTACCAGTTGAATTCCAAGGAGTGAACACTATGGCAATACTAGACAGCGGAGCTGGGGTAGCCATTGCTACAAAAGAAATCTGGAAAAAATGGGGGAAACCAGCAATAAGGAAGACTAGGTTGAAACTCCAATTAGCAGATGGACACATGGAGAAACCTATGGGGTTATTAGAGAAAGTCGTAGTGACTTCTTGCGGCATTGAATACGAACATACTTTTGCTATTGTCGATTTTGGCAAGGAGAATAACTATGATATCATACTGGGAAGACCATTCATGAGACAGTTGAAAATGGTCCAGGATTGGGGCTACGATCACATATACCTGAGAAATATGGAAACCACTACACGTGTGAACCTGAAAGACCATAGCTACAAAGATGTGAACCGAAAACCGGTAGAGGAGTTTGATTCAGCTACTTTGGCGGGATCCGAATTTCCAGCTTGGTTAGGTAAGCCCAAGGAGTTATGGATGTGTGGAGCCTCGAAATGTGGAAGTCTGAGGCGAGAAGAATATGTTTTAGAAAGGGCTATCGAAGACGAAACTTATATAGGAGAACCCTTTCCAGAGGACACACTTGAACCATTAGAATGGACACACATTCTAGCAACCCTAGATGTTTGTGCAATTCCGGATGGTCCCACAACAAAATTTTGCGACAAGGACGGGTACGACGTGGTTCCGTACTTCATGTTGAGAACTGTACTCGAAAAAGAAACTGAAAAGAACGATACACTGGAAAAGGAAGATGAAGAAGAGGTGTTTCACGACATTCCCGATCATCCAGAGTGGGGAAATGAAGCAGACAACGAGTCAACGGACAATTCAAGCGGAAACGAAGAAACTATAACGGATGTCAGATTTTATGATTTTCCGAACCAAACTAAACAACGCCAGAAACGCTATAGAGCAAAGAGAAAAACAAAGGGGGTTAGAACCAATCCGATGCTTAGAATAAGAGGAAAAAATCAATTCCTAATGCTAGTAAAGGCGGAAGATTGTGTTAAGGACAAGATTTCTGGAAGAATGAGAGGCAATGATCAAAAGAGCTTACGAAAAGACAAAAGAAGCTCAAGAAATCAAGTTCAAAGGAATGAAACGAAAACTGAAACAGAAAAATCAGAAAAGAACAAGCGCAACAGAGAACACACGGAGTCCAAGTTAGAACGTAGAAACAAGTACAGAGAGCTCAAGAAAACTCTGAAAGAAGTTTGGACGACAGAAATTGAGAGTGGAGAGGACGAAAACGCCAAAATCAAGGAAAACATGGATGTTCCCTCTCACTACAGGAAATTCACAATAGAGGATAGGAAGGTGGTATTAACCCAACCTATCCGAGAGAGAAAGGCGAACGGATCTTATGACGGACCGGAGGATGCAAAAAAAGTTGATTTAGCAGCTCTAGGTGAGACACCTAGACCGGTGTACATAGCCACAGATTTGTCTCCAGGCGAGGAAGAGAGACTTTTGAGTCTTCTCCGAGAGTACAGGGATGTGTTTGCATGGTCTTATAAGGACTTAAAGGGAGTTGACCCATCGATATGCCAACACACAATCCCACTAAAACAAGATGCAAAGCCTAGCAGACAGAGACCATACACATATAATGATACGTTTGCTAAGCGAATCAAAGAAGAGATAGATAAGCTAATGGAAGCTGAATTCATATACGAGATTGAACACACCGATTGGGTATCTCCAATTGTGGTGGTACCCAAGAAGAACGAAAAACTCCAAGTGTGTGTCAACTTAAAGAAAGTGAATGCTGCAACAATCAGGGACAATTATCCCCTGCCGATAACTGATATGTTCTAGAGCGTGTATCAGGGAAAACATCATACTCCTTTCTTGATGGTTTTTCAGGATATAACCAGCTAGCCATAGCACCGGCAGATCAACATAAAACAGCTTTTGCAACGGAGTGGGGAATTTATGCTTATCGGGTTATGCCTTTTGGTCTAACCAATGCTCCCGCAACCTTCCAGAGGCTGATGACGCATGCTTTCAAAGAATACTTAAGGTTGTTTCTAGAAATATACATGGATGACTTATGTGTACATTCTCTTCTGAGAGATGAGCATCTAGAACACCTAAGAAAAGTATTTGAGAAATGTAGGACATATCGCATTTGTCTCAATCCTGAGAAATGTGTGTTTATGGTCCGACAGGGCAGAATTCTGGGACATATTGTCTCACAAAACGGAATATCCACGGATTTAGAGAAGATAAAAGTTATAGTGGATATGCCTAGACCAACCAATGCGAAACAAGTACAGAGCTTTATGGGACATTGCGGATATTATAGACGATTCATTTACATGTACGCTATAATAGGCCAACCACTTTACAGGCTAATAGTGAACTTTGAATGGACAGAGGAGTGTGAGGAATCATTCAAGAAATTGAAAGAGGCACTCATTACTGCTCCAGTCTTGAAATCACCAGATTGGGAGAAGATATTCCATGTGCATATAGATGCTTCGGCATATGCAATAGGATGCATTCTGGCTCAGCCAGAAGAAGGAAACATGGATTTTCCTATCTGTTACGCCAGTCGACAGCTCAACAATGCAGAGAAGAATTACACCACAACAGAGCGAGAAGGATTAGGAATGATATATGCTGTGAAGAAATTTCGGCATTATCTTCTAGCCAACAAGTTTGTGTTTTTTACGGATCACCAAGCCTTGCTCTACCTAGTGAATAAACCATGCAATACCGGGAGAATAGTGAGATGGTTCATTATTTTACTGGAATTCGACTTCACGGTAGTAGTAAAGAAAGGAGAAACACATCTTAGAGCTGATCATCTTTCGCGATTGACGAATGGAGAAGACCCTATAGGAGTAGATGACGACATGCCAGACGCGTACTTGTTCAACATAGAAATGATACCGAAGTGGTCTCAAAATGTCGTTAGCCTATTAACCTATGGAGGAGAGTTTGATAGAAGAGAATACAATAAGAAACATATTGCTATTCAGCAATCCAAGAATCTTCAATTGGTTGCAGGAAGGTCAATTGGGAAATGATCATGTTTTACGACTATGCATCAATCCTGAGGAATATAATATATATCTGCGCGAAGCACATGTTCAGGAATGTGCATTTCATTGTTCAAGAAGGAACACATATAGGAATTTGTTACAACTGGGAGTCTCTTGGCCAGGAATGAAAGAAAGCGTACATGAATATGTCACTGTATGTATTGTATGTTCATCAAAACCGCCAGCAGAGTATTCGACATTATATCAGATAATGATCGCTCCGGAATGGAGTCAGTATATTGTTGAATATCTCACAAATAGAACTTTCCCAGAAGGAACGTCAAAAGCTCGTCAGAAATCTGTAGAGACAGAAGCTAGAGATTACGCTTTAATAGGAGATCAACTCTATAAGAGAGGTAAAGACAACCAGCTTAGGATTTGCGCATCAGAGTCTGAGTATGTGATAATCCTGGAGCAAGCTCATGGAGGAGTAGGTGGAGGCCATTTCTCAGGTGATAAGACAGCAAAACTTGTCTTAGCCGCAGGAATATGGTGGCCAACATTACATATGGACGCTGAGGAATACGTTAAACGGTGTGATGACTGTCAGCGGACCAAAGTACCACTTAAAAGAGATGATATGCCGCTTAGACCAATGATGGGGGCAAGAGCTTTTGCAAAATGGGGGATTGATTATGTCGGACCCATTTCACCTCCTGCATATAAGACTCATGCACAATACATTGTTGTGGCTACAGACTATCTAACAAAGTGGGTCGAAGCAAAGGCAACTCAAAAAGCAGATGCCAGGACCACGGCACAATTTCTATATGAATACGTCTTTGTACGATATGGATTGCCAATAGAAATTGTGAGTGATCGAGGCACACATTTTATAAATGAAGTGATAGAGATCCTTCTAGATGAATTCATGGTAATCCATAGGAAATCAGCCCCGTATCATCCACAAGCAAACGGACAAGCTAAAGCAACAAACAAAACCATATGCACGGTCCTTACGAAGATTGTATCTGAGTCGAGAACTGACTGGGACCAGAAGTTGCATTCAACATTATGGGCATATAGGGTAGCATATAAAACATCAATAGGAACGACCCCATATAACATGGTTTTTGGGCTAAATGCTATCTTACCAATAGAATTCTTGATTTCAACCTTAAGGGTGGCTAAGGATCTAGAGTGGACAGGGCACGAGCTTTCTGATAGAATAGATGACCTGGAAAAGCTAGACGAGCTTCGCCTAAAAGCAGTAGCTTCTATCTACGCTCAAAAAAGGCGACAAAAGGAATTTTTTGATAAGCATGTGCGGACTAAAGAGTTTAAGGTTGGGGACTATGTCCTAGTTTACACTCTGAAACAGCATGCTAAGAAGCTTAAAAAGCGAGGGATGGGACCTCTGGTGATTAAAGATCTATCACCAAGTGGAGCCGTCAAGCTTGCTACATTAGACGGAGAAGAAATGCCCAATTGGATTAGTGGATGCAGAGTGAAAAAGTATCTTTTGCCGCTAACCCAAGACATGCTTCTCAAAATACATCAAGAAAAGCTGCGTGTCCAGAAAAAGAAAAAGATTGTGGAGGAAGCGCAAGCCGAGGCGAAGGAAAGAATGGAGAAAAGAAGACTACTGCGTCAGAAACAGCGCAATGAAGGAGCAATACGAATAAACGCAGTCAGTATAACAGGAATGGATAATGACAAAGAAGAACCCATCATTGAATGCAAAGTAGGAACCAACCAAATCAAAGCCAGAGCACTATTGGATTCAGGAGCTCAAACTAACCTACTTTCACTCAGTTTGTACAGACAATTGACAAATGACACTAAATTACAAACTGCCAAGCAAGAGTTAAAGAGTTACTCTGAGAATTCAATCAAAACTGTCGGATGCACAGTTTTACATATACAGATTAACCGTTATGTGTATCCTCATATGTTTTACGTGGTTGAAGACCAAGCTACACAACATCCATTATTGCTAGGACAACCATGGCAGAAGCAATACAATGCAATGATTGACTGGAGTTCTAAATCAGTGCTTATCAAATACGAAGGTGAAAGTCAATCAGTTAAGTTCACCAAAGGAGCAGAGCCAACTCCAAAGGAAGAATCCAAGCACAAAGGTAAACAACAACCAGAGAAAAAGAAGAAGCAATGGCAACCAAAAGTTTCTATACAACCGGATTACTCTTCGACGAGGAATTCTCAACATTGGATAAGGAAGACAAGCAATAATATAACAACTCAACCTTGGGAAAAAACGGGGTCAAAGTTGGTATGGAGACCAAAAAAGGTTGTGCCAGAGAACACAAAGGTGGAAAACAGAGTCTTCAATACCAGACAACAGAGTGATTCCAGACAATCAAGGACAGAGAAACAGATCTGGATTCCAAAGAAGTTCATGACGGCACAAAGCTATAGCAAGCAAATTTGGATCCCAAGGATTTGTAAACAGGAACTCCCTTCAGTACAATCCACAGAAACTCCTAGGTATTTCAAGGCGAGGAAATCAACACAAAGAACAAAGCAGGTTTGGGTCGCAAAGAGTTTGTGGCAAGCACAAGCGAAGCGGAAGCAGATTTGGATTGTGAAAAAGAACAACAAGGTAAAGAAGAATCCATCTACTGATTCTACTACCGAAGTGCGAAAACCAACCCAAAACCCGACCACCAATCCTTCAATCAAACAAAGAGCAGCTTTATTGGAAAGACTGTTGTATCATCGCTCTACAATTGCATTGGGAACTTATGACCAAAACAACTACAATGCTTCGCCCACAGACACTTCATAGTCGTCCAGGAGGACTCAGACTAGGAGGGGGGGAGGTATATAGGTATACAGGAGCTACAAAGCAGCTACAAGCGACAAAAACAAAGAAAAACAAAAATTATATTACAAGGGCAGTGTCTTACATGATTTCGCAATTTTTATGTTTGATTGCGGATATTGATAATATTTATGCCCTTATATACCTTGTTTTGCAACAAGAAGAGATCAAATGATGAATTTGGGTCTCTAGACGTGTAAATATCACTAAATAAGAGTGTTTTTGGAGTTAAAAAGTGGAAAAAAGTGGTAATCCAAGTCCAGAAATCACAAATAAGTGTATATTCATATACACAGGGTTACCAGCTATTTATTGTGTATGTTTGGAATTTTTTGGCTTCAATTTGCTATTTTCTTTTATTTTTTATGATTTTCTTGATAAAAGTAAAAGAAAAATAAAAAAACAGGTGAAACGAGATCAGAAAAAAGAAAAGAATAGATGGTGATGATCCTAATGACAAGGGCAACCCATGGTAAAAAATTGAGTACAATTCGAAAAAAGTTGCGGAAAGCCCGAAATAACAGAATTTTGGCAAAGTGGACAGATTTCTCAGAAAAAGGTCAAACGGGGTCCACATTGAGAAATTTCAAATCCTAAAGTGCATTTCACGACGAGATAGGAGCACATGTCAAATTTGGTAACAAGTGATCCAGGAAGTCCAAAGTTAAGTATTTTTGACTTCACTTACAGGCTCATTTGCAATATTACCCTCTTGGAGAGAGCAAAGAGCACACAGGAGCATCCAACCTTCTACAGCCTTCTACGACTGCTACGAGAGCTCAGAGGACACCAGACATGAGAGGTAGACTCGTTGCCATAAACTTTTGATGCTTATCATTAACTTTTGTCGCGAAAACTGAGCAAAACCAAGAAACAAGAGCAGACGGGGAATGCGGTAGAATGCTAGGTAGTGGCACAACCACCTAACCTTGCAAGAACTTATAGGTGGGTTACCCTAGTATAGAAGATGGGTTTCTAACACTCAAAGCTCGAAAAAGAACGACTGGAAAAACCCTAGGTCAACAGAGCCTGCAAGAGGCAAACAGGAAAAAGTTGTGAAACGACACAAAACTTCTCAGGAAGCTTAACAACATCGAGGGCAATGCAACCATGGAGTATCTCCAGGTTTGGACCACCAAAAGTGGGTCAAAACAACCGATTCGACGACAGACACACAAAGCGTCATTTTGGCATAACGGCTGAAATTGACGACCGAATGAAATGAAACTTCACAAGCAGCTTCAAGTAACTATTGATGACTTATGTTTGCAAGCAAAACCCAAAAGAAAGCTGATTCACTTACCGATGGTGAAAAAGACGCTTTCGGGCAACCAAATGGAGAAAGATGGAGAACGGGGAGCCAAAGTCAAGTTCAACCAAATAGATGGCTTCACAACATATCCAATGAGCTGGAAATGCAACTCTCGAGAAGAAAAGTTGAAGAGATTCAACTCCAAGGTAAAAAGACGACTTCGAAGACTGAAATGCCTATAAGGGGGCTTTTTACCTAAACTGATGACTTTTTAAGTTGAAAACTAGTTAGCAGGGCTTAGGGCACTAGCACAAAGCATTCTTTGCACAAAATGACCAACATTTCAAGAAAAGACATCATACGCGTATGATGTCTCACAGCATGAATTTCACATCCATTTCAACATTTGAGTGCATAGCCTCATTCCACATGTTAATCACATCCTATGAACCAAGTATCATGAGAATTGGAGTTAGAAAACCCAAGGAAAACCAAAAAGATGCAAAGTAGGCCATAAAATTGATTTTTGGTCCTAGTTTTGTCAAAATAACTCCAAACTCATTGAAACTTTGTAGGATTGTTGTTAAACACATCTACAAGCTATCTGGAACCAAAAAGCACCATTTTGACACAAAAGACATCATACGCGTATGATGTCTATTTGCACTTACAGAGCCAGAACTGCTCATTTGTCATCATACATCCATTATATATATCTATTACATGCTACATATGAAATTTGGAACCATTTGGTCAAGAGGATCACCCCATTAGCCCAATTGAGGGAAAATACTTCACCTAAAGCCTATTTTTGGCCCAAATCCAACCTACTCAAGTCCAAACCAAGATTTGAGTAGAGACAGTCCTTCACTAGTACATGGGGAGTCCACAGAACCAATCCCATGCAAAATTGATGAAAAAGACATCATACGCGTATGATGTCTCCAGAGCCATTTTTAGCCCAAAATCTATCCAAACTTCATAAATCCACTGAATAAGCCTATCTAAAGCCAAATCCAAGCTTATAGAGAAATTTGGTCCAAAAATACACTAAAAAACATCATACGCGTATGATGTCTCACTATGTGATTTTGGCACCTCAGGGCTTCAACCACCAAACAAAAGTGATCTACATGCCATTTGAAAGTGAACCACCAAGTTTTATCCAATTTGGATCATAAAATCCAATTCCCTTTCAAAATTTTGCCAAGAGCCGGAACTGGACTAAATTGGCCAAAACTTGACAAAATGGGATCCAAACTCAAATCCAAGCATATGATAATCATGTATACACTATGAGCTACAAGCACAACTAATATGAAGTCATGTTGACACAAAAGACATCATACGCGTATGATATCTCCAGCATGATTTTGAGCCCATTTTGCATATTTTTTCACCTACCTTGCATCCTTAGGCCCTGAATAGCTCATGTTTCAATTTTCAAGTCATTTGGATAGTTAAAAGCTTCATTTCGGCTTTCAGTACTAAAAAGACGCTAACTTCTGAAATTGGAGTTACAGGATCCATGGATTCCACCAAGTCATCGGCAACGAAGAGAAAAAGACCGACAATCAAAGATGCTATTGCAGAAGTGGAACCATTTGACATTCCAGCAGAAACCCTCAAGCCAACCAAAACTTGGGTGGAGGAAGCAGTATTGGAGAAAGAGGGAATAAAGATCTACCAGGGGACTTTCAGAGATCCTCAAGGGCAAGCGATGGATGTACCGATGATCCCACAGGAATTGGTAGATTATAGCAGGTCAGAAGACATCAGCAGGTACCTGGAAAGGGCAGACTTTCACAGCTTCTTCACCTCGAGACCATCAGGTGTGGATACAAGAAGAGTGTACGAGTTGGCAACATCCATTCAGAAGGATGGAAAAGCCACATTGACAGCCATGGATGGAGAGAAGGTAGAAGTACAGATCACTCCACAGCTAATTGCAGACGCATTGAAGCTGAACAACAAAGGGAGCTCGGTCAGGGAAAGGAGGGAGGCCATAGAGGTCTATGGGCCCAAGAAACAGAATGCGACCTATGGAGATATGGCGGACCCAAGAGCGGCAACCCTTTGCCGACTGTACAACCAATTTCTTCATGTTTGCAGTAAAAGACCGCAAAAGTATATGACACCACCCCATGCCATTGCGACCACCATCACATGGGCATTAAAGAGCAATATGCCAAAAGAGGTGAATTACGCTCAACACATCCACGAGCAAGTAATTGCCATGCACAACAAGAAGCCAAAATACATAGGAGGAGCGGAAATTCTGACAAGAATAGCTTATGAAGCTATTGGAGCTAGAGATCAGTGGCCAAAGGCTCCCTCCCAGAATGAGTGGCTTATAGAAGCCGACGAGGAGGAAGACCAGCCCGAAGTACCCAAGAGGGCATCCACAAGAGCACGCCGGAAACTAGAAGTAGTTTCAGAACCTGAAGAGGATGTGGACGAGCCACTTAAGAAGAAAGTAAAGAAGAAGGTTGCTCCCAAGCAAACCAAAAGTCAGAAAGCGGCAAGGATGGAAAGATTAGTGGAGCAGTTTAGAGCGGAAAGAGCTCTAAAGGGTGACTTTGAAGAAAAGTGGGTGCCAGACCCCACTAAAGTCGGAACTAGCTCGGCCAGGCCACATATTGATCAATACGATCAATATATTAAAGCTTATGAGGAGTCAGAGGCTATTTTGGAGCAGCAACCTGTCGAGCCATACATTGAAGAGGAGGTATAGCAATTAAAAGCTGAGCTGAAAAAAGACGACAAGGGGAAAAGGAAAGTAGATGAGTCTACTAAGCCTCAAGAGAAAGATGGGCAAGCCGACAAGGGGAAAGCCAAGGAAGCTGAGGACAAACATCCCTCTATGACTGATGTACCAAGCCTGAAGAAGACGGAAAAAATTGTGGAAGAGACCACAGTAGAGGTGGACACAGATGTTTTGGAAAAGCCAGAAGCCGAGACCAAAGAAAAGAAGATAGATCCAGTTCAGCAAAAGAGAAATGATTATGAGGATCTGGTAGAGATAGGATACACCGAAGAAGAGGCCCTTGAGGCAGTTTATGGGATCACCCTACAAAAACAAGATGAACGGAGAGGGACAGAGAAAGAGACAAAGAGTAAAAAAGAAAGTGAAGAGAAACTGGACGAACTGAAAGTACTAGAAGAGCCAAAGCCAGTGGAGGTGGTGGCGGAAAGAGCTTTAGAGTTGACAGATGATGATGAAAAAGACATGCACATGGTGCATGAACTGCTCAGCAAGATAAAAGAAAGGTCCAAGGCAAAGGAAGTAGAGATTGAGACAGCCAAGCAAAGGGAAGCGGAGTTGCAGAGAAATTTAGAGAATGCTATGACTGAATCTGAAAGTCATAAAGCATCACTCTATGATGCGGAAAACGAGAGAGACGGCTTGATACTCCAGCTAGCCAAGGCTTCAAGAGAAGTAACAAGTGCACATGAAGCAAGGGAGCGGATAGAGGATGAGTTGGAGGCGGCTAAGGATGAGCTCATTGAGCTAAGGGAAAGAGTCGAGCTCCAAGAAAGAACAATCACTAGACTCAGGTCTACCCCTAGAGCTAGCAGAGCAGGAACCGAACAAGAGGGAGCTATCGTACCAATTTTGGAAGACCAGGTCCGAAGCTTACAAAGAGAGCTAAGATTAGAGCAAGTGCAAAGGTTGCACATTGCGGAGGGATCATTGGCCGCAGAGGAGAGGCTCACATTAGGAAATCAAACACTACGGACAGAGAATGAGGCCCTCCGCAAACAGCTCCAAGATCTACAAGAGCAACAAAGAAAAGAGACAGAGACACCACAAGAAGAATCAGGTGGAGCAGCCATAGAGCTACCAGAAACTGGAGAGGCAACCACAATTGAAGATCCAGCCCCGGCTCAAGAGGTGGCCTCGACTTCAAGAATCTCTGAAGAAGAAGAACAAAGGCTCCATGACCAAATAGAAAAGTCAGCAGAGGAGAGTGCCAAGGCGGAAATGGAATGGGAGAGGAGACTCCTAATCTCCATTAGACTTCAGGGACTAGACACAAAAGTGCTCCATGAACAGTGGATGCAACCCAGCCTGCCTTTCCCTTTGATGAAATTTGAAGTGCTAAAGACGAAAAAGAGAATAGAGGAGGAGCAATATGTCGCTCTTTACGAAGGCGACATCACAAAGGAGGAACAATCAAAGAAGATAGTAGATTCACAACCTAGATGGAGGAAAGGTTGGCTGAACAAATACCCAGCCTACCTCATCTACTTGGTGGAGGCACCAAAGGAGATTCAGGAGGATGCAACCTTCTGCCCGGTGCCAAGAGTCAGAAACTGGAAAGAGCATGCAGGATTGCAGAAAAGAAGCCAAATTGGCTTAATTATCCCAGGATGCCAGGACCAAAGGCAGGAGAGAGAATAGGTAAAGCCTACATGGTGAAAACCCTAACGGGCACCATCAAGCTCTTTACTGGCTCTCCTGACCTTTCATGTCAGATGCTCAAGAAAATCTGCAGGACTCTCTTAGCTTGCATTGAAGTGTTCGCGCCAGATAAAGCCACGACCTTGAGTCTACTATCGACGGCCAACACGGTGACTGATATGATGTACGATCTTTCATTGCAGCCTTCTCCAAAAGTGTTACACCTCCTATACCAAAGGATTATGTTTTTGCCTAGCTTCCACATGCAAACATTCGAAGAAGCTTTCTACACCGGCTTTTTCACCCACGAAAGCAAAATATTCGGCCCAACCTTGACCATCGGCAACCTACGATACGAATCACATTTGCAGATGCTCAAGACGACAGGACTTTATTGACCAAGCATAAAAGTCATGTCAGGGACGACATGAACGCGGAGGGGGGGAGTGTTGAGCCAGCAGAGGATCACACCCACATTTTTGCTCACACTCATCATTTTGTAACCATTGATTGTAATAAATGTCTTTCCGACAATAATTTTGATTTGAGCCATTCATTAAGTAACGGGACTCAATTGAGTTTCCAGCTTGTAATCCCGAAGTAATTTCACTTGCTGATGTAATTAGTTAGGGATGTTCTCACCTCCAAGGCTGAGGTATATAAGCCAAAGTTTTTGTAACCTAAGGGGAGATTATTAATCAAAGTGAGTTTTTTTTTGGAGCGCCGTGACTGTGTCTGAGAGAGAGAGAGAGTGAGAGTCTTATCTACTTGCTACGCGAGCTACGGAGCCGCCATTGGAGAAGCGACACCGCCATTGTGTTAGCAACGGCGAGAGCTACACACAGATACCAAGAGTGCGCGCTATCGGCTTCTATGTGTGGTAAGTTCCTACGAGCTTCTGTGTGAGTTTTCTTCCAACTCGTGTGTCGGAATGGAGCGTGCAGCATATCTATAGAACCACAACGAGTAGAGCTACACATTAGTACCATCAGGGTCAAGTTTCGATCACCTGTATTTTTCGGCCTGTCTTCATACGCGTTTACCGCACGGAGTGGTTATAGGTTGATTTTGCAGTTCAAGTCTTTAGGGTGTTGTTCTTACCTAGTGTATAGACTTCCCCTTGAGTTTGAGATCGATTCAATGATTCTAGATCCTGTTTCGTATAGCATTCGTTCGTAGTAAGGATTTCAGTCACTTGCGTATTTTAGAACTTAGATTTGATTTCCTTAGTAGTGATTGTCATTAGAAGGTCGAGTAGGTGATTTGACACCCACCTAGTTGTTTCCATGCGCCTGCGGGTCAAGCTCCATCCTCGTCTAACAAATTCTGTTGTTGGTTGGGTTCTCGCTATTTAGCTTCCGCTAGCGGCGTAACCGCCTTAACATTTGGCGCCGTTGCCGGGGGCGAGAGCCCTAAGTAGGTGACCTTAGACTAATCCTACGAGGTGAGTCGTATAAACTACTTTGTATACTTTAGTTAGAAAAGATCTAGGAGTGGTGGACTCCGAGGCAAGCAAAGAAATTTGGTCTAGGTGGAACAAATCGTTCTTTCTTCGGTACCCAAACTAGCTCTGGAGAAGGTGTGTAGCATTTTGTGATTTTTCCTTTCCCATGATCTTTCATCGGCTTTGTCGTCACAGGGTTTGACTCACATAGGTCAAGTGACAGGTAAGAACACAATCTACGTTTTGGTACCCATATTTGATCATTTCCTTGATAGTAACCTTGGGCTTCCAATAGTCGTTTAGGAATCCAACGCAACGTTTCTTTACATTTCTTGGGGCGAATGGGACGTCTCTTACCAGGCTCCTGCCTTTTAGCACTGACTATGGTCGCTAAAGAAGATTTAGGGACCCACTTGTATGTTTTCTTCGTTGTATTAGGATGAGTCTTATCATAAGCTATATGCATTGCTTGTAGCATATTTAAGGGTACGGGCATTTCATCCCCCTCAGGTGTTACCCATGTCGTCCCCCTATTTCCCCAAGTGTCTATGGTTGCTGCTAGGTGGACCCAATCCACATTGTCCGAATCAGTCATCCCATGTAGTACATCCATATAAGGAGAATCTTCCCCAACATCAGTGTCCGCTTTACACGTGTAACAACACTGCAATGGGGCCGAGTGAACTGTTGTGTCAGATCTATGATCCATTTACGCGGGCACCCATTATTCCTCCACCCTAGGTTCTGGACCTTCGGCCGGGACTCAAGGTAGCGACCCAAGATCCTCATATTGCGTCTAGTGATTCTTCCTCTGACTACGAAGTCATGGAGGGGTATCCTACACCAAACCCTGATAGTTCAAGTCAAGACATGCATGCCATGGGCCCACGGCCCGGGTCCAGCGTGTTTAGCCGCTTAAAAGAGACCCTTTGTAGAGCTACTCGCTCCGAACATGCGGTTAATGAAATAAATGAAGGGAGTGGGGAAGTAAATTCGTCATTCATGCCTAAAATAGAACCTATGCTTCTTGAGAGTGTGCATGTGAATGTTCCATCCACTGCACCTCCTGATCCTTTAGGACTATCTCCCTCTGAGGTTTTACTACCCGATGGTAGGAGTCTTGCCGAAGTACAAGAGATCGAACGCTATATGCAAGCAACAAGGGAGAGGGAAATTGGGAACCTACGAAGGCTAGAACAAAGTCGAGCCCTGAAAGCAAAGGCTCCTATGACAACAATCATGCCAGTCGAGCAACCGAGTGCTCCCCAGGTAGCAGTCACGGAGGGGCAAGCGATGGGGAGAAATTATGCTTCCACTTTGAGGGAAACCTCCAGCACACCAGGCCTAGATGGGATATTTCTAAACGAAAATTGGGAGTATGACCTACAAGCAGAAGCTTTAACTGATCGGTACATAGGACACACCTATCATGTGGGTTGGTTAGATGTTCTACAATCCACATCGGGTGCTACTAGCATAGATGAGCAACAACAGAAAGTCTGTGATGTCCTCCATAGGGTTGTCGAGTTAGAAAGACAAAACACAGGGATCAACATGCCTTCAACAGGCCTAATGAGATTCTTGGATACGGGAAAGGCCAACCAACCAACCCTATCACAAATGGAGACTCCCTCAGTGAGCCCCATTGATCCTCCATATGTTGTTTCGCCAGGAGCCTCAGTACAATCTGAGCCCACAAGTGGCAGCTTTACCTTCCCAGATCTAGCTCATCTTTCTCTTAATGACACTACGGCTACCATGCATATCCCAGTGGTGAGCATGACAAGAAGTACACCATGGAGTTCATTTGTTAACACTGCGCCGATGCCTAGTAGCACAGTGCCCCCAACTATACCTACATGTATGTATCAATCATGTGCACCTGTCGTACCTCAGCCTCATGTAGCTCCTACACCTCCGATTATTCCAAGAGCTTACAATCCACAATGGCATTATCCAAGCTCTTATACAAGTGGAGCCATGCCATTTAATAATAACATGCCATATCAGGCACCCCCTATGCCTAGGGCCACGCCTGTAAACTTTGGACCACCGTCTAGGACACCAACATACGAAATATGGGACCCAAGAGCGGCGCGTATGCCAAGGCCAAGGCCAAGGCCAGCTCCCATCTCACATGTGGTTCCAGGAGCACATACACCCATTATACTTGCTCAAATAGGAGATTTGGCAGCATTTGCTCAAACTATCGGTCGCTCTATTGCGGAAAACATGCGTAGTGCACCTGATAGAGAGCCTGGGAGCAAGGCAGTTCAAGTAGCTAAACTCACATAGAAATTCAGTGGAGACGGAGATGCTAGAAAGCATATGGAAGTCTTTGAACATGTGTGCGATTCCTTGGAAGAGCACAATGAGGTACATAAGTGTAAGGCTTTGAGTTTGACCCTAAGCGGAAAGGCTGGAGATTGGTATAGAACCTTAAGAGTAGAAGAGAAAACGATCTACTCTACTCTTAGGAGACTGTTCTTAAAAGAATACATACGAGAGGGAGTACTTTGGGGTGTAGCCTCTCAGCTCCAGAAAGCCCAACGAGAAGAAGGTGAATCCGTGAGAGACTTCATTAGTCGCCTAAAGAATTTGAATTCCTGATGCAATCCAAACGAGCGATTCACCAACAACCAATTGCTCGATAGATTCATTAGGGGACTACGACATGAAAGTATCTATAATGGCCTAGTCATTAGAGGTATCACTACTTGGGAAGCAGTCACCATGAATGCAATCCAATTGGAGGATAATTTAATGATTACAGGAGAAAGAGTGTCCGCCAAGCCGAAGTCTAGTAGCTCGCAAGCGTCAGGGCATGAGCCAATGAAGATAAAGCCAATCGTGAAAGAGCAAACGATATCTGAGATGACTTTGGCAGATCTCACCAAGGCCATCCAAGAAAGCCTTAGGGGTAATCGTGCTCCACAAAACACTCATATGTATCCAAGAAGGGAGCAACAATGGTGCTCAATTTGCTTGGGCCCACATACTACGAGTGAATTCCCTACTTTCAGAGTAAAGTTTAACGGGACTTGTAACGCGTGTGGTAGGTATGGCCATCAAGCGAAGGATTGCCTAATGCTTAAACGCATCATGGAAAATAGACCGCCTATAGCTTGGGCAGACTCACCTCGAGTTCCTGCATTGATGCCTACCCCACCCATGGAGCAACAGTTGCCATTACAGCACACGGTCCCTAGAACCCAAAATGTGGTCCAAACCACACCGTTGCCACCTCCAGTGCTAGGACCGCAACCCCCTCATCCAAGAGTTACACCTATGAACCAAATAGGTTGCGAGTCATCTAGTACTTATTTAGATTGCGAAGAGGACATAGACTCTAGTATCACCTATGGAGTCGACATGCTTGAGGAGTGTCCCATGTACTATATGGAAGACCATTGGAGACAAATCAAACCGGTATATCAAGCTACTGCGCTAGCAGCAAGAGGCCAAAACATTAATAGTTTTGCCAGGAGACCACCTCTTCAGTGCTACGAATGTGGTGGACCACATCGAGTAGCTGAGTGCCCCATTAGAATGCAAAAGAATGTTGCACTAATGCAAACAAGTCAAGGGAGTGCATTGGCAATGCCAATACTCACTTGTAATCGTTGTGGCATAGATCATTTGATCGCACAGTGTCCTAACAATCCAAACGCACCGAAAATCACACCATTGAACATAATAGAGATTATTGATGGGAGACCACCAACTATAAACATAGCACCAGTGAATGCACTCACACGGTCGATGCTCCAAAAGCAGAATTACATCCTCGAAGAGAGAGATGCTGCATCCATTGGTCGAGCGAGAAAGAAGAAAACATGAAGAAAGAAATCCCTTAATGCTTCTAGCTCAAAACCTAGTTCAAAGACTAACATAGGGACAGGAGAGGATCCCGTGT